>NC_044329.1:108621431-109248093 GCF_007399415.2 Gopherus evgoodei | reverse complement strand
ATGAGGAAGCAGTAGTACTACGTTTCCAGGATAGTGGGCAGACCTGGGAATATTTCCTGCAATAGCCAGGACATCTGGGGTTCTGCTTATATCGGCGCTTTTAAAGAGACAGCTTCATATTGACTGAAACTTGGAAAACATTAATTTTTCAGCTAAAAGGAATAGAGATGATTGATAATTTTTTCCGTTTCCTTATTAAGTTTGTAGAAGATCTGCTTCTTCATCACTAGTTTGCTTTGCTTCCTGCTAGCCACTGTCATATCATCACAAACCAGTATATAAGACTTCACAGTCTGAGATATGATTGTGATGCAATAACATTTATATAGGAACTTTCATCCTAGGATCACAAAGCACCTTACAAGCACTAGCTAATTCTCAGGTAGGAATGAGGGACCGGAATTGGTACTTTTGGGTTCTTGTCCTAGCTGTCTACTGTCTCTGTGTGACCTCAGGCAAGTCACTTAACCTCCAATTGCCTCAGGGCATTCTGAGAATTAATTAATGTTTGCAAAGTGCTATGAGCACCACAGATAAATAGTGCAAGAGAAGGTCAAATGACTATAATTATTAATCTCTATTAACATAATTATTAAAAAAGGGAAAGTAGATAGCAACCAATATAAATTAGAACTGATGAAGTGTAAAAAAAGACAAGGGAAGCTAAAGACAACAGGAAAGAATCCATGGCTGGCAAGGCTAAAGTTAATAAGAAGGAATTTCTTAAGTATATTGGGAACAAAAGAAATCCTAGCAATTGTATAGACTCATGGGTCCTGCACTCGCAGTATCCAAGCTCTAGGGATAAGTGCCGTGTCATTGAAAGGCCCCACAGAAGTAGTGTTTTAAGGAGGGATGTGAATGAAGGTGGCAGATGAGCATCTGCGAAGAGGAAGACTGTTCTGGGACTAAGGGACAAGGCAGGAGAAGGCATGAAGCTGAGGATGGCAGAAGGGTTTATTTGTAATGGTTGTGAGGGGGAGCTTGCCTTTGCTCTGGCCATAGCAGTGGAGGGGAATGAAGAGAAAAGGAGAGCAGAGATGCAGTCCGGGGAGGAGTGCTGCTGAAGCTTGCATTTAATGCAGAAGGTGAAGGAAACTAGTGGGGTGGGGGTGGAGATATAGATATGATTACAGCGATGGAGGAGAGAGAGGACATGTTTGCTGGGCATTTGGAACTGAGGCAAGATAAGCAGGGAGACCAGGGAGCCATGTTTGCTGGGGCTCAGGTGGATATGTTCAAGGCTTGGATAAGTGCTTCAGCAGTGGGGAAGAGCATGGGATGGCAGACTGTCGCAATCTCATGAAGGAATGTTTGGCAAGAGATAGCTGCCGTCCAAATTCTTTCCCTTGCTACCGAAACAGATGCTGAGAAAGTGATTTGGGCCAAAATGCAGACTTTGTAAAAATGGCTTCAAAATAATCTAATGCTGGTAGGAATGATTTCATCATTAAAGAAACAATCAAGGTGATAGGAAGCAGAAAGTGTCCCTGATCGGTCTAGCTGTGCGACACCCAGAAAGTAAACAAACACCGGAGGATAAGCATGTTGGATTTTAAAAATGCTTCATTTTATTGCTAATATGAGCCATGATATTTTAAAAGCTATGGCCCAGATCTTCATCTAGTGTAAATCAGCATACCTCTGATTTACACCAGCCAAGAATCTGGCCTGTTGAAACCAAATCCTTCTTTGAATTACACTGGTGACATCACTGAGATATAGGGTGACCAGATGTCCCAATTTTATAGGGACAGTCCTGATTTTTGGGTCTTTTTCTTATATAGGCTCCTATTGCCCCCCACCCCCATCCCGATTTTTCACACTTGTTGTCTGGTCACCGTACTGTGATAGGTGACTTAGAAAAACAGACAGATCCATGGCACTTTACGAGCATCAAAGAGATTGCACAACTGTAACCAAGGGCAGAATTTGATCCACTATTATCAGGATAACGTCCCCTTACAATTAGTACAGATTTTGGTTTAACTTTGGCAATAGTACTGGCGGTGGAGAATGGAAACAGAACATTCTCTGTGACATCCTGAGGCATCAGTCTGGGGATCTTCAGGGAGAATTAGAACCAGGTCCCTTCTGTCACAGAATTTCAAACACCCTGTGGGGATTAATAAAGCTCAAGTTCATACTTTACATTCACACTGTAGGACTCTTGTATAATGACATTGTTTAAAGTAAAAACTCACTAATATTGACCATTTATTGTTACATGTAAAATCATCCCTATATACAGTTTAGTACAGTATAGGTTAGTATCCCCTATGGACTAATGCGGATGTCTGTATATAGTAAGCTATCATTTTGCACCTACACCTTGATGAGGAATTACATTTTCATTTATCAGTAGCCAGCCCCCATTGGCCTCCCCCTGAATGTAATACTCCAGCTCAGTCCAGGCAATGTTCAGCATGAGTTTGTAATCTCAGAGCTGCATCTCCATATTAAAGATTCGAGTGGCTGCAATCTTCTCCATTTATACATACTAAAAACATGATTTACCAGAGGTCCTGAGTCCTCACAACTCTATTGAAATCAATGGGAACTACAGGTGCTCAGCACCTCTGAAAAAAACATCAAGCCCTAAAAATAGTCATTAGGCTTTGGGCCATTTCATTTCAAGTTGCAAGTGTCGTCCTCAACTGGACAATTCAGTGCTAATCTGCCTAGCAGTTCTGTGATATAGAAAAATTAGATAAGGTATAACATGAGCAATTACCACTGATTTAATTTCTTGTGATGTAATCTTTGTGCTCTCCCAAACTTAAACTGGTAGGGCAGCCTGACATTACCCCACTGATCCCCTTCTACTCCCCCAAGCCTTAGAACTACCCTCCAGCACTCACTCTATTTCCACCATTTCCTCTTCCGTTAGGAGCTCAGTCTTTCGCAGTTTACGTCTGCAGGCACGCTCCTCGCTGCTACTGACGCTGGAACTCTCCTCCGAGCTTTCGGAAGTTAAATACTTGATCGCCACTGCATCCTTCTCATTCATTTGCAAGCAGAGGCAGGAGGAGTCGCTCACCTTAAACGAGTTCCCCCACATGCTTTGGCACATGTCAGTCCCATTTGCATACACCTAGATGTCAAACAAAACAGATGAAATAAAAATATCCACCTCACTCATCAAAAACATTTGGACCTGATTTGCCTTTGCCCTTGGTCATTTCTACCAATGTAAAGAGGATCTAAAATATTGCCAAATCAGCCTGATAGTGTGTGAGAAGCACTTGGCATAGCTGCGAACCACTCTGCAAGGTGCAGGGCAAAGAAGAATATAGCTCCTTGTTTTCTAAGTTGTTTTCACATGCTGGGTGCCATAGATGAAAGCCAGTTTGTGTAGGGGCGGGGGGAGGGAGTAACGTGCCAGGACATTCTGACATGTATTTGTTTTAGTGACCTTTGTATCAGACAGAGTTCTGGACGCTGAAATCATAGATTACTCCATGGAACGGTGCAGTCTAACAGATTGGTGGCTATCTAGAATTTTACTGCTGTCAGTATATGTACATCATGGCCATTCAGGACTTCACACAGAGAGAGTACAGGTGGAACTCAGAACAGCCACCCCCTGCTTGTGGGGACCCCAAGGGAAGGCAGAAAGCCACAACATCACCTGCCCTCCCTCAAAGTGAGGTGTCCCCCCCCAGTGCAAGGGGACATGTCCAGCTCAGGGAAATTACAGGCCTCTGTACCAGTTTAAAATGAATCTGTCCTCTATCTTGTTTTGTACCAAAATCTTTTCTGGAAGCACTACCTACAGTGACCTTTATGACCACACTGCAAATAAACCTCTTTGCTGTTTTGTTTATGTCACGGTAACCTGCTGCCCTCCTGGCCTGGACTCAAATAAACATTCATATCTTGTTGGCTGGAGAAGCTAAGAACAGGTAGCCTTTAGGTCAGCAGTGTTGGCAGGTCACATACTTCAGCAAAGCCATGAATAGGTCATTAATGTTATCTTTGTTTGTACTTTGTCCTCCCCATATTTGCTGCTGATTTGTAATATCTTCTGTTTAAATTATTGCAAAAGAGACTTAGATACCCTGCAAAATAAAGCTGATAAAGTACTTGGCATATGCGTGATGGCAAATGAAGCAAGCCTGGGAGTAAGAAGCAGGAAGTATTGTTTAGTGATTGAAGGACTACTGAGGTCTATTTCTGACTTTGTCACTGGCTCACTCTGCAACCTTGGTCTAGTCACTTAACTTGTCTCTGCATTCCTTTGTTAGTGGGGAATGAGTATAATACATACCCCAACAGGGGTATTGTCAGACTAACTCAGGCCTTGGCTACACTACTGCTTTACAGCGCTGCAACTCTCTTGCTCAGGGGTGTGAAAAAAACACCCCCCTGAGCGTTGCAAGATACAGCGCTGTAAAGCCTCAGTGTAAACAGTGCCCCAGCGCTGGGAGCGCGGTTCCCAGTTCTGCAAGCTAATCCCCAGGGGAGGTGGAGTACATGCAGCGCTGGGAGAGCTCTCTCCCAGCGCTGGCGCCACGACCACACTCGCACGTCAAAGCGCTCCCATGGCAGCGCTTTGAAGTTTGGAGTGCAGCCAAGCCCTCAGTGCTTGTAAAGCACTTTGAGATCCCTGCTGGACATTACTATAAATATTCAAAGTATTGTATGGGCTCTTGTTCTCATTGTTATGCAGACACCATCCCCTACATACTGTTATTGCTAATGGAAGTTAAAAGTGTGCAGTGAGGGTAGAAGAGCCCTTGGCCATAAGCATCAGTTCCTATAAATGTGCTGAGTTTCCAGTAGTGTTGAAAGTTCTGTCACCCATGTGTGTCCATATAATAAAGAGAGTCTCTTCCCAGATGATTCACTCTGTGCAAGTCACTCATTTCTCTGTGGCTCAGGGATCATTGGATGAAAGGTGCTATAACTGCAAAGTATTAATGATTGTTATCTTTAGGCTAGATCCTCAGGCCCAGTTCTGTGGGAACAGGCGTGAGGACATCATGTCTGTGAGTTCCACCCTCCCTCCATTTCCCAGAGTGGTCTCTTCTTTTCCTGAAGAAGCTGTCTCTTTCTTTGCTCGGGGGAGGAGGGAGATCTTGTGATATGCAGGAGGTCACACTAGATCAGTTCATAATGGCCTCTTTCGACCTTAAAATTTATTATCTGTGAATAACATGGAGTTCATTCCAAATAGCCATCAAAATCTCTGCACTGTAACATAGCTTTTAAAGCTACAACTGAATGGCAGGGAGCTAGGGTGACCGGGACACTGGGGTAGGGGGGAGTGGAGTCCGCTGGCGGAACCAAAAAAAAAAGCAAAAAAAAGCCAAGTGCTGCTGGCGGAGCAAGCACCTAAATATCAGAATGGTCTTGATTTTATCGGGACATCTGGTCACCCTACAGGGAGCTGGCGTCATCTAAGGGCTGGTCTACACTACGGGGGAAAATCGATCTCAGATACGCAACTTCAGCTATGTGAATAACGTAGCTGAAGTCGAAGCATCTAAGATCGAATTACTCACCGTCCTCACGGCGCGGGATTGATGTCCGCGGCTCCCCCTGTCTATTCCACAACTCTGTTCGGGCTGGTGGAGTTCCAGAATCGATATAAGCGCGTTCGGGGATCGATATATCGTGTCTAGATGAGAAGCGATATATTGATCCCCGAGCAATTGATTGCTACCCACCGATACGGCGGGTAGTGAAGACGTAGCCTAAGCTGCAGTTGCTGGAGGTGCTATGCCTGTGGAGCGCAAAGGCAGGCAGCATGCCACTAACTTTCACCTCTTTTTTGAACACGTGCTCTCTCTAGTGCAGGTCTGAGACTGCCAGTCTGTGGCCTAGATCCCTTATTGCTCTCTGTGCATTAAGTGGGCAAGGGGCTCTGCATCCTTTTTTCCCCTGCACACTCAGAACAGGAAAAATCTAGCCCTCTGGCTGCACCTTCTCTATGTCTGTCCCTTTCACTGGCTTACGGCTTATTCCTTCAGGTCCTGGCTATTTCCTTGCATCCTGCTGGTCAATTCAGGAGCCAGTAAAATCTGTAAATATGCCTTCCTTATTCCCTGATGTAAGGGACATTTCTAGATTGAGCCCTCCAAATCACTCACTCATACTTGGTAGATCAATCGTATGCAATTCACTTTATTCTGATCTTGCTGCTATGGCTACAGGATAGTCAAAACACTGCAGTGCATAAGCACTGTCCAGAATCGACAAAGCATAGCAGCCCTCACACTGGTGCAGAGGCTTTTCATGTCTCCATGCCTCGGGCTATATTCTACCTGTGGGCTTTGCTCTAAGTTCTTTCTGATGAGTGCTTTGCATGCAGAACAAAGATACAATGTGGCTCATAAATTTTAAGATAGCATGTGTAAAACTGGCTAGGATCCATTGTACATTTTTGATATGCAGCATTAGTTCCAAATACTCCTTCCAGCCATTCACATGTCAAATGCATGGCTGTTGATTGCTTCACCATATGGGATCAAGGCAGTTCAAGAAATAAAGCATCTGTCTGCAATGCACTGACATTCGAGAACTCTCTATGCCTTTTGCATATCAGCAACTTCCCTTCCAGAAGCTCACTCCAAACGCAAGCAAAGTCTGACTTTTTCAGCATTTCATTTTAACCCTGAAAGCATGTTTTTTTTTTAATAGTTTGGACAGTGCTTTGAGGTGTTTTGGCTATTGCCATGTAAACAGGCAGAATACTATTAATTTGAATAACATACCGCAGGGGTTCTCAAACTTCATTGCATCACGACCCCCTTCTGACAACAAAAATTATTACAGGACCCCAGGAGGGGGGACCGAAGCCTGAGCCCACCCAAGCCCCACCACCCTGGGGGAGGAGTGGGGGGAAAAAGCCAAAGCCCCACTGCCCTAGCCCGAGTCATTAACACCTGTAAAAAACAGGAGTAAAACATAACGATTGTGATTGGGCAGCATTATACACCCCTTTTCTACAATTGTTGATGATCACAGAAGGTCAAGGCCATGAATAATCAGACCCATGTACTTTGGCACTGAATGTATTTTTTATACGACGTACATTTCCTCTCCTCAGCTCCTCTCACGTGTATATTGTTTGTACAACACAAATATCTAACTGAAAGATTTGAAGATATGATTTGTTTTGTTCTATAACCAAAAGCCTCTATATCCATTATCATACATGTTTCTTGCCATTTAACTAAAATTGCAATAAAGAACAGTTGATCCTAAAAACCATTAACACATACACAAGCTCTCTCACCGACAGAAGTTGGTCCAATAAAAGATATTACCTCACCCACCTTGTCTCAATAATATTTTTGTAGCTTTTAGTGTCAAATGAAATGATTATTGCCATGGAAATGAATGTGGAGTAGCAGAGAGCTTGCTTTGGAGAAACCTCTTCTATACTCCCTTTCCAATCATCATGAGCAGTATTTGGTGATAACCCTGGCCAGCAAGGGGTGTGGCTACGTGTTTAGCTTAAGAAATGCAGTGTCTGGTTCCAGTTGATAAGACTTCTGGATTTGCTGCCTGGTCTTTCCCGGCTGATGGATATATTTTCTTTAAAAATAACTACCAGTGAATTTAGGGATGGTGAAAGATGAGAGAAGGTTTCAGCCCATCTCCAGAACAGGCACAAAATGAGCAGAGACCAGCTTTAGCTATCGGAAGGGTGCTCAGAGCCAATTTTCTGAGGTGCTATTTTCCGTCTTTGCTTCAGGCAGAGCTGTGTGGATCCTCAGCACTTCTGAAAGTCAAGGCCTTAGTCTCCACAGTCCATTCATTTATAGTCTTTTCTGCAGAGTCTGTCACTTGTGGTGGGTTTTGTAATGCAGACACCAATCCCACATCATCTCCTCTCACAGAGGCCATTACATGGCCTACAGGTGGCAACTGCAGTCATTCGCAACCATCCCATTCCACCTCTCAAGCTAGTGACTTGGAGGTGAACAGCTTTGCAAATATAGTACTGGTCTTCACCAATGAATTTTCAATTCAGTCCCCATCCTTTGTCATGAGGGAACTGTGCTGTGTGAGCAGTTCTCACAGGCTCATTTAAACTAAATCTTTATTAATATTCAAAACCCAGTTACTGTATTACAGTCCCACACTACACAATTTTCACCTGATCCACAGGCCACTGAAGTATGTGGAAAGACCCCCATTTACTTCAATTAACTTTGGATCAGGCCCCAGACAATTTTTTTCCCTAGGATTCCTCAGTGTCCTCATTTGAGCCTTCATTTTATACTCTTGCTCAGCAGCTCAGATTTTTATCAGAAGGACTGGGTGAGCTCTTATAAAGTCTGTCAGTGCTTATGCCCACGTCCAGACTAACCCGCGGCATCGGCGGGTTAAAATCGATTGCTCGGGGATCGATATATCGTGTCTACTCTGGACGCGATGTATCGATCCCCGAGTGCGCTTACATCAATTCCGGAACTCCATCAACCCGAACGGAGTTCCAGAATCGACATGGAGCGCCGTGGACATCGATGCCGCGCCGTCTGGACGGGTGAGTACCTCGATTTTAGAAATTCGACTTCAGCTACGTTATTCACGTAGCTGAAGTTGCGTATCTAAAATCGATTTTAATACCCTAGTCTGGATGTGGCCTATGTTTAACCAGCAGGGGTCTGAGGAGGATATAGGAAGAGTCTAAGGATTTCCACATCGATTTGGAGGACAAACTCTTAATAATATATGGAGATATACCTGTCTCATAGAGCTGGAAAGGATCTTGAAAGGTCATTGAGTCCAGCCCAGTCCCCTGCCTTCACCAGCAGGACCAAATACTGATTTTGCCTCAGATCCCTAAGCAGCCCACTCAAAGATTGAGCTCCTAACCCTGGGTTTAGGAGGCTAATGCTCAAACGACTGAGCTATCCCTCCTCTAAGGGCAAAACAGGCATGAGTGCAAAAGTACAAACAGGATAAAGATGCATCAACTCTAAAGGGCAAATATTTAAAAAAATGTGATTTAAGAGCTTACATCCCATTTTCAAAAGAGACATAAGCACCTAGGAGCTCTCATGGAAAGTCCATAGGACGTAGGCTCTTAATTCACACAGACATTTCTAAAATTTTTATCCACCATCTCCTTTTGTTTTAGTCTCAATATTTCTCTACATTTCAGTATTTAGACCAGTGGTTCTCAGTTAGGGGTTCATGTATGCTCTACAGTGAAATATATGTACAATATTTATATTCCCATTGATTTCTTTTATAATTATATGGTAAAAATGAGAAAGCAAGCATAGCGTGCTGGAACACTTTTGTATTTTTTATGTCTGAGTTTGTAAGCAAGTAGTTTTTAGGTGAGGTGAAACTTGGGGCTACACAAGATAAATCAGACTCCTGAAAGGGGTACAGTAGTTTGGAAAGGTTGAGAACCACTGATCTAGACAATACAATGGTTAAAATATCAGTGGCCCCTGAACCTTGTCTACTCCTTGCAATCCTGCTTCACCCAAGGTGAGAAATTAAATAAGAAAAAATCTGGTATAGACAAAACCTGGAATTGTAGAAGTCCAAAGAATTTACCTGTTGAATTTTTTTCCCCAAAGACTTTTTTGATGAGTTAACCCCTCAGGAAGTAGCACTCACTGTCTTTTAATTCTTTAGTCCTGTAATTGATCCGGTGTGCTTTCTTACCTTATCGTAGGAGATGCATTCATTTTGACAGTGGTTCTCTCCATTTTCATCCCACTCCCAATCTGTCATCCAGTTGCGGACGCAGGTGAAGTCATTTTTACATGCTTCATACCTGCATGGAGTTAGTGGGGAGCAGAATGTAAAATTATTTACTTCCTTGTTCTTCAGAGATGTCACTGGATTACACTGATGTCATACAAAGAAGGGTGCCTGGGTTCTGCTAATACCCTGTGCTTACATAGCACTTTTCCTCCAGTGATCTCAAAGACATGAACATATTATCTCCTTTTTACTGTAGGGAAACTGAGGCAAACTCCATCAGTGATCCATGGGCTTTCTGCTCTCTTATGCCCAGGATCTACAAGGAGCCAAAACTGGACAGCAGCAGCCATGTGGGGCAGGCACCTCAAGAACAGACCATCCTCAGAGAGAAGTGAGGAATTTTTATATTTACAAAAGGAAAGAAGCTAATGCCAGTTTGAAGGGTGCTGTAAACAGTCTGTAAAGCCTCTGAGTGCCAGCTGCTGGGACTGGACAACGGGGATGGATCACTCCATAACTGTTCTGTTCATTCCCTCTGAAACCTCTGGCACCGGCCACTGTCAGAAGACAGGATACTGGTGGACCACTGATCTGACCCAATGTGCCTATTCTTATGTTCTAAAGAAAGGGGGAAAGCAATCAATTAACGAGCAATTAAATAAGATCATATAAAAATAGTCCAAGAGCCCAGGTTCACTATTTCTAGGGGGTTGAAGCTGGGGGCAGAAGAGAGAAACGTTAAAGGAGCCCAGAGGACTATGGTTTGATAAGATCTGTTTTAAATGACAGTTAAATAAAAAAGCAAGTGAATTATTTGTAATCGTCAAGTACTGTAAACTGTTAGCCTATATAGGGAAAAAGTAACTTATTACTGTTACCCTCATGCTTCCTCCCTCTCCTATTGTTTGTTATATTTACGTATTGGGCCTTATCTTCCCTAAAGCCCAGATTTTGGAAACACTTACACACCAGCATACTGCTGTGTGTCTGAGGCCTGGTCTATACTACAGAGTTATGTCGAAGTAAGGCAGCTTATGTTGATGTAACTCTGTAAGTGTCTACACTAAAGTGTAACTCCCACTGACGTAACTCGTCCGCTATACAAACTTAATAACTCCACCTCTGCGAGAGGCATAGCACTTAGGTTGATGTAGTTAGGTCAATGCAGTGTCCGTGTAGATACTGTGTTGCTTACAGTGACTATTGCTGCCTTTCAGAAGCCATTCCACAATGACAGTTAAATCGGAGCAAGTGCTCCTGGTGAGGACATGCACCGCCAACACAAGGAGCGTGGTGTGGACATGCAAAAGCAATTTACTTAGTGCGGTGGCTATACATTGTCGTAACTTAGATCAACTTAATTTGTAGTGTAGACTTGCCCTGAGTAGTTTCAAAGATTTCAGTGGAATTACTCATCTGAGTAACCCCAAGAGTTCCAAAATCATGAGCCAGGACCAGAAAAATCAAGATTGGCTTAAAATCATGCACATTTTTAAAAATAAGATATTTAGTGGGTGTTTTCAATTTGCTTTCTATTTTTGAATATTCAGGGAACACTCAGGTCCCTTTTTCAAGGTTTTCTCTGCAACCATGAAGGCTAGAAACTTTTAATTAAAGATGAGAATCTCACATATTCACATGACTCCAGAAGCTGGGGCAGGACTCAAAATCAAATTGCAAAAGTTGTCACTATTGTACACACAAAGTTAAGCCCTAGTTTGTAAGCTCTTTAGGGCAAGGACTATCGCTACTAATCGATTTGTACAGCACCTCACATAGGGTGACCAGATGTCCCAATAAAATCGGGACCGTCCCGATATTTAGGTGTATGTCCTGCATCCCAACCGATGCAATTTGTCCCAATAGTTCGCTCTGCCGGCAGCACTCGGCTTTTTTTTTTTTTCCCTCCGCCAGTGGACACCCTTCCCCCATGTGTCCCGATATTTTCTCCCTCCTATCTGATCACCTTAACCTCACACAATGGGGCCACAATCCTTACTAGGATTTCAGGTGCTGGTGTATTATAAATGATAAGAACAACAATGCATTCACATCCAAATTCAGCCCCTAGTCTTTGAAAACTTAGGAGTGAACAAAGCTATTTTAAACTTGTTTTCTATACAATGTGTGCAACAAGCTGAAAATACTTTTGGCTCACATTTTCACATTCAGTCAGTTTTCAACAGCCAAGCTTTACGATGCAGTAATCACTGGTAGTGCTGGAGTGGACTTTTGATACCAGGAATGCAGCTCAGCAGTGATACAATGACATGTTAAATTTTAAATTGTACGAGTTCAACTTTTCAAGGATAGCCTTTGGCGAACTCTGAGCAGAACAATCTAGGAAGTGTGTTGTCCAAAGTCCTATGTTGCTTTGTTGATCACAAGTCTCTCTCCATTTTGAAAAAGGACTCAAATCCGTTTCCATCACACCCCCTTGTGGGGGTAACAGCAAGAACAGATGGAGAACAAATGAGATCTGAACTGAGCAACAACTGGGTGGGAGAATGGAATAGTCCCAAGCCTGCCCACATGTGAATCTGCTGTTGGACTATGGGGTCCTGTTGGCAGTGCAGGTCATAGACTGGCCAATTCTTATGATCCAGCCTTAATATGCCACTGACAGGCAGGCTTGGCCAGTACTAATGTGCTGCTGTGTCCGGTGCTGGTATAGCTCTCAACATCAGGGCTTCAGCAATTATGCTCCAATTTAGCACATGCTTAACTTTAAGCATGTGCTTAAATCCCTCTCTCTTCAGCAAAGCAGTTATAAACACGTGCTTAGGAGTATTGCTGAATAGGGGGCTTAATGCTGTCCCACGGGAACCTGAATTAATCACTATTTGTATTTATCATCTATATTAATAATGAGCAGAGTCCTCCGGTCAAGATCAGCGCCCCATTGTGCTGAGTGCAATACATACATATAAGAAGAGACAGTCCCTGTTTTTCATAGGCTTTTTTGTTTAAGTCTCAAGGGGGAGCCAATTATGGGGAGCAAAATTATGCAAGGTCCTGACATCTGAAGGGATTCATGCTGTCCAGAAACCCACGCATGGCTCCTTAAGGCATGAAAAAAGGCTTGTGAAAAGCACAAAGGCAAACTTGAAAGCCCCTCACACCAGCCAGCAGGCACCCTAAGGCTGTGGCTACACTGTATCTTAAGTTGAGGTCAGTTATGTTGCTCATGGGTGTGAATTAGCCACTCCCCCTGAGCGACATAATTTGTGCTGACTTAAGCGTGGTGTGGGAGAGCTTCCCCTGCCGACAGAGCGACTGCCGCTCATGGGGGCTGGAGCAGTGAAGCCGATGGAAGAGCTCTCTCCCATCAGCTTAGAGCGACTACGTTAGAGAGCTTATGGCGGGACACTTGCACTGCTGTAAATTCTCTAATGTAGCCATAGCCTAAGACTGATCTGTTTTTCGCAGGGCACATTACTTCACTGCTAGGTATTTTTATTTTGGAGCTAATTCTTATTTGAAAGTTCAAGATTTTTCAGAATTCATGCTTCCCCTTCTGACAGGCAGGGACCTGTTTGACAGATGGATCAGAAAGAAAGCTGCCCACAGGGCTCTGCACAGTTCATAGGGATTTTCAAAGAGAACGGTTTTAATGCTGATGAGAGCAGGAAATCCTAAAACAATAGGAAGAAAGGGGAAGGCCCCAGGCTAGTCAGATGAATTTATTTTAAATGAAATCACGGCTCTCTCAGAATCTTGCGCACATTTCTGGCCACAAAGACTACAGTACACAGCAGGCACATTCCCAGCCCATGGAGAAAGTAGGTCACTTCCCCAGGAGTGCTGCAGCATACTAAAAGGACTACTACAAGTACAATGTGGAAAATCTTGGAAATGCTACTTTGGAATGTCAAGGGGAGCGGGAATTTTGTTCAAAATACCTTTTTAGTCTCTGGCCTTGGGTGGGACGAGAGAATGGGAATGACACTGAAAAATGTCAGACACGCACCCATGCATATAATATATTGGGTCATTTGTATATTTGTGTCCTATGCCAGGTGTATATGACACCAAGTGGAGTACCAGATGAGTGGGATGCATAAGAAATAGGATGGGAAGTAATACTGCAGATAGATAAGTACTTCTTATTTGTTTACAGCAGAACTCACTATCTTCTTGGTGCTTTCCAGACATTCAAGAAGGGACAGACCTTGTCCCAAGGAGCATAAACTCCCCAACCAAAATGGTCTTTTCTTCAAGGTTACAAAACATGATTTACCAGCTGGTTCTGTTTATATTCAGCTAAACCACATGAGGAAAACTGGAGTGCTTTGTAACTACTAAGGCTGCTTTCCACCACCCTGGCAGTGGAAAAGGGGCCTTAAAATGGGCATAAATTACATGGGCTATGCGTATTTTCCTCCACCATTATGCTGTTCTTTAATTTTACATAACAGATATACAAAAAGTCATTATCTGATTGATGCGGATTGTACAAGGTTTATTCTACCTTTCAGTGGCAACTCATATTGCCTGTTATGGGCCTGCTCCAAAGTCCACTGATATCCAACAGAAAGACTCCAAGACCATCAAGGGTATGGTGCCTAACTCCTATTGATTTTAAGGAAAGTTAGGTGCCTACATATCTTTGAGGAGGGTTTCTCAAACAGGGAAAGCCTGTTTCCTACACAGGCATATGTAGGGAAAGCCCCTGGCAGGCCACGCTGGTGTTTACCTGTCCCGTCCTCAGGTCCGGCCGATCGCGGCTCCCACTGGCTGCGGATTGCTGCTCCGGGCCAATGGGAGCTGCTGGAAGCGGCGCAGGCTGAGGAACTTACTGGCCAGTGGGAGCCACAATCGGCCAGACTTGCGGATGGGGAAGGTAAAGGCACCGGTCCGGCCCGCCAGGGGCTTTCCCTACACAAGCAGCGACCCCTGTTTGAGAAACCCTTTGAGAATCTGGGCCCAACTGACTACAATGAGCTTTGGATCAGGCCTTGAAACAACAGATGAGATTGCAGAACAGAGTGGAAGTCGTCTCCTCACTTATTGGTCTGATCACTTCCCTCTGAATTCTTTCCATAGTCCTCCCATCCATGACTGCATCAGATTTAAGTTTCTTGCCAACACCTTCAAAATGCTATATAACTCTGCCCGTCCCTTCGACTGTCCATGTTTCATGTCACTCCCTTGCTCCCTTTGCTCCACCAACGATGCTGTCCTCAGTTGCTCATTTATCAGCTTTTCACATAACACCCCTCCTGGCCCTTGTCCATGCTGCTTCTTATGCATTTTGAAGTTATCACCTTCCAGAGTTCATCCATGAGACCCTTATCTCTCCATATTTAAGTTCCTCTTGAAGCCCTGCTTTTGCCATGCTGCCTATTGTGAATCATGGTGACATGTACATAGAGTAAAAATTAGAGAAAAAAGTGATATGTTGTTTCCCATTCCCCCAACCCCTGTCTACGTATCTGTCTGTTTATCCTTGGGGCAGGGATTGTTTTTTCTTATCTGTCTGGAAAGATCCAAGCATATACTAGCATCACCATAAATAAGAAGACAGCTATTCCTATACAAATACTGTATATAAGAGATGGGCCCAACCTGGAATCTATTATCCAAACACCTTCAAATTTCAGTGGTGGTGGTCTTGGATTTGAATCCACAGAGCTGAGCTTATCCAGTCAAGTTAAAGCTCTTGGTCTCTATCTCCCAGGCACTCAAAACTCTGGGCACAGCATATCTAAAAGACCGCTGAAAGCTCCAGGATTAAAACCACGGTCAACGATTCTGCTCTTCCAGCAAAATGGAATTTTCTACAACAGGATAAAAATCGTTGGTGGAACACACGAGCTTTATCCTTCTTCGACCTGCCTTCTCTAGCTTTAACACAGAGCAGAGTGGACAGATTTTAAAAAAAAAACACAACCCACCTCACCCAGTGCACTCAATGCCCCACTGACAACTACGTGGATGAAACAAAACAATCACTACGCTCTCAAAGGAACTCCCACAGAAAAACAATAAAAGACAAAAACACCCTGTCACCCACGGGTGAACAGGTTTCACAAAGTGATCACTCTGAACCTGACTTATCAGACCTCATCCTCAAAGGAAACCTGCACACACCTTCAAAAGGTGAGCCTGGGAATTTAAGTTCTTAACTTTTCCAGATACTGAAAATCAGGGGTGGCCAATCTGGGGCTCAAGAGCCACCTGCGGCTCTTCAGAAGTTAATATATGGTTCTTTGTACAGGCACCAACTCCAGGGCTGGAGCTACAGGCGCCAACTTTCCAATGTGCCAGGAGTGCTCACTGCTCAACAGCTCTGCCCCAGGTCCTGACCCCATTTCACCCCTTCCCCCAAGGCTCTTGCTCCTTCCCCCGACCGAGCCTGCCCTGCCCTCGCTCCTCCCCCTTCCCTCCCAGACACTCCTGCACACTGTGAAACAGCTGATTGTGGCAGGAGGCACGGGGAGGCACTGATCAGTGGGTGCCGGCGGGTAGGGGGCACTGAGGGCGGTAGGGGGGGAGCTGCTGGGGGGCTGCTGACATATTACGGTGGCTCTTTGGCAATGTACATTGGTAAGTTTTGGCTCTCTCTCAGGCTCAGGTTGGCCACCCCTGCTATGAATCATGGACTGAATAGAGATCAGGGCGCTGGAACAGTTTTTAGAGTGGGGGTGCTGACAGCCGTTGAACCAAGCTGTAAACCCTGCATATAAAGGAAACCACTTCAAGCCAGGGGGTGCGGCAGCCCATGATCACCTCTAGTTCCAGCACCTATGATAGAGATACTGGATTTATGTCTTATTACAACAATTGGTAACCTACTAAAACCCATCCCCAGCTTCCCCCTCCCTTTTCCCCTATGACTGGACACGTATTTAAGGGGCATTTCACCTTGAATGCTCTCTTGAAATGTATTAAGTACTTAAGCTAAACAATCTGTTCCATCTTGTATTTATCTGTGATACTCTGAGTACATTTCCCAGACTTGAAGGGCTCTGTGTAAGCTGGAAAGTTTGTCTCTTTCACGAACAAAAATTGGTCCAATAAAAGATTCTCTCATCAATTTGAATGGAAGACAGGTGTCTAAATCTTCTAGACTGCTCTGAACATCTCAACCATTATTTGTACTACAGTCACATCATTATCCCAGTAAAGCCAAAATTCTCTAGTTACCATGCACAAGCCTAAAAGTAATAGAGAAAATAGATCAAATGCATTTTTCCAGCTCCTATATGTGCTCTAACATAGCTTTGCTAAATACCAAGGTTTCATGATTTAAGATCTAAATTTTACATCTCTCTTTATACCTATACATAGATGCTGGGTCTGGATCACTGGAAAATCAGAATTCTCACTTCTCCAGTGGGATACAAGAAGTCTAGACCTGATGATTGCAAGATATTGGGCTTAAAACTATCCCACTACATGCCTTGCATCTCAAAAAGTAATTTTCACTGCCTGCTTTTATCTGAGTTGTATTTGGGGGAAGAAAAAATTAATTATTTTTGGGTTAGATCATTATCATTTTTATTACATGACGGCTGTTTGAAAACTGCTCTGAAATATGGAGTATTAGATATAGTTTCAGCAGAGATGGATTAGTAGACAAAGCAGGTGAGAGGCAAAAGGTTAAAAATAAATTAAATGTATTACATACATTCATTTATGTTAGTTTATCCCATGATTCCACAGCGTACTTAAGAGATACAGAAATAAAGGAATTGTTCTATATCATGGGCACATATTTAGATAATATATGTGATTATGCTGCTCACATAATTTGTATTTCCAAACCCATTATAAACCGTTATACAAACTAACTTTATACTAGACTTGGAGATGTCACTGAGTACTGCCCGTGCCAGCTATGTTATTATTTACAGAGTAATAAATTCAAAGGGGAAAAATTAGAGGTGTAGGAGAAAAAAAGAGAAGTTGAACAAAGAAGGGAGCTAAATGATGCCAGAGTTCTATCAAATTTTGTTGCCACTGCTTGGGAGGGTCATTACTGCACATTTGTGGCTACCCCTTACACGAGTAATGCAGGTATCTCAAATACAACTAAAAATATGAGCAGTGTAAAGTGTTAAACCTACCAGTCATCACAGAAGTTTTGGCACAAAGGAACAAACTCAATACCAGCAGTGTAGTTGGGATTGATCCAATGAGCAGCATGCGGGGAACACTGGTAAAAGCATTCAATTTTCTTCATGTAATCCTCACAGCTACAGTGAGTGAGAAAAACAACAATTAAGTCTGCTTCTCAGCATCCGAGATTATAGTCCACACTTTCCAACAGGTTTCAACAGGACTCATCACTATCGATTAGCTGGAGCAGTTTAAATCCAGCCTCTCGTTCGATTTGTGTGTAGATTCTAAACTCGTTTCTTTGATGTTGGGTGCAGCTTCTGCCTGTGTAATTACTGGAACTGGACAAATCATGCAAAAAAGTTCATAACTATTCACTCATTTTTAAATGAATTCATTCATCATATTTGGGCTTCTTGTGTATTTGCTTTATATAAACATCTGAGCCACTGAGTTTTTGCGGGCACAAAATGGTCAATTTCAAGGCAATAATAAAATGTAGCATCAAACCACAGCAGAAAGCTTGTTTCTGTGTTATATTCTCATGATTTCACCAGTATTTAGATTTTCTCTAGTCCAGCTAAAGTTACTGAAAAACCACAGATTGTAGTTGTTCTCCTGGGAGTGGCAGGAGATAGCTATTACTTTTCCAAATATGTTTGTGCTTAATTGTTTTGCACTTTCATTCTTTTATTTGTGTAGCCTGACATATTTTATAACTCTAAAAATCAAGCAACGAACTATAAGACTCAGTTAGGAAAACATTTTGTATGGTTACAAGGCTCACGAGACTACAAATGTTTTTCTCATTATTTGCAAGTTTCCTTTCTGGCTTTCCTTTTACATTTTGTTTTTTAAGACAATCTAATTTATCTGTTTTTTTTAAACAAGGGACAAGGCCCTGTTGATACTGTACAAATCATGGGCTAGATTCAATGGCATGCTCCAGCTGCTTTGCACTGCTACAGCAGTACAAAGCAGGCATGATTGTAAATGTGGCTTAACCAGCCAGTTAAACCAGGTTTGTTACTGGTTTATATTGCCAGTGGTTGCACACCAGAGAGAACATTTTTTAAAAGAGCAGGTCTTAAGAGCTGTCACTCCCCTTCATGAAATGGCAGAAGCCACTCTGCCTGAATAAAGTGTGAGTAAGACTCCATGGATTTTTGGGTGAGGAGAGAAGGAGCAAAGAGGAGCTGGGCAGATGAGGGACCAAGATGGGGGCAGCCACTTTAGGAAACATCTCCAGAAAAACCTATTGAGTTTCCATCATAAATTCCAGGGGGAGTTAATGTTGGCAGTTTCAGCTATTGTGGAATAGTCCTATTGAACCAGGACAGACAATATCAAAGATGACTTACGATTTACTGAGATTCCCACATCTGTTCCAGGAGCTGTTGCTTACTTGAATTACTGGTGAATGAGCCAACTGCTCTGTGAAGTTTGCATAGCAACAGGAAGCTGTTGGAAATAGAGACTACAGTGAGGGTTTACTTTAACACTCAAAATTTGGAAAACTCAAAATTTAGAATTAATTTTTTTGGCACATAATCCAAAATGGTAACAGTTGGGAGGGAAGCTTTACAAAAGGAAGACTTTCTATGATTTGTAAGTGAATGATCTTGGAAATGACAACGTGACCGCTGATTAAGTGGGACTGAACTGGCATCAATATTGTTTTGCAAGAATGTATTCAGTCAGTGCCAAGAAGCTAAGTGGTGTTTAACCAGCTGTCATATGCTGGAGGAGTGAAATTTCTGAACTCCAGCCTTTTAATACTGATGTTACCAAATAAAGAAGAAAAAAAGATGACATGCAGTGAATATTGGTTTTATTCTTATATTTATATCCAGTACAGCATGTTAATTTTCAGTGTTTTCATACTTTTTAATCAGGTCAGAAAGTTAATTAGGACAATAATTTGTGCACTGATAGATCACAGTCAAGACAATTATGTTGTATTTTAAATATTCTCATAATTAATCGTATCAGGCCCAAATTATCTCTAGTGTAAGGTTAAGTAAATAGAGTACAACAGGATGAAATCTGTGTCATACATTTTTGAAGTTCAGTTACTGAAGCCAATATTTTTGAAACCGATCTCAAGGAGAGCATTATCTAGCTCTGCATTCGGCACTGGATGTAGTAAGGAAAAAGCCAATAAAAGTTGCTTTTCAAACAAAACTCTTATTGTAAATATTGCACAGTCTTAAAGTAATTAAAAGTGTGGTAGGGACTGTTAGTCGATACAAAGGTCAACTTTTAAACTATTCTGAAAATTCTCTGTCAAAGGTTAAACAGCTCTTACATTCAGAGTATAGCGTGCATTCATGCATGTCAAGCTCAGGGCTTGGTCTATGTTTGTGAGTCCTCCCCTCCAGACATCTATCCCTTTTGCAGTTAGATGTTGCCAGGATAGCAAAAAATAGGACTACAGCAAACGTGAACATCTTCATTCTGCACTTGGCCTGTACGGAAAGAAGACATTTCAGCGAGGTCCTTTATCTCTGAGAAAAGTTTGGTATGAAATTTCAGCTCTATTATAAACACTAATAGGAAGGACTGTTTAGAAAAGGAGAAAAATTAAAGAAAGTGCTAAGCAGAGATGAACAGACAAGTATTTATACGTGTATTTGTCCCCTTTCTCTTTCACAATATCTTAATATTATTAACAGCCAAGATTTTTAAGCCAAGAGGGACAAATGACTGAGATCAAGAACCTCAGGCACTAAAACTTAACACAGCTTGAGATTCATGGGAACATACACATTGTCATATTATATCAGGCTAGAGGTCTATCTGGTCCAGTAGCCTGTTTGGGACAGTGGCTGGCACTAGCTGCTTCAGAGGACAGTGGAATAATAATAATACCTATTTCTTATACAGCACTTTTCATTGATAGATCTCAAAGTACTTTATCCTCACAGATAGGGAAGTGTTACTATCCCCGCTTTACAGATGGGGAACTGCGGCACAGAGGCAAAGTGACTTACCCAAGGTCTACCATCTCTATACAGTCATTATTTTGTATACCTCTATCTTGTCCCCACTCATTTATCTCCTCAAATTAAATAGTCCTAATCTTTCCCATCTCTTTTCATATGGAAGTTTTTCCAGACCTCTCTAATCATTCTTGCTGCTTGTTTCTAACCCCTTGATTTTTCTGCTACATCCTTTTTGAGATGCAGTGGCTATAACTGAAAGCCATATTTCAGGAAAGGTTAGACTATTGACTTATATAATGGAATTATAATATTTGCCATATTGTTTTCCATTCCTTATGCATCCTAACATTTTTGTTTGCTTTTCTAACCTCTGGTGCACATTAAACATCCTTGAGCTAGCCACAGTAATGACTGGGGATAACATTTTCAAAAGCACTTCAGTGACTGAGGACCCTCATTCCCTAAGTCATTTTTTAAAGTGGGACTTAGCTCCTAAGTCACTTTGGCTTTCTTAAAATTTTGCTCCAGGTGTTTTTTACTGATTTTTTTTTCAGTTAATTTATAACTTTGTAAAGTGTACCAATTAGGCAAAAATATTATTGCGATAACTTAGATACAAGCAATAGGTTAAAAAATAAAAATAAATCATGGATAGCAAAGTTAGTTCTAAACAGTTAATTTAAAAAACACAATAAATGATTTCAGTTCTCCTATAAATACACTGGTGTAAATTTACCATGTTGTAACTCCAGTGACCTCACTGGCTTTACAGCATGGATGAATTTGTTCCATAAGTCCCAGGTTTCTGCTGAATCCTGCAGAAAATTGTGCTTTACAAACAGTTACAGGTGAACTCATTCTAATGAATTTTAAGACAATGGGCCAGATCTTCAGCTGGTGTAAACTGATGTTGCCTTCTTGAATTCAGTGGGGCTCTGCTGATTTACAAAAGCTGAGGATCTTTCTGCATCTTCTACAGATGATGAATCCAAAAATAAAAGATAAAAATAACTCTGAGACCAACATTTCCCCAAAATACAGATTGCAAAAGTATGTTAGTGAACTATTTATGTAAATCTAAACCACATAAACCACATCATAATTATTTGTGCCTATTATGAAAAATAACCTGCAATCCTGAGGGAAAACTCCCCATGAACTTTATTGGAGAGTTTTGCCTGAGTAAGGACTGCAGGATCAGTTCCTATATTACCTTTCAGTATAAAGAAAACAAAATACTACAGGAAAAGAAAGCTGTCTCTGCAATTCGAGTGTTTTCTCACCTCCTCTGCTGTCACTCTGTTACCTCTTCCCCAAAGTGGAAAACAGTAAGTAGTGTTGCACGCTCTCTTCTCTCTATATATCATCTAGTATCAGTGCCCCAGAGTTTGTTTGCCTCAGGAGAGTTCCTTGACTCTTTGGAAAGCTAACAGGTTATCTCAGGAACACACACAATCAGTACACAAACTGACTGCACATAATGCTCATATATTGCTTGCAGGTCACTAATGGTGAACAAGAAAATAGACAAGGTTTTTAAAAAAGAAGCAAAAAAACCCCAAACAAAAAGCGACACCCCCTCCCACCAAAATTCACCAAGAGTGCTAGAAGGGGTAGAAACCTTTCCTGCCTGATCATATAAACCAATCTTTAACTAATGGGGTTTGGAAGAAATATCCTCTTTGAGCAGGTTATTCCCTATCTACCTATCACAGGATTTCTTGCACCTTCCTTTGAAGCATCTGATACTAGCCATTGTTAGAGACAGGATAATGAGCTGCATGGATCACCGGTTTGATATAATATGGCAATTCCTATGTTTTTATTTATTAATTATTATGATTATCTGTATTGCAGTGGATCAGGACCCCACTATATTATATCCATAAAACAACCACTGTCCTGCTTTTAATGAGCATTCTGCAGAAAGTAGTTATGATAAGTTTAACTTTAACTATGCATAGGAACATTTTCAAGCAGATGCTTAGTAGCATGCTAGAGTCCTGTATCACCATATGGGATGTCAAAGGAGACACACAAGGTATGTGTAGCTGCCCCATGTGTGTATTTTGGGTTGCAGATGTTGCAGCAGCAATCATCAGCGCAGAAGGGGTTAGGAAACTTTCAGCTAAATTCAGACACTATGTAAACAGGCTGGCTTTGGTAGTATTTTAAATCCACTTTGTACTCATTTTGCATGGATGTAAATGACTACACAAGGTGCAAGGCAGTTGAGAGTAGAGACTGATTTAATTTGTGGATTAATCAATTTCAAGGCAGAAGGGATCATTAGATCATCAAGCCTGATCTCATGTATAATACAGGGCTACAGGATTTCACCTAGTTACCTCTTAATTGAGCCCAATAATTTAGCTATGTCTACACTAGCACTTTTATCGGTAAAACTTTTGCCGGTCAGGAGTGTGAAAAAACCACCCCTCACCGACAAAAGTTTACTGACAAAAGGGCCGGTGTGGACAGTGCTATGTTGGCGGGAGATGCTCTCCTACCAACATAGCTACTGCTGCTCAGTGGGTGGTTTAATTTTGCTGATGGGAGAACACTCTCCTGTTGGCATACAGTGGCTACACAGGAAATCTTACACTGGCGCAGCTGCAGTGGTACAGCAGTGCTGCTGTAAGCAGGGGGGGCTCCAGACACCAGCGCAGCAAGCACGTGCCCGAGGTGGCAAGCCACAGGGGGCGGCGTGCCAGTCACCACGAGGGTGGCAGTCAGGCAGACTTCTGTGGCATGCCTGCGGGAGGTCCGCTGGTCCCGCGACTTCAGCAGCAATTCGGCAGCGGGTACAAACGCCGAAGACGCGGGACCAGCAGATCACCCACAGAAACGCTGCCGAAACTGTGTGGGGCAGCAAAAAACATAAAGCCGCCCCTGGCTGAAAGGTGTGTAGTGTAGACGTAGCCTTCGGGTTTGGTTAAAGCAGATCTTCCAGAAAAACTTCTAATCTTGATCTGAAGACATCAAAAGATGAAGAATTACCACTTTCCTGGTAGTTTGTTCTAGGATGACCAGATGTCCTGATTTTATAGGGATAGTCCTGATATTTGGGGCTTTGTCTTCTATAGGCACCTATCGCCCCCCACCCGCTGTCCTGATTTTTCAGACTTGCTGTCTGGTCACCCTAGTTTGTTCCAACTGTTAATTATTTTCAATGTTACAATGTTGTGCCTTATTTTCAGTCTGAATTTGTCCGGCTTTAATTTCTGGCCGTAGTTTTTTGTGTATGCCTTTCTCTGCTAGACTGAAGACCTCTTTAGGACCTGATATTTTTCTCCCTGTAGATACTTATACACTGTATTCAAGTTATCTCAGTCTTCTTTTTGATAAACTAAACAGAGATTAGCTCTTTAAATTTCTCACTGTAAGGCATTTATTGCAGCCCTCAGATAACTTTTGTGGCTCTGTGCGAAACGCTTTCCAATGTTTTCAACATCCTCTTTGAAATGTGGACAGCAGAACTGTACATTGTATTCCAGGATCACTCTCACTAATGCTGTGCACAGAGGTAAAGTCACTTCCCTACTTTGACTGTTTATATAAGGATTGTGTTAGCCCTTTTTGCCACAGTACCACAGAATCAAGGTCACTGCTTTCCAGGATACAATCCCCCATTCTGTTGGTGTGGCCTGGCCCATTTCATTTTATCCGCTTAGGTGCAACTAATTTCATTTTATCAACTTCATGCACTAATTTTTTTTAATAAATGAAAAAATAGTTACAGTTTATGAACAGTAGCTACTAGTTAGAACTATCACATTAAAAATAGAAAGTGATCAGTCTACATTATAAAACAACCACTTACACATTTTTACATAAAATAAATAAATCCATTTGGAGTTGCATTCAACTATGACATAAATTGGCAAACTGATATGAACTAAATAGAAAGAAAATAATTGTTTCTGGCTTGATACTTTATATCGTATATCAAGCTTCAATGTATTGCAGTTTTTTTACAGCTGAGTTTAAAAGCTCTGAAAATAAAGGCTCTTAATGGAAATACTAATGGACTTTTATCTACAGCAGGCCTGCACAACATACGGCCCACGGGCCGCATGCCACCCGCGGAGCCTCACTGTGAGGCGGGCGGGAGGATTCTAAATCCCCCGCACACGGCGCTCTGCGGGCAGCCCAGAGCCCTTTGAATCCCGGCCACGGCAGGGAATCAAAGAGCTCTGGGCTGCCTGCAGCCGCGGGGAGCCCAGACCCCTTTAAATCCCAGCCGCGGCCGGGAGTCAGAGGGCTCTGCGCTGCCTGCAGTGGAGGGGAGCCCGGAGCCCTTTAAATCCCAGCCGCGGCCAGGAATGAAAGGGCTCTGGGCTGCCCACAGAGATTCCCAGCCGCAGCTGGGATTTAAAGGGCTCAGGGCTCCCTGCGGCTGCGGGCAGCCCAAAGCCCTTTCAATCCCGGCCCGCAGCCGCTGAATGCCCCCTCCACGGACCCCTGCCCCAACTGCCCCCCAGGACTCCCACCCCCTATCTAACACTGCTGGTCCTGGTCCCCTGATACCCCTCTCCTGGGACCCCCTGCCCCTAACTGCCCCCCAGGATCCCACCCCCTAACTAAATGCCGCTGCTCCTTGTACCCCGATTGCCCCCTCCTGAGACCCCTGCCCCTAACTGCCCCTTGGGACCCCACCCCCTACCTGTCCCCTGATAAACCCCTGGTACTTCCATGCCTATTCAACTGCTGCCTGTCCCCTGACTGCCCCCCTGAACTTCCGCCCCATCCAATGTCCCCTGCTCCATGTCCCTTGACTGCCCCCTGGAATTCCCTACCCCTTCTCCAACCCCCAGCCCCCTTACCATGCCACTCAGACCAGTGTGTCTGACTCCATGCAGCTCCAGACACGTTGCTGCCATGCTCCACCGCGGAGCCCACAGCCCCCACCCCAGCACCTGCCTTCCAGATTTGAACACCTCAAAATTCAGGAGTTCTCAAACTCAGTTTGGGCAGCTGTTACTTTATGTCTCCCAAATCAAATATATTGATCCACTGTAACTTGCTGTAGAAAAAGTAGCATAAAATTGAGCAAGAAATGCTTATTAGGACTGGAATTGCTATTTTCAACAGCCATTGCCTTTTTGTTTGTTTAAAAGGAACACAATGATATTACATTGGCAAATTCACATAGAAAGAAAGAGTGGAACAAAAGAATAATAAAGGAACCTCAACTTTTCCTCATTTATGGAGGACAGTCTTATAATATGCATCCAGATATCCTCCAGTCACGCAAGCTGAAAATTGTTCCACTTTACTGCAGCTCTGTAACCATATGGGAACCAATCTTGTCTGTGTTTTGTGCACATCCAAAATTCCTGCTGAATGACCCGCCCTGGGAGCGTTACCAGTGACCCAGGGCTGGGGCAGCAGGAGGTGTGGGGGGGGGCACTGGTGGGGGGGAGCCCAGGGCTGGGGCAGCAGCGGGGTGGGGGAGGGCACTGTTGGGGAGGAAAGGGGGAAGCCCAGCACTGGGGTGGCAGGGGGTGTGGGTCGGCGGGGGGAGAGCCCAGGACTGGGGCAGCAGGAGGGTACAGGGGAGAGCCCAGGGCTGGGACAGGGGGCAGCCAAATTTTTTTTTGCTTGGGGCAGCAAAAAACCTAGAGCCAGCCCTGCTGGGTTCCTCCAGCCGCTGGAGCCCCTGGCTGTTTAATTTGACCCTGAGGGCTCCCAGCCATCTCTTCAGCTCGGAGCCCCCGTTGATTTAAAATCAAGTATCACCTCCCCACCCCCAACCTTCCTTTTTGGCCCACAGCTGTTTTGGTGGGGCGGAGCTGGGGAAAGAGAGTTTGTTTTCGCAGGGCTGGGCGGCCCTGGGGCGGGGTGTTTCTGCAGGGCTGGGAGGATTGGGTCCTCAGCTGTTTTCTTTGGAGCAATGTGGCCCTCACCACTTTATGGGCTTGTCTACATCAGAAAGTTGCAGCGCTGGTGAGGGAGTTACAGCGCTGCAACTTTGAAGGTGTACACATCTGCAGGGCACCACCAGCGCTGCAACTCCCTGTTTGCAGCGCTGGCCGTACTCCCGTTTTGTCTCGGGTGTAGAGGATCCAGCGCTGGTGATCCAGCGCTGGTAATCCAATGTAGACAGTTACCAGCGCTTTTCTTGACCTCCGTGGAAGGAGGAAGCCTCTGGTAATCAAGCTGGTTTCCTTTCCCGGTTTGCTCTCTCGGTCCCGGAGCCACCCAGCAAACCGCAGGGAAGGAGACCTGCTTGCTCGGGGTTCCGGGACCGAGAGAGCAAACCGGGAACGCCGCGGTTTGCTCTCTCGGTCCCGGAGCCAGCCAGCAAACCGCAGGGAAGGAGACCTGCTTGCTCGGGGTTCCGGGACCGAGAGAGCAAACCGGGAAGGAAACCAGCTTCGCCGCGGTTTGCTCTCTCGGTCCCGGAACCCCGAGCAAGCAGGTCTCCTTCCCTGCGGTTTGCTGGCTGCTCCGGGACCGAGAGAGCAAACCGCGGCGTTCCCGGTTTGCTCTCTCGGTCCCGGAACCCCGAGCAAGCAGGTCTCCTTCCCTGCGGTTTGCTGGCTGGCTCCGGGACCGAGAGAGCAAACCGCGGGGAAGCTGGTTTCCTTTCCCGGTTTGCTCTCTCGTCCCGGAACCCCCCTTGAAGCCGCCCAACAGCGCTGCAGTGTGGCCACATCTAACACCACTTGCAGCGCTGGTTGCTGTAAGTGTGGCCACTCTGCAGCGCTGGCCCTATACAGCTGTACTAATACAGCTGTAACAACCAGCGCTGCAAAATTTTAGATGTAGACATGGCCTAAGAATTGTGCAGGCCTGATCTACAGCACCGTTGAGCATGCCAATCAGTAATATTGGTTGAAAATAAGAATACTTCACACTTCTCTAGCACCACCTATTTTAGGATCTCAAGGCACTTTACAAGATGTCATTAATTAAACCTAATAACACCTTTCTGAGGTGGGTAAGTACTATTATCAGCATTTTATACACAGGAAAACTGAGGCCCAGCCCAGAGGATTAAACTCAGCTCTTGTGTCAGTGGGCAAAATTCCACAGATGCATCTCCAATGCATTCAGTTTACTCCATGGCTGAAATTGCCCAAGAAAGAAAAATAGACTTGCCTAAAGATGCATATCAAGTCCAGGACAGTCACTGGAACAGAACCTCTGACTTGTGAACCACTGCTTTCAATTTGAGACAGCGGCTTTAAGCTGTTCTGCTGTTTGCTCTGGCCTCTACACCTGCCTAGTATATATATATGTATGATATTCTGCACCTCATGGGAACACCCTACACCCCCATGTTCATCCTTATAAAGTTTGTCATGTTGGGTGTCTTTGGAAGACTCAGGATGCACTGAGCATTGTTGTCGTAGTGATGTTACAGTGATGTTACAGGTTATAATTTCATGTATATAGTTATAAGACTGAAAATGTGTCCTCAGGGCTTAAAACAAGCCCAGGCAAAAACTCCCCAAGAGCAGAGGGGCAGTTCACACCTCATCAGGGCATGTATGGGACAAACCCAGACCAGCCTCACAGGAACAAAGGACACTGGCCTAGGCAACAACAAAGGATCTGTTGGACTCTCGAGTGAGTCACCCCCTTTTGGTCAGTTTGGGACTGTGATGAGGTAATGCTCACCTGACTCTGAAGTGGGAGGGGGGCAAAGCCAAGAGGGAAGAAAGAACACGATAAAAGGGAGAGACGTTGCCATAGTCTTTCTCTCTCTTCCACCTCCATCTGCAGACACCACCACCAAGTGACCTGAAGCGCTGATCAAAGGGGAGAACCTGGCTGAAAGGCAAACAGCCTGCCTGTGGCGAGAAGCATCTAAGTTTGTAAGGGCACTGAAAGGGTTAAGATCAGCTTAGAATGCGTTTTGCTTTTATTTCATTTGACCAAATCAGACTTGTTATGCTTTGACTTATAGTCACTTAAAATCTATCTTTATAGTTAATAAATCCGTTTGTTTATTCTCCCTGAAGCAGTGCGTTTGGTTTGAAGCACATCAGAGACTCCCCTGGGGATAACAAGCCTGGTACATATCAATTTCTTTCTTAAATTGACAAACTCATATAAGCTTGCAAGTCCAGCGGGCATAACTGGACACTGCAAGACGGAGGTTCCTAGGGTTGTGTCTGGGACCGGAGATATTGGCTGGTGTCATTCGGTTGCACAATCCAAGCAGTTTACATGCCAGAGGCTGTGCGTGAACAGCCCAGGAGTGGGGGTTATCACAGCAGGGCAGGGCAACGCTGGCTCCCAGAGTCAAGGATTGGCGTGACCTAGCAGATCACCAGTACACATAACACCAGGGGAACATCTCACCTGCCAATGACCGGGATCTGTCAGCATTACACACTAGTGTGTCATGCACTAACTGGCCTGTGCAGACCATGCTGGTGCACCCTAGAAATTTCTTAGTGTATGTTAATATAATCCCAGTTCAAACAATATGACATTAACACACACTAGAGAACTTTTAGTGCGTGCCAGCAGGGTCCACAGAGACCAGCTGATGCATGCTATTGTGCAGTAGAAATTACTCCACTCTGGTGTGGTGTAGACAAGCCCTTTGAGGTATATGTACATCAAAAGGTTTCTTGAAACTTCTGTTACAGAATTGGCATGCAAACTATACTAATATATAGAAAACTGGGATATTTTTCAGACTTTGAAGGGGATCCAGAAGGGAGCTGTCACAGTTCCCGAGTTACTGGACCTCTGATCCCTCCTCTAGGGTATTCAAGTTAAGGCCCACCTTTCCCTGGGCTGGAAACCAGCTATTTGCTCCCTCCAGACTGGGAAGTTAAGCTGCAGACTCCACTAGATCACTTCAGCAAGTCTGACCTCACTTCAGCACCTGCAGTTCCGTTCTCTCAGATCCAATGAAAGTGTTATTCAGTGACCAACCTGCTGTCATAAAGCAACATACTATTTATTCAGAACACAATGTTCAGAGAAAAACATATCTCAAATAATAACTAGTGTATATGTATGTTCACCCATCTTCCAAGTGGAGATCCTGGCAGATCTAAAGTACTTCAGGTGTTCTCACAGGGCCTGTCTCTGGCCACATTCTCATGCTTGTCCACTCTTGAACGGAGTGTGAATGACCCTCTCCTCAGGTCAGGGCTCACATTTTAAACAGTTTCAAGTCCTCTGTCTGCCCAACACCTTTGAACCAGGTCAAATCAGTCTGTCTGCTATTCCCCAGGGCTGAAAATATAAAGGACTTGTTACCTACATGGTTTCAGTATTGGGAATTTGCATTCATTACTCCCTACTGACTTTAGTTCCTGCAGAAAACATCCTTTATCTTATCAGTTCATCCAGGCATACAACTTCTAGCCAGCCCATAAAGATACATATAATGTTTATCAAGTTGATAAAATAGCCTTTGGATATTCTACGTTCCATAGCATCACTTCTATCACAGGAACAGTTGCCTGGGGATTTGGCAGGGTTTCCAGCAGCAAAGAGGAAGGACAGTATCCATGTGGAGACAGCTGACGGTGCTGTCCCAGTTGACAGGACTACTGACACTCCAGTGAAGGAGGAGATTCCTCAGGGTGTATCTGACACACCAGTGGAGGAGGAGGCTCAGGGTGGACACAGCCAGCTGGTTACTTCTAGCAGCAGGCAGTGCTCCACCGCTGCTGCGAACCCTCCTGTTGTGGTAAAAGATAACCGTTATGCTCTTCTTGATACAGGAGAGAAGAAATCACCCCCAACAGTTAAGGGGGTGAAGCCTCGTACCCCTAAGGCTGGGAGGTCTGCTGCCACCACTGATAAGAAATGTAGGGTAGTGGTGGTTGGAGACTCTCTGCTGAGGGGGACGGAGACACCCATCTGTCGCCCTGACCGTTCATCCCAGGAGGTATGCTGCCTGCCAGGGGCCCGTATCCGAGATGTTACAGAGGCTTTGTTGAGGATTATCCGGCCTTCTGACTACTATCCCATGCTACTCATCCATGTGGGCACAAATGATACTGCGAGGTGTGACGCTGAGCAGATCAAGAGTGACTACAGGGCTCTGGGAGTACGGGTTAAGGAGTTTGGAGCGCAGGTGGTATTCTCTTCGATTCTTCCTGTTGAAGGTAGGGGTCCGGGCAGAAACAGATGCATCGTGGAGGTGAATGCCTGGCTGCGAAGATGGTGTCGCCAGGAGGGCTTTGGCTTCCTCGACCACGGGCTGCCATTTGAGGAAGGACTGCTAGGAACAGATGGCGTTCACCTTTCGAAGCGGGGAAGGCCTTATTTGCGCACAGACTGGCTAACCTAGTAAGGAGGGCTTTAAACTAGGTTCGACGGGGACAGGTGAGCAAAGCCCACAGGTAAGTGGGGAACAAGACCTGGGAGATGGGTTGGAAACAGGAGGGAGCACGGGCTATAATGGCAGAGAGGAAGGAGGGTCAGGGCAAAGCTGGGAGGCAAGATCAAACCAGTATCTTAGATGCCTTTATACAAATGCAAGAAGTATGGGTAATAAGCAGGAAGAACTGGAAGTGCTAATAAATAAATACAACTATGACATTGGCATTACTGAAACTTGGTGGGATAATACACACGACTGGAATGTTGGTGTGGATGGGTATAGTTTGCTCAGGAAGGATAGACAGGGGAAAAAGGGAGGAGGTGTTGCCTTATATATTAAAAATGTACACACTTGGACTGAGGTGGAGATGGACATAGGAGACAGAAGGGTGGAGAGTCTCTGGGTTAGGCTAAAAGGGGTAAAAAACACAGGTGATGTCGTGCTGGGAGTCTACTACAGGCCACCTAATCAGGTGGAAGAGGTGGATGAGGCTTTTTTCAAACAACTAACAAAATCATCCAAAGCCCAAGATTTGGTGGTGATGGGGGACTTCAACTATCCAGATATATGTTGGGAAAATAACACTGCGGGGCACAGACTATCCAATAAGTTCCTGGACTGCATTGCAGACAACTTTTTATTTCAGAAAGTTGAAAAAGCTACTAGGGGGGAAGCTGTTCTAGACTTGATTTTAACCAATAGGGAGGAACTTGTTGAGAATTTAAAAGTAGAAGGAAGCTTGGGTGAAAGTGATCATGAAATCATAGAATTTGCAATTCTAAGGAAAGGTAGAAGGGAGTACAGCAGAATAGAGACAATGGATTTCAGGAAGGCGGATTTTGGTAAGCTCAGAGAGCTGATAGGCAAGGTCCCATGGGAATTAAGACTGAGGGGAAAAACAACTGAGGAAAGTTGGCAGTTTTTCAAAGGGACGCTATTAAGGGCCCAAAAGCAAGTTATTCCGATGGATAGGAAAGATAGAAAATGTGGCAAAAGACCACCTTGGCTTACCCTTGAGATCTTGCATGACCTACAAAATAAAAAGGCGTCATATAAAAAATGGAAACTAGGTCAGATCACGAAGGATGAATATAGGCAAATAACACAGGAATGCAGAGGCAAGATTAGAAAAGCAAAGGCACAAAATGAACTCAAACTAGCTATGGGAATAAAGGGAAACAAGAAGACTTTTTATCAATACATTAGAAGCAAGAGGAAGACTAAGGACAGGGTAGGCCCACTGCTCAATGAGGAGGGAGTAACAGTAACGGGAGACTTGGAAATGGCAGAGATGCTTAATGACTTCTTTGTTTCGGTCTTCACTGAGAAGTCTGAAGGAATGTCTAGTATAGTGAATGCTTACGGGAAGAGGGTAGGTTTAGAAGAGAAAATAAGGAAAGAGCAAGTAAAAAAGCACTTAGAAAAGTTAGATGCCTGCAAGTCACCAGGGCCTGATGGAATGCATCCTAGAATACTCAAGGAGTTAATGGAAGAGGTATCTGAGCCTCTAGCTATTATCTTTGGGAAATCATGGGAGACGGGAGAGATTCCAGAAGACTGGAAGGGGGCAAATATAGTGCCCATCTATAAAAAGGGAAATAAAAACAACCCAGGAAACTACAGACCAGTGAGTTTAACTTCTGTGCCAGGGAAGATAATGGAGCAGGTAATTAAAGAAATCATCTGCAAACACTTGGAAGGTGGTAAGGTGATAGGGAATAGCCAGCATGGATTTGTAAAGAACAAATCATGTCAAACTAATCTGATAGCGTTCTTTGATAGGATAACGAGCCTTGTGGATAAGGGAGAAGCGGTGGATATGATATACCTAGACTTTAGTAAGGCATTTGATACAGTTTCGCATGATATTCTTATAGATAAGCTAGGAAAGTACAATTTAGATGGGGCTACTATAAGGTGGGTGCATAACTGGCTGGATAACCGTACTCAGAGAGTAGTTGTTAATGGCTCCCAATCCTGCTGGAAAGGTATAACAAGTGGGGTTCCGCAGGGGTCTGTTTTGGGACCGGTTCTGTTCAATATCTTCATCAACGATTTAGATGTTGGCATAGAAAGTACGCTTATTAAGTTTGCGGACGATACCAAACTGGGAGGGATTGCAACTGCTCTGGAGGACAGGGTCAAAATTCAAAACGATCTGGACAAATTGGAGAAATGGTCTGAGGTAAACAGGATGAAGTTCAATAAAGATAAATGCAAAGTGCTCCACTTAGGAAGGAACAATCAGTTTCACACATACAGAATGGAAGAGACTGTCTAGGAAGGAGTATGGCAGAAAGAGATCTAGGGGTCATAGTGGACCACAAGCTTAATATGAGTGAACAGTGTGATACTGTTGCAAAAAAAGCAAACATGATTCTGGGATGCATTAACAGGTGTGTTGTAAACAAGACACGAGAAGTCATTCTTCCGCTTTACTCTGCGCTGGTTAGGCCTCAACTGGAGTATTGTGTCCAGTTCTGGGCACCGCATTTCAAGAAAGATGTGGAGAAATTGGAGAGGGTCCAGAGAAGAGCAACAAGAATGATTAAAGGTCTTGAGAACATGACCTATGAAGGAAGGCTGAAGGAATTGGGTTTGTTTAGTTTGGAAAAGAGAAGACTGAGAGGGGACCTGATAGCAGTTTTCAGGTATCTAAAAGGGTGTCATCAGGAGGAGGGAGAAAACTTGTTCACCTTAGCCTCCAATGATAGAACAAGAAGCAATGGGCTTAAACAGCAGCAAGGGAGATTTAGGCTGGACATTAGGAAAAAGTTCCTAACTGTCAGGGTAGTCAAACACTGGAATAGATTGCCTAGGGAAGTTGTGGAATCTCCATCTCTGGAGATATTTAAGAGTAGGTTAGATAAATGTCTATCGGGGATGGTCTAGACAGTATTTGGTCCTGCCATGAGGGCAGGGGACTGGACTCGATGACCTCTCGAGGTCCCTTCCAGTCCTAGAGTCTAGAGTCTATGAGACAGGGAAGTCTGTTTGACACCTCGCACACTTTACTGTGTTGATTGAGGTCGAGAATGGCATATAGAAGTTCACAAGAGGGACTAGGCTCAGGACCTTTTGTGCCAGGCACCATACAGCCAAGTCAGCTCTAACGGAGTCGAGAAACAAACCCTATATATATATAATATATATATATATATTAACTGCTCTCATTTTTCTCTTTTTGATACTCTGTAGCGTTCCATGAGCTGTTTGGTTGATAACAAGACTGTAAACCTATGTATTACACAAACTGTGCTCTCTCCCACTCACCCTTACTTTTAACCCGTTATATAATCACCCACTAATAACTAGTACTTTCCTATTAAGTATTTAAATGATATACACCAGTGCAAACCTTTTATGTTGATGAATTGCATCAGAGCCAAGTGAAGCATCTAACATCAGCACAAATTTCCTTAATACGTACACGGGGCCACAAAGCTAATAATGGAAATCTCCATCTTATGAGTGGACTTTATTTTACAGAAGAACATAGGAATTGCCAAACTGGATCAGGCTAGTGGTCCATCTAGATTACTATCTCGTCCCTGAGAGTGGTCGATATTAGTTGCTTCAGAGGAAGATATAGAACATTTTCTAAGGGACACTTATGGAATAATTTGTGGGCAGGAGAAATTTCTTCCTAATCCCCATCAGTTCATGACTAGTTTATGCCTTGAAACATGAAGACTTATATCCTTTCCTAAAACAAGCAACCCTCCCGCCGTTACTTAATGTAACTGTGAATGTTCTAATTTCCCATATGGATTTCAAACTCTTTAAAAAAAATTACTATTCTTCTTACAATGCATATACCATTTTCTAACCCGTTTAAAATAACAGACTCTATACCTTAGCCACTCATAACTGATACTGCTCAGATGCATCCTGGCATCCTTTGACTGAATCTTGAAGAGTACTGCCACAGAGGCCAGATTGGCTGGTTGGCCAAGACGCATTGTGATAGCACAGGGTCTGTAGTTTCTTGTCCCCTTAGTGGGTCTTGTATATAGGACAATCTGCCCCAAAATAATTGCACCGTCTTCCATCAGAGATGATGGCATGATGCCAGCCATCAATGTTTAGTATTCCAGTGTCAAGACCAAAACTTCTATGTGAATATTATTGGAACTGGGCCACTTATAGAAAGAACAAGATGGCTTAGCATACATAAAACTAGAGCCATTTCATCCAGCTCAGAGTAACAATCTTGAGAATGAAGATCATGTACATAGTATGAATAGAATGCTAAATGACAAGCCTCAGCAATATATTTGTTTGGTAACAGCAGCTTCTGCTCTGGAATCAGTGAGCCAACTGATCAGCTGGCTAATTTTTGTTCTAGTTATTGCTTTAAATCTGGTATTAATGGTAAAGTTAAAGGATCAGTGAAAATACTTGATTTTGTCCTCAGACTTTGCACAAGTTTAGCATCATTCTAGCATATACTATTTAGTTTTAATTATTCTTTTCTGTTTTAATAATGAGGTTTATTAATCTAATGGTTTCTCCATGCTGAATATTTCCATTCCAGATCCAGTCATTTGTACCATAGCAATGTCCAAGAGTCATACAAATGCTCAGGATTGATGTGGGTTCTTTCCATGCCATCTGAGTCAGCTTGAATGGAGAAGAGAATATATATTTATTCTTCCCTATTTCTTTTGGTATTATGGAGTATACCACGAGAAATTTGGTTAAGTACTGCAAACCTGGGTGTCACACAAACTGTGTATTTACCCACCCACACTTATTTTTAACCTGTTATACAACTGCCCACTTATAACCAGTACTCTCCTATTAGATATGTAAGACAATGTGACTCATTGTACAGTATTTGAAGACATAAAATACTTCTAAGCATTATTATTCATAATTTGTATTATTTTATGTGAGCTAGGGGAATCAGATCTTAACAAATTGTTCATTACCTGGTCTTGAGTAAGTCGTTCCATTTTTCTTTATAGGTGGTAAATAAATTATAAAAGTCTTCCTAAGGACTGTTGTCAGTGTGTTTCCAAGGCAGACAGAAATATTCAACAGCCAGAAACCTTCATAAACATTGTGTCTTCCTTTTCTCCTCCAGTCAAGTATTCTTTGTTGGCACATTAAAAGGACAGGTGTGATCAGGTATAAGGAATCACATTGAATCAAGAGATTTTTTCTGAAGAGGTGGCAATTAAAAGTGTCCGACAGGCTGCTTTGTGTGACAAAGTTCCTCAGCTACTTTGGTGGGTCCTGCGCTTATTGGCAGATTTGCTCACCTCAGTGATCTTCCCCACAGTCTGGGTCAACTCCTCCTGTGTCTGATCAGGAGTTGGGAGGTGTCATAAACAGATAGTTAAGGGTTAATAGAACAGGAGTACTTTCAAATCTTGATGGAGGGAAGTCTTTGTGTGTGGTGTTAGATTTTGGTTGTTGTTCTCTCTGGGTTGTGAGAGTGACCAGACGTGCAACCAGGTTTCTCTCCAATCTCTCTGATACAGGCTCTTATGTGCTCAGAATAGTGAGTACTAGGTAGAATAGGCGAGTTAGGCTTATGTTTGTTTTCTTTATTTGCAAATGTGTATTTGGCTGGAAGGAGTTCAAATTTGTATTTTGCTGAAAGGATTTTAATTTGTACTTGTATACTTAGGCTGGGAGCGTATTCCCAGTGTCTATAGCTGAAAGATCCTGTAACATATTCCATCTTAAATTTACAAAGATAATTTTACTGTTTTTCTTTCTTTAATTAAAAGCTTTTCTTGTTTAAGAACCTGATTTTTTTTTATTCTGATGTGAGATCCCAGGGGACGGGGTCTGGATTTACCAGGGAATTGGTGGGGAGAAAGGAGGGAAGGGGAAGAGAAAGGTTAATTTTCTCTCTGTGTTAGGATTACTTTCTCTCTCAGGGTGAGTCTGGGAGGGGGAGAGAGAAGGAGGGGGGAAGGTGAATTTTCCTCTCTGTTTTTAGATTCAAGGAATTTGAATCGCAGTGATCTTCCAGGGTAACCCAGGGAGGGGAAGGCTGGGAGAGGCAACAGTGAGGGAAAGGGTTTACTTTCCTTGTGTTAAGATCCAGAGGGACTGGGCCTTGAGGGTCCACGGGCAAGGTTTTGGGGGGGACCGGAGTGTACCAGGCACTGGAATTCCTGGTTGGTGGCAGCACTACAGGTTCTAAGCTGGTAATTGAGCTTAGAGGAAGTCATGCTGGTACCCCATCTTTTGGACGCTAAGGTTCAGAGTGGGGAATTATACCATGACAGGAGGTTTGGGGGAACCTGGGCCCGCCCTCTACTCCAGGTTCCAGCCCAGGGCCCTGTGGATTGCAGCTGTCTATAGTGCCTCCTGTAACAGCTACATGACAGCTACACCTCCCTGGGCTACTTCCCCAAACACCTTCTTTAGCCTCACCACAGGACCTTCCTCCTGGTGTCTGATAACGCTTGTACTCCGTAGTCCTCCAGAAGCACAGCCTCTCACTCTCAGCTCCTTGCACCTCTTGCTCCCAGCGCCTCACACACACACTTCATCTTCTCTGACTCCCCACCTGACTGGAGTGAGCTCCTTTTTAAACTCAGGTGCCCTGATTAGCCTGCCTTGATTGGCTGCAGGTGATCTAATCAGCCTGTCTGCCTTAATTGGTTCTAGCAGGTTCCTGATTATCCTAGTGCAGCCCCTGCTCTGGTCACTCAGGGAACAGAAACCTGCTTCTTCAGCGGCCAGTAGATCTCCCTTCTATTCCTCTGCCGTAGAGGGGAGGAGGGAGAGGACTGCTGCTGCTGTTCCTGCTGAGCACTGGGCCCTCACTGCTGCTGCTCTTCCTGCTGCTCCCTTGGCTGGGCCAGACACCACCACTTCCATCCCCGCCTCCCCCCTTCTCTGCTACCCTCTAACTGGCTGGCTGCTGATCCCCTCACCCCCGCCCCTCAATTGCTGCTGTTACTCCACCTGCAGCCCTGGGGGGGAGGAGAAGGCTGCTGAAGGGTTGTTTTCCAGAGAAGGAGGGGAGTGAGGGACCCCAGGTCTTGTTGCTGAGGACACCACCATCTGAGCGGGTTCCCTCCTGCCTGGACACCGGACCACCACCACCTGCAGCTGCTGGGACTACTGTGGATGTTGCTGGGGAGCTGTTGGAGCTCGGAGGAGAAGGAGGAGGAGAAGAGGACCACCTGCTGCTGGAAGACCATGTGAGGACCGCTGTGGAGGAGGCTTTACTGGACTGAGTCTTTCTTGAACTGTGCTCTTGTGGTGGGGGTTTGGACTGTGTCTGTTGGGACACCAGAGGTGTGGTGTGGAGCCTGCCCCCAGTCCATCCGTGTCCCCCTTCGCCCCCACCACCACTGTTGCCCCCTCCACCACCCCTACTGGCTGCTTTCCTTCTACTTTGACCTCCTGCCTGGGACTGAGCTGCTCGCCTGGCTCACCACGCCCACTTCCACCATTTGAGCCTGCAGCAACAGCAGCCAAGCATTGACTTTTTTGCATAAGTGCCCGTGGGCGCACCCCCCTCTGCCCCCTGGGCTGACCTCCTTTCCTATGCCATATTTGTCTGCCCCACCTGTTTCCTTCTGCAGCCCTCATTGTCCTGCCCCAGCCCTGCAGCTAGCCCTGTGGTTCCTCCACCCTGTTCCCAGCTCGCCCTTTCCTGCCCCCCCGTGATCCCCCAGCCCTGATTGGTCCCTCCCCTCGTGTGCCCACACCCCCTCCCATGTGCTTGTGCCCTTCCCCCATCTGAGTTTGCCCTTGTTCACTGCAGCCCCTTATGCCGTTATCCCTCCGATCCCTTAGTGCAGCTAGAGGAGCCGGAATTCCCCTCTGAGTCGGTGACCTGACACCCTCCAGCCCCTAAGTCCTTAGTTGCTCCCCTCGCCCCTTTAGCCTTCCCTTTCTGGCGCCCTCCTCCCCTGCCTGCAGCCTAGTGGGGAGGGGTGGTCACCTCCTCTCCTTCCCCTCCCCTCACTGTTTGTCCCCCTCCCCGCTCTCGTTATGGTGGGGGACGCGGTGAGGGAGACCCCTCGCGATGCTCCCACTGCCCCTCCTCCACCTGCCCCCGTGTCCATTTCCCAAGCCTCTACCTCGACCGCCACTGCCGATCCACCTACCACTGTCCCTGCTGGGGCACCGGCGGCGGCGAGTACCAGGGAGACCTCCGCTGCTGCCACGTCTCTCGCCTCTTCTGATTCGGGGGGAGCCCCCCCAGCCGGTGGAAAGGTCGGAGTAGGAAGAAGGGTAAGGACCTTGCTAAAAAGGCCAGGCCCTCCATGGCGGAGACTGCCCCCGCTGCCGCAGCCCCGCTACCAGCTGCGGCATCCCTCCCCGCTGCTCCCTCCACCAGCTCTGCAGGTGTCCCTCCCCCGGCCCCCAGGGCGTACGCCCAGGTGGCGGCGGCCCCCCCGCCTGCCGCTGCTCCTCCGACCGCCGCTTCCGCTACCATCTACAGCGGCCGGGGCCCCTTTCCCACTTTGACCAGGAAGCACGGCATCCGTTGCCTCCTGGTGCCCGCCTCGCCCCACATGGAGACCTATGTGCTGGCGTTGGCGAGGGTGGTGGGCCCACGGCCATCGTGGTGGCCTCCAAAACGTACGTGAGGGTAATCTTCTTCCTGGCATTGGAGGCCGCCGCCCAGGAGGTGGTAGAGATGGGCCTGGCGGTGGGGGGCGTGTTCGTCTCCCTGGAGCCGTTGGAAGACTTGGGGGTCCTCTGGATCCTGACCTCCGTCCCTCCCTTCCTGCTCAATGCTGCTCTGCTGCCCACCCTTTCTGCCCTGGGACGCCCTATCTCCGTCATCAGCCCTCTCCCCTTGGGCTGCAAGGACCCCGCCCTCCGTCATGTTCTCCCGTTCCGCCGGCAAGTGCAGCTTCAACTGCTGCCGGCGGCGCGTGGCGGAGAGGTGCTCAAGGGGTCCTTTCTGGTCCTCTACCAGGGAGCCCACTAGCGGGTGCATTATTCGACGGGGAGGCCCAGTGCTACCTCTGCCGGACGATGGGGCACGTCCGGAGGGACTGTTCCTTGGCCCAGCATGGAGGAGTGTCCGGGACCCCCGAGCCCCGGCAAGGCGCCGGCCCTGTCACTGCCGATACCCCTGGCTGCCCGGCACCCGAAGCTGCCCCTCCTCCTTCTTGGTCCACCACTGTGGAGGAGGGTGCGGCGGAGATACCACCAGGCGTGAGAGAGGGCTCGCCCCAGGGGGAATCCTCCCTCATTCCTGCTACCGCACCGTTGCTTCCGAGTCCCTGAGCCATCGCCCTTGCCCCCCGACCCGACCCCTGTTAGCCAGCCCCAGATGATGCCATGGAGGGCTGGTCCTTAGTGCAGGGGAAGCGGGGCAAGCGGAAGGCTAGGGCCCCATTACATCCTTTAGATTCGGAAGAGCAGGAAGGGGGGCACCGATGACGAGCTTTCTGCCTTGCCCCCTGATGACTCCCGTTCTGTGGTGCCGGCTGGGGACACCGTTGCAGCACTGGAAGGTGACACCGCCCCTCCTCCAGGGTCCCTTCCCGTGGAAGCCCCCAAGGGAGCCTCTCTCACCCCTTCCCATCTGAAGCCCCTGCGAGCACCGAGGTGGGCGTCGCCTCGGGTGCTGGCGGGGAGGGCCCTGGGGTGGTTGCCGGTGATCTCCCTTCCATCTATGAAGAGATCGAGGCCCTGGTTCTGACCCCGGTCACGCAGGGGGAGGACGACCCTCTGCCGGCAGGCCTCGATCTGGGTGACCTCACCCCGGTCCCTTTGTCCCCATAATCCCTTCCCCTAACTGCTGCTTCTGCGCCCGCCTCTGAGGGTCCCCTGGAATCTTCCATCAGCCCGGCTGCAGGTGGCACCCTGCTGACAGCCGCTGAGCCCATTGAGGCGACGACCGGTGCTCTGCTGCCGGGACCCGGTTCCCAGGGGGTGTCCCTCTTGGGTGTGGAGCACCCAACCTCCTTCCCAGGCAGGGACCCCGTTGATGACCATCCATTTCCTGATGCTGAGGCTACCGCCCAAACCATAGTGGCTGAGCCCGGCATCATTGGGTGTCTCCTTCCCACTCCCCAGATCTCTGAGCCTAACCAGGAGGGGCCACCTTCCAGCAGCCCGACTATTGTGACTCAGGATCCTACTTCTGCCCCCCTCCCCGGTTCCCTTCCTGATCCCTGCCCTACTCCTGTCCCCTACCCTATTCCTCATGTCAGCCCTATCCTTGTCCCTTCCACCTCCCGTGTTGCCAGTGCCGCCCCTGGGGATACTCCCCAGGGAGCGGTTTTAGTTTTCCCCTCCCGACCCATTGGGGGCTGCTGTTTTCTTTACGCCACCCCCTGCTGAATGGGGAGTGGGGCAGGTTGCATGGCATCAGCCCATCGGACGCCACGTCGAGGGTCTGCTCCCTGCCTGCCCACCTCAGTGGGCCATGGGGCTGTGACAGGGGCCTCACTGGGGGACAGTCGTAGATCAGTGACCCCACCTCCCCATGCGCTGAAGGAGGAGCTGCGGGAGTTCCTCGAGGATGTCCGTGGCTCCCGTAACAAAGTCCAGCTTGCGCTCCGGCGGTGGGGGGATTTCCATCAGGTCCTCCGGGCCGCGAGGGCCCTCATGGGGGAGGGTAACAGGAACGGGAAGCAGGCTGCCGCGGCCTACCAGTGGGTCCGCCTTTTCTGCGACTCTTTACTCATCTACGGTGTAGGTCACGGATTGCTGCGCGGCCTGATGGAGGCCGTGGGCGTGTCTGCCAGCGAGGATCCACCCCAGCCCTCCTCATGGCACCAATCATCTTTGCCACATTAAACACCCGGGGCTGTAGGATGGGTCTCCGCAGGAGCCAGGTGCTCTCCTTCCTTCGGGAGGGGGGGTACTCTGTGGTTTTCTTGCAGGAGACCCATACGGATCTGGCCGCTGAAGCTAGCTGGCGGCTGGAGTGGGGGGATGGGGTCTACTTTAGCCACCTCTCAGTCCACACGGCTGGAGTGGCGACCCTGTTCTCCCCCAACCTACGGCCCAAGGTGCTGGGGATTGCTGAGGCTGTGCTGGGCCACCTGCTGCACCTCCGGGTCCGTATGGAGGGGCTTGTGGTTAATCTTGTCAACGTTTACACCCCGACATTGGGCCTGGAAAGGCTGCGTTTTTATCAGCAGGCATCCACCTTCCTCGGCTCCCTGGATTCTCGTGAGTGCCTAGTCCTGGGTGGGGGCTTTGACACCACCCTTGAGGAACGAGACCACTCAGGGACCAAGCAGTGCCCAGCTGCCGTGGACGTCCTCCGGGAGATCATTGATTGCAACTCCCTGATGGACGTCTGGCACGACCACCACCCAGACGACGTCTCAACGTTCACCTTCGTCCGAGTGGAGGCCCATCAGTCGCGCCACTCCCAGCTGGATCGCATTTACCTGTCGCGTTTCCACCTTTCATGGGCCCACTCCTCCAGCGCTCGGCCGGCCGCCTTTTCAGGTCACCACCTTGCCACCGTGACGGCCTCTCTCTGCGAGGAGAGGCTGGGGCTGGCCTATTGGCACTTTAATAATAGTTTGCTGGAGGATGCGGGCTTCATGGTGTCCTTCCGGGAGTTCTGGCTGGCCTGGCGAGGGCAGAGGCGCACCCAGGGCCGTCCTTAGGATTTATGGGGCCCTACACAGTATTATTAAACTGGTGCCCCTATGCCGGATAGCAGCCCAAGCTCACAGTCTGGTGGGGGAGGGGGAGGAGGGACTTGACAGCGAAGGATAATGAGATGCCCAGCCTGCCTCATAGTGGCGGAGAGTCACAGTTCCCCGCAGAGACTTCCATGCACTCTCCCTCATGCAGAATGGACATGAAGAAAGTACCTAATTAAAAGCACTAAAATTTGGGAATGAAAAATGGCAGTCACAGGTTTTTTGATATGCCCTGAAGTTTGTCAGAGATTTATTTGCAAAAACTTCATAGTAAGGGTGAGTCAGCTCTCCTGCTGAATACAACATTACATATAATGGAATACATGATGCAGCTCTTCTCTGTTTTACATTTTCTTCATCAGTATTTCTAAGTTGAATTTATATTTTAAATGTACTCAGATCTTAAGCCAGCATTCCAGATTACTACATATTTAACTCACTGAAACAAAGACATTCTTTTAAATTAATTAGAGAGGTTTAGTGTGTTCATAACAATGTTCATTGCTGTTAGAAAAAGGGAACAGTAATTTACTTTGTGTGATCTCCATAACAAGAGACATGGTTATGAAATTTCACCAACTTAAAAAAATATGTTTCCAAAGATTTTAGGTATAACAAGGATTTTGTCTTACTAAGGTACTGATTTTGCTGGAGGGTTCTTTTAAAACTAGTTTGTCGGATAGTCAGAAGTAAAGAAAGGGAACTCTTTGTCCAGCTATCTGGAAGGGAAGGACTGTTGTCCCTTTAAGGGCTCTCTTCAGTGGGGAGTGTGGGGAGAGGTGGTGAAGGGATGGACAGAAAGGACACAGGAAGACTTGGAAGCACTTTTTTTTTAACTATAGTAATTAAAATGTGTATTTTAGATAAGGGAGGCCTTTTGAAGGATTTATTTAAAAAACTATGTGTGAAGATCCACACATTTAAGGCTAAAGATGATTGTGCATCTAAAACTCTATGCAAGCATTTTTTAGAAATGTGATTTTATAATCTTCACCAGCTCACTAACGAAATATTTTTAAAGCAAATTTTAAACTAAGGTCCTGTAGACTGATATGTTCTGTGTAAATATTACATTAATGCACAACTGTTTTTGTCAGTAAAGTCAGAAACTGATAGTATAAAAATGTATTTGGGCATAAGCTTTCGTGGACATCTGATGAAATGGGTTCTAGTCCACAAAAGCTTATGCCCAAATAATTTGTTAGTCTTTGAGGTGACACAAGGGCTCGTCCTTGTTTTTGCTGATACAGACTAACAGGACTACCACTCTGAAACCTGTCAGTATATACCTTGGGGTTGGCAAATGCCTGTTAAATGGCTTTATTACCCCTTGAATGTCTCTTTAACAGTTTCAATGTTGTGCTAATAGGTCTGGCAGGCTGGAGGTTTTTTTCACTTTTAACTACTAGATTCCCTCCAAGGAAGACTCACCAGGCTAGAGCAGCCATCTGTGGGAGCCTGCAGGAAGGGTCAGAACAGGGATAGGAAAACAAGAGGGTGGACACTAAGACCCAGTGGTGCCCCAAATTTTCAGGTGCCCTATGCAGCTGCCTATGTTGCCTATGCCTAAGGACGGCCCTGGGCGCACCTTTCCCTTGGCTCGGCGGTGGTGGGATCTGGGGAAGGTGTGCGCCCGGCTCTTCTGCTGTGACTACATCTGGGGTGCCAGCCGACAGAGGGATGTGGCGATAGGGCAGTTGGAACGGGAGGTCTTGGAGCTGGAGAGGCATCTGGCCACCAGCCCCAAGGATTCATCCCTCTGCAGAGCGTGCCGGGAGAAGCGGGAGGAGCTCCGGGCCCTCGAAGACCATTGGGCCTGGGGTGCCTTTGTTCGATCCCGCATCCGCCTCCTTCGAGAGATGGATCGTGGCTCCCGCTTCTTCTATGCCCTGGAGAAAAGGAGGGGGGCCAAGAAGCACGTCATCTGCCTCCTGGCGGAGGAAGGCACCCCCCTCACGGATCCGGCGGAGATGTGCGAGAGGGTCAAGGCCTTCTATGCGACTCTTTTCTCCCCGGATCCGACCGATCCTAACACTTGCAGAGTGCTCTGGGACGGACTCCTGACGGTCAGCACGGGCAACCAGGACCGGCTAGAGCTGCCTCTCACTCTGGCCGAGTTCTCGGAAGCCCTCCGTCGCATGCCCACCAATAAATCTCCGGGCATGGACGGGCTGACCATGGAGTTCTACTGCGTGTTCTGGGACGTCCTCGGCCCAGATCTGGTCACCGTCTGGGACGGGGTCTTTGCAGGGTGGGGTCCTCCCTCTCTTGTGCAGGCGAGCTGTGCTCGCCTTATTGCCGAAGAGGGGGGACCTCCGCGACTTACGGAATTGGCGTCCCGTCTCGCTCCTCAGCATGGACTACAAAATCATTGCGAAGGCCATCTCGATGCGGCTAGGGTCCGTGCTGGCGGACGTGATCCACCCAGACCAGACCTACACCGTCCCGGGCTGCACGATCTTTGATAACCTGTATCTGGTCCGGGACCTTCTGGAATTAGGGTGTAGGGATGGTCTGTCATTCGCCCTCTTGTCCCTGGATCAGGAGAAGGTGTTTGACAGGGTGGACCATGGGTATCTCTTGAGCACTCTGCGAGCGTTCGGCTTCAGACCCCGGTTTGTGGGTTTTCTCCAGGTGCTGTAAGCTTCTGCGGAGTGTCTGGTCAGGCTCAACTGGACCCTGACTGAGCCGGTCAGCTTCGGGTGAGGAGTGCGGCAGGGGTATCCCCTCTCGGTTCAGCTGTTCGCTCTGGCAATCGAGCCCTTCCTCTGTCTCCTCCGTCAGAGGCTGACGGGTTTGGTGCTTTGAGAGCCGGAGTTGCGGCTGGTCCTGTCGGCGTACGCCGATGATGTGCTCCTCCTGGTCCAGGACCTGGGCGACTTGGTGCGGGTGGAGGCTTGCCAGGCCATCTACTCAGCAGCCTCCTCCGCCCGAGTCAACTGGGTCAAGAGCTCTGGCCTGGTGGTCGGGGACAGGTGGCAGGTGAGGTCCCTCCCACCTGCGCTTCAGGCCATCCGGTGGAGCGTGGGTCCGCTGCTCTATCTCGGCGTTTACCTTTCTGCAACGCATCCATCTCCACCGGAGTACTGGCACGGTTTAGAGGGCAGGGTGACGGAGCAGCTCCGGAAATGGATGAGACTACTCTGGTGCCTCTCCCTTTGAGGGAGGGTGCTGGTGCTCACTCAACTGGTCCTGTCCATGCTCTGGTACCGGCTCAACACCCTAGTCCCGGCCCTGGGTTTCCTGGCCAACCTCCGGACAACGATTCTGGAGTTCTTTTGGCCAGGGAGGCACTGGGTCTCTGCAGGGGTCCTCCACCTGCCCCTGGAGGAGGGAGGACAGAGCCTGAAATGCCTACACACTCAGGTCCATGTCTTCCGCCTCCAGGCCCTGCAGAGACTCCTGTATGGTGCAGGTAGTCCGGTGTGGAGTGTATTGGCACATGCCTTCCTCCACCGCTTCCGAGGGCTCCGATACGACCAGCAGCTCTTTTACCTCCATCCGAGAGGTCTTCCGCGAGACCTCTCCGAGCTGCTGGTCTTCTACCAAGACCTCCTCCGGACCTGGAAGCTCTTTTCAATGATCAGGTCCATGGTGGCCACTGTGGGGGCCGATCTCCTCGCGGAGCCCCTGCTACACAATCCCTAGCTTCGTGTGCAGGTGGCAGAGTACCCTGCAGTGCGCCAGAGGCTGGTCTTGGTGGGAGTCACCAGGGTCGGAGACCTCCTGGACTACGTACTGGGAGACTGGCTGGATCCCCTGACGCTCGCTCAGCGCATGGGGCTCTCCAGACCTCGTGCTCCCCCATGCGTACTTCAGGAGGTGAGGGCTGCTTTACTGCCTGCTGCTTGAACTTACCTCGACCAGGTCCTGCGAGAGGGCACGCCCTGCCCACCCTCCACCCCAGGCCCTGTGGACATTTTCATCAGGCCCCTGGCCCGTGGACCCAATTGGCCCCCTCACTCTTTCACTTTGAGCCGGCTGCATGATCTGCAGCCAGTTCTGTTCCAGGTCGTGCCACAGAAAAACCTGTACACGCTCGTGCTCCACACTCTCCACTACCTCACCCTCGCATCCCGCCCTGATACCAAATGGTGGGACCTCCTGCCACCTCTCAAGGGTGAGAGGTCTCGGTGGGCCAGCTTCTACTCTGCCCTGGTCCCGAGGCCTGCCGGGGATGTCAGTTGGCGGCTCCTTCACGGGGCCATGAGCACGGGTGTGTACTTGGCACGGTTTACCCATCCCCAACACCTGCCCTTTTTGTGGCATGAAAGAGACCCTGGCACACATTTATTTAGAGTGCGCCAGATTGCAGCGCCTGTTCCTGCTCCTCTCGAACCTTTTATTGCATTTTTGGTTGCACTTTTCCCCTCACCTGTTTATCTACGCACTCCCCATCTGTGGGCCCACAAAGACACGGGATCTCCTTGTCAACCTCCTCTTGGCCCTGGCCAAACTAGCCATCTACAAAACCAGGGAGAGGAGGTTGGCCAACGGGATTTCCTGCAACTGTGGCTCCTCCGTCCGTTCACGCATCCAGGCAGAGTTCCTCTGGGCGGCGTCCACTGGCTCCCTTGACGCTTTCGAGGAGCAGTGGGCGTTGTCTGGGGTTCTCTGCTCGGTGTCCCCATCAGATTCCCTTCGTTTAGCCCTATGACCTCACTCCCGATCCTGTTTTTTCATTAGTTCTCCCCTGTATTTATTTGGGGTCATGGACCTGTGGATTCTCCCCTTAGGCTGGGGGGAGGTTCTTTAGAAGTAGGCGGGCTTCGCCCACCCACCTCCTGGATACCAAGAGGACCAAACTCCTGTACCCCACTGGTTTGGGTCTGTCACATTCGCTAAACTCCTAACTGACTGGCACCTATGCTCTAGGGCAGGGGTGGCCAATCTGAGCCTGAGAAGAAGCCAGAATTTACCAATGTACATTGCCAAAGAGCCACACTAGTACATCAGCAGCCCCCCATCAGCTCCCTGCCCCCTGGTCCCAGTGCCTCCCACCCACCAGCAGCCCGGCCAATCAGCGTTTCCCTGCACCTCCCAATGAGCTGTTTTGTGGTGTGCAGGAGACTCTAGGGGAGAGGGGGAGGAGTGAGGGCACGGCAGGCTAAGAGGAGAGTATGGGAAGGGGTAGAGTAGGGGCCAGGCCTGTGGCAGAGCCAGGGGTTGAGCAGTGAGCACCCCCTGCCACATTGGAAAGTTGGCACCTGTAGCTGCAGCCCTGGAGTCGGTGCCTATACAAGGAGCTGCATGTTAACTTCTGAAGAGTCGCAGGTGGCTCTGGAGCCATAGGTTGGCCACCCCTACTCTAGGGCAAGGATCCAACTGCTTTATGAACAGGCATCATGCCATCCTAATAGACTAATATTAACACAGGCAACCCAAGACTACAGGAATGTGCTTCATTTATGGTTGCTGAGGACAAGATTCCCAGATGGGAATTTCTAAAACGACTGTCTTATCTTAATCTTATACAATTATGATTAAAAGGGATTGCTGTCATTAATCCATCATTAAAATGGAATAACTTTCAACAAGAATTTAAACATTCTCAAGAATAATTTAAAAAAGCTCCCACTCATTTACATCAATAAATCATTACAACATTTATTCTGCTGCTGTTTCTATTAAAAAAAAAGAGAATTTATAACATCTATGTCTCCAGGCCAAAGACATACAAACATTTTCAGCAGGGCAAAGCGGAAGAAAGGACTATTTTTCACAGCAATGGAATGCATCCTGATTTGTCTGTGGCACTACAGAAAATACACTGACTTTGAAGGCTGCTTTTTCTGCATATCACTCCAGAAACAGGCATATTATAGCCTCAAAATTCAGTTAATATTTAAAGGCAAAAGTGTTTACAAGCTTATATGGCTATGACTAGCTCAAATGAGACAGGAGATGAAGAGTTAAGGATATATGGTCTGGTTATGTCTTGAGAATGAATCGTACAGTTCATTTTTTTCCAGTAGAGAGATGGTGAACTCCATTTCATTTGTTTCGTGTTCGTGTCTTTCTGTAAGAAACACTGGGCCATAAAATGTGGTGGACAACTGTTGCTTGTCTCTGTTTTTTTGAAAATTCCTGATCTGCATCCTCTTACAAAGTACGGTACTTGGAGTTGTCTACAGATGAATGGGGTCCTAACATCTACCAATACATGTAATGGACTAGGTATAATAGAACAAAATTGCTCCTGTTGTTTTATTATTCTGTTATTGTTTGGCAGGGGTTAAAAAAAAGGTGCTACTTTTCCAAATTCCACCCACACAGTAAACTATGTCCATACAAATTACCAAAATAAGAGACTACTCATAGTAGATTGTATAGATGTTCAAAATATATGATTATGTGTCTGCTCCACTGGGCTCCTTGATCTTGGCTCCCCTTCAGTGTTATTTGAATATGCCCAGGGGCTATGCTGGACTCCTGGGGCTTGGTTTCCCCTCAGTCAGACTGCGTCCTATTAGGCTCCTTGAGTGTGGCTCCTTCTTGAGATTTTAAAAGGTGGTGATATCTCTAGGATGACCAGATGTCCTGATTTTATAGGGACAGTCTCAATTTTTGAGTCTTTTTCTTATAGAGAAGCCTCTTACCCCCCACCCCCATCCCGATTTTTCACATTTGCTGTCTGGTCACTCTAGGTATCTCCCAAATGCCCAGCTACTGATGGTGTTACAAGACTACACTCACAGTGGATGGTACAGCTCTTACGAGCTGCTCTTCTTTGTTATACCCTTTCCTGAGTAATGAAATAGCTAACAATATCGATACTTAAATTTATCATCACTGGGCATGTGAGTTAAGGTGAATGAGACAGTTCAGATCTCTCAGACCCATTGTTCTAGACTCTGGAATAGGCTGCTACTTTGGGTACACTTTAGGCATGTTTCTAAGGTTTCCCTTGCTCTGACAACAGCTAGAGACCAACCCTTTTCTGTAAGGAAAGCTCAGATTCTGTTGTAGAAGGCAGGTGCTTGGGAGAGTTGCCCATGTGCCATGCTGTCGAATGCTGGTCCAAGAATGGCCGCGCTGACTGGCATGGTACCCCCCCCCCCCATTCAGTTGTTGTTCCATGACCTGGGCACACGGTAGCCAGCGGATGGCATGGCTGGGCTGGCTCCTGGCCCAGCTGCCCTTAGCCTATGCCCTGCACTGACAGGACTGGGGTCGGGGGCTCGCGGGGGGTGCTGCTGGCGACACTGAGGGTGGAGGCTACTGCCCCCCCCCCCCCGCGGTCCCATCCTGGCTTGCGCCCCTCCCGCCTCGCCTCTCCCGCCCTCGCGCTGCGCCTCGCGGGCGGGGCTCCTCCCCCTCGCTTGTCTCCGTGTCGCGCGCCCTCGCTACCGCCCCCTTCTCGCCCGCCGTCTCGCGCCCCGGCTCTCCCTCCCGCCGGGGCGCTACCGGCCTCTCGCGAGAGCAGGGGAAGGGGGCGGTGCCGCTGCAGCAGCCGCTTGGCGCCGCGCTCGTTCCGCGCCGCGGCCGCCCTGACAGGAGGGAGAGGCGGCGGCCGGGCTGGTCCCTCCGCTCCCTGCCGACGCGGCGACGCCGGCTCGGCTCTTCCCTCCGCGACTCACCCCGGCCATGGCCGGCCGCGCGCCGCGGGGGCCCCCGTTCCGCCGCCGCTGAGGAGCCGCCGCCATGAAGAAGGGCCGCTCCCGGGGGGAGAAAGCGGGGCCCCCGCCGCCCCCCAGGAGGGAGCCCGGCCGGGCGGCCGCCGCCGAGAGGTCAGCGGCCCCCGCGGGGGGCGGCGGGAAGGAGCCGCAGGACGCCAGGGCCCCGGGCGCCGCCTGCAGGGAGGCGAAAGAGAAGGTAAAGGGGGCACCGCGCCGGATCCCCTTCCACCCCTGGGCGGGCGGGCGGGCGGGGGTCGCCTTGCGGGGCAGCGGGCAGGTGTGTGCGGGGCGGGGCGGGGCGGGGCGGGGGCCCGTGGCAGAGTGAAGGGGCAGGTGAGGCGGGGGCTATGGCTCTGTTACGGGGTGCAGGGCGTGGGGGCGCGCCCGGGGTGCTGCCTCGCGTGGCTGGCTGGGTGCATCGTAGGGCAGACGGGACAGGATGCCGAGGGAGGGAGGCTGCGTGCACCTGAGTTGCGGGTAGGTAGACGGTGTGAGGCAAGCGTCACAGCTGTGTGGCTGAGGCTTCTCGGGGAAGGGGACATGATGTGGCATGCCAGTCAGATTTGGGGTGTGCATGTGGGTTAAGAGAGGGAAGCTGGAATGGGACATTGCAGGTGGCAACTGGGGTTGGCATGGCTCTGATGGAGTCTGGTGGATGAGTCTGGGAGGTGGAGGTGGGTGTCATGGTCACGGGCTAGAAGCTGGTTTTAGGGGGCACATGATGCAGTATTATGGGCGTAGCAGCATTTGTTGAAAGTGCACACCTGTGTGCGTATTCACAGTAAATTCATCCTGACAGGAAAAATAGTTTAAGGAACAAGGGAAGATAGAAAACGTATCAGATAAACTAGTGAATCAAAAATTGAGTCATGGTCTGCATTGCTTTGAATGTGTAAAGTGCCAAGTAAATGCAAAGTAGTATTATGGCTCTTTCACGCTAAGCCCACATTGTACACGGTATGAGTGAAGGAAAAAAAAGCAGAATTATTATTTATTTTAATCCACTTTTGTGTAACATGCTGACTACCAGTATTAATATAGTTATAAACTCTCCTTATTGAAGGATCCTGCCCTAGATTAATATTAATTAAAGTGTCTGTGGTATGTCTGTAGAACTGGTTTCCATTGTTTTGGTTCCTTATATAAGTGATTTCTATTGTGCCCAGAAAATTAACCCTCTGTATTATAGTTATCTAAAGTTTGTAAAATTGTTTAAAATTTAGAAAACTCAGGACATGTTAGCATTTCAGCTTTTCAAACCTAGATTGTTTTTTTCTTTCCTTAAATGTAACTTTTTTTCTAATTAAAAATAAAATGACAAGTTAGGCATTTTGAGATTGCTATGATTACAAGGGCAGGAAGACCATGAGGTCCTGAAACCTTTAGTTTAGACATATCGTTAAACACCAATTTAACAAATAACTATTTATTTTGGTTTTCTCTCCCCATTTCTCCCAGAACATGGCAGATGAGATTTAGCATGTTGGAAAGACTGGTGAACCTTTCTAGTGATATTGATTTTTTTGTAGAGTAGCAAAAGGTACAGTAAGTATGCAGACTGCTGTGGTGCGGTAATGCATCATTTTACTTGGCCATTTTGAGAGTCCATATTAAAAATAGATCTCTCTGGGTTCTGTTTTGTGTAAGCTAAGCAAATCCTATGTCTAGATTTTCTTTGGAGGTGACCTTGTTTCTTGTGAATAGATTGTAGGCATTCTAAATGATTAAATAACAGCTGTGTCTGATGAGAGAAGACAAGTTAATGTCTATACAATACTTGGAACATGAGTACTAATATAGCATTAGGTATTGAGAATCATCTACTTGGTACTTTTTGCAGATATTTACTTTCTATATCTTTTCAACTAATATTCAGAGTAATTTCACCAATATAGGTTGTAAAAATCTATCTGCTGTAGGCCTTTGACTTTACTGGTTGCATGTATCACTGCTTGTCATTTTAAGATTGTTTTGATGTGTTGAAACTGAGAAGAGGTTTTTTATTTTTGTGAAATGAGATATTGGAAATAACTTACTAATTTAATGTCTATCATTTTTGTTTTGAAATATAATGTGTGAAACTCTATTTAAGCTGCTTTATAGAACATAAGCTTAGTTAGTTGTTCAACTGTTATAGCAGGGGAGGGCAAACTATGGCCTGCGGGCTGGATCCGGCCCATCAGGTCTTTCAATCCAGCCTGCGGCATTGCCAGCCCTGTGGTGCAGCAGGGCTTCCTGCCTCCCCTGGCCCCATGCCGTTCCTGGAAGCGGCTAGGATCACGTCCCTGCAGCCCGAGGTGGAGGTGGGGGGGGGGAGAAGAGGGCTCCGTGCCCTTGCCTGCAGGCACTGTCCCACACATTGGCTGGGAATGGAGAACCGCAGCCAATGGGAATTCTGGGGCTGGTACCCACAGGTGAGGGCAGGGCGCAGAGGAGCCACCTTCCCCACCCCCAGGAGCCACTGCTGGAGATGCTGGCCACTTCCAGGAGTGACGTGGGGCCAGGGTAGGCAGGCAGCCTGCCTTAGCCCCTTTGCATGCCACTGCCACCCTGGAGCCACTTGAGGTAAGCTGTGCTGGGCCAGAGCCCACCCCCCAATCCCCTGCCTTTAGCCCCCTGCCGCACCCCTCCTGCACCTCAACCCCCTGTCCTGAACCCCCTCCTGCACTCTGCACCCCCTCTTGCACCCCAACCCCCTGTCCTGAGCCCCCTTCTGCACTCCCCACTCCCTCCCACAGCCCGCACTCCCTCGTGCACCTCCAACCCCCACCTCAGCCCTACATTGATGGCCCTGCATACAATTTCCCCAGCCAGATGTGGTCCTCAGACCAAAAAGTTTGCCCACCCCAGTGTTAGTCTAATGGAGGACTTACATTTTGGTAGAGTGATATGAAACAAGAGTGGAGGACTAATCTGTAAGCTCCACGGGTATACTGATGAGAATCTCAGAGCCTGTTGACCTACTGGGAAGACGGAATTTTCTGGAATTCTTATTACTATGCTGCCCCTGAACTCTACTCGGGGGTGGGGGTATTTGTGTTGGCTTTTGGCCAGAGGACGCCTGATAAAATTTAAGTTTGCCTTTGCCTGCCCTTGCTGATGTTAATTGCTTTCCAAAGTAACAGTGTGATACTGTTGCAAAAAAAGCAAACGTGATTCTGGGATGCATTAACAGGTGTGTTGTAAACAAGACACGAGAAGTCATTCTTCCGCTTTACTCTGCGCTGGTTAGGCCTCAACTGGAGTATTGTGTCCAGTTCTGGGCACCGCATTTCAAGAAAGATGTGGAGAAATTGGAGAGGGTCCAGAGAAGAGCAACAAGAATGATTAAAGGTCTTGAGAACATGACCTATGAAGGAAGGCTGAAGGAATTGGGTTTGTTTAGTTTGGAAAAGAGAAGACTGAGAGGGGACCTGATAGCAGTTTTCAGGTATCTAAAAGGGTGTCATCAGGAGGAGGGAGAAAACTTGTTCACCTTGGCCTCCAATGGTAGAACAAGAAGCAATGGACTTAAACTGCAGCAAGGGAGATTTAGGTTGGACATTAGGAAAAAGTTCCTAACTGTCAGGGTAGTTAAACACTGGAATAGATTGCCTAGGGAAGTTGTGGAATCTCCATCGCTGGAGATATTTAAGAGTAGGTTAGATAAATGTCTATCAGGGATGGTCTAGACAGTATTTGGTCCTGCCATGAGGGCAGGGGACTGGACTCGATGACCTCTCGAGGTCCCTTCCAGTCCTAGAGTCTATGAGTCTATGAGTAGTAAGAGTAACCTCCATACTTTAATCAATTTCAGAGTTTGGCATATTACAGGAAAACTAACCAGATTCTTGTTAGTTTTACTCTGCTGCTGCTTGGAAGAGTTAGCTCTAGTGTAGCTCCTGTCTGTGAACGTAGAAAGATAGAACTGCGTTGCTTTACATTTGGTTCTTTAGGGTATCTTTGCAATGATAAGGAATGGAAACCTTTTAATTAAATATTAAGTTCTTCATAAGATTGATGGTGCAGGTCTTATCACTCACCGCTAACAAGTAGGTGAATGGATTTTTTGAAGTCTATGTTAATGAATGGACATGGAATGGTGCTGAAAGGTCACTGTTAATGCCACCCTTGGTGGCTGGGCGCTATGTGTGGTTGCTAGTTTGAGTGTAGAAGAGTGGGAAGTTGTAATACTGGCAAGAACTGCCATGTATATTTGTTAAAATGATTTGGAATCAAGTTGTGCACTAGCTAACCCATGTAACCCTGTGATCTTATTATTGTTACCCTTGTGCTCTCTTTCCTTCTATCTTATGTTACTTGTAATGTCTTGTCTTAAATTAGATTGTAATATGTTTAGGGCAAAGAATGTTGCTTTATGTATTTGTGGAGCATGTGGCACAGTGGAACCCCAATTCCGATTTTAGGCCTTGGGGCACTCCTCATAGACTCATAGACTCTAGGACTGGAAGGGACCTTGAGAGGTCATCGAGTCCAGTCCCCTGCCCTCATGGTAGGACCAAATACTGTCTAGACCATCCCTAATAGACGTTTATCTAACCTACTCTTAAATATCTCCAGAGATGGAGATTCCACAACTTCCCTAGGCAATCTATTCCAGTGTTTAACTACCCTGACAGTTAGGAACTTTTTCCTAATGTCCAACCTAAATCTCCCTTGCTGCAGTTTAAGCCCATTGCTTCTTGTTCTATCATTGGGGGATAAGGTGAACAAGTTTTCTCCCTCCTCCTGATGACACCCTTTTAGATACCTGAAAACTGCTATCAGGTCCCCTCTCAGTCTTCTCTTTTCCAAACTAAACAAACCCAATTCCTTCAGCCTTCCTTCATAGGTCATGTTTTCAAGACCTTTAATCATTCTTGTTGCTCTTCTCTGGACCCTCTCCAATTTCTCCACATCTTTCTTGAAATGCGGTGCCCAGAACTGGACACAATACTCCAGTTGAGGCCTAACCAGCGCAGAGTAAAGCGGAAGAATGACTTCTCGTGTCTTGTTTACAACACACCTGTTAATGCATCCCAGAATCACGTTTGCTTTTTTTGCAACAGTATCACACTGTTCACTCATATTAAGCTTGTGGTCTACTATGACCCCTAGATCTCTTTCTGCCATACTCCTTCCTAGACAGTCTCTTCCCATTCTGTATGTGTGAAACTGATTGTTCCTTCCTAGGCGGAGCACTTTGCATTTATCTTTATTGAACTTCATCCTGTTTACCTCAGACCATTTCTCCAATTTGTCCAGATCATTTTGAATTTTGACCCTGTCCTCCAAAGCAGTTGCAATCCCTCCCAGTTTGGTATCATCCGCAAACTTAATAAGCGTACTTTCTATGCCAACATCTAAATCGTTGATGAAGATATTGAACAGAACCGGTCCCAAAACAGACCCCTGCGGAACCCCACTTGTTATACCTTTCCAGCAGGATTGGGAGCCATTAACAACTACTCTCTGAGTACGGTTATCCAGCCAGTTATGCACCCACCTTATAGTAGCCCCATCTAAATTGTACTTTCCTAGTTTATCTATAAGAGTATCATGCGAGACCGTATCAAATGCCTTACTAAAGTCTAGGTATATCACATCCACCGCTTCTCCCTTATCCACAAGGCTCGTTATCCTATCGAAGAACACTATCAGATTAGTTTGACACGATTTGTTCTTTACAAATCCATGCTGGCTATTCCCTATCACCTTACCACCTTCCAAGTGTTTGCAGATGATTTCTTTAATTACCTGCTCCATTATCTCCCCTGGCACAGAAGTAAAACTAACTGGTCTGTAGTTTCCTGGGTTGTTTTTATTTCCCTTTTTATAGATGGGCACTATATTTGCCCCCTTCCAATCTTCTGGAATCTCCCCTGTTTCCCATGATTTCCCAAAGATAATAGCCAGAGGCTCAGATACCTCTTCTGTTAACTCCTTGAGTATTCTTAGGATGCATTTCATCAGGCCCTGGTGACTTGCAGGCATCTAACTTTTCTAAGTGATTTTTTACTTGCTCTTTTTTTATTTTCTCTTCTAAACCTACTCTCTTCCCGTAAGCATTCACTATACTAGACATTCCTTCAGACTTCTCAGTGAAGACCGAAACAAAGAAGTCATTAAGCATCTCTGCCATTTCCAAGTCTCCCGTTACTGTTACTCCCTCCTCATTGAGCAGTGGGCCTACCCTGTCCTTGGTCTTCCTCTTGCTTCTAATGTATTGATAAAAAGTAGTCTTGTTTCCCTTTATTCCCATAGCTAGTTTGAGTTCATTTTGTGCCTTTGCTTTTCTAATCTTGCCTCTGCATTCCTGTGTTATTTGCCTATATTCATCCTTTGTAATCTGACCTGGTTTCCATTTTTATATGACGCCTTTTTATTTTGTAGGTCACACAAGATCTCGTGGTTAAGCCAAGGTGGTCTTTTGCCACATTTTCTATCTTTCCTATCCATCGGAATAACTTGCTTTTGGGCCCTTAATAGTGTCCCTTTGAAAAACTGCCAACTTTCCTCAGTTGTTTTTCCCCTCAGTCTTAATTCCCATGGGACCTTACTTATCAGCTCTCTGAGCTTACCAATATCCGCCTTCCTGAAATCCATTGTCTCTATTCTGCTGTACTCCCTTCTACCCTTCCTTAGAATTGCAAATTCTATGATTTCATGATCACTTCCACCCAAGCTTCCTTCTACTTTCAAATTCTCAACAAGTTCCTCCCTATTTTTTAAAATCAAGTCTAGAACAGCTTCCCCCCAGTAGCCTTTTCAACTTTCTATAATAAAAAGTTGTCTGCAATGAAGTCCAGGAACTTATTAGATAGTCTGTGCCCCGCGGTGTTATTTTCCCAACATATACCTGGATAGTTGAAGTCCCCCATCACCACCAAATCTTGGGCTTTGGATGATTTTGTTAGTTGTTTGAAAAAAGCCTCATCCACCTCTTCCACCTGATTAGGTGGCCTGTAGTAGACTCCCAGCATGACATCACCCGTTTTTTTTTACCCCTTTTAGCCTAACCCAGAGACTCTCCACACTTCCGTCTCCTATGTCCATCTCCACCTCAGTCCAAGTGTGTACATTTTTAATATATAAGGCAACACCTCCTCCCTTTTTCCCCTGTCTATCCTTCCTGAGCAAACTATACCCATCCACACCAACATTCCAGTCGTGTGTATTATCCCACCAAGTTTCAGTAACACCAATAATGTCATAGCACTTCCAGTTCTTCCTGCTTATTACCCATACTTCTTGCATTTTTGTATATAGGCATCTAAGATACTGGTTTGATCTTGCCTCCCAGCTTTGCCCTGACCCTCCTTCCTCTCTGCCATTATAGCCCGTGCTCCCTCCTGTTTCCAACCCATCTCCCAGGTCTTGTTCCCCACTTACCTGTGGGCTTTGCTCACCTGTCCCCGTCGAACCTAGTTTAAAGCCCTCCTTACTAGGTTAGCCAGTCTGTGCGCAAATAAGGCCTGTAACAAGGATAATAGATAGACCTCTTTCATGAGCCTGTAGGATCTTACCTCTGGGGTGGGGGAAATGCACATGAACGTGCATGTCATTTTAAGCTTGCAGGGCTCAAACATGTGTTTCTAAGTAGAAAAAGGGTTATTTTGGTGAAAATTTTTAAGATAAATCAATTTTCTACTCTGTCTATGGCACACTGACAAAGCAGCGTAGGGAAGATGTTAATGTACTTGATTACTTGTTTAAAAAAAAATCTTACATGTAGACCTTCTGACTTTGTAATTCTGTCTGAGTTTTTGAAGAATTAATATTCAAGTACAAATGTTTTTACAGCTGAAATTTTAAAACTACATTCTACAACGTAGTAGATGTTCTTTAAGGAAGGTCAAATTTTGGTTCCAGTTTTCTTAAGATTTTGCCCTTAACAAACATATTTAATCATGTCAGACTGCTGTTTGGAAAAATTAGAATATATCAGAATGGAGTCAAGTCATTAGGGCCCCATCCTTGCAATCTAGTTCTTGTGGATGGACTTTTGGACCTTTTTGGAATGTCAGAGTTTAGTTGGCCTGTGCAGGTGGCAAGTTCCATCCACTTGGATCTGATTGCAGACCAGGGCCTAGAAGCAAAATAGGGACCCTTTTAAAACCTGTCTTCTCAATTGCCCATTAAAATAGTGATGTGTAAAGCAGTATTTGCAATGGCAAGATATTAATTATGTCTGTGTTCTTGATATTATGCAAAACAGGAAAATGTCCCTACCCCTTGAAGTTAGCCTGTTAGGGCTGGTCTACACTATGGGGGAAAATTGATCTTAGATACGCAACTTCAGCTACGTGAATAACGTAGCTGAAGTCGAAGTATCTAAGATCGAATTACTCACCGTCTTCACGGCACGGGATTGATGTCCGCGGCTCCCACTGTCGATTCCGCAACTCCGTTCGGGTTGGTGGAGTTCCAGAATCGATATAAGCGCGTTTGGGGATTGATATATTGCGTCTAGATGAGACACGATATATCAATCCCCGAGCAATCGATTGCTACTCGCTGATATGGCGGGTAGTGAAGATGTACCCCTGGATACAAATAATGGATTTCAAATACAGTTAGGTATTAAATGCAAGAAAAGTGTGCTAAAAGAACATGAAGGTTGCAAAGTCAAGCACACAAAAATTAGGGAATGCCAGAATTAAGGTTGCCTGTGCCTTCTTTACATAGGAGAGGCTCTCTCCCTACTGTCAGTTCAGGTTCCTGGACCAGGACTTGACAAAGCCTGCAGCAGCCCCAAACTGCTATTACAGGGAAAGTTCTAGAGCATGCTCAGTGTGGATGAAATCTGTGGGAAATGTAGCTACTAAGAAATTGCTAGTATGCAAAAAGCATGTGCAAACTGCAATTTTTAGAAGGTTTGTAATTTGGCCAAATTTTGGCAGTTTTTCATGGAGAAGATAAGACTCATCCCTGATGCAAAGGCCACCTTCATGCCAAACTTTAAGTTCTTGCTGCTCCAAAGCGTGTGGAAGTGAGCTTCTCAAAGAAAAGGTTGCCAGAATTTTTTATGTTAGGCAAAATGATGTATTTATCCCTCGCCTCATTCTTGGAAACACCAAACTGTTTTGTCAGTTTAAGATTGACACCCAGCATGGAAAATTTCAGCCCACATGGTTAAAGTTTGGCAATGCATAAGACTGTTTTTTCAGTTGCTTATAAATAGGAAATGTCAGGCAATCATAATAGCCAGCACTAGCAGCCCCACCTATAATATGAATTCTGTCTTCCATCATGAGTTTTCAGCGTGTTTTACAGCAGTGCTTCTCAAACTATCTGATGTGGCGTACCGGCAATTTTTTCCCCCCAATGTGCCAGGGACCAGTACCATATTTGCCAGGGACCGGTACCATGTTTGTGCCATATTATTGTTTTCACATAGGCACATAGCACATCAGACCAGAAAAACTAACATTCTTCACTGTATTAATTGGAATGGGAGTGTGGCATACATGCGGAGATGTTCCCATTTAAATACATTGAAGACTGACTGAAAGGCTGTGCGTCTGTGTGGATAATATAAAATGACTATTATTCGTTTACGATCCAAGGAAATATTATTTGGACATTCGTAGTAGTAATAATTTATATCAGAAACAATATAATGAATAAAATAAAAGAAAAGTTGGCAGACATTTTTTATTTTGTTTCTTTTGTAAACAAATACAATATTACAATACAAATAAAAAATTAAAAATCAAACTAGCAGAGCCTCCTAACAAAGATATTATTAAAAAAATTAACACAATAAGAGATATGTTAAAACCTTAACCTTTACTGATGTGAAAGGTGAGTCTGCTTTTTCTTTGTCAGCTTATCTAGTTGTGGTTTGAGGACAGTGCCACACACAATGGAGAATGACCATCCATACTATTCCTATACTTTTGTCTTAATGACCCTCATGGTTGAGAAGCTAGTCTTGGAGGTATGTTGAAGGAAATGGGAGAAGAGTTTTCAGAGCATTTTCAGTAAGCTCAGGATATTCTGCTTTCACTTTTATCCAAAAGAAGTCAATGTTGTAGTTTTGAAACTCATCTTCAGTCTTTCGTCAGCGGGCAGCTTCAACAATTTATCCTCCATAGTGACAGTTAAGTCATCTTTCAGTGGACTAAACAGATTTCGGATCCATCCAGTCTCTTTCTGTGGATCTTCTTCTGCTGGAAAGTAAAACTCAAAACGTTCTGCCACATTTGTCAAGTGTTCAGTGATGATGTTTCATAGAGATGTAACATCAAGGTCTTTGCCTGCATCGGTGACGATTGTCACTAAGTTGTGAAACATGTCATAACAATCTCTTGACACTCAACTCTTCCATGTTTTTAGCTTTCGTTTCTGTCTGTTGATCTTGTCTGCAATTGTAAGACATGAAGCCATCCTTCCCTGCATGGAGGTGTTGAGATCATTAAAGATGGCATAGATATCTGTCATATAAGCCAGCTTGGCTATCCAATCCACATCTCGGAACAATTGTGACCAATTTGGGTTTTTGTCCTGAAGAAACTCTGCAAGCTCGTTTCGGACCTTGAATACTCCTGACAAGACTTTTTCCCTCGATAGCCAACGTACATCGGCATGCAATAGGAGCTGTTTATGATCAGCTCCCATATCATCACATAATGCAGCTAATAGTCTCGAATTTAAAGCGTTTGCCTTTATATGGTTCACAATTTTTACGACCTCGCTGAGCACCCTGTTTAGTTCTGTTGACATTTTTTTTTGTTGCGTGACTTTCTCGGTGAAAGAAGCAGTGCATCGACTTGCATTTGGGTGAAAGCACCTTAATCTGGGTAACCACTCCAGAATGCCGTCCTGTCATTGTGGCAGCACCATCAGAACATCGACCTACACGAAACTTGAAATCAAACCTACATATGTTAATGATGTAGTTGCTTACAGTCTTGAACACTTCAGAACTAGTTGCTTTTGTTGGTAGTGAAGCAGAAAACAAAAACTCATCCTTCAAATCATCCTCATGTTCAAAGCACACATACACCATCAGTATTGCCATATTAGCAACGTCTGTACTTTCATCAAGCTGTGAAGAAAAGTACTTTGCCAATTTAATCTGTCCTATGAGCTGATCTTCCATATTGTGAGCCAGATTGTGAATTTGCCGAGCTATAGTGTCATTTGAAAGTTGCACCTGAGCCACTTTCTTTGCCGCCAGCTCACCCAGCATTTCCATGCAGACGTCTTTAATACGGTCTATCACTAGTATCTCACTGATTGTATGGCTTTTTAGCCTTAGCAATGCAAAGCGCTACTTTATAAGAAGCTTGCAAAGCAGAAGTATTTGTGTGACACTTCAAGATCTGTTTTTGACAGCCATTTAAATCAACATGCTTTCTTTTGAAGAACTCTTTTGGCTTTGAACTGATTTCATTGTTTTGTATTTAAATGCCTCTTCAACTTTGACGGCTTCATTGCGTCATTAGCCAACACATCGCCACAAATAACACACTGCGGTTTTGGCACTCCACCATTATTCGTGGCTACACAATCGAACTGATTGTATGAGGAGTTATATTTCCGAGTAAAGCTAGTACGAATTCTTTTTGTTGATTCTGAATTCCTTGCGTGTTCAGCAACCGGATGGCTCTGCTTGATAAATACGTTGATTAGGCCTTTCTTCGCCATCTGTAAATTAGGTATAAAAATAATTAATATAAATTCCCTTACCCTGGTATATACTTAATTTATGATATTAGGATAAAAGCCAAATAAATGCAGTGGGAATGCTTTTATTGAGAAATATGTGCGGGAGAACATTGATTAACAGGGTAAGTAATGTTAGGATAAGAAGATAATACAAATTTTAAAATTAAATTGCAAACAGGATAATAATTGGAAAGTTAAGATGGTTTGAACATATGGAAAGAATGAATAATGAACGTCAAAAATAAGATTTACCTGTCTGAAAGATATGAAGTGAGAAAGCGAGGAATTTCGAGAACTTCTTGGCAGAAACACATAGGCTTGATTCTAGAAGAGGGGAAGGCTATAAATAAGGACAATGAGAGTGTGTATGAAATGATACATGGATATGGAGGAAGCACACAGGATCTTTTCAGGGGGAACGAACACACACACACACTCTCTCTCTCTCTCTCACCCCCTCTCTCCTGCCTCTGCCGGTTGATGTTTATAGTTATCAATCTGTTGTAGCTTGAGTCAATCTAATGCTCAGTTAGATTGAGCATGAGTGAGGAGCTGGGCTCTTGTTGGTCACGATTCGATGCTCCGAGGCTTTGCAGGACAGAACCCAGAGTTCCATAGCAAAACATCCCAGCTTTATAGTTGTAAATTCCCATTTGAGTCCATGCATTTTGCAATGTCATCCTGTAATCATAAGTCCTTAAGTGGAGTTAATCTTGGGGTTTTCTGCTGTTATCGTTTGATGGTTGTTATTGGGCTTCCCATCGTTATCTCCTATTTGTTGTCTCACGTTCGGGGGCGCCTGCCTCTCCTCTGAGGTCATCAATGCTGCTAACATGTTTATCATCTGATACAATGGATGTTTTCTTATTGTCTCCTGGTCTTTCCAAGTCTCTTACTTTTTCTTGACCATCTGGACATTTGTGATGGCTTTCACACCTTATCTTTTCCTGATGCGTTCATTCCTTATTCACACAAACAATCTCTCACAGAAACCTTCAAACATATACAGACAGCAGTATTTTATATTCAGCAGAATACATTATAAGATTTAGCAAGGCTTGATTTACAACTAAAACAATTCACATTGGCTCTTCAGATCCTCAACATTTCTCTAATCTATTTATCATGGACACAATGCAAAATTCTGTCTCTTACTAACTAAACTTTATAACAAGTCCTAATTGTAATGCATATTGGAAACAGAATCTCAGTCTCAGACGGTCATTCCTTTCTTTTATGTGGCTGGCAGAATGAAATCAAAGTTTATATCAATTCTTATAGTACAATTATAAAATCCTACTCCTACAAGAACTTTCTATTTGGGTATAGGTGTGTGGTGCTCAATTGTCTCTATCTACTTTGTAAGGGATATGGTGGGATCAGATAGAAACTAATTATTAAAATTTATATTATTATTAGTACTTACATTTTCAGATCAGTGGGTTCGGACAGGGTCTCAAATGACAAACGCACAGAGATCCGTATGAGGTTCTCTAGTGAACTTCTCGATGGTAACTGCTGGTGGGGCGGGGTCTTTATATGCGAAGGAGTGGGGTAAGCGCTCACTCGCATGTCTCATGCAAATCATGCTGTAGTGCTATGGCATAATTATCAATATTATAATATGTGCTTCTGAAAACATAGTATTATTTAATATTGTCAACTTTTATCGACTGATAATTATTTTTGGTGGAATTACAGTGTGATTTTAAAATTATACTATTTCTCTCTTTCTTTCCTGGAAACTCGTCGCAGACTGGCAGCCAGTGACTCATGTACCGGCACCAGTCCACGGACCACCACTTCGAATAGCACTGTTTTACAGGATAAATGTCTGGAGGGAGCTCTTTGAAGACTCAGAGGGCAGTTTGGTGACCACCTCCTAAATCAATGGGAATTAAGTGCCAAACTGCCCTTTGTGTCTTTGAAAATCTCCCGCATAAACGTACTAAGTCTCTGAAAATCGCTATGACGTATTCTAAGTGCAGTAAATGTTATTTTTATTATATAGATAGAGAAGTTGACTTATGCCACGTCCACCCTACAAACTTTGATTGATGCATGTTATGTCAGCATACACCCACTGATACTTGTATATTGCTTGGGTGCATGCGTTCTTTACTGATTACGTTGGAGTTGCACGCACTCACTAGCAATGCTTGCGTTGATGCAAAGTGTTGTGGTGTCTCAGTGTGCCACACAGCACCATCTGGTGCATTACCTTGTGGGGAATTTTCACAATGTGTTGTGGGGTAGAAAAGAATAGCACAGGGATCTCTGGAAGGATGCAACTTTCCCCATCTGATAATGCCATCCATATCCCATAATTTTCCTGCCTTTTTAAAAATTCCGCAAGCCCACGTTGCACTTTTCAATGTCTGCCATTTCTGACAGATGTGTAAAGCCACAACTCAGTGCTATTCTCACGAACGGAGCAAATACAGGACACATGATTCTCATGTATTTGCAGACCTGCAGGAAGTAGTGCAACAGTGGGGGACATGACTGTTTGTTTTTCAAGGACAGTTTGCTGAGAGAACAGTGAAAAATAATTCAAGGTTGTTGGTGGCTATCATGGAGCAGCTGAGGGTGGTAGGACTCAGGCCTGGTCTACACTACGCATTTAAACTGATTTTAGCAGCGTTAAACCGATTTAACGCTGTACCCGTACACACTACGAGGCCCTTTATATCGATATAAAGGGCTCTTTAGATCGGTTTCTGTACTCCTCCCCAACGAGAGAAGTAGCGCTAACATCGGTATTACCATATCGGATTAGGGTTAGTGTGGCCGCAAATCGACGGTATTGGCCTCCGGGCGGTATCCCACAGTGCTCCACTGTGACCGCTGTGGACAGCAATCTGAACTCGAATGCAGTGGCCAGGTAGACAGGAAAAGCCCCGCGAACTTTTGAATTTCATTTCCTGTTTGTCCAGCTTGGAGCTGTGATCAGCATGAGTGGTGATGCAGTCCCAAATCCAAAAAGAGCTCCAGCATGGACTGTATGGGAGATACTGGATCTGATCACTATATGGGGAGACAAATCTGTTCTATCAGAGCTCCGTTATAGAAGACGAAATGCCAAAGCATTTGAAAAAAATCTTCAGGTATGATGCAGAGTCCACAGCATGCTCATGGAGGGAGGGAGGGGGTGCCGAGGACTCCAGCTATCCCACAGTCCCCGCAGTCTCCGAAAATCATTTGCATTCTTGACTGAGCTCCCAATGCCTGTAGGGTCAAACACATTGTCCGGGGTGGTTCAGGGTCTGTCTCGTCAATTTACCACCCATCCTCCTCCGTGATAGAAAAGGGGGAAAAATCATTTCTTGATTGTTTTATATGTCACCCTGTCACTGCATGCTGCTGGTAGACACGGTGCTGCAGCAGTAAACAGGAGCATCCTCTCTCCTCCCCTCTCTGGTGGCAGACGGTACAGTGCAGTAGGACTGATAGCCGTCCTGGTCATGAGCCCGTGAGTGCTCCTGGCTGGCCTCAGGTGAGGCTGGCCTGGGTTGCCTGGGTGAAAATAGGAATGATTCCCGGTCATTCCCAGTAGATGGTACAGAATGGCTGGTAACTGTCCTCATCATAGCAACTGGGGGCTGAGCTCCGTCAGCCCCCTCCCTTTCATGTGTGAAGAAAAGATTCTGTACTGCCTGGACTATCATGGCAGCGGGATGCTGGGCTCCTCTCCCCCACACCATTTAATGTCCTGCCTGGACTATCATAGCAGCTGGAGGCTGCCTCCCCCGCATTTTATCTCAGTAACAAGTCAGTGTTTCTTATTCCTGCATTCTTTATTACTTCATCACACAAATGTGGGGGACACTGCCACGGTGGCCCAGGAAGATTTGGGGAGGAGGGAAGCAATGGGTGGGGTTGTTGCAGGGACACTCCCTAGAATGGCAGGCATGCAGCTCATCATTTCTGCGGGATCTGACACGGAGTGGCTGTACTCTCTGATACACTGGTTCTGTAGTACACTTGCCCCATATTCTAGGCAGGACTGACTCTATTTTTAGATACCATAAAGAAGGGATTGACTCGGGGAGTCATTCCCATTTTTTTTTGTCTTTGCGCCCCCGGTTGACTTCTGCCAGGTTCACCCATGACAGCAGCAGATGGTACAGAATGACAGATAACCGTCTCTGCTGTCATGCAAAGGCAAATGAATGCTACTGGGTAGCACTGCAGTACCGCCTCTGTCAGCGGCATCCAGTACTAATACAGTGACAGTAAAAAAAACCTGAACGGGCTCCATGGTTGCCGTGCTATGGCGTCTGCCAGGGCAATCCAGGGAAAAAGGGCGCAAAATGATTGTCTGCCGTTGCTTTCCTGGAGGAAGGAATGACTGATGGCACTTACCCAGAACCACCCGCGACAATGATTTTTGCCCTATCAGGCACTGAGATCTCAACCCAGAATTCCAAGGGGCGGGGGAGACTGCGGGAACTATGGGATTGCTACGGAATAGCTACCCACAGTGCAACGCTCCAGAAATCGACCCTAGCCTCGGACCATGGATGCACACCACTGAATTAATGTGCTTAGTGTGGCCGCGTGCACTCAACTTTATACAATCTGTTTTACAAAACCGGTTTATGTAAAATTGGAATAATCCTGTAGTGTAGACGTACCCTCAGTTTCTGGGCCAGAGAAATGAGCATGGATTGGTGCGATTGCGTCAAAATCAGGGTGGATTTGGTTTAAATCACTAGTCAGGAAGGCTCGATTTAATCATGAATTTCTACATAAAAGTGCTTTCTTGGTGGTGGTGGTGGTTGTTCTTCACAACTCAGAGATAGATGTAGGTTTCGTTTTTGAAGGTACACACTATACATTTTTAAAGTGATTTTCTTTTGAAAACTTTTCAGATTAGTTTTACAGCTATATCAGAAAATGAATTGATTGGTTATTTCATTTACCAAAGGTAATTGAAGCAGATATTTATGAAGTCGTTGGGAGGTGAACTACCTCCAATTCAACAGGTCAGTCACTAAGGGTATGTCTACGCTACCCGCTGGATTGGTGGGCAGTGATCGCTCTATCGGGGATCGATGTATTGTGTCTCGTCTAGGACGAGGAGGGTTGGTTCATGTCTGCTGATTTTGAGCATCCAGATACCAAGGCTATAAGAAGAACTCAGCGGGAGCTATATGGCTACTGGAGGCTTTGGAAGACCATTTTAATTGTGAGCCACAGTAATATGTGTAGCTGTAGTGTGTGCTGCCTGGCATTGTGTATGTGTTTTTTTCCAATTTTGCATCCCGATATGAATCTTGTAACAAGTGCCGTATGTGTAGTCATATAACATTGCAAATGCATCTATTGCTATTACATGTGAATGATGTCAGCCCCAGCCAGCAGATGTTGTGAACTAGTAAAATGACTTAAGTTTCCATAAATGGGCTTTTATTCCAAAACCATGCAAACAGACATATTTATAACTGAATGAAACCTTATAAATACAGACAAAATAATCATAAACACATACACCAATCATGTCTCTCACAGGTCAGTGTATGTGCGGCTATGACTGCCTGTACTTTCCCATTGGGTAAAATGGTAGGAGAAGTGTAGCATCCTTGGACGCCATGTGTGTTCGTGTTCTAGAATGCAGTTCCCTATGGGCTGTAGAGGGAGAGGCAAGCATGGGTCTGTTAAGTCTGAAGGTCAGCAAAAGTCTCCAGCCTGTCTGTCTGCCTCTTGAGAAGTGCTAGCATCTTCTGCTGCCTGTCTCTCTCCTTCTCCTTTGCTTTGCTGCTCTCTGTTCATTCTGTCTGCCACAGTGATTCCCCAAGTCCTGTGCTTGATATGTGAAGCACCAGAGGCTTGCAGGATCTCTTGGAACATGTCATCCCAGGTCCTCTTCCTTCTCCTCCTTATCTGTCTGAACCTCTCAATTGGTGTGGATGGAGAGACCCTCAAGGCCACATTTCCAGCTACAAAAGATACAGTACACAGAGGTACTATTGTGAGCGTATTCACAAGATAAATGGAAACTTGATATACTGAACTCACACCCCCTGATCCACACGTTACAAACATTAAATTCTCACTTCTTCTTGGGATTCATCGAGCACGGCAGCAGTCCCAGCCATGGTGAATATGGCCCAGGGGATGGGGGTGAGTTGGGATAATAAGGGGGTAGCATATGTGGATAGGGCAATTGAACTGAATACTGGCATCGTTTTCCACAGGCGGTGATGATTTTAGCTGATATCTCACTCTTGAGGGTAATGGAGGCTGAAAAGGAACAGCTCCTACACATGTCCAGCTGCAGGCCTGGTCCGCATGCTGCTAGCCTGTGTGCTGCAATGGTGCTTGCTGAAGTAATTGCGGAATGGCATGTGAAGGTCTCTTACCACAGTGGAAGAAATAAGGCAGCCTTCCTCAGAAACCTTCAGCAGAGGATTACGGACTATCGCCAGGAAAGAAGAAGAGGAAAGTTTCCTCAAGATCGCTATAGAGGGTTCATGGGACATCTCTGTACACACAAACTGTTCCCCTAAGTCTAAGTGTACTGGGGAGTGAGAAGCAGATAGCAACTCTACCTCTATTTGTTATTTCACTACTACTTCTCGCATCATTAAAAAAGTAAATGAACAGATTTGTCCCTGCAATATCAAAGCAAACTGCATACTTACCGGAGGTTCCTTCCCTGGCATCATGCTCTCCCGTGCTGGAGTGTAGGGTCTGGCTCGACTGCTCTAGAGTAAGAAAAACAATTCCTGGCTCATTGCACCGCTGGATCCCCGGTCGCCTGTCCCCCATAGTTGTCTTCCTCCTCTTTCTTATCCAATACCACCTCTTCACTGCTCACTCTGGGGGCCTGTGACTCTGAGTCCTCCGAAGTATCCATGGAGCTCTTGGGGGTAGTGGTGGGGTCTTTGCCGAGGATGGCATGCAGCTCTTTGTAAAAGCGGCATGTCTGCGGCTCCGCACTAGAGCAACTGGTACACCTGCTGCTGCTCCTTGGCTTTCACGTGGCACTGTTGTGAGTCCCTCTTGTAGCCCTTCTCCCCCATTCCCCGAGCAATCTGCTCATAGATATTGATGTTTCTACAGTTGGATTGGCGCTATGCCTGCACAACCTATTCTCTCCATAGACCCAGGAGATCCATCACCTTCTGTGTAATCCAGGCAGGAGTGCAACTGCAGCCTGTAGTCAACATGGTCATTTGGGCAGTTGCTAGGTGTGCTCTCCATGCCGAGCAAACAGGAAATGGAACTTCAAAAATTTGTGGGGATTTGCAGAGGGAGGCGTGTATACACCACTGTATCTGGCTGCCAGGCAGCAGAGTTCAAAATGGTGACCACCATGGTCAGGATAGGGCATTGTGGGACGCCACCTGGAGGCCATTAAAGTTGACATTATTAACGCAGTGTCTACACTGACGCTGCGTTGACCTAAGTGCTATGCCTCTCACAGAGGTGGAGTTATGTTGGTGTAGTGGGTGATTTAAATAGGCGGGAGCAACATTTTAGTGTAGACACTTAGAGTTAGGTTGACGTAAGTTGCCTTATATTGACATAACTTTGTAGTGTAGACCAGGTGTCAGAGAATTCTCTAGTCTTTAATTAAACTCAGGAAGACTTCAAAAGTGTGGTTTTAAAATTCTTGCCATGTATTGACAGTCTTGTCTGGCTTGGGAGGGAAGTGTGTGGTTTCCAGATGACTTAGTGTAGACAAAAACTTGCTGTCAAATAATTGGAATTCTGTGTTGGAAAGTGCATGCTCTTTTCCTGCTGAAAAAGAGGAATCTTCTTCTTCACTTCCACCAAACCAGATAAAAGTGAATTCTGTTCTCTTTCCATCAGGCTGATAAACAAATCACAGCCTAGATCTTCTCAGGCCACCTTTTTCCTAAAAGTTTTCATCCTAACAATGTTCCCATGTTCTTCTCTGTCTATTTGATTGGTAAGAGCATATTTGAACTGTCCACTATTCCTTTTGTCCAATGCCTAGCACTATGGACCGAAAGACTACTGTGTGTGCTCAACCTGTGGAGCTTTCTTTGGCTACTTTACTGTCAACTCTAACTGAGCTAAGGTTAATTTAGCCACTGTTTCTAGTACCAATATGTGCTTGACAACGATTTAGTATTGTAAATTGGGTACACACAGTGTTATGATTTTACAGTCCATCCTGCACAGAGCAATCTTATTTTATAAAATTAAATTGAATTTTATTTTATAAAATTAATTAGTATATATCCTAATGGTCTGCTGCCCGTGAATCAGTTATTGAAAGTCAAGATGAAAAACCTTACTAGCACATCTGCTTCCCTCACACCTAAATTTGGTTCATCAATCACCTTTTTCTTTTTTTGTAGGCAGCATCATTTGAGACAAGCATTGGAACAGCAGCTGGGCATGGATTTCTCTCCTCTTGCCCCTTTAGTCTTGGAGATATTTTTATGGACTAAATTCCAAAATGGACAATCAGAAATTATTTGAGACTATACCACAATGCTCCAAACTTAACAATACTTAGGAAGTTTCTTTGAGAAGCTCAGTTTTTAAAGAAGATTGAACTCTGCATCACTCCTAAGTCAATTATTATTTTATTCAAACCAAATATAGCTACACATTTTTATGCATTGTATTGTCCACCTGCCTCAGATCTATAACTCTCTAGGTTATTTTGGACTGAGATTTAAATCTCGGCTCAGTCAGGACATGGTGTTCCAACTTTCAGTTGTTGGAACATGACCCTGGGTTTGCTCTTTAGAATGTCTACTTGATGTATAATTAAATATGGAAACACTTATAGCTCTTGTAGTTCGGCATGTAATTATTGTTTGCCTATGTAAATTGGATTACTTAAATTGTCATTGGTTGTTTTATACTTCAGTTAAGAGGAGTATGTAAGGACGTTCATATTATAAAAGAAATTGCATTACCCGTGATACTCAAGTGGCTTGACTCGATTTAGGCATTAGAATTTATATTGGTGTAAATTAAGACTTGCATGTTACTCTGTCTTACTCATCCTTGTTGGATGTAGTAGGGGAATTTATTGTTTGTAACTTGAACAAAAATACTTTACAAATTAAAAATACTGTTGCTATTTTAAATGTTTACCAACTCATTTTAAATACATTAAACATTTTAAAAAACATTACATTTTAGTAAACCTACTATATAGAAGATACAGTATCAATCTCTTCACTTCTCATATCAAATTATATTATTTCCTTTCACCTCTATGTAAACTATCAAGTTTTTTTTAAAATAGCAGTGTTCTTTTATGATCTGTTTTCTGTGCTTGCGTAACCTGTTAGTGATGCCACATTCTTGTCTTTGTTATAGCATAACCGTCATGGAAGGTATTTTGATGTAATGAACATCTAAGTTGTGAGCATCACTGAATGAATCTGGCAAGATGAGAAGGCTGGTTTAAAAATAAATTTGTAAAAGCAAGTTTTAGCTTTTGCACATTGTCTTACTTGTTGCAGTGTATTTATACAAAAATGAATGTGCTTGGTGTTTTGGATGGTTGTCTTTTAGTAAGTCTAAATACACAGATCTTGAAAATCTGCAGCAACTGGAGAGAAGGTATAAAAAGTATATGGCAGATAAATGCTGATTTGATAATCTGTATGATCATAAATATAACTGCTTACAACTTTGCCCAGCAAATGACATCAGGGTCCACCACATACATGGCACATCTGTGATGTGGTTTTTAGTGGACATTCAAAGAAAATATTTTTGCAGAGGGCTTGCTTTGCAAGATTTATATAAAAGGCTTCCAATAAAGGGGTTTTGTATAATGTATCTTTTAAACTTTTCATATTTTTAGCAGACAGGGTAATATATTAAATGGAAGACTGCATAACTGCCGTTTGTATTTTTAACTGGTCAAGAATGAATGTTCCAGCCATCTCAAACTGGATTTAACACCTACTTAGAATATTAATGAAGTGAAGGAATGAGGATTATAGGATGGAAGTGGGGGAGGGGGAAGAGTGTATGCAAAGAAAAAATTAATTACGTCAATGGTTTGGTGGTGTTGATTCAATCTAATTTCTTCTTATTGAGCCTTGTTTTTTCACACCATCAGTAAGCAGTTAATGGATTTTGAGTTTTAAAATATATACAGGGTTTAATATAATAGCTATCTCCCACAGTTTTCGCTCAAAGTATGTATATGATTTTGGCTTGAGAAGAGGGTCTGTGATTGGAAGATTAAATTTGTACTTTTCATATATAAGATTCTTCTGCTCTTAGCTCTCTGGGATACTTTTCTCCTGGTTCCTAGCACTTAGACACAAGTAGTGTAGAAACATTTCTTTTCTCCCTTTGATTAAGAGATATTGGGACCGATAGTTAGCTGGTATAAATCTGCATGGCTCCATTGGATTTATCATGATTTATGGCAGCCGAGCTTCTGATCCATATATTTAAACATTTTTTTAAAAAGTTCATTTCCAGTTCTGTGGATGGTGGTCCCATTAGGGATGAAATCACTGTTTTGAGTTGTAATCTGTTTCTCTTCAATTTGATGTGCTTCTTAAAGAGCGTAGTAGTCTGTTGAACAGAAGAAGTTGGGATACTTTATGCATGTTTAGCAGACACTTTAGCATATTCCCATAATCCTACAGAACACCAGACTGTAAAAGAAGCAGAAGTTGATTCCTTGGATGTTCTTGACACCCATTTCCGCTGTTTCCCAATGTGTGCTCTGTACTGGACTGACTTCTCCAAAGTCTGTGGTTGGCTGATGGGATCTATTTAAAATGACATGAGTATTTTTTGCTTCACTGCACAGAGGTATTTCCTCTGCCCCTCCCATTATTTTGAGAGACTATAGTAGATCTTTCCATCCCCTGTATATAGATAACACATCCCAATCTGGGGCAAATTAAGCTTTCTGGCTGTCTTGTATTTGATTCCTCTTATTACAGAATTCTAAATTAAAATTTTGCTGTACTAGCTTTGATTAATTGAAGAACTTTTTAGATTCCTAATATCACTTTTGTGATTGTTGAATGACAGCTGAACAAAATTACTTAGTCTTCTGAAAGATTGTTCTATTGTTTACAGATCAACCCTGTCTCTCACAGGAGTTTGACTGACATAGTGTGTACATAGATCTCAGTGATATTTTAAATTGGGTAGAATGCAGGTTAGTATTGTAAAAGTTAATAGCACATTGTCCCTGAATGTTGCATTATGAGATTTTTATAATCATATACTCAAATTCTTGATTGAAATAAGCACAGAGAAATCTAAGTTATTTTTTTAAAATGTCTGCAAATCTACCATGCATGAATAGGGGTCTTTTTCTATAAAATCTTTCAATAGCTGCATAATCTGTAGAGCAAGTTTCAGTGCTTATGGATTAATGAAAAGTACCCCTGAAAAATGTTCTGAACCTGTCTTGGTTAACCCATAATAGGGAGCAATCTAGATTTCCCTGTTGGGACGTGAAACCCAATTTTCCAAAGAGTGGGCTTATTATGCAAGATCTAAAAAGGCTAAATATGTAGTCACAAGGAGAATTTAAGTTATAAATGAATTAAGAACAAATTGTATACATATCACACACACCTATTCGGTAAAAATGTCTCTTAGACTCCCTATTGGTTATGGATGGCCCTTAGTTGGATTTTTTTTTTATTTAAATGTTATCAGATGCAATATTTCTCCTTGCCAGAACACCTACAAGATCTCTATCAAGCATTCTTACAACTACAGTACCCACCTGCAGAAGTGAAGAAACAGATTGACAGAGCCAGAAAAGTACCCAGAAGTCACCTACTACAGGACAAGCCCAACAAAGAAAGTAACAGAACGCCACTAGCCGTCACCTTCAGCCCCCAACTAAAACCTCTCCAGCACATCATCAAGGATCTACAACCTGTCCTGAAGGACGATCCGTCACTCTCACAGATCTTGGGAGACAGGCCAGTCCTTGCTTACAGACAGCCCCCCAGCCTGAAGCAAATACTCAGCAGCAACCACACACCACGCAACAAAAGCACTAACTCAGGAACCTATCCTTGCAACAAAGCCCGTTGCCAAATCTGCCCACATATCTATTCAGGGGACACCATCGTAGGACCTAATTACATCAGCCACACTATCAGAGACTCGTTCACCTGCACATCTACCAATGTGGTATATGCTATCATGTGCTAGCAATGCCCCTCTGCCATGTACCTTGGCCAAACTGGACAGTCTCTATGTAAAAGAATAAATGGACACACATCAAATGTCAAGAATATAACATTCAAAAACCAGTTGGAGAACACTTCATTCTCCCTGGTCACTCAATTACAGACCTGAAAGTCGCAATATTACAACAAAAAACCCTTCAAAAACAGACTCCAATGAGTGACTGCTGAATTGGAATTAATTTGCAAACTGGACACCATTAAATTAGGCTTGAATAAAGACTGGGAGTGGATGGGTCATTACGCAAATGAAAACTCTTTCCCCATGTTTGTTCCCCCCCCCCCCACGTTCCTTATACCACCTTGTCAACTGTTGGAAGTGGGCCATCTTGATTATCACTACAAAAGGTTTTTTTCCTCCTACTGATAATAGCTCACCTTAAGTAATCACTCTAGTTATAGTGTGTATGGTAACACCCATTTTTCCATGTTCTCTGTGAATGTATATATATCTTCCTACTGTATTTTCCACTGCATGCATCCAATGAAGTGGGTTTTAGCCCATGAAAGCTTATGCTCAAATAAATTTGCTAGTCTCTAAGGTGCCACAAGTACTCTTTGTTCTTTTTGCTGATACAAATTAACATGGGCTACCACACTGAAACCTATATATTTATAGTTCTCCTACTTAAGACAGTTGTCTGTTGCCTCATCTTTAATTTTTATCATTAATGCCTAATCATTAATTTTGCCTCATCTCTACAGTTTCCAGATATCTTCTTCATTTTTCCACTCCATGTGGATGTATCCTTGTGTTCTTGCAGTTCTGGGGGAATATATGCAGGATGATAGGGTATATATTGTTACTGGAATTGTTTCTGGGTATTCACATCAGCAAAAGAGTCCAAATCTATTAAAAAAAAATTTATTCATGCTAATCTTATTTAAAGAATTTCAAACTACTGAATTACTGACAACATTATTAAAATGCAACCCTGGCTTTGTTTTATTACAGTGCCGCCTCCCCAAACCCCAAAAATCTGTGAAGCAGTTTACTTCAAGAGAAGATTACTTGACAAGAATTTATTTAAAGGCAAAATGATACCTATGTGGCACTTTTTTGCCGAAAAATAGGCTGTTTTCACTTGTATGGTCTTCTATATACTTTCCTGATCCAGAATGAGAAATATAGTAAATGTATTTATTGTGCATTTATCAGTGATCTAAATTAAATAACCAGATAACTCACTATTTAGGTCATTGGTACTCAGATGACGAAGTGGGTATTCACCCACGAAAGCTTATGCTCCAATGCTTCTGTTAGTCTATAAGGTGCCATAGGACTCTTTATCGCTTTTTACAGATCCAGACTAACAGATCTCTGGTTCAGGAGCCAAATTAGCAATCAATATTACTCAAGAGCCACAATTGTGTGAGTTCATTGTTTCATTTACTATAGTACTATATATTCATATTTAAATATGGGCAGGGCCGGCTCCAGCCATTTTACCACCCCAAGCACAGCGGCATGCTGCGGTGGGCGCTCTGCCACTCGCCGGTCCCGTGGCTTCGGTGGACCTCCCGCAGGCATCCCTGCGGAGGGTCCGCTGGTCCCGCAGCTCCGGTGGACTTTCCGCAGGCTTGCCTGCGGATGCTCCACCGGAGCCGCGGGACCAGCGGACCCTCCGCAGGGACGCCTGCGGGAGGTCCACTGGAGCCGCTTGCCGCCCTCCAGGCAACTGGCAGAGCGCCCCCCGCGGCATGCCGCCCCAAGCACGCGCTTGGCACGCTGGGGCCTGGAGCCGGCCCTAAATATGGGAAAGAGTGTGTGTGTGTGTGTGTGTGTGTGTGTGTATGTATGTACACGGTGTATATAATATATATATACACACCGTAATTATTCTCATAGCAAAATGACTGACCAAGTATTATTTTATCAACTACAATTGGTTAATAACCTAGTAAACACAGCCTGATTGGTTAATAACTTAAATTGGTTAATAATTAATCACAGTGTTTTAATATCATGTGCTGCAAAGAGCTGCAGGAGACGCATTAAAAAGCCATTTGCGGCTCATGAGCCTCAGTCTGAGTATCACTGGTTCTAGATAAAGGGTAGGTATTTTGTGTGACTATATTAAGTAGAAGTTCATAGTGTGAAAATGTTGATATAGATAACTTTACAGCTCCCAAGTAGCAGGAAAATGACTGTGCGTGTTTTAGGAAGTGAATTCACAGTACTAGCAGAGGAAGTGGTGAGAGAGGGAGAAGAGGGTAAAGCGGATGTAACTATGAAAACTTACTTTAAGAAAATTTTGAAGAATCTGGTTTCTGTAAATTCCACAGTCTTGCATCTGCTGAGACAAATTTATAGGGTTTTACAGTAGACTTACTAAACTATACACCTCATGGACTCCTGCTACTTCTCATAGGTGATTTAATATCCAGGATTGCAGTGAAATTTCATGTGAATAAAACCTTATTACACCTCTACCTCGATATAACACAACCTGATATATAACACGAATTCGGATATAACGTGGTAAAGCAGTGCTCCGGGGGGATGGGGCTGCGCACTCCAGTCGATAAAAGCAAGTTTGATATAACACAGTTTCACCTGTAATGCAGTAAGATTTTTTTGGCTCCTGAAGACAGCGTTATATCGAGGTAGAGGTGTGTTTTAAAAGTATACTTTTTATGATGCGGTATTATCTTAAATAATAGAACTTCATTTCTTAAATGAACAAAACACATGTATGCAGTGGTGATGTAGCCGTGTTGGTCACAGGATATTAGAGACACAATGTGGATGAGGTAATAGCTTTCATTGGACCAACTTCTGTTGGTGAGAGAGACAAGCTTTCAAACTACAGAGCTCTTTTGGTCTGGGAAAGATACTCACTGTCACAGCTAAATACAAGATTGAAGAGAAATTTTAGCATAGGTAGTCAGCACATATTCTAAGGAACCATTCAAGATGAAGAGGCTCCTTAACACCCTTGTGGTCATAGGACAAAAGGGGGGTTAGTGGGTTACAGATTGTTGTAATGAGCCTTAAGTCCAGTGTCTTTATTTGACCATGATATTTAGTGTCTAGCAAAGTTATGAATTTAAGCTCCCAGGCTCATCTTCTGATTCTGCAGGTTTCCTTTGAGGATGAGGACTGATAGGTCAGATATAGAGTGATGGCTATGTGAAGCGTTCACCCACAGGTGATGTGGTTTTTGTATTTTGTCATTTTCCTGTGTGAATTAATTTGAGAGGATACTGATTGTTTGGCTTCACCCACATAGTTGTTGGGGCATGTAGTTCTCTAAAACATATAATTTATTAACCTTGCTTTTTGGTGTTTTGCTCATTTGCTGATTTGAAGAATTTGGGTAACTCAGAATGGGTTTCCTACATGTAAATATTATCATGGTTCTAAGTTGCATTAGGGTCCAAGTCTGAAAGGTGGTGTGTGCTCTCTTGGAAGGACCTGGGTTCCTTAAACTCCTACTGGTTTTAATAGAAATTCAAGGAACCGAACCCCTCATAGGGAGCTGTCTCTGAAAGTAACTTTTCATAAAATCTATGCTCTGAAAGTAACTTTTAGAGGACCATTGACTTCAGCTTTTGCCTAAAACTTCCTGATTGGTTCCAAAACTTGTTTGATTTAGAGCCTAATGCTTTCTGATATTTTCTAAACTAAACTTGGTTTTTAATGTGTGGTATGTTTAGAAATATTTATTTAATTTACGTTCCTATTATGCTAGTAATTATCTAAACCATATATAAAAGGTGTACCAGAAATACTCTTTTCTCGCTGAGACTATACATTTACTCTACCTCACTAAGTAAAATCTTCATGTTTACTCACTTTTTTTTTACAAAATATATATAGAAAACATTTTGATTACATAACTGTTGTGAGGACAGTAAGCATGCACAGCTGGATAAATGAGATGGATCACAAAGTAAAATCAAGCTGGCCATTTCAGCTACCTAGAGTTGAGCAGAAATATAGTTGCATGAACTTAAAATTTAATAAATATATTCATAAAATTAGAAGAATTTAAATCAATCCTGAAAGGCCTGGTCAACCATAAATGCTTGCTTATCATTAACAGAACAAACTGCTTGTACGAGCTGTGACAATTCAAAGCAACTGCACCTGTATTTCCCTTTAGTGGTTCAGCGAGGGCACCCATTCTCAGGCGTCTGACTCCCCTGGCTATCATTTCTCTTGGGTGAAAACATGAATCTTACTTCTCCCAACTGAGGTATCTCTGGGCTGAATGGATCTCTGCCTCCTTCATGTTTTTCCAGCAAAAAACATGCTACCTAAGTAGGCTTCTCTTCTTCTCAGAGACTAATAAGAGTGTACTTTCCAATAATTTATAAGTTACCATATAACACTTACTGTGCAAGCCTGTTTTGTTCTTATGGGAAACTCCCCTGCCCCAGCCCTGAGCCCCCTCCCCCAACCCAGAGCCCCCTCTTGCACCCCAAACCTCTCATCCCTGGCTCCACCCTGCAGCCCACACCCCTGCATCCCAGCCCTCTGCCTGAGCCGTTCCCATGCCCCAGACCCATCATCCCCAGCTCCGGTAGGTCACGGTCATCAACCATTTTCTTCAACTGGGTCACCAGAAAAAAAGTTTAAAAACCACTGCCCTGGAGAATCCAGTTGGAACTAATAAATGTTAAACTGTGTAGGGTGTGATAATTGGAGGAATCACATTAGCATACCTGAAGTCTCTCTCAGTCTCACAATAAGAAATAAACAATTGCATTTTTAATATAATGGACCCCGAAAGCATTGAACTTCATTCAGTAATGTTCATGTTAATTTCACAGGATATAAAATCTGTCACATAAGCTAAAAAAGGTTATGTACTGTATAGTTTGAATCTTCATTCTTGTTTGCTTCAATACAGTCCTGTTAAAGCCCTGTAAAACCTGCCATTGGTACATAGAGCAAATCTGTAATTGAAGTAGGTTGAGAATTTCTTGGATGTAAGAGTTGGAAAAAGTATAATAGTTCCATCCAGAGAGTTAACTGTTTTTTTATTAACTATCTAAAATATTTGATACAAGCTAGCAAATTGTCTTGTACACTTCCATGAACGGCTTCTTAAACTTTCCCGCTTAATATTAATAAACATACTGTGTCAGATTAGATCCCAATATTGGTCTTTACTGGAGCTATCACAGATAATAGTTCCTATAACAAACCTGGGTTTTTGATTTCTCCATATGAAACCTAACTTGATCATGTTATATGGTTTTTCTTGACAAATAAATCTTGAAAGTTTTAGTACTCAGACTTATGGCCTGATCTTGTGAAGGGTAGAACCTTGCCTGTGAGTACAGGGGGATTTGAGGGTGCTTAAATCTTAGAGGATTGAATTCTAAACACCAGAGTATAGATTGAATAGGTTTAATTTAAAACCATTAAAGAAGTCTATTGATTTATAATCTGCAAATCATGGTAAAATTATTATCTGTATGGGAGGATTTATGGCCTACATTTTTATTTTTGAAAAACTGTGTCCCTGGAAAATGGGATTAAATCAGCACTTTTGACTTGTGGTAGATGATTTGTTAAATGCAGCTTACACTGAGTTTTATAAACGGATTCAGTCTATACTACAAGAATTTAAGAGATCCCATGAATTTTTTTATAAGAGTAGGTATCTGCACTGGCGTCCTTGGCCAAATTTCCCCTGTTCTACTATGGTGCAGTGTGTGCTGTACATATATTAGTTAGTTGCTCCACTACATATCGGAGGTGTCTGCATATTTGGTGATGTATGGTTATATAGTAGTTGTAAAAACACTTGGTGTTCTTTGGGTTGTAAGATGCTGAATAAAATGCAAACTCTGATTCATTACAGATCTAAAGCAGATTTATATGTAGTAGTGAATATATTGCAATTATGTTAGCTGCTGTTTTGCTTCCGCCTGCCTCAAACCTGATTGAATGTTTGCTATATGCTGTGAAGTGCGCGCGCATGTGTGTGTGTGTGTGATAGAGATAAGTATACCTCTATTTGTTTGTATATGGTAATGTCCAAGATATTCAAGAAGAGATGATAGCTGTACTGAGATGCTTACTGGGTAAGGATCTTGTTTTCCATGTGGAATTAGTATGGCAGTAACCTGTGAATACTGTGTGAATAATTTTATTTCCCATAGGGTGTTTGTTGTAATATCAGTTTAAATTCTCTCTTGGCATGTTACCCCTAAACAGAATGGATGGAATAAATATTAACTTAGTTAGATAGAAGTAAGAAAAGTCTGAGATCCTGCACTTGAAGAAAATTGATTGCATGGAAATGTCCACTTGATCCTAAATTTTATTAATTTTTCTCTCCTCCCCACATAAGGAGAGTTCCAGAAGAAGATGAGAAACTCACTGAGAGTCCTTGCCCATAAGCTTTGGGAGATATTTTCTTTCAGACCCAGTATTATTTTTTGTGGGTTTATGGTAATATACAAGAACCTCTGACAGGACTGGGGTCTTATTGTGCTAGGCTCTGTACAAATGTGTACAATGCTGTGGATGTGTTGACAATTCAAGGCAATTTGGTCATAGTTGAAATAGCAAGAATAGGCAAGCCTAAGCCCCACTTTTGCTCTGTAATAGCCAATACAGATTTGTCAAGAACAGTTTGTGCCAAACAAATCTAATTTCCTTTCTTTGACAGGGTTACTGATATAGTGGATGGGGGGAAGCAGTAGATGTGATCTCTTGAGAGTCCAGAGGGGAGCAGCAAAAATAGTAAAAGGTTTAGAAAACCTGACCTATGAGGAAATGTTAAAAAAAGTGGGTATGTGTAGTCTTGAGAAGAAGCGAGGTTTGGAATAGGTGCATAGCCCAGCAAATGAATATCTCCGTGGTCTATATGCCGGGATCACAAAACACAATTGCATATTTGGTGAGCAGAATTTTCCATTAAGACCATGAGTGAGAGCTGACCAGTATAGCTTTTTGAGAGATCTGCCTTATCTGGGTCTTTCTCAGGTGCCACACCCACCAACTAAAAATGCCTCTGTTTTCTCATGGGGTTGGAGGGAGGAACACTGTTGTGACTCCTTGGGAGATGCCCTTCTTGGCCTTTTGCCGTCAGGGTCTCTTTGTATGCCTTTCCTTCAAATCCACGGATCTGCAAAGCCCTGCCAAAACTGAACCAAGAGAAAGCAGTGATCATGTTTCGTAGTCCTGGCATGGTTGAGACAGATGTGGTCTAATGACTGACTTCTGCCCAAGGAGTCTGACTCCATAACCCATCCTAGTGTATCGTCCTGGCACCTCAAGGCCTGACTCCTTGTTGAGTCTTGGACCTAGAGCAGGAATGTTCTCCTGAAGTCCAGTGGGTTCTGTGAAATAGCAGGAAACCTACTACATGAAGGACTTGCAAAAGTGCTATGCTTTCAGATCTGGCGCACCTAGAGTGACCATGTAGCAAGGGTGAAAAATCGGGATGGGGTGGGGAGTAATAGGCACTTACATAAGACAAAGCCCCAAATATCGGGACTGTCCCTATAAAATTGGGACATCTGGTCACCTTAGGTGCACCTAGTGCTCCATATTGCCTACTGATTCTCCCCTGGTGTCTATCCTCAGTTACCCACTAAACCTGAAATTGATGGGACTGTCCCTGAGCTCTGTCATGGTTCACTTAGCTGCCGTCACCCCATTCCATTTGCCAAGTGAAGGTTTCTTGGTCTTCATGTGTCCTATGACAGCAAGATTCTTTAAGGACCTCCACTGTGAGACCCTACCTTACCTGGGACCTCAATTTAGTGCTTAAGGCATAAAGAGGACCTCTCTTTGAGCCCATGGCACTACTCCATTTGTCCATCAAGACTTCATTCCTTGGCCAGAAGGGTAGGGGAACTAGAAGCCCTCATGGCTGATCCGCTGTGACATTACCCCGAGTACAGTTTGGACTGATGAACAGCTGCGTCCCCTTAATTCTCCAACCTGGGGTGCCTTTTACATTGCTTCAGTGTGAGAGTTATCACGCCTGGTTTCCTCTCTCACAGCCTCCAGCATGTAAGTTACTGCTATTTGTATTGTATGAGTGCTATAGCCAGCCACCCTTGAATTACACTGCAGAGCAACACCAGGAAATGACAAGTCCCAGACTTTCCCCCAGAAATGTATGCCTTGTACTGCCTGGCTCTCCCCTGGACAATACATGCTCAAATAAAGTCTGTCATTTTATTAATAGAAAATATGTACAAATCCAAACACTTCAGGCCAAACGCACTGATTTAGATAATACAATAAAACAAGTTTATTAAGTACAAAAGAGATTTTAAGTGACTACAAGTAATGAGGCATAAAAGTAATAATTGGTTAAAAGAAAATAAAAGTAAAATACAACTAATGCCTAATTTAACAAGCTAAAAGAATTCAAAGCAAATGTCTCTTTCATCGTGTTACAGCAGTCTTATTGTCTGAATTCTTTTCAGTCAGGATCTCTTCCCCAGTTCAAAGCTGTTTTCTTTGTTCTTCAGGTATTGTCAATGCTCTCAATAGAGAGAAAAGGAGGAATCATTTGGGGCATCTCTTTTCTCCTCTTATAGTTCTTCCTCTTCTTTGAGAATCATCTCCAGCTGAGGTTCAGAGACAGAGGGTCTGTGTGGATGGGAACCCCCAGCTGTTTCTTTGTCAAGACATAGATTTTCACCCACATTCTCTTCTCTGCCAAAGAATGGCTGCTTAGCCAAGTGATGGTCTATTTCAGTGTTCTTCATTGCAAGGCTCGTGGGGCAGTGGTAGATCCCATCAATCCTAAGTGCAGCTCGCTAAGTTCCCTCTAAGCTCTTCCGTGCAGCAGGCTATAAATAGCCGCGCAGCAGCTCTAAAGGGCCACGCAGCAGGGACCTGTAGAGGAGAGAGGTAGGGGGTGCCTGGGAACTGGGGAGGGGAGCAAGTTGGGACTTGCAGGGCTGCTGTGGGCCTCTCTCCCAGCCCCTGAGCTCCTGTACCGCCTACCAGCAGGGAGATGAAAGGGCCCCTTCTCCTGGAGCTCCGATGTCAACCGCTGGCAGCGGGGAGAGACTCCTCTTTCCCCCCAGAGCTCCAGTGCCACCTGCTGTCATCCAGAGAGGAGACCAATCTCCATACAGTGTATGGCGAAGCCTGGCTTTTTATCTTCACCAAACTACTAAGCCCTTCAGGGTTTTCCCCAGTCTTTTCCTTTGCTGAGGGGGTCACTTAGTCTTCTCTGAGACTAAGTGGGTGTCGGGGGGCGCATTTTGTCGTGGAACAAGTCCTTTGGGCTGCACGTCCCTCCTAGAGTCATTGCTCACTCCATGAAGGCTCATTCTACTTCCAGTGCTCTCCCTAGGAAGGTACCCATCAAGGACATTTGCAGGCAGTCACCCGCTCCTTCATTCACATGTTTTCACAGCATTATGCCTTACTCCATTCCTCCAGGATGGATGCGGCCTTTAGTGAAGCTGTTCTACACTCTGTACTGGGTACACCTCTTCAGTATCCTGCTCCACATTAAGGCACTACTTGGGAATCTCCTCATTTGGAGCACCCATGGGAACAATAACTCAGGGAAGGAGAGGTTACTTACTTTGTACAAACCGGAGTTCTTTAAGATGTTTTGTCCAGTGAGTGCTCCACTACCTGCCTTCCTTTCCCCTCTGCTTTGAAGTTTTTAACCATACTCAGTGGTGGTTAAGGAACTGGCGTGGCACAGGTCTGCTCCTCCCTGTTTGCTCTTGTACCAGAGCACGAGGACATGTATGGTGCAGGCATGGAACCGCAGGCACTACTAGCAGAAAAGTCTGTGATTGAGAGTGTGCAGGTGTGTGCACATCCTCATGGAGCACCAAAAAGGACAAAACATCTCAGAATTCCAGTTACTGTATAAGGTAAATAACCTCTCCTTCTCCTTCTCTATCTCCACTGAGGGCAGGACAAAAATAAATCTGCTTAATCGGCAGCAAGGGAGATTTAAATTAGATATTAGGAAAAGCTTCCTAACTAAAAGAATAGATAAATATTGGAATAGGTTATTGAGAGAGATCGTGTAATCCCCGTCATTGGAGGTTTTTCAGAACATTTTAGACAACACTTGTCAGGGGTGGTCCTAGGTATACTTGGTCTTGTCTCAGTTGTGGGGGATGGATAGACGATCACTTCCATCCCTAAATTTCTATGATTAGTTTCTAGGCAAATTGTCTGTTTTCTGAAACCTGTTTAGTTGGTCCTTACAGTCTTTTGTTTGTGGTGTTCTTTTTTTCCCCTTAAGGATGTGGTAACAGAATCCACTCCATTACGGTGCAGAAAGCTCAGTAACCCTGACATCTTTTCATCTACTGGGAAGACTAAACTCCATCGTCAGCTAAGTCAAGATGACTGCAAACTGCGTAGGGGTAGCCTGGCCAGCTCTCTGTCAGGTAAGCTGCTTTAAACGCTACTCCTCTGATGATTGATCAAGTATCAAATGCATGGTATTTTGTAAGAGTACAAAAATTGTCATAGGGTTGTTCAACATATCCTTTCTTCCAATGAAATCAAGGAACCATTAAGTGTTGACATTCTGCTTGCTGCTGTGCAAAACACAAATGAGGATAAACTCTTCTGAGCAGGGAGTGTAAAAAAACAAAACAAACTAAAACAAATAAAATGGTTCATTTTGTATCAGAGAGACACATGACTCTCTTAAAATGTAAAATTATGTTCTCTTGTTTCGAGAGGAAGATCATTTAATGCATAAGAATATGATCGTCCCAAATGCTAGGAATGACATGGAAGAAGATTCAGAGTGGAAGGAGGATATAAAAGGAACTATTAGGAGGGAGTCTAGGATGAAGTGAGGAGGAGGAAAAGAGCAGTGATATCATGAATGATAAGAACCCCTTACTAGATGCCCAAAAAGCTACATTCCCACAGTTGAGAAAGAAGGTTGTACTGGTTAAAAACCTGAGCTGGTTTAGAATGGAAGTGAAGGCAGCTATAAAAAACTAAAAAAAAAAAGCAAACAAAAAACAACAACAAAAAAAAGGAAGAATGATGAAGGTGATAGTAATGAATACAAATCAGAAGTTAGGAATTGTAGCAAATTGATAAGGGAAACCAAGGGGAATGCAGAGAAATCTGTAGCCTGCAAACATAAGGACTATAAGAAGGAGCTTTTAAAATATATTGGGAACAAAAGAATCCTGACAATGGTGTTGGTTTATTACAATGTGACAATGGTAGAATTATCAATAATAATGCAGAAAAAGTAGAAGTATTCATTAAGGAAATCTGTGCTGTCTTTGGGGAAAAAACAGATAATATAGTCTTATCCTATGGTGATAACATTCCTTCGATTCCACTAGTATTGCTGGAGGATGTTAAAACAACAGTTAGACATTTTTAAATTAGCTAGTGCGGATAACTTATATCCAAGATTTGTAAAACAGCTTAGCTGAGATGATGACTGGACCATTGATTCTGATTTTTGAAACCTTTCAGTAATGATTTCTTACACATTTTCACAGCTATACGTTTTCACTATTTTCTGGGTATTACAAGTTTGAACTGTCTTTTATATCTGAATTAAATTGTAAGATTTTCAAGGAAGATTTTATAAATATATGTATAGCTCTCAGCGTGTTTTCTGAGATCAGTAAGATGGATTTACAGAAAAAATTCATGTGAATGGTTTAACTATAGTAAAAGAAGATGATTTTTGTATCAAATGTTTAGCTAATCCGGTTCTTTTTACTGGCAAGGTTTTTAGAGAATTTTTTACATCTTTACAGTTGTGTTCTTTGGTGTACTGTAGAAATTATTTCTTTAAAAAAACACTGTTACCACCTTCTTTAATAGTTTGTATGTATACATTTTGTATATTTTATTTTCCTTTTGGCAGAAGTTATTTTTCTTAAGAGCTGAAATTTTACTTTTCGCTTATTCCCTTTAATCTATCATCAGTTAATGTAGTTTACTTTCTGCTGTAGAGACAGAGAAGGCGGATGATCCAGTGACTGGAGTGGTAACTTGGAACTTGGGAGACCTGGATTCAATTCCCTGGTCTGCCACAGGGTGCTTGAGCAAATTACCTAGTCCTTATGTCTCTGTTTCCATGTGTAATATGGGGATAGTTCTTCCTCCTCCTCCTCCTTACTGGGGAAAGGTGAATACATTAAAGATTCTGAGATGTTTAGATACTATGGTTGTAGGGTCATAAGTGCCTAAGATGAACAGGATCACAAGAACACACTTTTGATTTGAGTTGGCTATACATAAGTCACTGTCAGGTGTTGACTGTTTTTTAATAATAGCAATAGCAAGGGAGTATGTATTTTGACCCAAAAAACCCACCCCAAAAACCAGCACCCCACCCCAACAGTGTCATAGCAAGAAATTTGGAGGCTACCCATGAGAGAACCTAGTGGGGCCCCTTTCCATTAATAATATTCCATGACCAATTTAATCGAAGTATGCAAATAATGACACATAGAAATCCACTACTAGTAGTTGGCTGAGACTACCTTTGAAGCTAAACAAATAATAATAATAAAAAAAAAAGGCTGCTGCATTTTATTTTTGTCAATCGATAACTATGGAAAAAATGTGTGTGTGTTTCTTACCTTGTTTATGCTGAGTAATGGAGTGCTCTTTTGTTGAGTTCTTCTGTTATGTGCTTGAAGTCCAGTGTCTTGCAAATGTCACTTTCTATGGACAATGTAGTCAGTCCTACTAAACGTTCTTAAGACATGGTAGACCTCAAGTAAGTTTTTATTGACTTAAGTTTTAAGAAACGTCTTTCTGCCCGTGCCACAGAGATTGGAGCTGTGAGAAACACCTGCAGAGCAATACACATGTTTGGGTACAGTGTGGACAAACTGCTTCTGGAAACGAATTGAAGTGTGTCAAGTGCATCAGTAAAACACCAGAAAGACAATAGAGTTATGTACCAGCTCATACCTGTCTATATTCACAATGCAGCCATCAGAACTTGTCAGAGTTGATTCCAGGTTACTGTGCAATTTTTCTAAGGTGCTTAATGGAAAAAATTTGGTATGTTTCTCATATTACACAGGAATCCATACACGTTCACGTGTTCTCACAAAAATTAAAAACGTCCCAGATTCATGAGAGCAGCGCCTATAGCAATATTGAAGAAGTCAAATTTAAATCTCTCTTTTGCATTGCCAGTGACTTGCTCCTCTGCTTTGTAGCTTTGCAATTTATTACTGCGGACTCATGTTTCAGCTAGTTCTGCTGACACTGACATTTTTTTGTGCTATCTGTTTAGCAGTTAACACCTCTTCATGATAATTCTGTGTTGGTCTGAGTAACTTGAATTGATTTGCTGACTTCATCAAGACCAAGCATTGAGCTTTATTTTTGCAATTTTAATTTTAAGCAGTAAGCTTTTACAAGCCACAAGTGAGACTGAACAGAAATGAGGAGAGTTCATCTGCCAGTGATCTGACTTTTGCATATTTAACCCTTTATCTTTAGACTTTTCTTTCAAATTCAGTAGTATTGTTTGTGCACATTGTGCCTGAAACTACAGAACTTTGATATTTCCAATTTTGCTCTCTGCCAGGAACAAAAAATGCCTTTTTGTTCTTTTAAATTAAATGAACTTGCACATCTTGATGCTGTCTGCTCATGTTAACTCAGTATCGTATCCCTGTCCCTTGCAGTTATCCAATGTCAGACCATGTCTGGATAACTCTTAAAGTATCTCATCTGATAGAGCCTTTTTGGTAGTTTCCTCTACATTCAGAAATAGGAATTGCTCTTCAATCTTGACTTCTGTCTCTTGGATATTAACATACCTCAAAATGACAGACGTTTGTTCCTCGTGACAGGAGGATATGCAATACAAAATAATGGAGTAAATCTTTATTTTGTTTTGTTGCTAATTGTACCTGTTACCTTTTGTGATAACTTCAAAATGATACTTTGTATTTCAGAGCATATGTATTGGTGTCTTTCTTCTTTAGTAAAGAAACATCTTGTGTTCCTTCATCACAGGCTCAAATTTAGCCATTAATTGGACTTGGCCTAAAAAGTTTCCATTTCCACTCTCATCAAGTTTTTCCATGGATCCACAAAATGCTAGGTTCTGTTAAGTGAAGAACAATGGCCACAATTCTTTTAAATACACCTTGCAAGTATTGTCTCTTAGTTTTGAGCAATGATTCTGAAGTCTGGTCAATTGCAGATTCAATTTTCAGTCATGGTTCCAATTCTCTCCACTTAACTTTGTATCTGATTGAACATGATTTTTCTCGTGAGTTTTGAGAGGTTTGTGGTTATGTTGCCATTCCTGAAAACCACCATCAATGAGAGACTATGCTGACCACCACCAAATAATTAGCAACAAAAACAGAACATTGCATCCTCTTTACTGGAAAATATGAGCCAGTGTCATTGTACATTTTTCAATTTTCTTACATAATTTTCTTCTGTAAACCTGCTTCCATTGTGACTTGGAAATCTTTTACCTTTAACTTGCAGCGGTCCATGTTTCAGTATGGTTATTCTTGTTTTGTCATGGATGAATTTGGGCCCCGTTGAAGGATCACTGACATTAACAGGAGATATTGAAATTAGTGGAATGTCTTCTGAATTGTAACTACTCTCTTCCACGTGTTGAGATATAACAGATATGATAAGACAATGTTTCTTGCTGCTTATTTTCTTCATGCCCCTCTGAGTCATTCCCCCCCCCCCCCCCCGATTGGTTTCCTGGACTGTTTCTACATTAGAAGAGGTGCCAGGAGTCAAAAACCTCTCAAGTGCACCATTGTCTCTTAATCTGATCCTGTTACTCTTTTTTCCTTCCTTTTTTTCCCCACAGATGATGTAAAATTTAAAAACCTTCTGGCATCTTATGGAACGGGACCTGGCTGTGTCAACATTTAGACCTAGAGGACAAAAATGGGAATGAAGTGATGCATAGAGGGACACATCCAGCCCTCTCATCTATCCCCCTCCTGGTCTCGCACTCTCTTGTTTACTCTCTCATCATAAGACAGTAACAGGAGGACATTGAACTAAATTGAAAGGAAATACAGATATTGAGTTAAAAGGGAACTTTTTAGGCTCACCTCTGGGGCGAGGTCTGTGAGGCCCTCAGCCTCTAAGAACATAACATAAGAAGATAAGAACGGCCGTACCGGCTCAGACCAAAGGTCCATCTAGCCCAGTATCTGTCTACCGACAGTGGCCAATGCCAGGTGCCCCAGAGGGATGAAGCTAACAGGCAATGATCAAGTGCTCTCTCTTCTGCCATCCATCTCCATCCTCCGATGAACATAGGCTAGGGACACCATTCTTTACCCTTCCTGGCTAATAGCCATTTATGGACTTAGCCACCATGAATTTATCCAGTTCCCTTTTAAACATTGTTATAGTCCCAGCCTTCACAATCTCCTCAGGTAAGGAGTTCCACAAGTTGACTGTGCGCTGTGTGAAGAAGAACTTCCTTTTATTTGTTTTAAACCTGCTACCTATTAATTTCATTTGGCGACCCCTAGTTCTTGTATTATGGGAATAAGTAAATAACTTTTCCTTATCCACTTTCTCCACATCACTCATGATTTTATAGACCTCTATCATATCCCCCCTTAGTCTCCTCTTTTCCAAGCTGAAGAGTCCTAGCCTCTTTAATCTTTCCTCCTATGGGACCCTCTCCAAACCCCTAATCATTTTAGTTGCCCTTTTCTGAACCTTTTCTAGTGCTCAAATATCTTTTTTGAGGTGAGGAGACCACATCTGTACACAGTATTTGAGATGTGGGCGTACTATGGATTTATGTAAGGGCAATAATATATTCTCAGTCTTATTCTCTATCCCCTTTTTAATGATTCCTAACATCCTGTTCGCTTTTTTGACCGCCTCTGTGCACTGCGTGGACATTTTCAGAGAACTATCCACGATGACACCAAGATCTTTTTCCTGACTCGTTGTAGCTAAATTAGCCCCCATCATATTGTATGTATAGTTGGGGTTATTTTTTCCAATGTGCATTACTTTACATTTATCCATGTTAAATTTAATTTGCCATTTTGTTGCCCAATCACTTAGTTTTGTGAGATCTTTTTGAAGTTCTTCGCAATCTGCTTTGGTCTTAACTATCTTGAGTAGTTTAGTATCATCTGCAAACTTTGCCACCTCACTGTTTACCCCTTTCTCCAGATCATTTATGAGTAAATTGAATAGAATTGGTCCTAGGACTGACCCTTGGGGAACACCACTAGTTACCCCTCTCCATTCTGAGAATTTACCATTAATTCCTACCCTTTGTTCCCTGTCTTTTAACCAGTTCTCAGTCCATGAAAGGACCTTCCCTTTTATCCCATGACAGCTTAATTTACGTAAGAGCCTTTGGTGAGGGGCCTTGTCAAAGGCTTTCTGGAAATCTAAGTACACTATGTTCACTGGATCCCCCTTGTCCACATGTTTGTTGACCCCTTCAAAGAACTTTAATTGATTAGTAAGACATGATTTCCCTTTACAGAAACCATGTTGACTATTGCTCAACAGTTGGTTTTTCTATGTGTCTGACAATTTTATTCTTAACTATTGTTTCGACTAATTTGCCTGGTACCGACGTTAGACTTACCGGTCTGTAATTGCCGGGATCACCTCTAGAGCCCTTTTTAAATATTGGCGTGACATTAGCTAACTTCCAGTCATTGGGTACTGAAGCCGATTTAAAGGACAAGTTACAAACCTTAGTTAATAGTTCCGCAACTTCACATTTGAGTTCTTTCAGAACTCTTGGGTGAATGCCATCTGGTCCTGGTGACTTGTTAATGTTAAGTTTATCAATTAATTCCAAAACCTCCTCTAGTGGCACTTCAGTCTGTGACAGTTCCTCAGATTTGTCACTTACAAAAGCTGGCTCAGGTTTGGGAATCTCCCTAACATCCTCAGCTGTGAAGACTGAAGCAAAGAATCCATTTAGTTTCTCCGCAATGATTTTATCCTCTTTAAGCGCTCCTTTTGTATCTTGATCGCCAAGGGGCCCCACTGGTTGTTTAGCAGGCTTCCTGCTTCTGATGTACTTAAAAAACATTTTGTTATTACCTTTGGAGTTTTTGGCTAGCCGTTCTTCAAACTCCTCTTGGCTTTTCTTATTACACTCTTGCACTTAAGCTGGCAGTGTTTGTGCTCCTTTCTATTTGCCTCACTAGGATTTGACTTCCACTTTTTAAAGGAAGTCTTTTTATCTCTCACTGCTTCTTTTCCATGGTTGTTAAGCCACGGTGGCTCTTTTTCAGTTCTTTTACTGTGTTTCTTAATTTGGGGTATACATTGAAGTTGAGCCTCTATTATGGTGTCTTTAAAAAGGGCCCACGCAACTTGCAGGGATTTCACTTTAGTCACTGTACCTTTTAACTTTTGTTTAACTAACCTCCTCATTTTTGTATAGTTCCCTCTTTTGAAATAAAATGCCACAGTGTTGGGCTGTTGAGATATTCTTTCCCCCACAGGGATGTTGAATGCTATTGTATTATGGTCACTATTTCCAAGGGGTCCTGCTATAGTTACCTCTTTGACCAGCTCCTGCGCTCCACTCAGGATTAAATCTAGAGTTGCCTCTCCCCTTGTGGGTTCCCGTGCCAGCTGCTCCATGAAGCAGTCATTTAAAGTATCAAGAAATTTTATCTCTGCATTTCGTCCTGAAGTAAAATGTTCCCAGTCAATATGGGGATAATTGAAATCCCCCACTATTATTGGGTTCTTAATTTTGATAGTGTCTCTAATTTCCCTGAGCATTTCATCATCACTATTACTGTCCTGGTCAGGTGGTTGATGATAGATCCCTAATGTTATATTTTTATTAGAGCATGAAATTTCTATCCATAGTGATTCTATGGAACATGTGGATTTGCTTAAGACTTTTACTTCATTTGAATCTACATTTTCTTTCACATATAGTGCCACTCCTCCCCCTGCACGACCTGTTCTGTCCTTCTGATATATTTTGTACCCCGGAATGATTGTGTCCCATTGATTGCTCTCAGTCCACCAGGTTTCTGTGATGCCTATTATATCAATATTCTCCTTTATCACAAGGCACTCTAGTTCACCCATCTTATTATTTAGACTTCTAGCATTTGTGTACAAGCACTTTAAAAACTTATCCCTGTTTGTCTGCCCTTTTCTGATGTGCCAGATTCTTTATGTGACTGTTTATCATCTGATCTGGCCGTTACAGTATCCTCTTCCGTCCTCTGTTCCTGACTATAACCTGGAGATTCCCTATCATCAGATTCTCCCCTAAGAGACGTCTGTGTCCGATACACATGCTCCTCTGCAGCAGTCGGCTTTCCCCCATCTCCTAGTTTAAAAACTGCTCTACAACCTTTTTAATGTTTAGTGCCAGCAGTCTGGTTCCACTTTGGTTTAGGTGGAGACCATCTCTCCTGTATAGGCTCCCCCCATCCCAAAAGTTTCCCCAGTTCCTAATGAATGTAAACCCCTGCTCTCTACACCATCATCTCATCTACGCATTGAGACTCTGAAGCTCTCTGATCTAGTGATCTGGACTGGGGTTCAGAGTGCTGCAATCCATCCCATAAATAAAAATCCTTACTGAGTTTCAGTCTTTGTAATCACAGAGCATTCTTGTGCACTGCGCACTTAATGTTAAACAGCAGTACAACATGTAACAAGTATCTGCAACTGTAAAGCAGAAATGCAAAAGTTCACCTCAAGCAGGGAAAATAGTATCTCTAAGAAACAGAGTTAGGGGGCTTTGGGTTTTCCCAACCAGTCATGGCTAGGGAATGTACTGTGTCTGTAGGAACTGTGTGTGTCTAAGGAGTTCAACCATGTTGTATCCTCCTACTCTGTTTACTTTGCATCTGCAGTAGCACTGTGATTATGGAAAGGGACATATAAATGCCAAGTATTCCATAATTGCACTACATTTATTTAGTCTACCCTGCATCAACTGAAATAGCCTAGAAGCTACAGACTGGCTCTTAGGCCCCCTTTGGATCTGAGGCCATCTGCTGCCACAGGTTTCATAGGTTTCAGAGTGGTAGCTGTGTTAGTTTGTATCAGCAAAAAGAACGAAGAGTCCTTGTGGCACCTTAGAGACTAACAAATTTGTTTGGGCATAAGCTTTCGTGGGCTAAAACCCACTTCATTGGATGCATGCAGTGGAAAATACAGTAGGAAGATATATATACACAGAGAATATGAAAAAATAGGTGTTGCCATACCAACTCTAATGAGACTAATCAATAAAGGTGACAAAACCCCAAACTCCAAATCTGTATTCAAGTAGAAATGTCCTGAAGCCTCTAATCAAGTGATGGAAGTAGAAAATTTGAGTCTAAACTATAAGAGATGGTGCTGGTGACTTAGTCTCTTCTCTTTGAGTTGGTACTGAAACCATGTTCAAACCTAGTATTTGGGAGGCACTGAGCTGCTAGAGGTGCAGCCTTATGTGGACATTCAGAGCCTAGGTACTGACCAGGTGTTGATGTGAAAGTAGAGTTGTTAGTTTGTCCTGTCCAAATTTCAGCTTGGGTAATTACATTCTGCTTAACAAAATTCCTGTTTGGAGCTGGGTGAAAAATTTTCATCGGAATGATTTTCTGATAAAACATGGCCTTTTCGTAAAATGGGAATTTTCCATGGTGAAAATTTAGTTTTGCACAAAAAGTTTGTTTTTCCATTGTGAAAATTGAAATGACAACTGCCCTCCAGGAAGGCTTTGTCAGCTGCACCTTTTACCAGTAAAATTGACAAAAGTTTTCATGGAGGGCTGTGTCTGCATTGCAGTGTAAGCCCAAGCTCAGATTCAGGCTTGAGCCCAAGTTGCCCTTCCGTCTACACACAAATATTTTGGTTTCAGGCTTGGACCTAGAGTCCTAGGTTACATCTACACTACCCGCTGGATTGGCAGGTAGCATTTGATCTATCGGGGATCGATTTATCATGTGTAGTGTAGATGTGATAAATCGATCCCTGATTGCTCTGCTGTTGACTGCTGAACTCCCGCTCGGTGAGAGGTGGAAGCAAAGTCGATGGGGGAGTGGCGGCCGTCAATCTCGTGCTGTGAGGACGCAAAGTAAGTGATTCTAAGTTGATCTAAGATACATTGACTTCAGCTACACTATTCTTGTAGCTGAAGTTGCGTATCTTAGATTGATTCCCCCCTCTCCCCCCCAGTGTAGACCAGGCCCTAGGATCCTGTGGGGGGAGAGTTCAAGCCTGAGCCACGCTGGGACTCAGGGTTCAATTCCTATTGCTTTTCAGTGTAGCTGCAGTTCCACTTGACCTGGGTCCTGGAAGTTCACCAAAGGTATCCCACAATCCCATGGGCCAACTTCCTTTGTCCTCTCTATCCCAAGAATCTCCAAATGACTCAAGTGGAAATGAAAGCCACTCCCCTTGGTCATACAGCAGCTGCTCAGTGAGTCACTGTTAACTCTTCTTTTGTCTTCTGACCACTGAGCTGCAAACACATCATCAGAGAGCCATCTGTGTTGCAGTACTGACCAGCCAGAAAAAGCTTTTTGCAAAGTGTGCTGCATCATGGTCATGGGAGCACAGCCAGATTTTGGTGAATCTCTGGTGTGAGGTCAGCAAAACTGTGGACTTCAGTAGGATTACCAGAAATACAATGCATATCAGCAAACAGTGAAGAAGCTGGAAGCTTTGCAAATTTATCGCGCTGGTGACCTGTCCAGGGAGCGAATTAAGCGACTCGAGTAAGTACCAGAGGACCAAGGACCAGAACTGCACCCCATGCAACTCACCAACAGCATGCCTGTTTTATGAGGAGTTTGGCCAGATGCTGAGCACTGCACCCAGGATCGAACCACCTGTGGAGCATGATGACCTGTTCAGTCAGGATGGCGCCCTGAGGAATCCAGCATGCAGACTTATGGAAGCCTGCAGCAGGTGCCAAGTGAGTACCATGAAATCACTCTTGCTGAAACCAGCCCCACAGCAGGCTTTGGAACAGAATCAGCAGCAAATTCTGTTGGATGCACCCTAGGAACATCCTGCTCCTGAGTCTACAGCAGACATCGAGGGGCTGGAAGCCGCCTCGAAGCCCAGTAAGTTTCTAGCTTCATGTTAATGGAATAATGGGAGGAATTTCCATTCTGTGAACAAATGCAAAATTTATGAGAGCCCCTGCCCAACAGCATATATCCGCTATTGCCAGATTGTATCCCCATGACATGGTGTCCATCCTCCCCTTCCTCCCCACCACATGGAGTTGAAAATGGTGACTGGGAAATGCCAACAGTGAAGTACACCTTGAAAGAGTATTTTTACTGGAAAGAGTATTTTTTTTTTTGCTAGATTAATTCCTGCTTCTTAAAGATACAGCAATATAGTATTTTAAAGTTGGCTGCTCTGTAATTCCCATTTCCAAATCTAGTCCATTTCAGTTAGCGGCAGGCCATGCAGCCTGTAAGATAGGGCGTAAAATAATTTGTCCCAAGTACGAGTGGGATTCGAATTTTTGTCCAGAAATGTGCTAGGGGGCCGGGAGGAGGAAGGCTGTGGAATTTGGTGTATTTGCATGCAACGTAACAGGATAAGCCATGTGGAAGCTAACACAGCAATCCTGTTGATTACCTTATAAATTCTGATCCAATCCTGCGTGCTGATAGCTGCAGACTTTTCCTGGAGCAAGACCTGCAGATGGGTGGTCACATTGTGAGGAAGGGCATATTTTTCAGGGCCACCTCGGTAGCGGACCAACCCTTCCACTCATATAGATACGCTGTTTAGTCACTGTACGTTTGAATACTTGGGCTACATGCACTGCAGGTTTTCCACCAGTAGCTTGGGATAACATCTCCCTTAGCTAATAACACCACAAGAACAGTTATGTCCTCCGAAATGGTAAAGGACTGAAATAATAGAGAGAGCTTCTGTAGCAAGGTCCTCCCTGACTGCCTCCTCCCCAGCCCAAATCGTTGTTCAATTTTTGTAAAATAAAAATCGCTTACAATTTTTAACTTGCCATTGTTTTTGCACTACTTTAACTGCGATTAACCAGGCTTTGTGCAGGGAGCTTTCATTGACTGAAGCATCTCTTTGACAGTATATTGAAGTTCATTTGTGAAATGTAACACTTTAGGTCCTTGCAATTCCACAAGAAATAATTTTGTGCTCCTGCACAGAACTGTGTGAGACAGTAGCACTTTGTGTCTTGTCCTGTTGTAGGGTCCTTGACCTCTACTGGCTGCTGTATCTCCACAGCTCTACTTTAGTGCAGTATGAGGCTGACCCAGCCTACCTCCATGGACCGTTCCAATAAAAAGTATTTCTGTGATGAACTTACGGTTGCAGTTCTGGAGAGGGCAAACAAGGAGGTCCAGTACCAGAAACAAAGGGATTTAGGACTAGAGAAAAGTCATGCGAGAGGCAGGAGGAAGGACTGAGGCTCACCTTACAGCTTGAGAACAGGTTTTCAATGTGGGAGCAGGTGCTTGCTATACAGTTCCTGGAACAGGAATAGTAGCTAAGGGAGAAGGATAAAACTCAGAAGAGAGAACTGTTTGTGCAGCTCATCTCCATCATAGCTGCAAGGGTACGGCTCCTGCTGCCTCTCCCCCACCACAGGCTTATTCCCCTGAGATGTACTCTCAGCCAAGAAACAGCTTGGAAGACTTCATGACTGGGTGGTCCATGGAATTGGGCCCCCTGAGCAGCTGGGCATGGCAGTTAAACCTTATGCAGCCCTCTGTCTTGACACCCTCTCTTCTGGATACCTCTGACTCCCTCCTCGAGTGCCAAGTGTGTGGAATGTGGGGAAAGAGGGGAAAGGAAAACAGGGGACCTGGGGACATGCAGCAGTAGGGGGTTTCTGTCATGTTTGCACTTTTTTCTGCACTTTTTGTTTGTTTTTGGAAATGTTCTTTTCTAACTGGTGGTGGGCTGTGGTAGTGGCAGATGGCCGGCTTGGCAATAGGTGACTGTTGTGTTGATTTAACACATTTACAGATAAAGCTTTTTATGTTATCAAGAAAGTTTTTATTGCTATCATTGCAAATCTCAACATACAATCAGTATTTGAAATAGTAAAGCTAAACCCATGATCAGGAACAATTAGGAAGCAAACACTATTCTTCTGTACAGTTAGGCCTGGTCTACACTTGTCTGTTATTTCGGAATTGGAAAAAAAAAAAAAAGAGATTCTCTCCACACAACCAAACTGGTTTTCGATTTAAAGGGCTCTTTAATTAAATTTCTGTACTCCGCCTCAGCAAGTGGAATAGTGCTTAAATCGAGATCGCAGTCCAGGGTTAAAGGTACTGTGTACGCAATTTGACGTTATTGGCCTCCAGGAGCTATCCCAGAATTCTCCCTTGTGACCACCCTGGACAACACTCTCAACTCTGATGCACTAGCCAGTTGGGCAGGAAAAGCCCTGGGAACCTTTGAATTTCATTTCCTGTTTGGTCACCGTCAGCACAGTCCACCATCAGAGGCGACCATGCAAAGCCCACCATCATAGGAGATCACGCAGTCCTGGATTTGTAGACGAGCTCCAGCATGGTCCGAACGGGAGGTACTGGATCTGATCGCATGCTGGGGAGACGAGTCTGTTATGGCAGAACTATGTTCCAGGAAAAGGAATGCAAATATGTATGCTAAGGGTTCCAGGGCCATGACGGAAAGAGTCTACTCCAGGGACACAGAGCAGTGTCGTAAAAAAATCAATTTGCTCAGGCAAGCATACCAAAAAGCCAGGGAGGCGAATGGGCATTCTGCTTTTACCGTGAGCTGCATGCAGTTATGGGGGGTGACACTACCACTACTCCACCACTGTCCGTGGACACCTGCAAGGGGGGAGTTGCATGGAGCGAGGAGGAAGAGTCATTGGAGGACGAGGAGGAGGACAGTGCACAGGTGTCAAGTGGGGAAAACCATTTTTCCCCAAGCCAGGAACTACTCTTAACGCTGGAGCCAATAGCCTCCCCTCACTCCCAGTGCGGGCTCCCGGACCATGACCCTGGAGAGGGTACTTCTGGTGAGTGAGAGCTTGATCAGAGCACGCGGTGCGGGGGGAACCCAGCTGTGCCTGGGCTGTTTGCGTTTAGTTTAAAAGGCTCATCCCTGCTCAGAACCTCATCAGTGCCACGCAGTCGGTGCCGGGGGGTGAGTGTTGTGTGAAGCGATCATCCCAGAGAGCCCGCAGGCCCTCCTTTTATATGGCAAACTCACCAGGCATTGCTTGCTGTGGAAAAGGGGGCCCAGCAGTTTGAAAGCATTGAAATGAATGTAGAAGAAGCAGAATCCGGCTTGCCCCTAGGCTGCCTGCAAGCTGAATTCTGTTGCCCGGCTGTGTGTGATGGCTTACTCACACCAAAGTGTCCCCTTTGTTCTCTGAAATGTATCTTTTAAAATACTGCCCTCCCTTTTTCTCCTCTTGCAGGTGCAACTGTTAAAACGTGGCCCTTATCTACTCTGTCCCAGAGGCTGGTCCAGATTAGAAGGCAAAAAAAATGAACTCGGGATGACATGTTTGCCAAGCTCATGCAGTTCTCCCACACTGATAGGGCCCAGCTGAATGCGTGGAGGCAAATAACTGCGGAGTCCCGTAAAGCATTAAAGAAACACAAAGAGAGGAGGGATGCACATGATGAGAGCAGGCAGAACACAATGATCAAGCTCATGGGGGAGCAAACTGACATGCTCTGCTGTATGGTGGATCTAATGCGGGAAAGGCAGGAAGACCGCAGACTGCCACTGAAGCCCCTGTATAACAGCCCTTCTTCCTCCCCAAGTTCCATAGCTTTCTCACCCAGATGCCTAAGAACATGAGGGGGGAGGCTACGGGGACCCACACACTCAACCCCAGAGGATCGCCCAAGCAGCAGAAAGCTGGCATATGCAAACTTTTGGTTTGGTTTCTGGCCTTGTCCTTCCCTTCTCTTCCACCCCCTTAACCCAATAACCTCCCCTCCCCCGGTCTATCTTATGATTTCTCTCAATGTGTTGTGAAACAAATAATAAAAGAACAGTTTTTAAACAATTTTGACTTTTATTTCTTTTCATATATCTAGGAAGTGGGTAACTCTAAGAGAAACAAACACAACTGTCACACCATACCCTGGCCAGTCATGAAACTGGCTTTCAAAGCCTTCTCTGATGTGCAGTGCGCCCTGCTGAGCTCTTCTAATTGCCCTGTTGCCTGGCTGTGTGAAACTGGCTGCCAGGCGAGTTGCCTCAATTTCCCACCCCGCCATAAACCTCTCCCCCTTACTCTCTCAGATATTGTGGAGCACACAACAAGCAGCATTTACAATTGGAATATTGGTTGTGCTGAGATCTAACAGAGTCAGTAAACTTTCAAACGTCCAAAAGCACATTCTACCACCATTCAGCACTTGCTCAGCCTATAGTTAAACTGCTCCTTACTACTGTCCAGGGTGTCTGTGTACGGCTTCATGAGCCATGGCATTAAGGGGTAGGCTGGGTCCCCGAGGATAACTATAGGGATTTCAACATCCCCAACAGTAATTTTCTGGTCTGGGAAGTAAGTCCCTTCCTGCAGGTATTCAAACAGACCAAAGTTCCTGAAGATGCGAGCGTCATGCACCTTTCCTGGCCATTTCACGTTGATGTCGGTGAAACTTAGCTTGTGAATCACCACTGCTTGCAGCACCATGGAAAAGTACCTCTTGCGGGTATGTACTGGCTGCCCTGGTATGCTGGGGCCAAGATAGGGATATGCGTTCCGTCTGTAACCCCACTGTAGTTAGGGAACTGTAGCGCATTAAAGGCATTCACAATGGTCTGCACATTTCCCAAAGTCACTACCTTTGATAGCAGCTGGTCAATGATTGCATTGGCTACTTGCAGCACAGCAGCCCCAACATAGATTTGCCCACTCCAAACTGATTCCTTACTGACTGGTAGCTGTCAGGCGTTGCAGACTTCCACAGTGCTATGGCCACTTGCTTCTCAGCGGTGAGGGCTGCTCTCATGTTGGTGTCTTTGCACTTCAGGGCAGGGGATAGCAAGTCACAGAGTTCCATGAAAGTGGCCCTACGGATACGAAAGTTTTACAGCCACTGGGAATCATCCCAGACCTGCAACACTATGCGGTCTTACCAGTCTGTGCTTGTTTCCCGGGCCCAGAATCGGCGTTCCATGGCATGAACCTGGCCCAACACCACCATGATCTCCCAATTGCCACATGCGGTGCTTCTAGGAACCGTCTGTGTCCATGTCCTCATCAATATAGTAATCGCACTGTTGTTGCTTCCTCGCCCGGTTTTGCAGGTACTGGCCATACTGCTGGATAATTTGCGAGGTATTTACAATGGTCAAAATGGCAGCGGAGATCTGAGCGGGCTCCAGGACTGCTGCGCTATGGCACCTACATGGGTAATCCTAGAAAAAGGGCGCGAAATGTAGGAGGCCTGTTTGGTTCAAGACGGCTGATAAAAGGTGGTAAATGGTTGTCTTCTGTAGCTTTCACTGAGTCGAGAAGCTCGCTAGAACTGCAAGAGCAGGAGAGCAGAGTTTGCAGCGGAAACCGTGCTACTTGGTTCACGGTAGCCAAAAAAAAGTCGGGAAATGGTTAGACAAAAGAGTAGATAGAAAGATCAGAGGACGTGTGAGGTGGATTCATAGTACCAGGAGACAAACGGTGCACCGTCTGCTGGCAGTATAGTGTCTGCCGTAGTTTCATAGAAGTGTGGGATAGCTTTAGTGGGGGGACACAACACCGAATGTATAAAATCACTTCCGAAAATTCGAGTAGAATAAGTTCGAATTAATTTTGTACTGTAGACGTACCCTTAGATACAGCAATCCACACTTTAATCACTTTCTTATATGGATCCATACTGTATATCACCCTTGCCCTCCCATTTCATAGGGTGTTTTGTTATTCATAACTACGTTGCATGACAGTCGAGCCCCCACCTCTTCCCCAGCACCCTTCCCAAATCAATTAGTGCATCTCCCCACTCCACTCCAAGCACATTGATAGAAGTACTATTTTCTCTCTTCCACTGGGCCACACAGGTCTATAATATGAGAACACAAAGCTCCTGACTTCTGTTGCCCAGCTGCAGCCGGCTCCAGCTGTGGTCGTTAGACTCAGTCAGAAAGTGCATTGATTCAGTGCCCTCTCACTGTCATAGGTCCATTCAGAGGGAAATGGCTCACCTCTGGCTTCACAAGGATTGTGAAGAGCACAGCAAGCCACAGTAATACAGACAGCGTTGATGACACTGGCATTCAAACGTTGTCTGTAGCCATTGCCTATGGGATATCAATGTGCCCAAAGCACATTCTACACCTGCTCAGTGTAATTAAACCATCTTTTGCCAGGGCCTCTAAAATCAGGGTATGGTTTCATAAGCCAAGGTAAAAGGGATATGCAGGGTCCCCCAGAATAATGGTGGGGACTGTCATTTGGTGGGAATAGTGTCCCAGCCTGCCCATGAATGTAGATTCCTGATAGGCGAAAAGTCCTGTCATCATGAACTTTCCCAATGCAGCCCACGTTGACCTTAATAAATTGGTCTCTACTCCAGGAGGGCCTGCATAATTATGGAGTAGTGCCCTTTGCAGTTTATGTACTTGTGCTCCTTGAGGAGGGAAACAATGGGCATGTGACTATGGTCAGTGGCCCCAGCGCAGTTTGGAAACCCTCTTGTCTCAAAGCCAGCAGTTACCTCTGGAATATCTTTTATACCTGCCACCTTGGGGTAAACAAAATGTCTGATTGCCTCAGAAACCTCTGCTGCTGCTTTACTTGCAGTCAACTTTTCAGCACCAAACTGGCAACAGACCTGTAGCAGTCTGGGGTAGTGGCTTCCAGATGGCTATAATAACCTGCTTCTGGACCAGCAAGGGTACCCTCATGCATGTCTTTATGCTTCAGGGTTGGGGCAAGGTGCTCACAAAGTTCCAAAACTGTAACTTTCTTCATGTGAAAGTTTTGGACCCTCTGCTGGCCATCCTAGGTCTGCAAGATGATGTGATCCACCACTCTGTGCTTGTGGCCCTGCTCTAGAAGTGCTGGCCTACATACGGGGGCATCAGCAGCTATTCCAAGTGTAATGAACAACATCAGCCAGTGTGAGCCTGGTATGCTAGGATACTCTTTCTCCTCTGCCAGCTGATGCTCCATCTGAAGCTCTGTAGGACCCTTTGGTGTCTCAGAAAATGCCATCAAAATGTCCGCCAGCATCTTACAGAGGCTCCACCTGTCTCCTGACATGGGTGAAAGCGTGTATGAGAACTTTTGAAGAGGGATCTCCTCCATGTTGCTTGGCAGGCTGTTCAGACTTCCTATAATGTGCATGGTGGGGTAGTACAGTACCCAAGTCAGAGGGCTAGAGCTGAGATTTTTTTCAGGAGGGCACTAGAGAGATTGGGATATGGTTGGTTTTGTCAAGTTTCCATGCTGCAGGGTGGATGCCAGAGCCCCAGGTTCGAGCCTGGGTTATAAAATTCTTCACATAGGGTTAAGAATCTGTGAGGACCCTCAAGCCTTGGGTTCTCCAACATGGGTCAGCTGACTTGAGTCCTCCTAACCCTAGGCTTACATTGCAGTGTAAACACACTCAACTTCCACCACAGCTCTGGGAGGCAGAGAGCTCAGGTGCACAGCTTCCCTTCCTCTGGATTAGTTACGGGAGAGAAGCATAGAGGTGGGAAGATGAGCACCCAGACTCTCTGACTCCCAAGGCTTTTGGGGTGAAGCAGAGGTGGAGTACCCTAGATTTGTGCCTCTCCAACAGAGGGTATGGAAGGCTCTTGCCAATTTCACTTTGTCCCTGCAGATTGATAAAACCTTTCTAGAAGGGCTGATAAGGCTGACTCCTTGGTTCCCAGTCTCCCCTCTCCCCAAGCTCTGGGAGCCACAGAGGCAGAGACCCCGTGTGTTCAGCCTTCTGGCCTCTTCCCCCAATTTTGGGGCTGGAGAGGCTGAGTCCCCCATCCTTCTGCCTCTCTGGCTTCCAGAGCTTGGGAAGAAGTGAAGAGGCTAAGAGCCCAGGCTCTATGTCCTCCTTAGCTGGACTGAAAGGTTCTTGTCAATTTTAGTTGTGAAACTGACGAGCTTTCCAGTAGTGCAGCTGAGAAGCAGAAAAATTGGTTTTGGTTCTCCTGAAGTGGAATTTTTCTTGAAATCCCTTGTTTCTGAAAACTTTTTTGCATTTTTGTCCTGGTTTTGGTCAAAGATTTTTTCAAAAAGTTGAATTTTTTTTGAAGAAAGGGGTTTTCATTTTTTGGCTAACTCTATTCTCTTTGCAATTCTATTTGGATACAGTACAGTAACTCCTCACTTAGTCATCTCGGTTAACGTTGTTTCGTTGTTGCTTTGCTGATCGATTAGGGAACACACTCGTTTAAAGTTGTGCAATGCTCCCTTCTGTCATTTGGCAGCTGCCTGCTTTGTCCACTGCTTGCAGGAAGAGCATCCCGTTGCAGCTAGCTGGTGGGTGCATCGGCAGCCCCCCCATCGGCTCCCCGCTCCCCTAAGTTCCCTGTACTGCAGCAGCCCAGAATTCTATCAACTGCCTGCAGTTCAGTTGTCCCTCCCCCTACTGCCATGTGCTGCTCCTGCCCTCTGCCTTGGAGCTGCTCCCAGAGACTCTTGCTTGCTGTGCGGGGGGGTGGGTGGGAGGGGAGCTAATGTTAGGGTGCCCCCTCCCCCTGCATCCCGCTTACCCCTTCTCCATATAGAGCAGGGAGGGGACATGGATGGAGAGAGACAGAGAGAGCTTGGGGCAGCAGCTGCTGTCTCAAGGTCCTGATCCACTTAAAAGAGAATGCACTTAAGGGTGGGTCAGCTTACTTAAAGGGGCAGTGTGCATCTCTCCCCCCCCCCCACAGTGTGTGTCTGTCTGTCTGCTGTGCTTCTTCCTTCTCCCTTGTGTGAGATGCTACATTGACAACAATGTGTTAACCCTTCAGGGCTCAGCCGAGTTCTTGCTCATCATGTAGCAGCAAGGCATTCCTGGGAAATATCCCTCCCTCTTCCACCCTCTAACTTCACCACCTCAACCAAGCTTCACAATCATCATTGCTGCATACAGTATTAAATTGTTTGTTTAAAACATATACTGTGTGTATATCTATGTAATATATAGTTTTTTGTCTGGTGAAAAAAATTCTCTGGAACCTAACCTCCCCATTTACATTAATTCTTATGGGGAAATTGGATTTGCTTAACATCGTTTTTCTTAAAGTCACATTTTTCAAGAACATAATGACAACGTTAAGCAAGGAGTTACTGTATTCATATATTTCTGATCCTAAATTGATTAGTGTACTCTTCAATCTGCTGTTGCATTTCAGTTATTTTTGGTGTCTGTTGTAATTTGCATCATCAACAGAAAATATATAGCTACTTTAGGACTTATTTGCTATTTAAATGGAAGACATGATGATCACTTGGAGAGGTTGAGTTGGGGGGAAAAAAGATGCCTGTAGGACTTATCCAAGCTCCATCCACAAAATAGCTCTGCCCATCTGAGTTTCCAAAATGAGATGCTGCTCATGGTCCATGGAATAGATGTTCAAAATATGATTGGGCATGCTCATTAGGCTCCTTCAGCTCGGTTTCCCCATTGGACTGTTTGGGATTGGCTCCCCTTTGGTAGGGCACTGTTGCCCTGCTTGGGCTTTCGTAGGCTCTTTGGACTTGGCTCCTTTGTTATTGGGAGTGGGGTGGGGAATTGGTGGCACCTCTCAGATATGCCCAAATAAATCTGTTAGTCTTTAAGGTGCTACCACACTCCTTGTTGTTTCTGTGGATACAGACTAACACGGCTCCCCATTTGATACTTGACACATTACTGCAGTATCTGAGCACCTCATAATCTTTTTAATTTAGCTATTCTCACAACACCACTGAGAGATGGGGAAGAACTGTTGCCCCCATTTTACAGATGGGGAACTGAGGCACAGAGAGGCTACGTGACTCATCCAAACAGGGTGCACTGATTTAAATCAGCAATTTTAATCATGAGTTAAATCAGCAAGCAGGAAATCTTGATTTTTGCCTTTCTAAAGAAAGATTCATTCTTATTGGTTGGTAACCATTTAAAGTATATTGACTTGCAACTAAATATTAGCCTTTACATTAAATTTAGTGCCTCTTTTTGCTAACCAGAAGCATACACTCTATTTATACACATTTATTAAATCAGTTATGTAGTTTAATTTACATTTATTCAGCTTCTTAATTTTTACATTTTTATTGTGCTAGAAAATGGTTAATGATGGATTTTTTTATTTAATAGATTTATTTTTAACTTGATTTGTGTCAAACTCTATTTGGATGGAAATTTAAAATCAATTAAAAATGCACACAAACCATTTTATTTTTTTACTAAATAAAACTACCTTAAATGCGCTGGAAACAAGAAAAAACATTTACCAAAAATATTTTGCATTGAAAACTAAGTATTATCTGTAATTAGTGTATTGAACTGATTGTTTCTGGTTGCCATATCCTTCAGGAGTTTAGAACTAATATATCTCATCCTCTCCTGTCTTGTTTTCTTCTTCCAATCTATAAACAAACACTAGTTTTCCTGCTTTTTCAATTCCCAGTTTGTTTCTTAACTTTGAATTAATTAGTTGAAGAAAATATTCTCTGCATCTGCAGAAGAGGCTACTGCTATCAAAAGCTGGTTTAGCACTTCAGCAAACTTTGGTTCCTGATGATTAGCCCAGTGATTTCTACCACTTGAACAGTTGGATATTTTTTAAAATTTGGCAGTAAACTTGTACTGCTTGAATATTATTTTTATATTTATTTTTCAATGATTGTAAAGTTTGTGCCTTTATAGATTGTCAACTTTAAAACCATTTAATTTGAATATTTTTTTAAAATAATAGATCTATCCTGTACCCAAGATCACACAAGAAATCTGTGGCAAAATGGGGATTTGAACCTAGGTCTCCAAATCTTTGCTTTTGTTGTCCGCTATTTATGTAATGTAGTAAAACTACAGGCTCTTCCTCATTTTTAACTGTAAATAAGAGTATGCTAGATGTTTGAGAATTTGCTCATTGCAGTTTTGGGATTCTTGGAATATGACTAACAGGGACATTGCACTCCAACTGTCTAAGCCAAAAAAGGGAAAGCAATCAAATATGGATGGAACAAAGTTCTGAAAGATAAATTCTGCCTGAGTGGGTATTAACCCACAAAAGCTCATGCTCCACTACATCTGTTAGTCTACAAGGTGCCACAGGACTCTGTTACTTTATAGCTTAATTAATTAATGCTATTCCATATATCAGAAATATGACTGGTTTAAAGGGAAGACTTATGTATCATTGTTACTTAATTTCTAAGGAATGTAGTCTTAGGTAACGTACATATCTTTTTGTAAATGTATGTATCTGACAGTAGTAGCAAAACGTAAGTAGAAATTTTGGGGATATAATTCAGTCTTCTGAACAATAGTGTGACTAATTAAATATAAATAGTAAACGACTCAAGAATGTATCTGTCTTGAGGTGTCTACTGTACAGGATTTAAATTTATCTAACACCCACTAGGTCAAAGACTAAGCCATTTAGACCAAGTGAAAGAGAACTGAATTTATAATGAGTTCAAAGACCCACCCTTTGCAATAAAAAGGAGTAAAGAAGTTGCGTTGTCTGTTGTGTATTGTATTTAATTGTAGCATTATCAATCATTTTCCTGTTAAATAAACTTAAACTTCAGACCCTCTTTTGCTTTTGTTACAGTTCTTTTCCTTATTGGGTGGGTGAGGAATTTATCCTGACCTAAAACTCCATCTGTGAGATTTCATACAGATCATCTGCAGTTTGGCTACGTAGTGTGGGAAAGTCAAAATCAAATGCATATAGTCAAGCTTATAAAAGGTTTTTCTCAGTCTCAGTTATAGAATAGACTGGTGTGTTCTCATAACGATTAATCAAATACAGAGTTGTGAAAGCTGGAGTGTACTTTAGTCTGGATAGTGTAGAATTTGGGTAGCTGAGAGTTTCCCTGTTGAGGACCTAGTATGGAATGTAGTGAAACTATGGAAGATACCTCTCAAGATCCAGCAGGTACAAAGGAATGGGGAGAGGTACAGGATTTGTGGATGGTAGCTTGGTCCAACCTGTAAGAAAATCAAACTTGCCAACAAAGAGTTCTCTAGCCATCCAAGGAAGACAGACGATCCTTGTTGGGGATTCAGTGCTCAGAAAAATCGAAAGAATATTCTGCAGGGGACAAGTGGGCAACAGGACAGTATAGTGCCTTTCTGGAGCCAAGACACAAGACTCTAAGATTGGATAGGCTTATGAAACCTGCAGGCAAGTATCCCCATTGGTGATGGTTCATATTAGCATTAATGAGATATATGTCACAAGATATCTTGCAGATAGCGGATGATTTCAGGGAACTTTGACTTTCTTCTTTAGCACTCTTCTCTGAGGTGCTTTCTGTCACAAAGGAAGACAGAAAATTCTGAAAGTGAATTACTGGCTAGGTGAGTGGTGCAGGGTGGAGGTTTTTGGTTTTGTGGAACATTAGTCCACCTTCTCTGGGGGAGTTTGAATGGCCTCTACCTCGGCAGAAGAGGGACCAATCTCCTCACAGACAGGCTGGCTTAGCGTAGTCAGGAGGGGTTAAACTACTAGCAAAAGGGAAGGTAAAAAGAGGGAAGATATGAGCACTCAGCACAAAACTGAGAGGCTGAGAACAAAATTAATCAAGGAACCAAAGGATGTGAAAAGCAATTTTTAAATTGCCTATACAGCAGTGCTAGGAGCCTGGGTAACAAACAAGAGAAATTGGAATTGCTTCTTTATGAGCATATATTTTATCTAGTTAGTATTACAGAAACATGGAGGGATGATTCACATGACTGGAATGTTAAAAGTAATGTTTATAACCTATTTTGGAAGAATTGAGTGGGCAAAAGGGGAGGGCATGTGGTGTTTCTGAGTCACTGGTAACTTGGAAGAAAATTATCTTGAATGCTTATGAATCAGTGTTCTATCCGATAAAGGACAAGATAGAGTACCAGCTGGTGTCTGCTATAGACCACCAAATCACACTAGGGAACAGGATTACTGCCTCCTTACTCACCTATTTAATGTGTAGTGTGACAAAGTTCCTCCTTTACCTTGGTGGGTCCTGTGCTTATTGGCGGATTTGCTCACCTCAGTGATCTTCCCCTCTGGTGGAACCCACAGTCTGGGTCAACTCCTCCTGTGTTTGATCAGGAGTTGCAAGGTTTGGGGGGAACCCAGGCCCCCCCTCTACTCCGGATTCCATTCCAGGGCCCTGTAGATTGCAGCTGTCTATAGTGCCTCCTGTAACAGCTACATGACAGCTACAACTCCCTGGGCTACTTCCCCATGGCCTCCTCCAAACACCTTCTTTATCCTCACCACAGGACCTTCCTCCTGGTGTCTGATAATGCTTGATTGTCTAACAATTCCTCAGTCCTCCAGTAGCACACCCTCTGAGTCTCAGCTCCTTGCGCCTCTTGCTCCCAGCTCCTCACACGCGCTTCCTCTCCTCTGGCTCCTCCCTCACTTGACTGGAGTGAGCTCCTTTTTAAACCCAAGTGCCCCGATTAGCCTGCCTTGATTAGCTGCAGGTGTTCTAATCAATGTAGTTGTTTCCACTGCCTTCTAGAAAAATCTTAATTGGCCCCAGGTGCCTTGATTAACCTGGAGCAATTGCCATTTGGTTACCATGGTACTAGGGATTTGTTTAGCCTGGGGTTAACATACCTGTTCCTCAGTACTTTACTGTAGCCATCTGGCCTTGCCCCATTACAGTAGGGAAAAAAATCCTGTGTGATCATGGGGGATTTTAGTTTGAGTGACCTGCTGGAGGTCTCATGTTGCAGAATTTCTAAACATCATAGATGACCTCAAAAAGAGCTGCAGCCAACATAATGTAATTCTATATTAGAACTTGTTCTAACACATAAAGAGGAACTGATCACAGAATTAAAAAATAGTAGCCTGGGTAGAGGTGATCATGACCAGTCACGTTTATAATATGCAAATAGTATAAAGTCCAGACCATTACCATATTCACTTGGTACTTTAAGGCCAAATTCAGGAAGTTGAAAACAATTATGAGCCAAATCATCTGAGAGGAAGAATTTAATCAGAAAAATGTGCATGATAAATGATTCCCAATTAAGACCACCTTCCTAGATGCCCAAAAAGCCACAAGCCAACAATCAAGGAAGGAGGCTGTACTAGTTAAAAACCAATCTAGTTTGGAAGAGAAGGGAAGGCCGCTGTGAAAATAGACATTTATATAACAAATGGAAGAAAGGGGTACTTGATATTAATGAATATAAATCAGAAGTTAGGAATTATAGAAAATTGATAAGGAAGCCAAGGGACACAAGGAGAAACTTATGACCAGAAGAGTTTAGAACAATAAGGAATTTAAATATATTAGGAACAAAAAGTTCTTCTTTGAGGAGTGCTTCACTTTAGGTGTCTTGGCACCCTGCGCTTCTGGTCAGAAACTTGTGGTAGCAATGCCCTGGTTAGCCGCGCACACACGGCAGCTGTCTCACGCTGCTCCAAGCAGTTACCTCATGTGTGCAGCCAACTGTTAGCAATTTCCTACTATACCGCCTCTGGTTTTGGTCAGAATGAGAGCAGTGCCCTTCACAGCTCTTGTATTCCTCTAATCTGTGCCCCTTTTTCAGTTATTTCCCTTGTTGTTGATTTCTCCTTTCATTTTTGTTCTGTTCACGATTAAATTTTTTTTTCCCCTCCCTGCCTCAGGTGGGTAGTCATGGAAGAGGCATTAGACTGGGACTATTCCCATTCTTTATTCAGCTTAGCCTCTCAAATATGCCTGGCTCTCCAAGTTTCAAATGCTGTCTAATGTGCAGACTTTCAGTACCAGTGACAGACAGCCACACGCAGTCTGTCCTGTCCATTGCCTGGGGGAGACACATTACCCCAAAGTGTCCCCACTGTAAGAAACTCACAGGGAGGGCAAGGAAGGCTAAGGCCCTCCAACTAAAACTTTTAATGATGGAGAGACCCCTCTGATCCGGAGTCTGACACCTCCTTGCCAGTCCTCACCTGCAGCTGCCTCAGATATGGGGTCCTCGTCAAAAAACGGCTGCTAAGAACCCTGGTCCTAAAAAAGACCCCAAAAAGCGGTCTGAGTCTTCGCCACACTGTGATTCGCCTCCTAAAAAGCAATCTCCGACCATAAAAACTGCCCTGGTACTGACGGCACCAAGAGCGCTGGACCGCAAGGCACCAGTACCGTCCAGTACCAGGACGTCCGAAGAAGTGAAAGACCTGGTGTGGTCTCACTCTCATAGCAGCAAAACTATGCCTCCTAGCTTGGGCACTGAGGGAACCTAAGAAACCTCAGGCACAGAGCAGCGCTATGGTGCCACCTGTGCACCAATACAATATGGCAAGTCTGCAGTACCCACTATGCTCCTTCTGGTTACAGCCTGAGCTTGCCTGTGCTGCTGGTACCGCAACAATTTTTCAGCCAGGTGGACCTCCTCATTACTTCCACCCTGGGAACTCCACTTTTGGCACCAACAGTACCCAAGCCAAGTCAGGGCCAAGCTTTATCACGACACCCACTGGCTTGGCCCCTCCGCTTCCAGTGATGAAGAGGAGGAAGTGGAGACAGGGATGGGCACTCCTCACCACTCCTCTCCCCAACCTGGACCCTCACAGCCACAGGGCGCAGTTTGGTAACCCCACAAATGGGTGCCCTCTCCCATGGCCCTCCCACTGTGGTGTGCATACTGGGACCCCTGGGCATTATAAAGAGCCCGGAACGTCCAGGTCTCCAAACCACCCAGGTCCAGGGGCACAGCGATTGTCTCCGTTATCTGCTCCAGCTTCCTCAGAACTGTTGGAGAAGGAAGCAGAAGAATCTGGAGAGACCAGAGCGTGACACCCTCCCACCTACCTACATCTTGCTTTCGCCTCCGGACGAAACAATAATGCCACTTCCCCCACACAGGGAGATGATTTCAAATCTTTCCAGGATTTCTTTAAAAGAGTAGCTGATTCATTAGACATCTCAGGCTATGCTACAAGAGACTCAACATAAGCTGACAGATATATTGCAAGCTTCTCCATCAGCCAAGATAGCAATACCCATTAATGCTGCCACCTTCTTGTAAGAGATCTGACAAGAGGTACTATGTGCTGGCTAAAGGAGCTGAGTTTTTATTTACCCCCCCTACCCCCAACTCATTGGTGGTAGAGGCAGTTAATCAAAGGGGGAAAGCAACATCAGACCAAAACCACCCTCTATGATAAAGGCTGGAAAAGCCTAGGCCTCTTCGGCAGAAAAGCCTATTCATTGGTGACTCTTCAGTTTCGCATAGCAAACTATTCTGCGTTACTGGCCAAGTACACACACAACTTTTTTTCTCAGTTGTCCTCTTTATTGAGCACATCCCAGCTGACAAAAAAGAACACTATAAGGCTGATAGCTGAAGGTTTCCTCGTCGCCAGAATGGCCCTGCAGGCTTATCTGGATTCTGCTGACACAGAGGCCCACTCCATCGCCCTGTCCATTGTCATGCAAGGGCTTCATGGCTCATCTCTCCGGCTTCCCCAGGGAAGTTCAGGCACTGTAGCGGACTTACCTTTTGAGGGGGCAAAATTGTTTGCAGAGAGCACAGACATCTCCTTACACACCCTGAAGGACTCCTGTGTGACACTAAAGACACTTAAATCTATATTCCTGTGAACAAAAAGAAACAGGGCAGTTTCTGTAACCAACAATTCCACTGTGCCCCATACACCCAGCCTCAACGACATTATGACCAACGCAGGAGCAGTCATCTGTGTCTCAGCCACCCACTTCTAGGCAAATGTTTTGAAGTGTTGGTAGAGGACACAAGAACCCCACATTCTCCAATTCTGGAATCACCTCTAATTTCCAGCCCATTTGGGGCCCGCCTTACACCCTTTTACCAAGTATGGAGAACCATCACTTCAGACAAGTGGGTTCTGGAAATTATACAACATACACATCATGGCATCCTACCTATCTGGAAGCCAGAATGCCACAGCAGATGACCACAGCAGGAACTTCTCACAGATACATGAGTGGGAACTGGATCAAGGAATTCTGCCAACTATATTCCAACAATGGGGATTCCCCTCAATAGACCTTGTAGCCATGACCCACAATGCCAACGCCTTCAGAGTTGCTTCTGAGCAGGATTGGGACCAACTCTCTGGGAGAGGCCTTCCTTATGAAATGAGAGGCCATGCTCCTGTACGCCTTCCTTCCAATCCCCTGTTGAGCCGTGTCCTACACAAGATCAGACAAGACGATGACTCTGGGATTTTTGATTGCACCAACATGGCCCAGACAGACATGGTTCCCAAAACTGGACCAGATGGCTATCAGATCACCATGAACCCAGGATGCCTCCTTAACCCCAACATTTCAACTCTTCGTCTCAAGGCCTGTTTAATCTATGGCTGGCAGAACTCGAAACATGCTGGTTCTAAGGAAGTTCAAGACATTCTACTAAACAGTGGATGTCTGTCCACACACAAAACATATGCACACAAACATAAAAGATTCTTTATCTGATGCCGAGACAAGCAGATCATTCCACAATCGGCCCTGTTACCTACTATCCTTGATTACATATTGACGCTAAAAAAGTCTGGCTTCTCGACTAGATCACTGAGTGCATTATCAGACATCACCACTTTTCACAACAAGATGGGACGGACTCATTGTTTCATCCATCCACTGACTAAACGCTTTTCTGAAGGGTATAGAGACACTAATCCAGCATTAAGGACCTGACCCCTATGTGGGACCTCAACCTTGTTCTCTGTGCCCTAATGGGCAAACCCTTTGAATCGCTAGCAACCTACTTGTTCCTACACTTATCCATGAAGGTCATCTTTTTAGTAGCTATCATATCATCGCACAGGGTGGGAGAGTTGGGTTCCCCAATGGCACACCCACCTTATACCACATTTCTCAAGGACAAAGTCATCCTATGCCCATACCTAAATTCATATCCAAGGTCGCGCCTCCTTCCATCTCAACGAACCCATTTACTTACCTGTATTCTTTCCCAAGCCGCACGCCAATAACACAGAGGTGTCCCTTCATATGCTATATGTTCACAGAGCACTGGCATTCTATACAGAGAGAACAAAAATGTTCAGGAAAACTGTCTAGGCTATTCGTAACCACAACAGAGGTCAAACCATTTCCAACAGAGATTTTCTAAATGAATCTCTATTGTATCCTATTACGTTACCAAAAGTACAGTCTGCAAGCTCCTTCTGGACTTTGCACACACTCCACTAGAGCTATGTCCGCATCTATAGCCTTTCTCAAACATGTACCCATCAATGAGATTTGTAAAGCAACTACATGGGCATCGCCCCATATTTTCACCAAACATTATGCCCTGGAACAGCAGTCAGCTGCAGATGCTCACTCTGGACTATCGTGCTCTCCACCATACATACATTAAATCCGAAGCCCTTCCTCTCCACCGAGGAGCACTGCTCTTCAGTCACCTGAAGTGGAGCACCCACAGGGACACTCCTTGAAGAAAAGAGAAAAGGTTACTCACCTTGTGCAGTAACTGAGGTTCTTGGACATGGATGTCCCTGTGGGTGCAACATTACCCACCCTCCTCCCCTCTACTTCGGAGTTTCAGCTCGATCCTCTGGGGAAAAACGGAACTGGGTAATGGTTGGCTGCACGCGCGAGGTAACTGCTTGGAGTGGCGCAGGATTGCTGCTGCGCGTGGTGCAGCCAACTGGGGCACTGCTATCATAAGTCTCCAACTAGAAGTGCAGGGTGTGAATACCCTAAAGTGGAGCACTCACAAGGACAACCATCTTGAAGAACCTCAAGTTACTGCACAAGGTGAGTAACCATCTGAATTTTGACAATAGTATTGGTTCATTACTGGATGGAAATGGTAGAATTATCAATAATAATGCAGAAAAGTCACAAGTGGTTCAATGAAGATTTCTGCTGTCTTTGTGGGAAAAAGCAGATGATGCAGTCTCATCATATGGTGGTAAGAACATATTTCCATTCCACTAGTATCTCTCAAATGTGTTAAACAGGAACTATTAAAGTTAGACATTGAAAATCAGCAGGTCCAGATAACTTGCATTCAGGAGTGTTTAAAAGAGTTGACTGAGGCACTTGCTGGATCACTAATTGTGATTTTCAGTATGTCTTGGAACACAGGGGAAGTTCCAGAAGACAGGACGAAGCTAACGCTGTGTCAGCTTTTGAAAAGGGGTGAACAGGATGAACCTGAGTAGTTATAGGTGTTGTCAGCCTGACATTGATCCTGGCAAGATAATGGAGTACCTGAATTGGGACTAAATTAATAAAAAATTAAAGGAGGGTGATTAAGGAAAATCAACACGTGCTTATGGAATAGATCCTGTCAAGCTAACTTGATATATTTTTGATGAGGCTACAAGTTTGGTCGATATAAGTAATAGTATTGAAGTAATATACTTAGAGTTCTGTAAGGTACATTTGACTTGGTTTCCTCACGACATTTTGATTAAAAAAGTAGAACATATAAAATTAACATGGCACACATTAAATGCATTAAAAATTGGCTAACCAATAGGTCTCAAAATGTACTCTAAACGCAAAATCATCACTGAGCGGGTATTACTGGTGGGATCCCAGAAGGATTCTTTCTTGGCTCTGTGCTATTTAACATTTTTATCAATGACCTGGAAGAAAACATAAAATCATCACTAATAAATTTGCAGATGACACAGCAATTGGGAGAATAGTAAATAGTGAAGAAGACCGGTCATTGATTCAGAGCAATCTGGATCACTTGGTAAAAGTAGGCACAGGTAAACATGTGTGTTTTAATATGGCCTAATATAAATGGATACATCTAGGAATGAAGGATGTAGGCAATAGTCATGGAATGGAGGAGGACTGACTCTGAAAAAGATGTTGGGGTTGTGGTGGCTAAGAGGATGAATATAAGCTCTGTGTGATCGTGGACCAAAAAACCTAATCTGATCCTGGGATTCATAGCAGGGAATCTTGAATAGGAATATAGATGCTTTTAACCTTGTTTTGGCATTGGTGGAACGCTGCTGGAATACTGTAGCCAGATCTGATGTCGATAATTCAAGAAGTAAGTTGATAAATTGGAGAGGGTTCATAGGAGAGCCACGGGAATGATTATGGATTAGAAAACCATTGCCTATACCCTGCATTTGGTTAAGCATTGTATTATGTAACCTATAATTCTTTAAAGTGGTAAAAAGTTAAGATCATATTTTGTTTTAAAGGAAAGCAACTGCTTCCCTTATCCAGCAGTGTGCACAGTGGAGTGGGACCATCAGCATGGCAGCCAGCTGGAGAAACCTCAAACCTGGTCCGCATGAGAAACCAGTCCCTGGGACAGTCTGCTCCTTCTCTTACTGCTGGTTTGGTGAGTCTAATAATATTTTCTGTTTTCTGTTTTCCAAATAAAACTACCTAGTGAAAAGTTATTTGATCCTTTTCTTCAATAACTTTTCTATTAGGCTAACTCAACCATTTGTCGTGAGTAGAGCTGCCTGGAAAATGCAATTTTTCTTTGGAAAATGGAATTTTTAGCTTGCCTTGGGCAGCTGTCTCCTGGGAATGCCCTGTTTCCCAGACAGCCAGCTCCCTAGGGGATTGGACAGCATGGGGTGACAGCTGCTCAGGGATCTGAGGCAGCCTGGGCTGGCAGGAAACCATGTAAGCAGGCTGGCTAGGCATCTTTCCTGGCTGCTTGCCTTGTTTCCATAAAAAATTTCAACAGAATTGACATGTTCCCGTGGAATGTTTCGATTCCATTGAATCTACATTTTCCTGCTGAAAAGTCTATCAGAAATGTTTTGACCAGCTCTAGTCATGGTTGCTTTTGATGCAACTCTTTCTGAAATGGAGACCTTTAGTTCTTGATGTTCCTTCCTTCTTAAGTACTGTAATTGACAAAGCACCTGGAAAAAAGTCAAAAGCACAAGACTGGGGAAGAGAAGATGGAAATCTAAGGATTATTTTCATTTAGTGATATATATTAAATAGCTATCCTGTACTTTGGAACACACAGATTGGTAGGCTTTATTCCCATTTCTGGAGAGTGTTTACATGGATAATGTGTGTTTATTTAGGTCACACAAGATACATTTTGATGTCACAATCTCTGTTTTTACAGGTTGTTATATAACTTGGTGTAATACGTATATTGGGATTGGTGTAATACGTATATTGGGATTGGTTTAATAAAAAGACATTAAAAAGGGTAAAATGATGTATCCTTTGTATAATTTAGATTGCAGGTCCTCTGGGATAGTGGCTATGGATTCACGTAATGCAGCACCTAGCACACCATGGCTACTGAGTGATCTGTGACAGCCTGACAATATCCTGTAATACCCTCAATAAATCTTATGGGATTCAGATAAGATGTACTGAGTTAGTTAAACCTTATTGAAATAAGTTTAACACCTTTGGCGTACATTATATTAAAAACGCAGTTGTGTATGCATTTGTGTTTGTTGTGGATTTTTATGTGCCTTCTCTAGTTGGAGGGGGGTGGGGATGGGCGATGCTAATAAGCTTCCTTCATTATCAGCTTTTGAAGCCACTCCCCTGGGGAGCTATGTATATACTAGTTCACACTAGATTCTCCAGAGACGAACAGACAAAGACAAACTTTTGGATGGAAAGCCTGAGTTTAAGCTGGCTCAGTGTCTGCTCTTCTTTCTGATCCAGACAACAGGCAGGATTCCTGATTCACAGAGGGCCTCAATCCTTAGGACAGGGTTGGAAGGACTGAGCCTGCCAGAATATATTCTAGGGTGATGTCTGATAAGCTTGTTAGCATGCGTGTAGGTTCCATTTATTGTTTTTAATTTTTTTTCTCTGTAATGAGTCTTACATTAAGAATAAAATAGACTTGCATAGGAAGTGCTGCATGGTAACCGTTGACAATCACTCTGTCATCAGTCTCTGAAGAGAAGCGAGCAGGTCAGTTTAGGCAGACTGTGTTTGCTGGAAAATACAAATGAAGAAAGGGAACTGTACAGCCTGGGAATACCCGGGTCAACATGAGGAGAGATGCGAGTCTCCACCCAGAAAGGCAGTGGCTGGGGAGCTGAAGCCAAGAGTGGGTGGGTGCCCTTGCTGATCCACTGAGGAGAAATGCAGGTGCGGTTGCCTTGAATTGTCACAAAAGCCAAATCTTAAACTGAGTTAAAGGATTCAACATGAATATATAACTTGTCAGCTCTGGCAATGGTCAAGTTTTGGAAATTCGGACATAAGTTAGTATCTTATAATTTTGTTTTGGAAATAACAGATGTCTCGCATCAAATGGACCGTTCAAAATGAAATTTAAATCTTTAAAGAACAAAAATCTATACATTTGTGTTATTGGCAATTTTGGTTTTAAAATGAAGTGTTTGCACATCATACACAGTTTTAATCTGTCGATGTACATTAGTCATGTCAATGGACTGACTTTTTTGTGATTTGGCTTAATTGTACTGTGTCTTTGTTTGGTGGCTGTCTGCAGGCCTGGTTCTACCTGTTTTCGTTAGGTACGTAATCTTTTCAGGGGTTTGTAACTTGACTGTAACAAAACAAAGACAAAATGTTCTGACTTGTATCTTGGCACCCAATTGCTTATTTCAGGAGGATTTAAAAAGTATATTAAATATTTTAAAATAAAGGTTGACCTTTCTCTAGAACAAGACAGATATGTTTCAGATTAGTTTTATATCATGCGCTAATGAAATTGGCCAATTTTATAAATAAAAAAATACCGTGAGGTACTTAGTTTGGACTGCTGCGTTGTTAGTGTTTTAATGATAAACTGTTGAGTTAGTGGATGTAACTTTTATATAATTTGATTGATTCCAGACATGCTAACTCATAACCTCTTCCTACTACATAGTGACATGATAAATTTGTACTTTTTGGCTTTATTGGTGCTTTCTGTAGTACTTATTGAAAGATTAAAAAAGCAGATTGGTTACCAAGGGCTCTTCTAAACGTGTGGCTCACAAAAATTTTAGTGCTGCGGCCCCTTTAGAGAGATTTTAAAACTCGTTGGCTTATCACAACCAAATACCATTTTTTTGGCACACTAAGGACTCTAAATTCAGGAGTTCAGGATGCTAGCTTCAAGAGGGACACTAGAGTTTGGATGGTTATGTGACTTTATTCAACTGCATACGGTTTGTTTAATTGTATAAACAGATCATCCAGATTTTTAGAACTATAATCTTAAAAAAGGGATTTTTTTGGTGTTTGGACATAGCTAAGATTTTAGTGGGAGGAATAGTCCTGTTTCGAACTGCATTGTTGCACAATGTTTTGTTGAGACTCTGATAATGCCAGACATAGGGGCATTTTCCAAGTTGAAACAATTTCTGTGTTTAGTTTTCACAGAATTTATTGTTGAAAACCCAGACTCAGAGAGATAATGAAGTGAATGGAAGCAACACTTTCACAGCTTCATCACCTGAATTCTTTGTTGTCTCCTTTAAGAGAAATCCAGAATTCCTGGTTTGTTAAATTTGAAAACTTTGGGCTTTGTTTTGTGATCACTAAACAGTTCTAAGAGATTTTCTTGAGGTGAGATAGATAAGGCTGGAATGGAGTCAGCTGTTACTGACTGGTTTCAAAACCCATTCTCAGTATCTGGAGATTTGTATTGAACTTCAGAAAAATAATAATGAAATGGGGAATACAATCCAGACAAATGAGTTAATATTTGGTCTTTAACTTGTTTTATCAACTGGTCCTGGACATTTTCTTCAAGATTATCAGTGCCTTGGCGGATGATATTTGATATAGGACTGGTTTTCAGTGCCATGGCTGCTTATTCCCCATCATAATTCTACCCGTCTATTGCTGGTGGAAGTAAAAGGATTTCACCAGTGTAGTGCACTTGTTTACATTTTGCAATTCATATGGCCAGAACATAACATGCTTCTAAAGCTTTTTGAGGAACAGTTGCTTCTTTAGACATAACTTTGTTTGGCTGCTTCAGTTCTTGTTTCTGGGCTCTGATCTACGAATTCTAGGTGTTTGGTTTCTAAAGGTAGTAGTTTCCCTGGCCTGATACTTTAATTTACTAACATTTGAAAACAAATGACACATTGTGGCTATGGACTTTGTACAGTAATATCAAGACCTGAAAAATCCAAACATTAGCTGGTGGTGTCATATTGTCTATTTTCTGTTTAACATTATTAAAATCCTTTTTGTCTTCAGCTGAGGTTAGCTACATATAAGTTTAGCAGTTGGAAAAAATTGTTCCATTATAAACAAGATGCACACCTCTCTCCCTCAGCACCCTTTCCCTGTCTTCTGCTATTTGTGCTGCTGCTTCTTGTGCTAGAAGCCTCTTTGCTCTCTGCTCCAGCAGAGGATTTTAGCTGAGAGACTTTCTGCTGAAGGCTACTCGCATAAGATGCAGACCCGTAGATAAGATGCATTTTATTTTTAAAGCCTACTTTAATAGTCTTTTAATTAGGAAACTCCCCTGCCCCTTCCTCCCTTCCCCCCAACATTGTTATAGTTAAGAGGCTGTTTTGTTAAAGGCATGTGGTATTTTTTTCTGAAAAGTTTGTGGGCTCCTCTATGAACCCTTTGTGATTCCCCAAGGAAGCCATGGTTCCCAGTTTGGGAAGCACTGTTCTACAGTAAACTTTTTGACTTAAAAGAATTGAGTTCAGCTGTAACGCTGAAAATTTTAATACTTGCCTCAATGTGTGCTGTAGTGCTCAGGCACATGTACATATATCACACTCTATTTTCATTGCTCTATAATAACTTACATTGGGGGTAATTAAGATAGAGATTCAATTGTAAAGCCATGACTCTGAATTTCGTGCTTTTGTGGTTTAAAATCAGAACTTTTAAAACTATTTTAACAGTTGTTAGTATTCAATTTATACTGAGTTGGGTTCCAAAACAATGACTAATAGCTTATGGCAAGATGAACTCCTAATTAAACATAATGAATTCTGGGACTTTGAACTACTTAGATGTTTGGAGCTGTTTTAGTATGCTTGTGATATTGGAAGATGTTTTACAAATTACAACAGGAAAAGGCTCCTTGCCAGGAGCATTAATCATTTTGGAAAAATTGCTCTGAAAAGAGAGAGAGATATTAATATTGACATTATACTACTCTATTTATCTGTTGATTCTCAGAGTCTTAACTTTTGTAGTGGTATGTATGCCATTTCAGAATGTTCATTATATGTTCCATAAAATAGATGGAACAGGAAGAGAAAATGGCAATCTAGTGCCAAAAAGGTGGAATATTGAAAATAGTCATCTTTACTGGATGCACTTGAGTGGCTTGTTTCTGCTCCCACTCATTTGACAATCTGGACTTGGTTTTCCTCTGGTGTTTGAATTTGCTAGGTGGAGTGGCCTGTCATGAGCCTCCAAAAGTGTTTTTAATTTTATTTCCCCCCCTCCCTTTCTAGCTGCACTACTTCTACAGGCTGGCTCTTGTGCTTCAGTTGCTATCTCTTAGTTTTTGAACACATTCATGAAGTAAGTTGATAAAGTAACAATAACAAACCTGCAGAGACTGGAGTGCAGGTTTTTAAACAAATAAGATTGACAACTAAAGTTACTTATGAATATTAGCTCATAAACATCTAAGAGTGTTCTAGATTGTCAGAAACCCAATTTACAGATGGGGAAAATGTTTCTGCATTTACATATGTGGCAATCTGGATCATGAGCTTCAAGTAGTAGAGCACATTGGATCCTTGACTCTGGGAGGAAAAAGTCTTCTGTGCATCTGAAGAAGTGGGCTGTAGCTCACGAAAGCTCATGCTGAAATAAATTTGTTAGTCTCTAAGGTGCCACAAGTACTCCTGTTCTTTCTGTACAGACTGACAGTGCTCAGTACTCTCCTCTAGAGGGAGACCAGCATTGGCAGATGCCAGTCAAGCCTATTGGGCGTTTTAAATGTATGTAAAGACTTTCAAGTGGTGACCTCACTCCATTCTTCTGCTGAATCCCTTTAACTCTTCTAGTCATAAAGTAGTTATGGCTCTACTAGAGTGACCATGAGTCCTGCAGGTGGGGAACACCCGGAAGCTTTTTACAGTATTTGCAGACATTAGAGGACTTTACCACCTAGCTGTTATAGTTATGGAAAACTTGACCTTTTTGACATGCTTTCTGATCATAAGTCTGAGGGAGTCTGCGTGAGTTTTATGTACAACTTGCAGGTTCTAAGTTAGCAGTACGAGTTCAGGTAAAGGACTTGGGCATTATTGTGGACAACTCAGTGGAGACCTGTGTTCAATATGCTGTCAAAACAAGCAAACAATAAGAAAGTATGTTTAAGGAATGGGTTGGAGAATAATACATAAAATATTATAATGTTATTATGTAAATCAGTGGTTTGTTTTCAAACGATATTGCAGAATTAATCTGGATTGGCTAGTGTGGATGTTAGAGGATGGAAAAATTCTCATTGAGAGTGAAAAAATGGAAATGGTTTACTTTATGAAAGAGTCCAGTAGAGGGGACATGATCACAGTATACGAAATGAATGGTCTAGAGAAGATAGATCATGAGCTTGTCTTCTGGCTCGAAACACAAGAACCAAAGGAAAATTCTTTCAAACAATGAGTTATCAGACAGTGGAATTCATTAACACAGGATGTTGGTTAGACTATAAACTTGACAAAATTCATGGATGTTAAAGTAAATAACAAAGACTATTCAGAATCATAGCTTATTATTAAAAAAAAAAAAAAGGGCTTTAAACTAATTTTTAAACTGTTAGAGGAGGGGTGGCCAACCTGAGCCTGAGAAGGAGCCAGAATTTACCAGTGTACATTGCCAAAGAGCCACAGTAATACGTCAGGAGCCCCCCATCAGCTCCCGCACGCCGCTCCCTGTACCTCTAACCCACCAGTAGTTGTGCCGATCAGCCCTCCCCCTTCCTCCCTGCACCTCCCAATCAGCTATTTTGTGGCATGGAGGAGTCTCTGGGAAGGAGAGGGGAGGAGCAAGAGCATGGCAGGCCCAGGAAGGAAAGGAGTGGAGTTGGGGCAGGGCCTGTGGCAGAGGCAGGGGTTGAGCAATGAGCACCCCCCGGCACATTGGAAAGTTGGCACCTGTAGCTCCAGTCCTGGAGTTGGTGCCTGTACAAGGAGCCGCATATTAACTTCTGAAGAGCCGCAGGTGGCTCCGGAGCCACAGGTTGACCACCCCTGTGTTAGAGGTTAGAATGCGATCTTCATGGGGCAGATGACCCTATTTCAGGGTTTTTTCCATGTTCTTTTGAAGTATTTGGCCACTGTCAGAGACAAAGTTCTGAAATACCTGGACTACCATTATAATGCCAATTGTGAGAAGAACAGATGTTTTAGGATTCATATAGAACCCCTCAAGCACTGTTTGCCCCTCCTCATGGAAAAGAAATATCTGACAGTAAATGTTGCATCTTAGGTAAAATGCAGTTTCCCGGAAGGACTGAGAGTACTTTCTACCCTCTCAGGGTATCAGATACTAAGATGGTCCCAGAATAAGAGCAATACATGATCCCATCTTCTGGGTCAGCAAAAGGACAATGATCTGAGGAGGAGAAATTACTTTGAAGGGGCCTGTCAGTAGAAAGATAGTGGCTTCTGTGAAGAAACTTTGAATCCTTGGGTTTTTTCCTACTCTGCCTGCCTGATATAAAACGTATACAGCAGACTGAAGGTTGTAGATGACTGCAAAACGTTAGCAGATCCATGGAGGCCAATGATCATAGAATCATAGGACTAGAAGGGACCTCCAGAGGTCATCTAGTCCAGTCCCCTGGACTCATGGCAGGACTAAGTATTATCGACCCTGACAGGTGTTTGTCTTACCTGATCTTAAAAATCCTCACTGATGGAGATTCCACAGCCTCCCTAGGCAATTTATTCCAGTGCTTAACCACCCTGACAGTTAGGCAGTTTTTCCTAATGTCCAAACTTAAATCTCTCTTGCTGCAATTTAGCTCATTGCTTCTTGTCCTATCCTCAGAGGTTAAGAACAATTTTTCCTCCCTCCTCCTTGTAACAACTTTTTATGTACTTGCAGACTGTTATGTCCCATCTCAGTCTTCTCTTTTCCAGACTAACAAAACCAATTTTTTTCAATCTTCCCTCATACTTACCTTTAATCATTTTGTTGCTCTTCTCTGGCATTTCTCCAGTTTGTCCACATCTTTCCTAAAATGTGGCCCCCAGAACTGGACACAATACTCCAGTTGAGGCCTAATCAGCACAGAGTAGAGCGGAAGAATTACTTCTCATGTCTTGCTTACAGCAGTCCTGCTAATACACCCCAGAATGATGTTTGCTTTTTTTGCAACAGTGTTGACTCATATTTAGCTTGTGGTCCACTATGAGTCTCGGATCCCTTTCTGCAGTACTCCTTCCAACCAAGCTGTGGTTCCAACCAAGCTTCCTTTTCTGGGCTAAGCACTTTTGTTCGTATGCAGTGCCACATACCACATTATTTGGATAATATCCAGAGTCATGGTCTTGACTGCATCAGCTAAAAGATCTTTGTGACTGAAACAATATACCGTACGTTGGATTAATTCTCCAAGGCCAGAGTAATGACTCTTCCTTTTAGAAGCAGTCTGCTCTTTGGAGAAGTTAGAAATGATCCAGTAATCTGTATCCGCTTCTTGGAACTATGGTCTACCCTATGACAGGCCTATGAGTTGGAGCTCTAGTTCGTATTTTAAAAGGAACAACATATTCAGTATCTTGAGTTTATTTGCCTTGGAAAAAGTGTGAGGCAGTTCACTTTCATTCCCAAAGACCTGACTTCAAGCTCCTTTCAAGTTTTGAGCAGTCAGCTAGAAAGTGCAAGGGCCCAGATGCAAAGCCCCCACAGCAGGGGAAGCTGAGAGACTCCTTACATGCTTGACTCCAGACATATTGGACCAATGGGTCCAAGACACAAATGTATCCCAATAAAATTCCCCAATCATGAATATGTATAGTTGCCCAAAGCTCTGCAGATGGGATAGTGGGGGGATGGTTGGAGTGGTGGGCTCAGTGGAATTTGAGGTTGGGGCTGCTGGAAGTCTGACGACATCTGTAGTGAGGCAGAATTACGGTTGTAGTTTATTCGCTCTGATGTACAGTCATGTGATGTGCATTTTTGGTGGAGGAGAGGGTATGTATGATTGGTTTTCTTAAATTTCCATTTTGTTGCTTTTTAGGTTTTGTTTTATGTATGTCACGTATAGCCCAACCTTAACTTATGGGGGGAGGGATAGCTCAGTGGTTTGAGCATTGGCCTGCTAAACCCAGGGTTTTTGAGTTCAGTCCTTGAGGGGGCCATTTAGGGATGTGGGGCACACACAAAAAAACCCAACTTGGTCCTGCTAGTGAAGGCAGGGGACTGACTTGATGACCTTTCAAGGTCCCTTCCAGTTCTATGAGATAGGTATATCTCCCTATATTATTTTTTTTTAACTGACACACAACACTTTTTTTGTTTATTAATATTGATAAGTACTCAAAATCATATACAAAAATGGTGTTTGAGAGTATTATTGGCTCTGCTCTCTGACAGCAGAAGCAGAACTCTTATTTATTACAGAATGGTCTATTTCAGAATTATATTAATTCCTTGCTACTGAATAAATATGTGTGGTATATGTCTGTGAAAACCTCAGTAATTCGAGGTTGCTTTCAGTGTTTCCTCTAATTTTTTCCATCCATGTGTGGAATGAATTTTGTTACGTGCAGCACCAATATTGAGGTAATATGCAGATATGCGTCATCACTTCTGTACTTTTACAGCAGCCCTTATTCCACCAAGAGCACACAACATCTTACTGCTAGTACCTAGCTGAGTCTTAGGGAAGGTCTGTCTTAAGGTGACGTCTGCAGTACCTATCAGTACATGCTTCGCAAACTATACATTTAAATGCACCAATGAAATGCAGCCACCTCTGGGGAGGAAAGTCAGCAGCCAGCTAGGCCAACACCACAGATAGCACCGTGCAGCAGTTTAAAAAGAGAAGAGGAATTTTGGACAGGAAGAATCTTTTTCTCTTACGCAAAATGCTGGAGATATTTAATGTTCAGACAGGGCTTCATCTGTAAAGGTCTTATCTGAATGTAAAATATAATACCGCAATATTAGAAATCAAAATGAATGTTTCTTTTTAAATCAGGACAGTAAGGCTCAAAATAATAATTAAAAAACAAAACAAAACCAAAATTCCCCTTACTATCATCCTCTTATATTAACAATACAAAGCACTTTAAAAGTCCTATAGACTATTCAACCTTCATGTTTATATTTTTACACTGTATGAGCTTGGACAATTAAAGTAGCACAGTCAAGTTCACCTTCAGATTCTCATGCACAGATAAAATGGTCCAGTTTCTCAGTTATTACAGTGAAACACACATAGCTCTGTAAATTTACACGGCACTTTACAAACACATGGGCTGAGGCAAACTTTCACTTCACATGAAGTTCTCCCACTTCTTTCCTTGAGGCCACTCATCTGAGTAACAGCTAAGGGAGTAATATTTTGTAGGATCAGGCCCCTAGATAAACCATGTGGTCCTCCCGCCACAGAAAACTTTGCAAACATTGCTAGGGGTGGTTTAAATCCACAACAGGGAATTGTTGTAATTGAAAATCAGACAAAAACAATCACAAAAACATTTCCACTAGTCCTAGTTTTGGTAATTTCCTTTTAAAACACAAATCTAAAAGCCAACGATATTTAGTGCTTTTCCTTTGTAATTCTTAGTGTTTTACAGGGGAAGGTCAATATCATTATTCCCACCTGGAAAATGGGGAAACTGAGGCACCATGTGGGGTCAGGGACTTTCCAAGGCCATGCAGAAACTCAGTGGCACAGCTGGGGAAAGACCTGAAGTCTCTTGGGGAGAGGCGTCTTTCCTGTCTCCTCCACAGCCCTGTAGGCCCAAACTCCTCCAAACCCCCATCACTGCCCCCCACCTTGCCCCACTGCCCCCCCCCCCCCACATTACACATTCTCCATGCTCACCTGTGTGTGGACATGTGCAGCTGGTGCACAGCTCTTGATGGCTTCCTGAGCAGCCTGCAAGCACACACCTTAGAGGGAACGAACACAGGTTGCTTTTACGTTAAATCCAGGGTGACCAGATGTCCTGATTTTATAGGGACAGTCCCAATTTTTGGGGCCTTTGTATTATATAGGTGCCTATTACCCCCCAACCTCTGTCCCGATTTTTCACACTTGCTGTCTGGTCACCCTAGTGAAATCTAAACCAGCAGTTTCATAGCTTATACATATTTTTCTGCAACTACTTGAGTCTTTGCAGTAATGCCATCTGCTGGTGGAGACTTGTCAATTTAAAAAACCGTCAAGTCTCTAATTTCAAGTTATGGCAAATTTTGCTGCAAACAGTGTTCAAAGTCCCTGGAGAAAGTTAATATGAGATTGTATAGCACATGAGTGTTTTAGTGTTAAGATCATACCATACTGGAGCCATTTAGTGGTGACCTAGCTTTGTTTTGGAAACCATTGTGCGGAGGAACTAATTTTTTAAAAATTGCATTATAGCTTGCAATATTTTACTGTCTCTTGCTGTTCTTGTCTTAAACTCAGCAATTAGGATGGTAGAAAACATTTATGAAAATAATTTTTTTCTGTTTGATTGCTTTTCTCTTAACATGAGAAAAAGGATATGGTGCCATCTAGTGTTTTTATGGAAGTAGAACAGTCTTTAGTATTTTTTGTAAATCCTAGGAGGCCTTAAGACCTATTGTTGCTGATATACTAGGTATTTTTTTACTACAGAAGGAGGAATTTGTATTTGGTGAGTGTACGCTTCATTTGCATTCATAAGTGGGACATACAGCCGTTCAATAGAAATTTGCTTAGCTATGATAAATAGGTAACCTTATTTTAAACTTGTTCATATTTGAGATGGTAAGACACTGGTTATCAGAATGTTATGAAAGACATCAACTAAGTTTGTTTAATGAAGGACATTTTCAATTTAATCGATATCTGAAGTCGATCATTATCATCCTTTAGGTAACAGAGTTTCGAATCGCTGAGACTGATTGTAGAGGTTGAACTACGTAGTTTTATATAGTGTTAGGAAGCAATATGATAGCACAACAGTTAGGCTTGTATGAATTAATTTGAATTATTTTTGTGTAAAGTTATGGAAGTTGCACCCTGAAATAATCAGATGAGAAAAAGATGGAGGTATTTGAGAAGGGAATTGGGTGGATTTGGATAGGGTTACATAAATAACAGTCTCAGTTCTCAAATGCAGCCTCATTTCATACACACTTATGATTAGTTTTAATAGAAGTTTTAATTCATTTCTTGTAAGCTTCACAGCAGGAGTAAATCTCTGAGAGATTTGGATGAAGTATTGGCAAATGAATTTTGGGAAAGCATTCTAAGCATAAGAGATGGACGGCGTGGAAGAAGGCACAGAGTTGTTCATCTGAGGAGGGGAAGAAGGAGCCCCTTAGCAGAGGATGTGGGGAGAACAGGTCAAACATGCAGATAGGATTGAGTGATAGAAGGCATTGAAATTAGGGACAGAAGTTTGAATTTAATATACAAACCATGGAGAATCAGGGAAGGGCTTCACATGGGTGGATTATGCTGTCATAAGATATTGCAGATACTTTAATATATTAATTTGAAGTTATCTTAAGCAGAACATAGGGCTATATTTTAACACCTGCAGAGATTTACCTTATGCTGCCAAGGCCCTAATACATCTCTGGAAGAAGTTTTGCTATATATCAAGAATAATCCTATTATTATACAGAGTAGTATCTGTGGAAAACTGGTTATCTTAATTTTTTTTTTTTTAAGTTAAGGATTGCTCTGTAGACTTTTTTTTTTTTTTTTTTGGTAGGAATGCATTTAAATTAACATTTTTAAAAGGATAATTTTGTACATAGCTATTTGTGTGATGATAATTGCGGGGGAACATAAATATGGACCATGGCAGAGTATACCCAGTGTGTGGCAGTAGTGGATAGATTATTTTTTGGTTTTAACTAGCAAATGGCATTGAAAATAAATTACTTACATTTATCTATATCTATCTGTCTATAAAAAGTAATTATGTGGTAGTTATTTAACATTCAGATCTGGTACAAAATTATATTCTGTTTTGATACATGTAATTTGAACAGAGCTCTTACCAGCATCTTGCCTTGCTCTGGAAATGCTAAAATCTTTTTAAAGTTAATTCCCATTTCTTAGTATTGATCTCTTAGCCAAAAGGAGATTTTCATGCCCAAAAGAAAACTCAAGTACTCTTCTATGCATCCCAAAGATTGCCATCTTAGGTTTAGGTGGGAAAATGTAAATTATTGGAACTTGCCTAGACCGTCAGTTTGAATGATTGCAGCTCTCGTTATCCTCAGAAGCTCTGTTGTTTTGTGTCTAAAAGCTTGTTGAATCGATTTTGGCACACAGGCTCTGTTATCTTTCTGACAGCAGCACTATTATAGCTGTAGAGAGAGAAACTGCTGTAGTGTGTATGGCAAATTAGCTTTTTAAAGGTTTTTTTCCTTTTAGCTTAAAGTAGTATATGAGTAATTATTCAGACTTTGTGGAGAATGTGACATCACTGGAGCAGTTGCTGTGTTCTTACAGTGAAGTTGCAACAGGGGTTCTATGGGCTTCCTTGATCCTATTGTGTTTTTTAATACCTTACTTATCTTGGTGCTCTTTCACTCATTCTTCTGTACAAGGTTGACAAGTATTGTCAAAACCTGGCATTCTTGTTGTGGTCATCAGATAATTCATAAATATTTAGGTAGAGAGGGAGGCTATATAATGTTAGGTTCACCTCTTCTCACTTTTTTACTTTTTGGCATGGCAGTCTCTGTTTCTGGTATTTACTATTACTCTTTCTGAGGAGATGTCACCAGGGCCTGATGAAATGCATCCTAGGCCTGGTCTGCACTGGGGGGGAATCGATCTAAGTTACGCAACTTGAAGTCGACTTACTTAAATTGATTTACTGTGGTGTCTTCACTGGGGTGAGTTGACTGCTGTCGCTCTCCCGTTGTCTCTTGCGGCGGTGGAGTACAGGAGTCGATGGGAGAGTGCTCGAGGATCGATTGATCATGTCTAGACTAGATGCAATAAATCGATCAGACTTCTGACAGCTTTGGATTGTTGTTTGAAGCTATTAAAGCTGAGAGTTCTGTGCTGCTCCTCCTCCTAAAAGCACAACAGAGATCCTCACCCCTAGTGTTCTGCTCTAATTCTAATTGCCATGAAATTGGTGACAGGAAAAAAATAGTTTAAAGATTAAAAGAACCCCAAAACCTATTTTCTAAAGTCTTGTGGAAGGAATAAGCATAGTCTCATAATTAAATCATTGCAACAATTAGCTTGAGTGAGTACCCGAGTTACAGCACTCAGCTAACCTAGCTTTACTGAAAGGAACCACACTTCCAAGCAACACTAGAGTTAATGATTTGTTTAGTAGCACAGAGTGGTTGGATGAGCTGCTGATAAATTGTTGTGAAGCTATTGTGTCCCTGCTGCATCATTGGCTTGAGCCTCGGTAACACTCAAGCTTCATACCCTTCATGTGCGTGCAACCTCCCTCCCCCACCAGCTAACTAGCTTGAGTTTAAAGAACCACTTAACTTCAACTAGAGATTTTTGTGTGTGGGCAGGAGTTGTTATAACTATATTGGTCTTCACTGCAGAGGATGTGAGAGAGATCCCCATACCCGAGCCATTCTTTTTAGGTGACAAATCTGAGGAACTGTCCCAGATTGAGGTGTTAGTGGAGGTGGTTTTAGAACAAATTAATAATTTAAACAGTAATAAGTCACCAGGACCAGATAGTGTTCACCCAGGAGCTCTGAAGGAACTCAGATATGAAATTGCAGAACTACTAACTAAGATATGTACCCTGTTGCTTAAATCAGCCTCCGTACCAGATGACTGGAGGATAGCTAATGTAACATCAATTTTAAAAAAGGCTCCAGAGGCGATCCTGGCAATTACAGGCCAGTAAGCCTAACTTAAACCAGTTTGCCTGGTATTGAATTGTAGTAAAGAAGAGAATTATCAGACACATAGGTGAACATGATGTGATGAGGAAGAGTCAACATGACTTTGAGGCATGATTTCCCTTTATAAATCTACTAGAATTCTTTGAGGGTGTTGTTAAACAAGGTTGATCCATTGGAAATAGTGTACGTGGACTTTCAGAAAGCCTGTGACAAGGTCTCTCACTAAAGGCTCTTAGGGAAACTAAGCTGTCATGGGGTATGAGGGAAAGTCCTCTTATAGATCAGTAACTGGTTAAAAGAAAGGAAACAACGGGGATGTCCAGACTACCTGCCGGATCGGTGCGTAGCGATTGATCTATCAGGGATCAATATATTGCATCTCGTCTAGACGCAATATATCGATACCCAAACGCGCTCCCATCGACTCTGGAACTCCACCAAGGCGAGTGGCGGTAGTGGAGTCAATGGGGGAGCTGTGGCCATTGATCCCGCGCCGTGAGGATGGGAGGTAAGTTGAAATAAGATATGTCGACTTCAGCTACGCTATTCCCGTAGCTGAAGTTGCGTGTCTTACATCACACATCCCCCTCCCCATCCCCTCCCATGTAGACCAGGCCAAAGAGTAGTAATAAATGGTCAGTTTTCACAACGGAGAGAGGTAAATAGCAGGGTCCCTCAAGGATCTGTACTGGGACTTGTGCTGTTCAACATAATCCCCCCCTTTTCCAGATAATTTATGAACAGTGAGGTGGCAACGTTTGCAGATGATACAAAATTACTGAAGATAATTAAATCTGAAACTGATGGCAGAGAATTACAAAGGTATCTCACTAAATAATCCAAACTATACATACTGTATATACCTTTCCATTCCTGAGTGTCCCCAAATCTGTGTACACCGAATTTCTACCTACCAGACGCTCAAACCTTTCTGTTCTTGTTTGTCACCCCTGAAGGCATTGAAACCAACCTTTCAGACACCCACGTGGCTTTTGCTTGTGCACTCCACACGATTTGCAGCCTAGACAGCTGGTTGGTGTAAAAATAAATAAAGTTTATTTACTAGGAAAACCACAGATTCAAAGACAAAATAGTAATGGGAAGCAAACACAGACAGGTTACACAGAAAATAAACATAAAGATGTAACCTTGAGCTTTACACTTTCAAATTTGATAAAAATCCCTTTTCTGTTACAAGTTACCTATTGCCTTTTAACTGTTTTCCAGTGTACCCCCTAACTAAAGAGGGGATCCAACCTTTCACAGACAGTTTCCCACTTAAGTGCTATCCTTCAGTTGCTGGATGCTCTTCGATTCAAACCCTTTCCATTTTTAAGGGTTTGCAGTTCTTTTTTTTCAGTCACTAGATATTCACAGTGGGGAGAACTCTCTCCTTTGGGTTTTCTTTGCGGTTTAAAGTTTTCAGTTTTTCACCATTAACTTCAATAGCCCCTCATTTGTCTTTTCCTGGGTGATAGAATGCTAAGTGCTTGGAGCTAGTCTCCTCTGGTTGGGAAGGCAGCTCTGCCCCACTTTGAGGTGGAGCTGAATGTTGGAGCACAGTTTGTTCTATACATATGGGCTGTTAAGCAATTAAAAAAATTAATCGAGATTGTGTGAATAAAAAAATTAATCGTGCATTTAACTGTGCTGTTAAACAACAATAGAACACCATTTATAAATATTTTTGAATGTTTTCCAAATTTTCAAATATATTGATTTGTATTACAACACAAAATACAAAGTGTACAGTCTCACTTTATAATTTTTATTATAAATATTTGCACATAAAATATTATTTTCAATTCACTTAATACAAGTACTGTAGTGCAATCTCTGTATCATGAAAGCTGAACTTATAAATACGGAGTTATGTACAAAAAAAACTGCATTCAAAAATGAAACAATGTAAAACTGTAGCGCATACAAGTCCACTCAGTCCTTCTTCTTGCTCAGCCAATCTCTCAGACAAACAAATTTGGTTACATTTGCAGGAGATAATGCTGCCCGCTTCTTGTTCACAATGTCACCTGAAAGTGAGAACAGATGTTCGCATGGCACTGTTGTAGCCAGTCTTGCAAGATATTTATGTGCCAGATGCGCTGAAGATTCATATGTCTATTCATGCTTCAACTACCATTCCAGAGGACATGCATCCATGCTGATGATGGGTTCTGCTCGATAATAATTCAAAGCAGTGCAGACCAATGCACGTTCACTTTCATCATCTGAGTCATATGCCACCAGCAGAAGGTCGATTTTCTGTTTTGGTGGTTTGGTTCTGTAGTTTCCACATCGTAGTGTTGCTCTTTTCAGATTTCTGAAAGCATACCTCACACCTCGTTCCTCAGATTTTGGAAGACAGTTCAGATTCTTAAATCTTGGGTCGAGTGCTGTAGCTATCTTTAGAAGTGTCACATTAATACCTTCTTTGCATTTTGTCAAAACTGTAGTGAAAGTTTTCTTAAAACTAACATGCTTGCTCATCATCTGAGACTGCTATAACATGAAATATATGGCAGAATGTGGGTAAAACACATGGTGGGAAACATACAGTTCTCCCCCTAAGGAGTTCAGTCACAAATTTAATTAACACATTTTTTTTAATGAGTGTCATCAGCATGGAAGCATGTCTTCTGAAATATTGGCCAAAGCATGAAGCAGCATATGAATGTTTAGCATATCTGGCATGAAAATACCTTGCAATGCCGGCTACAAAAGTGCCATGCAAATGTCTGTTCTCATTTTCAGATGACATTGTAAATAAGAAGTGGGCAGCATTATGTCCTGTAAACGTAAACAAACTTATTTCTCTTCGTGATTGGCTGCACAAGAAGGAGGACTGAGTGGACTTACAGGCTCTGAAGATTTGCATTGTTTTGTTTGAGTGCAGTTATGTAACAAAAACAAATCTACATTTGTAAGTTGCGCTTTCACAATAAAGAGATTGCACTACGGGTACTTGTATGAGGTTGTCACGGGGTGACTCGCTACACTGGTGCCTCCTGCTGAGTGTTTTGGGAAGTAGCTCAGCCCCAGTGGGTGTGTGCTTGGGTGGTGGTGGCTCTCTCGTGCTTGCCTCCACCTGCAGACTCGTTACAGCTCCTTCCTGTCAGCGTCTGCTTTGTGGCATAGCCTTCCAGCTGTGTCACCATCCAGTTTCTCCCCCTTCAGGGGGGTCTGTCATAACCTTAGTCCTAGATTTGGACCTTAGCGTCCAAAATATGGGGGTTAGCATGAAAACCTCCAAGCTTAGTTACCAGCTTGGACCTGGTACTTGCTGCCACCACCCAAAAAATTAGAGTGTTTTGGGGCACTCTGGTCCCCCTGAAAAACCTTCCCTGGGGACCCCAAGACCCAAATCCCTTGAGTCTCACAACAAAGGGAAATAATTCTTTTTCTCTTCCCCCCTCCAGGTGCTCCTGGAGAGATACACAGACACAAGCTCTGTGAATCCAAACAGAGTGACTCCCCCTCTCTGTTCCCAGTCCTGGAAACAAAAAGCACTTTCCTCTTCACCCAGAGGGAATGCAAAATCAGGCTAGCAAATTCAACACACACAGATCTCCCCTGATTTCTTCCTCCCACCAATTCCCTGGTGAGTACAGACTCAATTTCCCTGAAGTAAAGAAAAACTCCAACAGGTCTTAAAAGAAAGCTTTATATAAAAAGAAAGAAAAATACATACAAATGGTCTCTCTGTATTAAGGTGATGAAATACAGGGTCAATTGCTTAAAAGAATATTGAATAAACAGCCTTATTCAAAAAGAATACAAATCAAAGCACTCCAGCACTTATATTCATGCAAATACCAAAGAAAAGAAACCATATAACTTACTATCTGATCTCTTTGTCCTTACACTTAGAAACAGAAGACTAGAAAGTAGAAACTACTTCTCCAAAGCTCAGAGAAAGCAGGCAGACAGAAAACAAAGACTCAGACACAAACTTCCCTCCACCCAAAGTTGAAAAAATCCGGTTTCCTGATTGGTCCTCTGGTCAGGTGCTTCAGGTGAAAGAGACATTAACCCTTAGCTATCTGTTTATGACACAGCTGTGTCACCATCCAGTTCCTCCCCCTTCAGGGGGGTCTCCTCAAACAATAATCTGTCACTCCTTGCAGCGCCTTGTCAGTCCACAGCAGGGCTGCTCCTTCAGTAGCTAGTGGGATGGGAGGGAGCGGATGGAAGTCTTCCTACTACTCTGGGCCCCGGCCCAGGGACCTGCAAACAGCAGCTTCCTGCTGCCGCTCACTGTCTCTATTCCCTGGGCCACTTCCCCGCAGCCTCAGTTCTTTCTGCTCCTGCCTCTGGCTCCAGCTTCTTTGTTCCTTTGAGCCTGTAAGTCCTGGCAGCCTGCCAGGATCCCTCCAGGCAGGGCCGGCTCTGCCTTTTTTGCCGCCCCAAGCAAACAAACAAACAAACTTGTGAGGCGGCTGGAGCGGTGAAGCAAACAAAACAAAACAAAACAGTAAACCTGCGGGGTGGCTGGAGCCAGGGTGCAAACTTTCGGCTAGCGGGACTCCCCGTGCTGCAGACGTGCCTCAGGCAGTGGAGTGCATGTCTCTCTAGGCTGTTTTTAACCCTCTCGGGGCCAATTTGAAAATGTAGAAAAATATCCAAAATATTTAATACATTTCAATTGGTATTGTATTGTTTAACAGTGCGATTAAAACTGCGATTGATCACAATTTTTTAGAATTAATTGCGAGTTAACTGCGATTAATTGACAGCCTAATACACACACAAGCACATTAATAACCAGTCTGTATTCATATCTCATGGTGAGCTTCAATTTCAAAACATCATTACAAGCTTGCATAAAAGATCTTACTTGACATATTTTTATGATAACATTGTATACTATCAGTTGATTCAACTGCTTATGTTGTCGGGTTCAACCACCCCATTCTCCTCCTGGGATATTTGGACTCTGGTTGTCACAGTTGGTAATCCATCTCTCTCAGACGTAATCGCTAGGTTAATGGGAGAATTTTTAGTCTTTAGAGTAAATGGTTAAATATTTTTATTAAAAAAAACAAACAAAAACTCCCTAAGAATCTTTCTGTCACTCTAGTGCCTGCTGTAGGGGATAGGTCCACTTAACTATGTCACACAGGCATTACATTTTTTACAGCCCTGTGCAATGTAGCAAGGTTGATCTAATTTTTAGGTGTAGTCCAGGCCTTAATTTCAGCATCGGCAGTTTTGCCCTTTGGGAGCTGTTACCTCTGGTGTACACAGAGTGACTATACAACCTTTTAAAAAACATGGTTTTTTTTAATTGATAACAGTAGGAAAACCTCATAGTGTCAGAGAACAAGGGTTTACAAACAATAAAAATATGTACATACAGGCCTATCTACCTAAAGCTTACCTTCCCCATGACATTAGACAGGTATGCCCAATTTCTGCACAACCTGTCTATGTGGTGGCCTATGCTCCATGAACAGCCACAGACAACGGACTCCTGTGTCTATATAGGAGTGATTTTTTTTAAACTATTCAGTGTCTCTTTGATCTTAAGCTCCTAGGCCTGGCAAAATAAATATTCTAAACTTTACTGGAACCAAAACAGTGAGGCTCTCTCCAATTAATATTCTTTTAATGCTCCTGAATTGCTTTATTCTGAGGTGTCTCTCAGTGTTTTGTTTTCTGCTTGTTTTTCCTAACAGTTTCTTTTGGCTCAACTCCATATAGTTCGACAGAAAACATCTCTTACAATAATTGGACATATATATATATCGTACATAGCATTCATTAATTAATTCAGAGCAGCCCTGTATCTTCATAGCTAGATTCCAATGTTGCCCATGCAGCCTTAATTCTGCCCCTAGTGCATTCATCCTATGCACTGAATGAAGCAGAGATCCTGTGGAGAAAACTAGTATGTGATCTTATAATTAATAACTGTATTATCATGGATATGTCCAATGGGGCAGAATTAAGTCTGTATTGGCAAGTGTAAATCTGATATTGCTGTTTGCAGCCAAAGCAATTTTATTTTTATATAGCATTATACACATTTCCTAACTTTTTTTTTTAAAGAGAAAAGTAAGAACAAAATTCTGTTATGTGAAACTGTAACACCCAGGCTTGCATTACCTTTAGCACTGCAGGACAGACTTCTATAATTTGAGCTACAGGATGAATTATATTATCTGGCAGCAGGAGCAGGATATTATTCCAGATGGGGAAGATGGGCGGCCATTGGTGCCATGTGCTGGGTGTGGGGAGGTTTTGAGGAGTTCAGCCTGGCTTTTTCTTCTCCTTTTCTCTGGGTGTTGAGCGGCTCTCACTATGTGAGATGGGCTATTGGAGTCATGTGCTGGTTCTGGCTGAGCTGTCTTCCCTTTTCCCCTCACTGCTACAACAACTCTGGCAGCTCCTTGGTGTTCCCAGTTCAGCTTCTGTTGCTGCTTTTCAGCAGCATGGGCCTTGTTCTTTGTAGGGTTCGTGTTAAGTGGTTGTTTTGGCATACTGCTACAATTTTTCTGAGGGATGCTAGCAGTGGAAGGAAAAAGGTGATTTTATAACTTGGTCAAACCTGAATGGAATTTTATGGGACAAGCCCGTGATGTGTGTCTAGCCCCAGAGCTTTGTTATGCTGAATTTCAATGGCCTGCTGAAACAGTGGAGATGTTAGAACTTCTCAAAAGAGGTCTCAAGAATAGTTTAGAATGGAAGATGCCAGGCAACCTAAAAATAGGTGTTGCTCTTCAAGTAGTACTGGAGTCTTAAGAGTAAGTGTTGAAAAATTTATATTCAACAACAACAAAGAACTAAAAGCCCAAGACTTTACTTGGAGAATTTAGTATTAATGGGACCTATGAGTTTTCATCAGCTTCACTTTAAAAAATACTGTGTATCCAAAAACTTCTCTCAGAATCATTAAAAATAAATTGGAAAACATTTCACAGGAATTTTTTGAGGGAAAAAAAAAGTCACTGGCTTTGTCCAGTGCTACTCATTAACAAAGAATCACTTTATGTAGGTAATAAGGCATCTGAAAGAGACCAGTTTGCAACTTGTATTGCTTAAGATTTTTGGAAGCAATTTTGTGAAAGTGAAGCATTCATTACATAATTAAACAGCCCTAGGTATTTTTCCTCTTTTGAAATTGTGACCGTGCCTTGTGTGGGTCAAAGCTGAGTGCACCCAATTCAGGACATACTGATGATAAAAACAGGACAAACACACCCCAAACTGATGGTTATTCTAACATTGGAGTTCAACAAGCCAGTAACAAAAATGAATTGTATGATCATGCTGGTTAACAAGAAGCTAAAACACAGTCCCTTTAGGCATGCCAACCCCATCACCACCCAGACATCTGGTCTTTACGATAAGAGGTTACTGAAAACCAGATTAATCATACATAAGGTTCTTCTAATTCCAAATCCACTCCCCAAGTCAATATATATACTTTAGATCTTACCAAATATCATACTTGTAGTCAATCCTTTAGTAACTAAACACTAAAGATTTATTAATAAAAAGAAAAGAGTTGTTAAATGGTTAAAGGAATCATATACTTTACAATTTATTTCAGAGTCTATAGATGAGGTTCACGGTGATAGTAAGGGTATGGCTACATTTGCAGCCGTACAGCGCTGCCGTGGGAGTGCTCCCGCGGCAGCGCTTTGAAGTGTGAGTGTGGTCGCGGCGCCAGCGCTGGGAGAGAGCTCTCCCAGCACTGCAGGTACTCCACCTCCCTGTGGAGATTAACTTACAGCGCTGGAAACCGGGCTCCCAGCGCTGGGGCAGTGTTTACACTGGCGCTTTACAGCGCTGTAACTTACTGCGCTCAGGGGGGTGTTTTTTCACACCCCTGAGCAAGAAAGTTGCAGCGCCGTAAAGCACCAGTGTAGCCAAGGCCTAAATCTGATAGTTTGTAGTAAGTCTCTTTGGTTCACCCATTAGATTGGAGGTCATCAGTCCTTTGTTCAAAGCTCTCCCTTGTTAGAAATCATATCCAGAGATGTGGAGCAGGAATGAAAATAAAGTGATGTCAGTCTTCTTGTATACTTTCAACCCAAGTGCATGGAAAGTTACTGGCAAAAGATGGAGCCTTAGATCCCATGTCCTTTCATGCCTTGCTGAATCATGGAGCAGCCGTTGCTTCAGTGCTCTCTGACACAACTCCAGGCGCTGGGTGAGCTGATTGTCCTTAATGTGTCATCAAGCAGGCTGGCTAGTCTTGCTGCAAATCTGTCTTGGGGTGTGTAAGTAGTTATCTTCCTTTTTGTACAGCGTCACAGGAATTATTATTTTAACTTATTTTTCTGCTTTGCTGTTTACCTTTGAGGGGATATTGTTAAAATTGGTTGGCATAGCAATTAACCTAGCTTGATATTATCCCATTTTAAAGTTTTCACCTTGAGGGACTTCATTATTATTTATTTATTATTTATTTGTTTTAAAATGAGCAGTTCTTGGAGCAGTGCTATTGGGGGAGAAGTCTTGTCTAGCCTTCTTGGAGGGTTTGAGTCTGTTGAGTGTGAACTACTTTATACAAGTTAATTAAAAGTTAAAATGAGGGCTGTTGATTTAATTATAGTTAACTCACGCGATTAACTCAAAATTAATTGTGATTAAAAAAATTAATTAGGATTAATTGTAGTTTTAATTGCACCATTAAACAGAATACCGTTGAAATTTATGAAATATTTTGGATGTTTTTCTACATTTTCATATGTATTCTATTCTGTGTTATAATTGAAATCAGTGTATATTATTTTTATTACAAATATTTGCACTGTAAAAATGATAAAGAAAATAAATAGTATTTTTCAATTCACCTAATAGAAGTACTATAGTACAATCTCTTTGTGAAAGTGCAACTTACAAATGTAGAATTTTTTTTTTGTTGCACTCAAAAACAAAACAGTGTTAAACTTTAGAGCTTACAAGTCCACTCAGTCCTACTTCTTAGCAACTGGCTGAATAAGACAAACAGGTTTGTTTACATTTGCAGGCAATAATGCTGCCCTCTTCTTATTTACACTGTCACCAGAAAGTGAGAACAGGTATTTGCATGGCACTTTTATAGCCGACATTGCAAAGTATTTATGTGCCAGATATGCTGAACATTCGTAAGTCCCTTCCATGCTTCAGCTAACATTCCAGAGGACATGCTTCCATCTGACGATGCTTGTTAAAAAAAATAATGCGTTAAATTAAATTTGTAACTGAACTCTTGGGATGAGACTTGTATGTCTTCTGTTCTGTTTTACCTGCATTCTGTCATATATTTCATGTTATACTAGTCGCGGATGAGGAGCACATGTTGTTCATTTTAAGAACACTTTCACAGCAGATTTGACAAAATGCAAAGAAGGCACTAACGTGAGATTTCTAAAGATAGCTACAGCACTTAACCCAGTGTTTAAGAATCTGAAGTGCCTTCCAAAATCTGAGAGGAATGAGGTGTGGAGCGTGCTTTCAGAATCTCAGAAGATTAGGGTTGGAAGAGGCCTCAGGAGATAATCTAGTCCAACCCCCTGCTCAAAGCAGAACCAACCCCAACTAAATCATCCCAGCCAGGACTTTGTCAAGCCGGGCCTTAAAAACCTCTAAGGATGGCTATTCCACCACCTCCCTAGGTAACCCATTCCAGTGCTTCACCACTCCCCTAGTGAGATGCTTTTTCCTAATATCCAACCTTGACCTCCGCTACTGCAACTTAAGACCACTGCTTCTTGTTCTATCATCTGCCACCACTGAGAACAGCCGAGCTCCATCCTCTTTGGAACCCCCCTTCAGGTAGCTAAAGGCTGCTATCAGATCCCTCCTCACTCTTTTCTCTTTTGTAGACTAAATAATAGAATAATGGAATCATAGAATATCAGGGTTGGAAGGGACCTCAGGAGGTCATCTAATCCAACCCCCTGCTCAAAACAGGACTAGTCCCCAACTAACTCATCCCAGTCAGGGCTTTGTCAAGCCTGACCTTAATAAGCCCAGTTCCCTCAGCCTCTCCTCATAAGTCATGTGCCGCAGTCCCCTAATCATTTTTGTTGCCCTCAGCTGGACTATCTCCAGTTTGTCCACATCCTTTCTGTAGTGTGGAGCCCAAAACTGGATGCAGTACTCCAGATAGAGCCTCACCAGTGCTGAATAGAAGGGAATAATCACTTTCCTCAGTCTGCTGGTAATGCTCCTACTAATGCAGCACAATATGCTATTAGCCTTCTTGGTAAAAAGGGCACACGGTTGACTCATATCCAGCTTCTCGTCCACTGTAATCCCCAGGTCCTTTTCTGCAGAACTGTTGCTTGGTCAGTCAGTCCCCAGCCTGTAGCAGTGCAAAAGAGCAATGCTGTGATGCAGAAACTACAGAACCCAAACCACCAAAATAGAAAATCAACCCTCTGCTGGTGGCATCTGACTCAGATAATGAAAATGAACATGCATCGGTCAGTATTACTTCGGATTGTTATGGAGCAGAACCTTCATCAGCATGGACGCATGTCTCCTGGTATTGGGGTGAAGCATGAAGGGACATATGAATCTTTAATGCATCTGGCACGTAAATATCTTGCAACACTGGCTATAACGGTGCCAGGAGAACTTTCAGGTGACATTGTGAACAAGAAGTTGACAGTATTATCTCCTGCAAATGTAACCAAACTTGTTTGTCTGAGCGATTGACTGAACAACAAGTGGGACTGAATCGACTTGTAGATGCTAACATTTTAAATTTTTTATTTTTAATGCAGGTTTTTTTTGTAGATAATTCTGCATTTGTAAGTTCAACTTTCATGATAGAGATTGCACTACAGTACTTGTATGAGGTGAATTGAAAAATACTGTTTCTATTGTGTTTTTTTTACAGTGCAAATACTTGTAATCAAAAATAAAGTGAGCACTGTATGCTTTGTATTCTGTGTTGAAAGTGAAATCAATATATTTGAAAACATAGAAAACATCCAAAAGCATTTAAATAAATGGTATTCTATTATTGTTTAACAGTGCGATTAATCACGATGAATTTTTTTAATCGCTTGACAGCCCTAATTCATATATGATCTGGAAAAAGGGGTAAACAGTGGGGTGGCAAAGTTTGCAGATGCAAAATTACTCAACATAGTTAAGTACAAAGAAGACTTCTAAGAGTTAAAAAGAGATTTCACAAAAGGGTGTGACTGGGTAACAGAATGGCAGATGAAACTCAGTGCTGATAAATGCAAAGTACTGTTATACACATTGGGAAAAGGTAATCCGAACTGCATACAAAGTGATGGGGTCTAAATTAGCTGTTACCACTTAGGAGAGAGATCTTGGAGTCACTATCGATAGTTCTCTGAAAATATCCGCTCAATGTACAATGGCAGTCAAAAAATTAACAGAATGTTAGGAACTGTTAGGAAAAGGATAGATAAGACAGAAAATAACATAATGCTGCTGTATAAATCCATGGTACATCCACACATTGAATCCTGCATGCAGTTCTGGTCACTCCATCTCAAAAAAAGATATATTAGAATTGGAAAAGGTGCAGAGAAGGGCAACAAAATGATTAAGGGTATGGAACAGTTTCCATATGAGGAAAGGCTTAAAAGATGGGAACTTTTAAGCATGCAAAAGAGATGATTAAGAGGGGGGTATGATAAAGGTCTATAAAATCATGGATGGTGTGGAGAAAGTTACACCTTCACATGACACAGGAACTAGAATTCACCCAATTAAATTACTAGGCAGCAGGTTTAAAACAAACTAAAGGCAGTACTTCTTCACACAATACACAGTCAATCTGTGGAACTTGTTGCCAGGGGATGTTGTGAAGGTCAAACATCTAAATGGGTTCAAAAAAAGAATTAGATTAAGTTCCTGGAGGATAGCCCCATCAGTGTCTACTAGCCAGTATGGTCAGGGATGCAACCCCATGTTCTGGGTGTCCTTAGCCCTGACTGCCAGAAACTCGGAGTGGATGAGTGGAGATGGATCACTCAATAAATGCCTTGTTCTGTTAATTCCTTCTGAAGTAGCTGCCCTTGGTCACTGTCAGAAGGGTGAAACTTGGAATTTAAACACTCTGCCTGGGAGTAACTTAGTTTAAATCAGTTTAGGACATTTTTTTGCATGGTTTTCAGTGCCCTAAAGCTAGCAAAAATTATGACCAAATGAGTTTGCCATTACATGGCTTTGTTGCCTCTGGTCATTTTTGCACAACAGAATAAAATACCAAAGTTTTTTTTTTTTTTTAAATAGTGACTGCACATGTATAAAATTTGCTATAACCAAGCATTCTATTTCCTCAGTTCCTCCCCCAGTTTTTAATTTGAAGTTGAATATAACCTCACTGATTCTCACAACTTAAATTTCTTACCAATGTAAGTCTCTTCCCTTCTCGCTAAATATTTCAAAGTAGGGTGTTGTATGAGGTCTCCTGTTGGTAAGACTCTGTTTTTATACACAGTCTGTGTCATAGTATATTGTGAAGTACTATGAATTAAGTGCGTTTTGTGATGCAGTAGCCGTATCTTGTTCGCTGTCTAGCTTGATAATTTGCAACAGGCCTCAGTGGTTACTGTGAATTAATATAATTTAAAAATAATCAAAATTTCCCCCTGCTTTTGGTGTAAGCCAGGAAACCAGCTTTGTTGCTTTGTACCTCCTTGAAATCTTGAGATAAACCCTTTCCTCTGCAGCCCAAAGGGAAAACCCCCATCATTTTTGGGAGTAGTTTGCATAAAAGTAGCACAGTGTTTGCATCTTTTAGGATAAACCTTCACAACAGAGCTGCTTTGGGTGGAATTCCATAGTAGCTGAGAAATGTATATTTTTTTAAAAAATGGAATCCGTTCAAGATGGGATTTATATTGGAAACAGACTAGTAGTAATGCTGCCAAACAATATGCTGTCTTGTAAAGCTTCCAGGGTTAAAAGGTACAAGCAGCAAAATATTATCCAATCATCTTACAGGGACAACATCAAAATGTAGGTAATTAATATATGATGGTGGATATTAAATTAAAGCTGCATCTAAAATGTGTGAAATTGTGAACTCATTTTTCAAAATTAGTTTTTAGCAAACACAAAGTAGCAGACAGTCTCTGTCCTGAAGAGTTTATAACCTAAAAGACTAGACAGACACAGAATAATGTGATGGTGGCAAATCATAGAATCATAGACTATTAGGGTTGGAAGGGACCTCAGGAGGTCATCTAGTCCAACCCCCTGCTCCAAGCAGGACCAATCCCCAGATTTTTACCCCAGTTCCCTTAATGGCCCCCTCAGGGATTGAACTATAATGTCATGTTAGTTCCAAAACTGTGGGTTTCTTTTTGGATGAGTTTAATTAGGAGGGGACAAGCTAAATGGAATGAAAAGGGAAGGGAGAGGAGATGGAAGGGAAGTGAGGGGGACAGCGCAGAGCCAAAGAGAATGAGAGGGACAGATTGGAAGTGATGTTGAGGTGAAGGGTCTGTGAGGGAAGGAGAGGATTGGAACAAACAATCAATGAGCACAGGCCAGAGAAAGTCCAGTTACATCTGAAGAAAGTTCTGAGTCGCCAAAGGTCCCTGATTTGGTTGCTTTTACAGCTGCTCCGACTGGTTGGCGTCTCAGGCTGGTTCTTCTCTGTGGTTTTTCCACAAGGCTGCAGGCCGTGGATGGATGGAGGTAAAGCACCACCTGAGTCCCGGTGCCTCCACCCTGTGCGTGAAGTTTCCTCTGTGCTGTTTTAGGTCCAACGGGAGTTGCTGGGGGAAGAAGGGTGGCTCTAGCTGAGTGCTATTTTTCCACCCCACCCTCCTCAGTGCAGCAGTCCCTGCATTGGCTGCTTCACAGCTGTCCCTCGGGCTGGAGCCTCTGGCTCCTTCTTCCATGCAGTTTTCCCCCAAGCCACGTGGAAAGGGAGGGGAGGTACCACCTGAGTCCCAGTGCTTCCACAGTTGGGGTGGGGAAGGTCTCCCCTGCTCACTTTTGGGTCTGGGGAGGCTGCTGGGAAAAGGGACAGCCTTGGCTGGATCCTATTTTACCTTCACCCCTCCCACACTGGGGGTCTTTTGTAAAGGAATGGAACAAATATTAGAAGAAAATGACTAAACAGTGAGAGGAAAACGGAAATGTGAACAATAGAGTTACATGGGTTTATAAAGAACAAATTTTGCCAGGCAGATTTGATAGCTTTTTTTTGATTGAATGTCAAAATATGTGTATGAAGAAAATACATTCTATGCAGTGTGTCTGAATTTTAGTAAACAGCTTGAGAATATCCCAGAAAATCTTACACTCCTAAGATATAAACACTGCTGGGGACTGAAGCTTGTTTGATGTGCCTCAGCTCCTCAGTACATTTGGAGGAGAGAGGATGCTCGTGATTTTAAGTCTAGTACTGGAGAATTTTTCAAACTAAATAATAGCTGGTTTGGAATTCTTAGAGTAGAATCCACCATTTAATTACTAAGATACGTTAATTTTATGAATTAACCACCATGTCAGTGTCTCTTTAGCTGATGCAATTTGTTTGCCATGATTAGAACATGTGGAATTTGAAATTGCAGCTGACTGAAGTTACTATACAAATATTAAGCTATTAATTATTCCGTAACTTTTTTCTGTAACATTTTCTGTCTAAGCAAAAGTAGTGCTATACATGTGTTCTTGATCCTACAAATCCTTGAAACCAGTAGGATTACTCAAATCAGGGTTGCAGGATTGAGTTAAGATTCCTGGGTTACGTTCCTAAGTCTGCTGCTAGTTTGCTGTATGGTTGGGGAAATCATTTAGGGTCCCTTTGCTCTAGTTCACTCATCAGTTTATAAAAAAGAAAATAAATAATTTTTTATATTGCAAAGGCGTGTTGTGGGGCATAAATCAGATTTGAAAAATGCCATGCTATCTAAGTGGTTCATTACTAGTGTTAAATTAACATTATGTCTCAAAGAAATGTTTTATCAGAGAAGAATGGGCTGCAAAATATTCAGAGAAATTTTGGCAAAAGAATAAATTAAATTGGCCAGCTATCATAATATAAATAAATAAAAGAGAGAGAGCATTTATGGTGTGTCAAATCCTTGCAGATAGGAGTTTATTTCTATATCCAAATTAAGTGCAAAAGCACAATATGGAAATAATTTAAATAAAGATTGCCAAACTAGCAAATACAGAAACAAAAGCATAACAAATATTTATTTAAAAGACATTAATATTTCTAAACAAAAAAACTGACCAGTATCCGCTGTGATCCTGTGTAGAAAATCTGACTTTTGTGAATGAATGAATGTATTTGATAACTGGTTCATTCTCCACTCAAAATAAAAAAGAAAAACATAAAAAGACTTTCTGTCCAACTAACAGATTCATTTGAAAAATAGCAAGAAAGTGAACGTTATTGGTTGAAAAATAATTTCATAAAACCAGATAAAGTAGTAGAAAGAAACTAAGAGCTTTCTTATAGCTGGTATTAATCCCTGTAAATTTCAGGTAATCTCTGGAAGCAGCAGAACTGATGGAGCTGCTTTGACTTCACTCCAAGAAAGCACTCTAATAAATTGAGTTACTATTGCCTTCTTATTTTTGAATCCTAAAAATTATTAGGAAAATAGTTATATTAAATGAGATTTGAAAAATTAACAAAATTTCATTTAAATGAAAGATATTGAAAGCCCATGAGGCTACACTCATCAAGGTTATTGTCAGACAAAGTGGTGGCTTCACCGTTCCCTGGTGATAGTTGAGCATAGATTTAAAATCCACGAACAAGGAAGGTGTATGGACAATAAACCAGTTCGGCAATGATGTAATGGGTTGGGCTAGATCAGTGATATTCAACCTTTTTGGACTCAGGACCCATTTGTAAACCTTGATAAGCTGTCATGACCCAGACACCCCCTGAAATGTCCCCAGAATCAATCCCACCCTCGAAGGGTCTATCCAGGTAGTGGAGTGGCTTGGAACTAAGATTCCAGAAAGGGGGTGGGGGTCTGGAGCTGAAGTGGGGAGGTCAGAGGACCTGGGCGTATAGTGACAATGGAGTTAGGAGTTGTGGGGAAGGAATTGGGCTGTCAGAGATGTGTCAGGGTTTATAATGATCCTCTGATTTCACAAGAGACCATGGCACTATACGTTTTTGTTATTGGCTGTGTCTTAATCTCAAACTGATATTTAAAAAAAAAAATAAAGTTACAGTGGTAAGGAATAATTTTAACTCATTAAGTATAATACAGCAGGCCATTAAACCTACTAGCAGTTTGATTTCCGTCCCATTGTTAATAAAGTTATCATCAAGCTTTGCTTACACCATTGCATGTTTCAGTTATTCTCCGAGTAGTTATTAGAGACTGTTCTTCAGTCCCTAAATAATAGTTTACCTCCAGTCTTACTTCTACTTGTGAAATCTATCAGTGGCTCTTGTGTTAGAAATTGCCATCAGTCTGCTGTAGTGGAGACAAATATAACAGCACCCTCAAGGCATAAGTATATAAATAATTTTTATTTTATAATTTCTGCTGTATGGTTTGTCAACACATCAGTTATTTTACATGTTCAAAATCAGATGCAGTCAAAGAGGTAATTGAATGGCTGACTGATTTATATGTATTCTTTGCAAATTTATAATTCTTGTGATCAGATTTCATTGAATCAACAAAGAGGATTTTGCTGCCATAGTGATATGTGTAACTGATGTGTTAATTAAAAATAGAAGTTATTAAAAAAATCTTTATTAGATGAACATTTTGGTCATTTTTAGTAGGTTGCATTTGCTGTTGACTTCAGGTCAAGGTGCAAAATAAACATATTTTTCTGTAGTATGATTGATTTGAGTGAGTCATTAATCGCTTTGCTTAATCCATTTTCTGCTGCATAGTAATTATCCTGGCCTTTTGTTACAAGTCCAGTAAAATGGGTTCTTTTATTTTGGTTGGAAAATTTGAATAGGTTCTGGTATCAACAAAATTGCATTAGGTGAAGTGAATATCACACTCGTTAACAGCATGTGGGTTTTGCAGCATTTCTGCTCTAACCGTCAGAAATATTTGGTAATAAATAATGTGATGATAAAACAGTTTTTTTTTCCTGTTCTTGTTGGGAGAAGAAGTTTCTGCCCCCAAAATTGACCAAACTACAATCTGTTCATTCTGATTTGCTATTTCCTTGACCCTCCATTTTTTCCTCTGCTTTCATAACTAAAGAAACTTTACTTTAAAGATTACTTTTAATTATAATATACCTTCTTCTGTATATTGCTGGCAGTATTGTAATTTATCAAATAGTATTCCCAGTTCAGTATATATGACTGTTCTTTACACGATACTATATAATTTGCTTCACAACACCCGAGTGTGTGTGTGTATGTGTATATATTTTTTACTTCCAAATCATTTTTAAAATTTGGCAGTATTTCATGAGTAAGAATTCTAGTTAATTATAATATTTAAAGCAATGTTATATTATATATTAAATTTGAATATATAGATATTTTTTATGGATGGTGGTACCCCTTTTCATTCAGCCTGGTGCTTCCCTATCATTGTGGTCCTCCACGCTGTTTCGCATCTTATAGGGTGAAAATAAGTTGCCTGAAAGGCATTGTTTACCGATTGCAACCAGTGTATCAGTAGCTTCCCAGAATCTCCTCATCAGTGGCAGATACTAGTGTTTTTTATTCCGGATGGGCCCAGGTCATATTATCAGCCATGTGAGTCCTCAATATTGTTGGTGGAGAATCACTATTTGAAAAATAGTGGAATGTTTACAGTATATTGCTGACTTGTACAGTACTAAGCTTCTGTATTGAATTCACCAGTGGATCTATAATTAACTCTATTACTTAAGAGATTGTGCCAAAAAGCTGTAACACACATCAGCAAAAAGCTAGATATGGTACAGGTCTCTCTCATCTTACGCGGGGGTTCCGTTCTGCGGTTAGCGCTTAAAGCGAAAACCGCGTATAGTCAAAATTACATTGAGTTCAATGGTGAGTGGAATCGCCCGCACTACACGTACAGTATTAAAATTGTTGTTTTTCTCTTTTTTTTGTTTTTGCCGACCGCGTAAAGCTGAAATCGCGTGTTAAATGCACATAGGATGCGACAGACCTGTATATAAAAGCCAACCGTTCATTGTTTATATTTAAATGTACCAGTGAATATTTGTTGAAGAATGAAGAGCCAGCAGTTTTAATGAGCATTTTTTCCCAGGCTAAATACCAGTTATATATAATTACAGTTTGAATCAAGACAAGATGAATGGTAAAACACCTAGTTATAGAAGATGCTCTGATGATATGGCAATAAGTATGGTATAAGAATGTAGGTGGACAAGATATAATATAATAAAAAGTATTCATAACAGCTGTAATATAATTTTTTTTTGCCCAGTTTTTCTACCAAGTGGACTCATGTTTGAAACATTTCATGGTAGACTTTTATTTTAATGGACATTCTTCTTAAATGTTTGCTTATGTGATTAAATAAAATTCTACAAAATTAGTTACCATGGAGTGTATATGACATTAAATCATAGTCAGAGGTGCATAGCAGAATGATTAATTTTTATTCTTAAGAAGGTGATAAGAAAAGTATGTCTTGTCATCTATCGCTGCATCAACTGGATCATTATACGTAGAACTGTCAAGCTGGGTTAGATTAATGCTGCTTATCATAAAATCATAGGATTAGAAGGAACCGCAAGGGTCATCTTGTCTAACCCCCTGCCAGTATGCAGGATTTTTTGTTATGTTTAAATTAGACCTATTTATTATCAAATACAAGGAAATGTTCCTGATAGAGCAAGAAAAATCTTGGAAAAGTGAACTTTTATGAAGTCTTTAACTTAGAATAACAAAAAACATTTTTTTTAAACTACCTTGTATTATACATGAAGTAATAACCTAATTCTAGACTGCTCTATTTCTACCTAATATTTAGGTAACAGATGAAACTACTCTTGATGTAATAATGCGGTACTTATATGAAATTATATTGAATAAGGAGATGTTAACCAAAGTAACTGAAATAATGACTAGATTGACCAGCTGTTTCAAAGTGAGTTTTTTACATCCTCATTTTAAAAGGCCCAGTTCTGCAAATTGCAGCGCATCCTAAATAGGGAAGTTCTTGTTATAATGTCTTTTAGATGATAGCTCATCTCAATTGATTGGCCTCTTAAGGTTGGTATGGCTACTTCCACCTTTTCAGGTTCTCTGTATGTATAAATATCTTCTTGCTGTATGTTCCAGTCTATGCATCCGATGAAGTGGACTGTAGCCTACGAAAGCTTATGCTCAAATAAATGTTAGTCTCTAAGGTGCCAGAAGTACTCCTTTTTTTTTTTTTTGTGTCTTTTAGCAGTAGACTTTGGATCTGAAACTGACTTTCCCTAGGCACGCTTAATCTCAATCAAGGCTATCCTTCTAGTCTCAAAATATTAGGTCTGTTGACTATATCTTGGTAATCCCGACATAGCTTTTTAAACCACCTAAATCTTGCAGTAAGTGCTAAATTCTCTGTCCCAGCAGCTGTATTTATAACCATACTCATGAGGAGAGGGAGACCTGAACACTATCTCTCCTATTATAAAACACATCTCTGAACCAGCTACTTGTTTGTCAGCAAAATGGAACTCTACAGCAGTGCAATCTGCATTCACTCTTCTGAAGACAGAAAAGTACATTTCAGCAAGTTTCCTGGCATAAAGCACTCAAGATGATCAGTATTCGTGGGCTCACTTGCGTTGATTTTGCCATGGATTGTATAGACTGAAAGGAAAATGTTACTGCTAGCAATCAGTTTACTCTGTTTTACACTACAGCCTTTAAAAGGTAAAAAAGGAAACTTGTGAAAGTCAGAAATAATGAAGACAAGTCTTTGAAATGAGAGAACGGGGTATATCCATTGAGGGAACAAAGAAGTAAGAGTTGCATGCTTGGCTCAGATAGAAATTATGGGAAAATAAGAAGTCAAACAAGTTATTTAAGGAATATACATTTTTGAAGGACCATCTCCCTCTTTGCATGTGGAAGAAGTTTTGTAGTCAGTTTTTCTTTTGTTATTGACTTGTTCCCTAAATATATATATTTTAACCATCCAGAAAGTAAATAATTGGTAATATAATTGCAAAATGATGTAAAATTGAAGCAATCAAGGCATCAGAAATTATACAGGTAAAGATCAAGATGTCTTAATCCTGATCACACTGGGCAGACCTCTGTGCCATGTGCTCTGGAGAACTTGATTGAGTTCAGTGGGGTTCCATATAGCAGCAGGGAGCTGCCCACGCAGACCTGATTGCATGATTGGGGCCTAATAATTTAATAACTTAAAATTCTTCTTGAATGAAAGGCTATATGAATTATTTTAAAATTAGCAATTAAAACTATTTTTCTTCACAGAGCATGTACTCTAACACTTCTCTCAATCAACTGATTGTGGTTGTGAGCATTAATACGTTTGCTCAGAAATGACTCTTCATACGTACTGTTAAGTTAAAGGTTGAAATTAGGCTTCTGTAATGGGGGGTAGTAGTGTGTGACTGATAAAAGTTGTTCGTTGTGCTAATAAATTCATAATTTGTGTTAATAACTCAGGGATATTAAGACTGGAACTAAAATATAATTTTTAAGATGTTAAAGATTTTTATATTGTAAATTTTTGTCACTTTGGTTTTTATCAGAAGTCTGCAATGTTTTGAATATTTTGGCATACATTGTTTGATTAGACAGAAGTGTATTAAATGGACCTGATCCTAAGAAGTTGCTTATCTTTCTTGACACTAATACCTTTCAGTGGAATAAAATCATAGATTCATACAGAAGGGACCAGGAGATCCTCTACTCTGACCTCTGTATATCACAGAATATGAAATTCACCATAGTTACTCCAGCATTGAGCCAAGTAACTTGTGTATTGATAAATCATTGCTTCCAGAAATTCATCCAGTCTTGATTTGAGGACCTGGAGAGATGGGATTCTACACTTCCCAGTTGGGAGCTTGTTTTCAGTTGTTAAGTCCCTAACTGTGTATTAAAATTATGTGCCTAATTTCTATGAATTTGTCTGGTTTCAGTTTCTAAGTCACGGTTCTTGTTCTGCCTTTCTCAGCTAGATTAAAGAGCCCTTTAGTACCTGGTATTTTCTCCTTGTGAGGGGTCTTGCACACTATAATCAAGTTAGGTATGTCAGGTAATGTGTAAAAACAGTAACAGTGTAACCAATTAAAATTCATCAGTTACCACAGTTAAACGTTACCCAGGAACCAAGGGTACAGGGGCTGCTGCAGCACCCCCACATTTTAGGTGGGGCTTTGGTGCCACCACTATGCCTGGGCATCCCCACTGCTGCTGTAGTATGAGAATGTGCACTTGGGGCTTTGCTGCTGCCCGGCATCCCAGGTGTGGGGCTGGCTTCCCGGAGGGATCCCAGGTGTGAGGCCAGCAGCCGGGACAGACCCTGGTGCGCCAGGATGATGGGCGGCAGCAGAGGCACGGCATGGGGCGGCAGCAGAGCTCCAGTCACGACAGCAGGAGAGCCCTAAACGCAGTGCTGGCAGCCTGGAGGGACCCTGGACAAGTGGGACATCAGCTGAGACCCTGGGTGCAGGACGGCAGCCGGGACTCTGGGTGGAATTTAACTGTTAACATAAACCGATAAGTATCAAGCTTATCGGTTAACCGGTTAAACTCTTATGTCAGTGGTGAAGAGAGGATAGGAAAACAGAGGGAGTTTGCCTGGGGCTTTGCTTGGGAGGATTTTTTTGTGTGCCTTTCAGGCTTCTGTGAGCAGTAAATAGAACATCTTTAGAGGCTCTTGGAAGGAAGACATGGATAGTGAGAAATCAGCTGTTGTGACCTGCACAGGATGTGCAATGTTTGTCTTTCTCCCAGAGGATAGAAGCGACTTCGTCTGTACGAAGTGCAAGCTGGTCTCCATATTGGAAGAGAAGGTTAAGGATTAGAGACCCAGTATCAACTCTGTGTTGCATCAGAGAAAATGAAGACTTTCTGGATAGAAGTCAGCGTTTGGTACTGCAGGCACAGCATGCAGAAGAATCCGAGAGGGCAGTGCAGAACGGGGAAGAAAATTGGCAGCATGTGACCTCTAGAAGAAGAAAGAGGAGAACCCATGTATCCCCAGTGCAGATGGAGGTAAGAAACCATTTTCAGGCTCTCTGCACAGGTACTAAGGTGGAGAATGGTTTTAAAGAGTCATCTGAGGGAAGGGATCAGAAGGAGACCCCATCAACTGGAAGGCATGGAATACATTGCCCTAGGGATGGGGGTTCCACGACCACCACTCCCAAGAGGAGGTGACAGGTGGTGGTGGTCGGGGACTCCCTCCTAAGGGGGACGGAGCCATCCATCAGTCATCCAGACCGGGAAACTCAATAATTGTGCTGCATGCCTGGAGCTAGAGTTCAGGATGTGAATGAATGTCTGCTGAGACTGGTGAAGCCCTCAGACCGCTACCCCTTCCTGCCACACCATGTGGGCACCAATGGTACTGCCAAAAATAACCTTGAGTGGGTCACTGCAGACTATGTGGATCTGGGAAGAAACAGTTTTATCTCTATCTGGTAAAGGGCCTACATAATTGCTGAAATTTCTTAGTTCTGGGCTTAAATCTTTGTATGCTGAAATCACTGTTTTTCCATTCAGTGACATTTTGGTGAGTATATATTTTGTTGTGATCGCTGTTATTTATAGGTTCTGAAAATGTCTGAAACCCTTCGCTTTTGCCTCTTTTAAAAAATGTAGAACAGGGGTAGGCAACCTATGGCATGCGTGCCGATTTTCAGTGGCACTCACACTGCCTGGGTCCTGGCCACGGGTCCGAGGGGCTCTGCATTTTAATTTAATTTTAAATGAAGCTTCTTAAACATTTTAAAAACCTTATTTACTTTACCTACAACAGTAGTTTAGGTATATATTATAGACTTATAGAAAGAGACCTTCTAAAAACGTTAATATGTATTGCTGGCACACGAAACCTTAAGACTAAATAAAGACTCGGCACACCACTTCTGAAAGGTTGCCGACCCCTGATGTAGAAACTAGTGACCTAATTTTGGAAAGAAGAATAAAACTAACTTTCTGGAATGTTTACCATAACACTACCATTGTGTCAGTTCTCGTTGCTTAGCGTTTAGTGAAGATGGAATATTCCTGCTGCAGCAAACTGAAGTTCTATCCTCTGCATGTGGATAAGCAATGGAGTTAGCCTTCCTATTTCCCTCTAGCTAAACTTCTGAAGTTGCTTGATTTCTGTTTTGCAATATACTGTGACTGTGCCAACTTGAGGGTAACTGCTGAGTAGAACATTGAGATTACATCCACACACTGGCACTTCGGGGGTGATTTTAAAAGTACTGTACTGTAATTGGAATTTAATTACTATAAATTGGAAACTTTAGAAAGACAAAATGTTTAAAAAGTACCCCGAACCCCAAGCATTTCACTTCACTTTTCTCTGGAATATTTTGGATGTGCATATTAAGGCACAGGCAACCTGTACTTGTAGTATCATCTGCAGTTTTTTGCTTTGCTTTTCAGTGAAAAAGACATTAAAAAAATTAGTATTCTGCAAACTGAAAAAGAGACTATTACCTAATTGGCTTTTGGTTAGGAGGATCCTGATTTCTAGGTCAATGTAAAACAAATAAGCATTTAAATTGAAGAGGAACAGCTGTTCCACAACCCCTTTTCACAGTGCCTGGTTTTGTTAAGGATAATTATGTCTAATTTAAAATTATGATAGCTTTGAGTATTGAGCTTTGCCTTGTTACATTCACCAGCTTACTCTCCTTCATCAAGAAGACAGAACAGTCTGTCATGGTGGCAAAAATATCCATCTAGACTTTTGGTTTGATTTTTTCCAGACCTTTTGAATCCTAAAAATAAATTTAGTTTTAGAAAAGACACTTTCAATGCAGACCTTTTTTATTTACTTGTGACTGTCTTTCTACTTGGTTTTAATTTTCCAAATCCCAAAACACACCCAGTTTACTAGGCTGAAGAACTACTAGAAGTAGATATGTTAAAAAATATTATGAGAGCAGCATTTTTGTTGATATTTTTAGTTTGAAAATAGAAACCTCAGCACTTAACAGTGGAAAATTCAAGAAACTCCTTATCAGCCCCATGGAAAGAAACATATGCTAAAGATGTCCTGTGGATTGCACATTGTTTGTTTCAATTAACACATTGATATTCTCTGCCAGTTTTTGAGACAAGTCCAGGTGACAGTTCAGATGATGCCTGAAAATTATATTTTAATTTGGCTTTTAAAATAGGCTTACATTTTTATAAAATTTTAAAAAGGATTTGGGTCTGCAGAAACTCAATGTTAGATTAGTAATTCACACCAGTGCCTGAACATTTAAACAGAATTTATATTTTATTTACATTTTGCTGACAGGAAACATACTTCTCATACCTTTTATAAAACTTTGATTGCCAGAGATATTAAAATTATGGTGTTTTTGCATAAGACTATATACATCAAGTAGTAGTAGTTTTTATAAGCAGTTTTTATAAAGATGCTGTAGGAACAAATCCATAAGCATGGTTAAGAATAGAATAAATACAGCCTTCAGTGAAATAATGTAAAATATAATTATATAAATATTTGAATAGCATGTTTACATGTGAAATTCAATGCCTATGTGTGTTTTTTGGCTGCCGTTATGCCAAGATATCTGTGGATGTCCCTTTTAAAAAGATGAATGTTTCATCTGATTTTTTTTTCTTGAGGTATTCTTTACTTTGAGAGCTAAATTCAAGTTCCATCTTTGTTTTTTCAGACAAATGTTTGCTTTTTGAAAAAAATTTTTCTTTTACATTTCTATTTATTTCATAGTTTATGCAATGTTTTTAATGTTGCTGACTTTTGAATGTATCAATGCAATGTAAGAGAGCCTAAAACTTTTGTTGACTCCACTGCAAGGTGGTTTCAGTGCTGTAGAAGAGAAATTCTAGTATTAGTTAAGTTAAGGCAAAATTCTGCCCTTATAAGTGTCGTATACACTCTGGGAGAATGGAACATCAGCAGCTGAGTTGGAGATCAGACAGAGTAGATGGGGTCACGGTGTTGCTGTCCCAAAAAGGAACAGTGTTTGCTCCCCTATTAGCATCTGTTGCCTTAACCCCCTTATGACATGGAAAGCATGTAAACATAGGGTCAGAATATAAAGATAGTCATATCTACAATGAGTGAGTCAATAGTAGTCATATCTATATCATTTGTATATAACAATAACGTAACAGAACCATCAAGAAAGTATGTCTTGACTGGGTCAAGTGATGCTATGAATGTATCATCTCTTGTCCTTCTATGTCCTGTCATCTTTTTACTGTTTGTCATATCTTAAAGTGTAGATTGTAAATTTGAGTTAGGGACTGTCTTGCTAAGTCTTTTTTGTGAAGCAACTAGCACATTTATGGTACTATAAAACCATACAAAATGATATATGCTAAATTATTTCCTGACTGGATATTGCAAAACTGCTACAAGGATATAGCAAGTTTTTGAATGAGTATTTTTGAGAAGAAAGGTTAACAGAAACCTCTGCAAAATGAGGGAGCTTAATACAGATCATATGGGCAGGGACACTGAAAACATGAGCCTAGGATCTGTAAATTAGTATGTCTACCTAAAAAACTATTTTCGGGCCTGGATAGTTTTTAAATTGCAGACTTACAACAAATATTTAATAGCTGAATATTGCTATCAGTGCACTATAAAGCCCTGAAATATATTAACCTTATTCCTGCCTTTGTAAAGTAAAAGGCAAATCAATCTGGTGTACTACAGAACCTTAAGAATAAACATTTCGATTTAAAAGTGATACCTGTTAGCAACAAGTCCAACTTATTTTTGAGAGAAACAAATAGCTAGGAGAACTGAATATAAAAATGTGTTCTGAAATCAGCATGCTGCCTCTTTCCTATGGTGAAGAGGTGACTAGCAATGTTCAAATAATCAAGTTCAATTAGTGAGCCGGTGGGCAGCTTCAGAGTGTCTTGATGTAAGTCTGATGTAGTCTGATATGCCACCAGCAAATGATTGAAGTGGACACTGTTTTAACAGTAAGAACATAACATAAGACCATAAACAATGGCCGTACGGGTCAGACCAAAGGTCCATCTAGCCCATGTATCTGTCTACGACTATGGCCAATGCCAGGTGCCCCAGAGGGAGTGAACCTAACAGGTAATGATAAGTGATCTCTCTCCTGCCATCCACCTCCATCTTCTGACAAACAAGGGCTAGGGACACCATTCCTTACCCATCCTGGCTAATAGACGTTAACAGGCTTAACCTCCATGAATTATCCAGTTCTCTTTTAAACGCTGTTATAGTCCTGGCCTTCACAACCTCCTCAGGCAAGGATTTCCACAAGTTGACCGTGCACTGGTGTAAGAATACCTCCTTTTATTTTGTTTAAAACTGCTGCCCATTAATTTCATTTGGTGGCCCATAGTTCTTGTATTCTTGGAACAAGTAAATAACTTTTCCTTATTTACTTTCTCCAACATCACTCATGATTTTATATATCTCTATCATATCCCCCCTTAGTCTCCTCCTCTTTTCCGAGCTGGAAAAGTCCTAGCCTCTTTAATCTCTCCTCACATGGGACCTATTCCAATCCCCTGATCATTTTAGCTGTCCTTCTCTGAACCTTTTGTAATGCCAGTACACCTCTACCCCGATATAACACTGTCCTTGGGAGCCAAAAAATCTTACTGCACTATAGGTGAAACCACATCTATAGAACTTGCTTTGATCCGCCGGAGCACGCAGTCCCCGCCCCCCTGGAGCTCTGCTTTACCGCATTATATCTGAATTCGTGTTCTATCGGGTCATGTTATATCGGTGTAGAGGTATATCTTTTTTGAGATGGGGGTTCCTGGCCAATGGGACCTGTAGGTGCCACACTTTGAATGGGGGCAGAGTGCGGAGCCCCCTGGCTGCCCTTTGCATAGGAGCTGGAGGCGGGACATGCCGCTGCTTCCAGGAGCCCTACAGAGTGGGGCAAATGCCCGACCCTGCTCCCTGGCTGGAGCTCGAGGGCCGGATGCAGCCCTTGGGCCGTAGTTTGCCCACCCTTGAACTAGTCCTATGATTATTCAGTACTCTTCCAGACAAGGGAGGTTTAGACAAGTTACATGTTGCTAATAGTACCTGGAGTTTGACAATTGATGTTCAATAGCCTTCTGATGACATTCTTTGTGTTGGTCAATAATACATAACAGAAGCATCCAGTAAAAGTTGCTGTCTTCTTCCCTGAAACCATCGAAATACACAGGATGGAAAGAATAGAATTCTCTTCCAGAACCAGTGTGTAGAAACTGCCTCTAAGGAACTTTTCCGAAATGTCACGGAGTATTCTTGTGTAAGGACAACAGAGAAGGAATTGAGAGTGGTGTGTGTGTGTGATTTCTGTATAAAGATTTCTGCATAAATCAGTGAGAAGGAGTATACAGTGCACAGCAGAGTGACATGGAATGTGAGGCCCTGCTGTTTTCAAGAACTTTTCAAAAGTCGTGTCTGTTTTTGTTGGATGGGTGTTAGAAAGATTGGACAGGAAGAGGCTGCAGAAAATCAGAATAGGAGAGGAGGACCTGCATCAGAGTTTGGTTGTCTGGGCAGGAAGGAAAGGAGTGATTTTAAAAGTATTCAGAGGTGGGAAGCTTTGGACACTACCTGGGTGTGCTGGGCAAGGGGGAAAAAGAGGAGTCAAAGATTACCTCTGGTATGCAGGCCTAAGTGATGGGGAGGATGTGGTAGTGGTATCAACTGTGACAGTGAATGGATAGTGGATGAGGGTTTGGGGAATTCATTTATGGCTATGTTAAGCTTAAGGGGACTTCATGGCACCCAGGAGGATGTGTCGGAGAGAGGCTGAGATGCAGGATGGATGGAGGGAGGCGGATTGGTAGATCTGAAAGTCATTGGTGTAAGATGATGGTTAAGTCAAGTGAGGTAAGTGAACACACAGACTGTAACGAGAGAAGAGAAGTGGGCCATCAACAGAACTATGAGATCCCCCGTGGGAGAGCAGAGAGAGAAACCACTCAAAGACACCTGGAAAGAGCCATTAGAGAGAGGAGAGGACGAGGCTTGAAAGGCAAGGGAGGACAGGCTTTCAAGAAGTGCACGATCAAATGCCAAAGCAGTAAAGAGGTAAAGGAGTCTGAGGCTGGGTTTCAAGCAGGAGAGTGTGCTTAGTCACAGACAGCAAGAGTGGCTTTTGAAGATAGAGATCAGGGCATGCTTTTATTTTGAGGGGGACCTGGTTAGAAGAAAATGAAAGGTTCAGGTGCAGGTGTGAGAGTGGGGTCAGAGGGGTCAGTGTTTGGGATTAGTTGAAGGTGTAAGTAAAAGGGTCAGTGGTGAGAGAAGATGAAAGAATTATTGGTGTTGGAGGGAGGAGGATGTAAGAGTGGAGTGTGTTTCTAAGATCTTATTGATCTTACTGATTTTCCCCCCCTACGTCTTAGAAATAGGAAAGGGGAGGATTTTAGGAAAGGGGGGGGAAAGATAGCAAATATAAGCATCTTGGATTGAGAATGTTTGGAGTGAATGAGGCAGGAGGAATACTGCTGTCTAGCAAGGAATATGGCAGAACTGAAAAAGGAGAGAACAAAATTATAGTGAAGGAAGTTGATGTGATCACAACTTTCTTCAGAGGCATTCAGTGGCACTGGAGCAGGAATAGAAGAATTACAGGTTTGGGATGGGTTGGAGAGGGATGAAATTACATAGAGAGGGGCTAGGTCAGAATCTTATTTTCTGTTCTGCATACGCAGTTTCTTTGCTCGCCTGTACAGTTTGACATACAAGTTCCATCTATATTTTGTGGTTTTTGTGGAACTAGGTGCAGTGGCCAATCTAAATAGCTTCCTGGACTATTCAGATGTATTCACAATGTCCTTGTTGTGGAATTCCTAAAACTAAAGGCTTTGCTTTGTGTTTACCGTATACTATAGAGAGTGAAGCCCTTTCACTAGGGAAACAATAAACAGATGGATATTTGGATCTTAAATTTTGTTTGTGTTGCTGTTCTGTTTACATAACTTCACAACTGAGGTTTAAATGCCTCTGAAACATGATGGCTATAGTCTAATTAGAAGAACAGAATTCTAATTTTAGGGATACCATCTGAACATTTACCAGGTGGGAAATGTTTTTCACAATGTTAAATTTGAAACATCTGGGGAAATAATTTGTTAAAATTGTCATCTTTGAGCTGATTAGAGGATTTTTATTTGAAAAGTGAGCTGGTATTTGGAAGACAGCATCAGAGATGAAACTAGTTTCTATTCTGTTTTAATGCTGGTTTAACATCAGAAGAGGAATGTTTACGTAGTGAAGTTCAACATCTTATGTAAATATTAAACTTTAATTGAAGATTCTTTTCTGAAGATGTTCGCTTTCTTCAGGGCTTTGAGCCAAGGAACTTGTTTCTGACTGGAAGTTTGTCTCTTTTGACTATATCTTCTATGGTGCAGCAATACAAAAACGGTTGGTCTTTAAATGAATGAACTCTTCTCTCTGCCCCCTTCCCCAACCCCCAATTTACATTTCTATGGAAGATTAGTGGGTGTATCTGCTTTAAAAGTGGATTGGGGGTGAGAAACTTGCTCAGAACTAACGAGTAACAGAAAATTAATTGTGAAAGCTTGGTTATTGTACGTTGGCTTTGAAGATTTTTTTTTTAAACAAATGTTTTCTTTGGGTCACAGGAAAATAATGCAATCTCTGAAGTTTGATTTTATGGTCTGGAGTGCCATTGCTACCATGGTTCATTGTTAATTGTACTGCTGCACCCTAGGGTCTGGTTTCTCAGGCTGAAGCTCCTGTAAATAGGGGAGGCAGGAAATCCAGAAGAGATTCAGACAGGCTGTCAGGCAAGTTTCCATAGGCTTACTGCCAAGCCTTTTTTTTTTTTTTTTTTTTTTTTTTTGAGCAAAGCAAGTTACTTCACCCCCCTTGTTTTGATGTCCTGTCAGATGTACAAATTTACTTCAGAAGGGCACAGGTTTCAATTTCCAGCAAAGTATACATTAATAAAGTAAAATAAAAAATAATAAAAAAGTGTAGCTGGAGAGTGAAAGTGAAATGAACAAAGTTTTAACCTCCCGTTGTTCTTACATAACCACCATCAAAGTTTTAATGACAAGGTGCTTCTGAAAATAAGATCAGTGGTAATCATGTCACCTGGATTGTTAGCTGCTAGGCTCTCTGAAAAGGAAATGTTTGCTAACAGCTGTAACATTTAAATAAAAGTTGATATACAATAGTTTAGGATTATGACACCCTAACATGTTATACTCCTTTCAGTTGTAACTTATTAAAAGAAAATACTATTTGAAGATCTTGAAAATTATAATTTTGAATTGCAGAACACAACATTATTTAAGTTAGGTAACAGTTGTTTTCTAAGTTCTTTGCTAATATTGCATACAGTAGAAAGCCCTTCATGGCTACGTGAAATGAGTTGGTGGTCTTAGCTTAATGGACAGGTGTTCACGTAATAAAAAACACCACAATGAACACGACTACAACTACATAAAACCTTTTTTAAATCTAGTTCTGCAGCTGAGCCAAAACTTGTATAGGCTCGGGGTATTAAATGAGCATGTGGACCCCAGAGACACATCCCACTATAACAAATTGAGGCTGCTGTATTTGTGCAGTTCCTACTACAATGGGGTCCCAATCCTGCTAAGGGACGTCTGATGCTACCAGAATATAAAATACTAAATGATGATGATGATTGGTGTGAAGTGGCCCAAGATTGCTTCTACCCAAGCTTAAATAGTGGACTTAAGTCTACGGAGCTGTGAATTTAACAGTGTAGACAACCACTAAATTAACTTTAAAAAGGCTGTATAGAATGAGCAGATCTATGAGCTGTGACATAATATCAAATGCTGTTTTTAGGCTATAAAGTTCTTACTTTTATGCAGTGTATTTGGCTTTGTTCTAGAAGGCGGTAATACAGATCACATTGTATGGAAGGATCCTGTGACAGACTCAGGGGTTCCTATTAAATAACTAGATTCATTTGTTCTTCTTTTTCATAAACATTTTATTTCTTAACTAAACAGCGAAATGAAAAATTAAAACTTTTCCTGTAATGTTAGGAGCCTGATTTCTGAATATATACACAGGTCTGGTACAATTTCAAGGATCTTCATTGTGTCAGCACACTGTGTAGCATATAGGAGGTAAGTTCATCTAAAAAATTTAAGTCTTGGGCCCTCCTATCAATATCTTTCAATTCTGTGTATATTTTCTAACAAAATCATGTTACTTCCTCTCAATCAGTGAATAGGGTGTTTTCCTCTGGCGAATGTGGGGTCCTAAGGCATCAGTTTCTGCAGGAATATTTTTTGTTGAAAAATCTGTTTGCCAGGGTTGCATAGACTGCAAAGATATGTTCCAAATGTGAAGACTCTAGACAGACCGCTCTAGTGCCTCTTCCTGTGCTCATGGCTTTCCCAGAGTGAAACTGGCAAGACTGGTTTCACTTGCTGCTCTTCAGAACCCTACAGCCAGCAGAGTAACTGTAAGATTTGTATTACTCTACTACTGTTTTTTTGGAGAATACTACAAGCAGCAGCAACAGCAGTAGAGGCAGGCATCAAATCTATTCACTGGGGAGGAGGAATTAAAAATAGAGGCTGGCAGGGGAGTTAGAATAGCGGACAGAGTTTGGCAGCAGGTTGGGGGGGGCAGGGACAGTAGCTGGGACTATACCCTTGGCAGAAGGTCCTATTGCGAGAGTCAGGGATCTGGTTTGGGTAAAGAGAAAATTCCTCTGTGTCAACAGGCAGAGGATGGAGTGGAGATTCAGATGTATTAGGGATGTATTAGTCAATAGCTGATCTGAAAGATAGAGGCCCTGAGCAGGAACTTGAGGCAACATCACACTTCCTCTTCTTAACATGTGCTGGCATAGAGTGATCTGGGTAATATGTTGTGCTCCCTTGGCTTCACTGATTGATTGGAGTTCCACCTTTTATTTTTCACATTGACCTCTGGCTAGCAGGGTTAGTCCTGCTGGCAAGTGAGTGTTTGGTAAAATTCAAAGTTAAATTGCTTTGTTGCAATTTAATTATGGATTTCAGGTTTCTGTTATTAAAAACAATCTAGTTTATCTGTGCCTGTGTTGCTTCTTTTACTCTTCTTCCCTCCTTTTTCTTGTTACATTCCACATTTTTAGTTCTGTTTTTACAATGTATCTCTTCCTCCATTTTTACATTGTGCCCTCTTCCTTCCTTCCTTCCTTCCTTCACGCCTCAGCAATTTTTTTCCTGTCTTTTCCTTCCCCAATCTCATTCCTCTCCTTACTCTCCAAATCCATTCTCCTTTCTGATAATTCAGATTATGCTCCTCGTACAGTCTTAGGCAACAGTGACATGACCTTTGGTTCTCTATATTGTGTAAGGAATAGGTGAACTCAGCATGTCATTCTCATTAAAAAAATAGCACTATACAATACCAGTAAAGAACACGCTAAATCAGGGGTCCCCAACGTGGTGCCCGCGGGCGCATCTTAATGTGCCCGCGTCCTGGCTCCGGGAGAGCACCCGCCGAAATGCCGCTGTGGCATTTTGGCGGGGACGCCTCTTGATGACGACGCTTGTCGCCGAAAAGTGATGGCATCGAGAGGCATCGCTCCCGAATTTTGGCAGCGACGCTTCTTGATGACGCTGCTTGCTGTTGACAAGCGACGTCATCGAGAGGCGTCGCTCCCAAATTTTGGCGGGGATGCCTCTCGATGATGTCGCTTGTCGATGGAAAGTGATGTCATCGAGAGGTGTTGCCGCTGAAATTTGGCAGCATTTCGGTGGGTGTTCCACCGCCGCAGTGGTCCTTCGGCTGGCGCCTGCCAGCCAAAAGGGTTGGGGACTACTGTTCTAAATAGTATAAGAATTGGCTAACTGACACATCTTAAAAAGTAGTTGTCAATGGGGAATCATCCAAATGTGAGTGATTCTAGTTGGGGTTCTGTAAGAATCAGTAGTAGGTCTGACATTATTCAACATTTTTGTCAGTGATCTGGAAGTAAATATGAAATCACTGCTGATAAAATTTCTGTATGACACACAGATTGGGTGAGGCAGACGGTAGTCCTACAGAGCAATTTGGATTGCTTGGTAAGCTGGGCTAGCCGAACAAAATACTGTACATTTTAATAGAGTTAAATGCAAGGTTGTTTATCTAGGAACAAGGAATGCAGGCAATACTTACAGAATGAGGGGGACTGTATTCTGGAAAGCAATGGTTGTAAAGGATTTTGGTATCGTAGTGGACGAGCAACTCCGCGTGAGCTCTCAGTGTGGTGCTGAGGCAAAAAGAGCTTATGCAATCCTTGGATCTACAAATAGGGGACTAGTGATTAGGAGAGACAAGATGACTTTACCTTTGCATGTATCCAGCATTGATGAGAGTGATACTAGAATGGTGCATATAGCTCTAGTGTCCATGGTTTAAAATGCATGTTGAAAAATTGAACATGGTGCAGAAAAGACCCAAAAAAATGATTCAGAACTGGAGAAAATGACTTACAATGAGAGGTTTAAGGAGCTCAGTCTGTTTTGTTTGTCAAAAAGATTGGAGGTAACTTGATTAATGTATAAGTATCTTCATGGTAAAACATACTGGGTACTAAAGGGCTCTCTATTTGAGGAAACCATATGACTGGAAACTGAAGCCAGATATGTTAAATTAAGAATTATGCACAATTTTTTAAATAGGGGGGTGTGGTGAATGTGGGAGACATCTACATTATTTTTGGTGAATATTATGTGTGCCTGTCTGACTACAGCCAGTTGCATTAAAAGAGGCTATTAAGAAGAGCAAGTAGGAAATGAAACAATGGCCTGAGATAAGACACCTCTGGGTAAATAACTTCAGGAGGTTTAAGACATTACTTGGGAAAAGGTGTCTTCCAGGTTTAGCACTAGTTATGTAGTTGGTATGGCAAGCCTGAGGGCCAGAGATCAAAAGGACACTTAACTGTTAAACTCTCCCTCTCTCTACTGAGGGATGATGGTTCAGTCTGTCAGAAGGCAGATGGACAGATACAGACCCTGCATGTTGGCTTTGGGGCAGCTACACTTGCCCAAGCTTTGAGGCAATGATGAGCTTTAGGTCAGTCCTAGGCATGGTGGCCTCTTGTTGTTTTAATTGTTTTTTCTGATTGCTATGTACCTTTGGATGAAGAAACATTTCATTTGTTTGAAAGAAGCTCTTTTGAGTCATTGCAATCAGCCACTAGTCAGGCTCCCAGAGGGGAGTTTTTTGGAGTTGCCAAGTACAATTGGGCCTGTTGGGTTAACACTGTTGCAAGATGGGGACTGTAACCCAGGGATCCAGTCTGAGTTTGGTGGTGTTCCACTCTTAAAAGGAATGAGCGAAGTGATGTCAGTTGCCTGAACAGTGCTCTCAAGAGGGACTGCAAAGGGGTCTAAGGTGCATTTTGCCTTGTAATCGTACCCGATGGTGATTAACTGTTGGAACAAACTACTAAGCAAAGTGTGTGTATTCTCTGTTTCTGGATGTCTTCATATCAAGGCTGGTTATCTTTCTGGAAGATTTGCTTTAGCCAAATACTAGTTATTGGGCTCAATACAGAAGTCAGTGGGTGAAATTTAAGGGATTGTGATGTACAAAAAGTCAGACTAGATGATTTAATGGTCTCTTCTGGTCTTAAGATCTGCTAACATATAAACTTTACCGGCAATTATTTTGTTTTTTTTTTCTTTCAAATAATTGAAAAAGATACAGAATAGTCTTGGACCTTGACACTATCTCTGACTTTTCCCTTCTAAAGAGGCACACAAAGTAGATGCAGTTGTGGGGGCCTATTTCACATGGAGTGTCTCATGCTTGGAGTGTAAGCTCTTCTGACCAGGAACCATCTTTATGTTATGTGTTAGTACACCACCTAACAGAATAGGATTTGTTCCTTGACTGTGACCCCAAGGTACGACTATGATACCAATAACCATAGAAAGCCAGTGGTTATGTTTATTGACTTCCTAGTCATACTGAGCTCCAGCTGTGCAGGGGTGAGCCTTAAGCACCCCAGTCCAAGAACCCCTTCAGTAGGTGAATGAATTGGCTGTGCAAATGCATTTCTGTTGTAATTCATTTCACTTGAGGTTTTTAAGGTGATCACTTCAATTGAAATTGGTTACGTTGACAAGACACCCAGAGTTGAAGATACTAGCTTATTAAACTTACTAACTCCCTTCTCCTTACTCGTAGGTGTTTTCTGTTTCCCTATAAGAGCGCCATTGATCGTACTAAGCTAGACACTAATACTTAAAATAGCAAAAACAGCAATAGAAATCCCACACTATGAACTTGCTTTGTACATTTAATGTTCTATATCTTTTGCATAAGGCATGAATCCTTTGTCCCTCTAGGACCCCACCCCCCACTTCTCAATGGAAAGACACCAGGTTAAGGATGGATTCCAGTTCAGGTGACATGATCATGTCAGTGTAAGACTTCATTACCCACTTGCCAGCGCACACCTATACAGGAAGACTTACAAGTAAAACAGAGCCATCTACAGTCAGTTGTCCTGGTTAATGGGAGCCATTAAGATTCCAAACCACCATTAATGGCCCACACGTTGCATAATTACAGTAGACCCTCAGAGTTATATTTCATATTTCTAATTTCTGATACAAGAGTGATACATTTATACAGATAGGATGATCACACTCAGTAGAATATAAGATTTGTAATGATACCTTACAAGAGACCTTTTGCATGAAGCATATTTTAGTTACATTATGTTCACACTCATCAGCATGCTTTCATAAAATCGTATAAAGTGCAACGTCACACCCTTAGAATTAGAAAGTTTTCCTAATATCTAACCTATATCTCCCTTGCTGCTATTTAAGCCCATTACTTCTTGTCCTGTGCTCAGTGGATAAGGAGGAAAGCTTGTCACTTGCCTTTTTGTAACAGCCTTTCACATACTTGAAGATTGTTATCATGTCTTCAGTCTTCTCTTTTCCAGACTAAACAAACCCAATCTTTCTTCGTAGGTCATGTGTTCTAGACCATTGTTAATTTTTATTGCTGCCTTCTGGACTTTTTCTAATTTGTCCACATCTTTCCTGAAGTGCGTTGCCCAAATGAGGCCGCTTTAGTGCTGAGTAGAGTGGAAGAATTACTTCTCATATTTCACTGACAACACTCCAGCTAATGAAGATGGGGACTGCAGGTAGACCGAGCTATTAGTGAAGGCTAAGAGGAGGGAACAGCATTTTATTCCAGGCTGGGGGAGACCTCGTCTACATTGAAAAATAAGACTGACCTAGGCCAGCTATATTGCTCAGGGCTGTGGAAAAAAATTTCATGTGCTGAGCCTTATAGTTAGGTCAAACTAACTCCTGGTGTAGATAAAGCTAGATCGATGGAAGAATTCTTCCATCAATCTAGCTATTGCTTGTCCCAGAGGTGGGTTAATGACATTAACAGAAAGGGAATGCTGCAGCATTGTAGTTGTGCAGCTGTAGTGTAGATATAGCCTAAGGCAGAGGTTCTCAAACTGTGGTCAGTGGACCAGCAGTGGTCTGCGAGCTTCATTCAGTGGTCTGCACATAGTTTCCTCTAAGGTGTCTGACTGGGCGGTCGCACACAAGAGAATGAAGGGCCACCCACGTAATTAGTGGAGCCACACAGGCGTGGCTTCACTAATTAGGTGACTGGCCCTTGAGAAACTGCACTTGTAAAGTGAGATGGTGGCCTTGAGGGGAATAGGAGGTAGGGGGAGGGGATAGGGAAGTGAGAAGAGGGAGTGAGGGGAATTTGGACATGCAGGGCTGCGACAACTGGAGTAAGAGGCAACTTTCCCCAGCTCCAGGGCTGTGGCTGCTGGGGAGAGACACTCCCTCACTTCTTCTCAGCCCTAGCTTGGGGGCTGCCGCGGCACAGGAGAGAGGGAGAGAACCCCCTCCTTCCCAGCCTTAGCTTGTGGGGGGAGAGAGGGCACCTCCATTGCATTAGAAAGGTAAGAACTGATAGTAAATATGAGTTGTGTTCTTTTATTTGTAGAACAAAAAAAGTGAATTGTCTTTTTAATATAGCGTTTTTATCCAAAGCACTTTACAGTAGTTAGCTAATGGTACAAACAACATTTGGAAAGATCATTAAGTGGTCCACCGAGACAACCAGCAATTTTCAAGTAGTCTGCGGGAAAAAAAAGTTTGAGAACCACTGGTCTAAGGTAATAAATTAGAAGCATTAAAAACCTTAATTTTAAGTTATGAATGTAAGTAATTCAGGAAAAAAGTCATAGAATCAATGGCCAATTTTCAACATAGCAAAAGGTCAGCAGTGAAGTGTCCCCAAGATTCTTTGCTAGGACTGGTCATGTTTCAGTGTTATAGGCATGTTTGGTGGTATCACCTTTTATTAAAGTTGCCCAACACATCCTATAATAAGACCCTGTTTTCAGTTGCTTATAACTTTGTCAAATTTTAACCATTTGGGATATTTCCGTACCAGATGTCTGTCACAGTCTGAATAATTTTGCAAAATTTCAACCAACTCGGTCAGCCATTTCTGAGAATGAGATTAGGGAGTAATATGTTATTTTAACCATGTGGTGGTCTTTTTTTTTTTTTTTTAAATCTGCCAGCCTTTTCTTTGAGATACTTTAGCATGCACTTACTTTGGAGCAGGGACTTGCTTCTTGGCATGCTAAAGGACTTTGTGTCAGGGATGTGCCTTTTGGCATTCCAATGAAAATCTGCTTAAATTTGGTCAAGACTTTGAAAAATCGCAGTTTGTACATGCTCAGTGGAGACTTGCTCTGGAGCTTTGTAACTAAATTCTCTGACGTTTCTATCCATACAGGGCATTTTCCAACCCAGGACTGAGCTGGGTTTTCCATGCAATTGCAGTTTTGTGCTGCTGCAGGTGCAGCTGGGGCTGTTCTCTCTAAACATATGCTCCTCCAGAACCTAGAATGGCACCTGTGATTCCTGACTCACAGCACTTCTTTGTTGTCAGCAAATATTTGTCAAACCCACTGGCAAAGTGTGTGTGTCATTCCTATCTAGTGCTGGCCAACGTAGAGGATGACAACCTGTTACTGCTATCAGAAACTCTGTTAGCTTAAGTGGCTATGGCTATAGCTTAAGTGGATCTGTTGTAGATCGAACTATTCCAATCCTACTGTTTAACCAGGTTGGCGTCAATATCATAGAATCGTAGTACTGGAAGGGATCTCGAGAGGTCATTTAGTTCAGTCTCCTGAACTCAAGGCAGGACTAAGTATTATCTAGACCATCCCTGACAGGTGTTTGTCCAGCGTGCTATTAAAAATCACCAATGATGGAGATTCCACAATCTCCCTGGGCAATTTATTCCAGTGCTTAACCATCCTGACAGTTAGGAAGTTTTTCCTAATGTTCAACCTTAACCACCCTTTCTACAATTTAAGCCCATTGCTTCTTGTCCTATCCTCAGAGATTAATGAGAACAATTTTTCTAGCTCCTCCTTGTAACATCCTTTTATATACTTGAAGCTGTTATCATGTCCTCTCTGTCTTCTATTCTCCAGACTAAACAAAGCCAGTTTTTTCTATCTTCCTTCATAGGTCATGTTTTCTAGACTTTCAATCATTTTTGTCACTCTTCTTTGGACTTTTCCCAGTTTGTCCACATCTGTCCTAAAATGTGGCACCCAGAACTGGACACAATACTCTAGCTGAGCCCTTATCAGTGCAGAGTAGAGTGGAAAAATTACCTCTCATGTCTTGCTTACAACACTCCTGCTACTACACTCCAGAATTGATATTTGCTTTTTTTTTTTATTTTTATTTTTTTGTGCAAGTGTGTTACATGGTTGACTCATAGTACTCTTTCCTGGGCAGTCATTTCCCATTTAGTAGGTGTGCAACTGATTGCTCCTTCCTGAGTGGAGTACTTTGCATTTGCCCATGTTGAATTTCATCCTATTTACTTCAGACCATTTCTCCGGGAAGGATTTTCCAACCAGTTATGCACCCACCTTATAGTAGCTCCATCTAGGTTGTATTTTCCTAGTTTGTTTATGAGAAGGTCATGCGAGAGAGTATCAAAAGCCTTACTAAAATCAAGATGTACCACATATACCGCTTCCCCCCATCCACAAGGGTTGTTATCCTGTCAGAGAAAGTCATTAGTTTGGTTTGACATGGTTTGTTCTTGAGAGATCCATGCTGACTGCTACTTGTCACTTTATTATTTTCTGGGTATTTGCAAATTGATGGCTTAATTATTTTCTCCGTTATCTTTCTGGGTACTGAAGTTAAACTGACTCATCTGTAATTCCCTGGGTTGTCCTTATTTCCCTTTTTATAGATTGACACTGTGTTTGTGCTTTTCCAGTCCTCTGGAATCTCTCCCGTCTTCCATGACTCTTCAAAGATAATTACTAATGACTCAGATATCTGTTTGGTCAGCTCCTTGAGTATTCTAGGATGTATTTAATCAGACCCTGATGACTTGAAGACATCTAACTTGTACAAGAAATTTTTAAGTTCTTTCCGTGTTTTAGCCTCTGATCCTACCTGATTTTCACTGGCATTTCATGTATTAGACATCCAATCGCTACTAACCTTTGTGGGGAAAACTGAAACCAAAAAGTCATTTAGCACTTCTACCATTTCCACATTTTCTGTTATTGTTTTTCTCCTGCTCATTGAATAATGGGTTTAACCTGTCCTAGGTATTCCTCTTGCTTCTAATGTATTTGTAGAATGTTTTCTTGTTACCTTTTATGTGTCTAGCTATTTAATGCTGTTTTGTGACTTGGCCTTTCTAATTGTCCCCCTACATATTTGTGTTATTTGTTTATATACATCCGTTGTAATTTGACTCCTATTTCCATCTCAACCTCTGTCCTGATATATGTATTTTTAATATAGAAGGCAACACCTCCTGCCTTTTCCCCCTGCCTGTCCATCCTGAGCAAGCTGTACCCTTCTATACCAATATTCCAGTTATGTGTATTATCCCACCAGGTCTCTGTGATGCCAACTATGTCATAGATGTGTTTATTTACTAGCATTTTGAGTTCTTCCTGCTTTTTCTCCATACTGCTTGCATTAGTATACAGACTTCTAAGATTCTGAACATAAGAACATTACATAAGAACAGACATACAGGGTCAGACCAAAGGTCCATCTAACCCAGTATCCTGTCTTCTGACACTGGCCCAATGCCAGGTGCTTCAGGGGGAATGGACAGAACAGATAATCATTTTTCTTGAGCGGTAACAGCTAATTTAGACCCCACTATTTTATATTTATAGTTGGGATTATGTTTTCCAATGTGCATTACTTTGCATTTATCAACATTAAATTTCATCTGCCATTTTGTTGCCCAGTCACCCAGTTTGTGAGATCCCTTGTAATTCTTCACAGTCAGCTTGGGACCTAACTACCTTGAGTAGTTCAGTATCATCTGCAAATTTTGCCACCTCACTGTTTACCCCTTTTTCCAGGTAATTATAAATATGTTGAATAGTACTTGTCCCAGGGCAGACCCCTCGGGGACACCACTATTTACCTCTCTCCATTCTAAAAACTGACCATTTATTCCTACCCTTTGTTTCCTATCTTTTAACCAGTTATTGATCCATGAGAGGACCTTCCCTCTTATTCCGTTGCTGCTTACTTTAGAGTTCTTTGAAGGGGTGAACAAACATGTGGACAAGGGGGATCCAGTGGACATAGTGTACTTAGATTTCCAGAAAGCCTTTGTCAAGGTCCCACACCAAAGGGTCTTACGTAAATTAAGTTGTCATTGGATAATAGGGAAGGACCTTTGATGGATTGAAAACTGATTAAAAGACAGGGAACAAAGGGTTAGGAATAAATGGTAAATTCTCAGAATGGAGAGGGGTAACAAGTGATGTCCCCCAAGGGTCAGTCCTAGGACCAGTCCTATTCAACTTATTCATAAATCATCTGGAGAAAGGGGTAAAAAGTGAGGTGGCAAAGTTTGCAGATGATACTAAACTACTCAAGATAGTTAAGACCAAAGCAGACTGTGAAGAACTTCAAAAAGATCTCATAAAATTAAGTGATTGGGCAACAAAATGGCAAATGAAATTTAATGTGGATAAAAGTAAAGTACTGCATATTGGAAAAAATAACCTCAACTATACATACAATATGATGAGGGCTAATTTAGCTACAGCGAATCAGGAAAAAGATCTTGGAATCATCGTGGATAGTTCTCTGAAGACATCCACGCAGTGTGCAGTGGCTGTCAAAAAAGCAAACAGGATGTTAGGAATCATTAAAAAGGGGATAGAAAATAAGATGGAGAGTATCTTATTGCCCTTGTATAAATCCATGGTATGCCCACATCTTGAATACTGCATACAGATGTGGTCTCTTCATCTCAAAAAAGATATACTGGCATTAAAAAAAAGTTCAGAGAAGAGCAACTAAAATGATTAGAGATTTGGAGAGGATCCCATATGAGGAGAGATTATAGAGGCTAAGACTTTTCAGCTTGGAAAAGAGGAGATTAAGGGGGGATATGATAGAGGTATATAAAATCATGAGTGATGTAGAGAAAGTAAATAAGGAAAAGTTATTTACTTGTTCCAAGAATACAAGAACTAGGGGCCACCAAATGAAATTAATGGACAGCAGGTTTAAAACAAATAAAAGGAAGTTATTCTTTACACAGCGGACAGTCAACTTGTGGAACTCCTTGCCTGAGGAGGCTGTTAAGGCTAGGACTATAACAGCATTTAAAAGAGAACTGGATAAATTCATGGAGGTTAAGTCTGTTAATGGCTATTAGCCAGGATGGGTAAGGAATGGTGTCCCTAGCCATTGTTTGTCAGAAGGTGGAGATGGATGGCAGGAGAGAGATCACTTGACCATTGCCTGTTAGGTTCACTCCCTCTGGGGCACTTGGCACCTGGCCCCTGTCGGTAGACAGGATATTGGGCTAGATGGATCTTTGGTCTGACCCAGTACTGACATTCTTATGTTCTTCTTGTGTACTTTGCTTAAGAGCCTTTTGTGAAGGACCTTGTCAAAGACTTTCTGAAAATCTAAGTACACTATATCCACTGGATCCTCCTTGTCTACATGCTTGTTGATCCCCTCAAAGAATTCTAGTAGATTAGTGAGACATGATTTCCCTTTACAGAAAAGATGTTGATTCTCCCCCAACAAATCATGTTCTTCTGTGTGTCTGATAATTCTGTTCTTTACTATAGTTTCAATTAGTTTGTTCGGTACTGAAGTCAGACTTACTGGCCTGTAATTGCAGGATCACCCCTGGAACCCTTCTAAGAAATTGATATCACATTAGTTATCCTCCAGTCATCTAGTACAGAAGCTGATTTAAATGATAGGTTGCATACCACAGTTTGTAGTTCTGCAGTTTCACATTTGAGTTCCTTCAGAACTCTTGGGTAAATACTATTTGGTCCTGGTGACTTATTACTGTTTAGTTTATCAGTTTGTTCCAAATCCTCCTCGAGTGACACCTCATCTGCGACAGTTCCTCAGATTTTTCAGCTAGAAAGAATGGCTTAATTGTGGGAATCTCCTTCACATCCTCAGCCATGAAGAACAATGCAAAGAATTAATTTAGGTTCTCTGCAATGGCCTTATCGTTCTTGAGTGCTCCTTTAGTATCTCGATCGTCCAGTGTCCCAAGTGGTTGTTTAGCAGGCTTCCTGCTTATGTTGTACTTTAATAGAAAAAAAAACAGTAAAATAAAAAAATTTCGTCTTTGGCTTGCTGTTCTTCAGATTCTTTTTTTTCTTCTGAATTATATTTTTATACTTCATTTGCCAGAATTTATGCTCCTTTCTATTTTCCTCACTAGGATTTAATTTCCACTTTTTAAAGGATGCCATTTTGCCTCTCAGTGCTTCTTTTACTTTGTTGTTTAGCCGAAGTGGCACATTTTTGGTTCTCATGTTTTTTAATTTGGAGTATACTTTTAAGTTGAGTCTCTATTATGGTGTCTTTAAAAAGTTTCCATGCAGCTTGCACTAATTTCAGTTTTGGCACTGTACCCAGAGGTGAAAGTAAGCCAGTCTGGTCTGGTGTACCGGCAAGAGCCGGTATGCTGTGCTGGACCGGACCGGCTTCTCTGGTGGTGATTTAAAGGGCCCAGGGCTCCCTGCAGTGGCAGGAGCACCAGCCCCTTTAATTCACCTCCGGAACCCTGCTCTTGCTATCCCAGCCCTAGTCTGAGCTCTGCTGCCCTGGGATAGCGGCAGCAGAGCTCCCACGGTGATTTAAAGGGCCCGGAGCTCCATGGCGGCCAGAGCCCCTGGCCCTTCAATTCACCGCTGAGCCCTGGGGCTCCCAGCTGCAGAGGCTCTGCAGCTGGGAGCTCTGGGTTGATTTAAAGGTCCCGGGGCTCCCAGCCACAGCTGGAGCCCCAGGGCCTTTAAATCTTGAAAGGCCCTGCCTCTTCCTGTTGAGGCCAAGCCTCTTCTGGTTGAGGCTCCGCCCCACTCATGGCTCCGGCGTACCGGTAAGTCCTTTAAGTTACTTTCACCTCTGACTGTACCTTTTAATTTCTGTTTAACTAACTTTCCTTATTTTTGTGTAGGTTCCCTTCTGAAATTAAATGCTACTGTGGTGGGCTGCTGTAGTGTTTTCCCCACCATAGGGGTGTTAAATTTAATTATATTATGGTCACTATTACCAAATGATTCAGCTATATTCACCTCTGGGACCAAATCCTGTGCTCCACTGAGGATTAAATCAAGAATTGCGTCTCCTCTTGTGGGTTCCAGGCCTAGCTGCTCCAAGAAGCCATCATGTGAGATGTCAAGAAACTTTATCTCTTCATCCTGTCCTGAGGTGCAGGACCGGCGCTAGTGTTTTTAGCGCCCTAGGCACACGGCCATTTCGCTGCCCCACGTGCTGGTCCCGCGGTTCCAGGGGACCTGCCTCAGGCATTCCTGCGGAGGGTCCGCTGGTCCACGGCTCCGGTAGAGCTGCTGGAGGTATGCCTGCGGGAGGTCCACCAGAGCCGTGGGAACAGCGGACCGTCTGCAGGAATGCCTGCAGCAGGTCCACTGGAGCCGTGGGACCAGGGGACCCTCTGCAGGCACGCCTGCGGCAGGTCCACCGGAGCTGCATGCTTCCTCCCCCCCCCCGGCAAAATGCCGCCCCCCAGTAATCCTGGCACCCTAGGCGATTTGCCTAGGCCGCCTAAACGGAAGCGCCAGCTCTGCTGAGGTGCCATGTACCTAGTCAATATGGGGATAGTTGAAATCTCCCCCCAGGTTTCTGTGACGCCTATTATCAATATCCTCATTTAATACAAAGCACTCTAATTCACCCATCTTATTATTTAAACTTCTAGTATTTTGATATAAGCACTTAAAAACATTTTTAGTTGTCTGCCATTATGTGATGTAGTTGAATGGGATTCTTTTTCATTTGACTGTTTCTCATCAGATCCTACCTGTATTTTATCTTTCATGCTTCTCCTCCTCTCCTTACAAGTACATATACAGAATCTCCATTAATAGATGATTCCCTAAGGCAAGTCTCTAATCGAACTATGTGCTCCTCCGCACCTGTTGGCTTTCCCACCGCCCCTGCTTTAAAAACTACTCTGTGACCTTTTTTAATTTCAAGTGCCAGCAATCTGGTTCCATTCTGACTTTGGTGGAGCTCATCCTTCCTGTATAGGCTCCCCCTTTCCCAAAAGGTTCCCCAGTCCCTAATAAATCTAAACCCCTCCTCCCTACACTATCGTCTCATCTACGCATTGTGACCCTTCAGTTCTGCCTAAATGGCCGTGCTCATAGAACTAGAAGCACTTCAGAGAATTCTACCGCAGATTTCATTTCCTCCCTAACTTCTCCCTTGTGTCTCGCTTATCCCTGCTATAACTGTGTGACATTGCACTCTATATGATTTTATGAAAATATGCTAATATAACTGGAATGTGCTTCATGCAAAATGTCTTTTGTAAGGTGTCATTAGAAAGCTTGTTACTCTACTGAGTGTGATCTTCCTATCTGTATAAATGTATCACTCTTGTATCTGAAACTAGAAATATGAAATATAACTCTGAGGGCCTGTTGTAATTATGCTAAGTGTGGGCCATTAATGGTGGTTTGGAATCTTGACGACTCCCATTAACCAGGACAACCGACTGCAAATGACTCTGTTTACCTGTAAGTCTTCCTGTATAGGTGTGTGCTGGCAAGTGGGTAATGAGGTCTTACAGTGACATGTGATCACGTCACCTGAACTGGAATCCATCTTTAACCTGTTGCTTTTCCATTGAGAAGTGGAGGATGGAACCCAGAGGGACAAAGGATTCCCACCTTATGCAAAAGATCTGTAACTGTCTGGAACAGAGAAAAGGGAGGGCCATCATGAGAAATCCCCTAGCTACCTCCTGAGCTGGAACATGGGCTGTACCAGAAAAAAGGATTGTGCCCAGACTAGAAAGGCATCCAGTCTGTGGAAAAAAAACTTATTAAAACATTTTTCAGGGTGAAATTTTATCTGTACTCAATTGTATTACTGTTACACTTAAATTTGTGTGTTATTTTATTTTGCTTGGTAATTCACTTTGTTCTGTCTGTTTCTACTTGAAACCACTTAAATCCTAGTTTCTGTATTTAATAAAATCAGTTTTTACTGTATGTATTAATACTTGGGGCCGGGGGGAACAGCTGTGCATATCTCTCTATCAGTGTTTTAGAGGGCAAACAATTTGAGTTTACCTTGTATAAGCTTTATACAAGGTAAAATGAATTTATTTGGGTTTTAGACTCCATTGGGAGTTGGGCATCTGAGTGTTAAAGACAAAAACACTTCTGTAAGCTGCTTTCAGTTAAATCTGCAGCTGTGGGGCAAGTAATTCAGACCCTGGGTCTGTGTTGGAATAGTCGGGCGTGTCTGGCTCAGCAAGACAGGGTCCTGGGGTCCCGAGCTGGCAGGGAAAGCAGGGGCAGAAGTAGTCTTGGCACATCACTTGGCAGTTCCCAAGGGAGTTTTTGTGATCTAACCCGTCACAAACGGCTCATGCTTGCCCCAGATTCCAACCTTTCTCCCAGGTCTCCATGTTTTTGACTTACCTTTGGGCTTTTATCACCTGCCCCGTCGAACCAAGTTTAAAGCCCTCTTCGCTAGGTTAGCCAATCTGTATCCAAATACGCTCTTCCCTTTCTTCGATCAGTGGACCCTATCTGTGCTTTGAATCCTTCTTCCTGGAACAACATTCTATGGTCAAGAAAGCCGAAACACTCCTGGCGACGACATTCTCACAGCCAGGCATCTCCAGGATGCATCTGTCTCTGCCTGGGTCCCTTCCCTTGACCGGAAAGATTGAAGAACGCCATCTGCACCCCCAACTCCTTCACCCTTACTCCCAGGGCCCTGGAGTCACTTCTCATCTGCTCAGGGTCTCATCTGGCCCTCTGACTACTACCCATACTAATCATCCACGTGGGCACTAATAATACTACAAGTTATGACCCTGAGCAGATCAGAAGTGCCCACATGGATGAGTAGTATGGGGTAGTAGTCAGGGGACCGGATGATCATCTCCTTCCGTAATGTCTTGGATACGGGCCCCTGGCAGGCAGCATACCTCCTGGGATGCCATGTCAGGCCAACAGATGGGTACTTCCGTTCCCCTCAGAAGAGAGTCACCAACCACTACTATCTGACGTTTCCGGGATACAGGTTGTCATAAACAGATAGTTAAGAGTTAATGTCTCTTTCACCTATAAAGGGTTAACAAACAGTGACCTGCAAACGCCTGACCAGAGGACCAATCAGGAGACAAGATACTTTCAAATCTCGTGGAGGGAAGCCTTTGTTTGTGGGTTTTGGGTTTGGCTTTGTTCTCTCTGGGTCCTGGACGGGTTAGAGGTGCAACCAGGTTTCTGCCAATCTCCCTGCTACTATCTCTTATCTATTCAGAATTGTAAGTAAGAAAAGGCGGTCATAGTCTTTTAATTTGTTTTTTTTTTCATTTGCGTAGGTGTACTTGCTGGAAGTAGCTTAAATTGTGTTTCTGCTGGAGAAAGTTTCTTTCTATTGTTTATAAGTTGAAAGACCCTGTAACTGTTTACCATCTAAAGTGCAGAGATAAACCTTTTACTTTTTTTCTTTCTTTTTTTATTAGAAGTTTTGCTTTTAAGACCTGTCTGATTTTTTTCTCCTAGTTAAGGCTTGAAGGACTTGAATCTGTGTACTCACCAGGGAATTGGTGGGAGAAAGGAAAGGGAGGAGGGAAGAAAAGCCTGGTCTTGGCGTTTATCTGTGTATCTCTCTCCGGGGAAGAAGGGAGCGGGGAGTGGTGATTCAAGGATTTGAATTACGGTGATCTCCTAGGGTACCCAGGGTGGGAAAGATCTGGGAGGAGGTAAAGAGGGGGAAGGGAATGGTTTATTTCCCTTTGTTGTGAGACTCAAGGAATCTAGGTCTTGGGGGTCCCCAGGGAAGGGTTTGGGGACACCGGAGTCTATCAGGCGCTCTACCTAAGTCCTGATTGGTGGCAGCCTATCAGATCTAAGCTGGTAATTAAGCTTAGGGGAATTCATGATAGTACCCATATTTTGGACGCTAAGGTCCAGATTTGGGAATTATACTAGGACACAGGTGCAGATGGAGGAGACAGGAGCTATGTTGGCACTGCCACTGTTCAGCCTTTTGTAACCACAGTGATTATATTACAACTGCCTCTTACAAACTCCCCCTCAAACACCCCTATTTGTGGTCCTCTTGGTTGCTTAGCATGTAGTTTTTAAGGCCTCTGCTAAGTAAGCTCTGCCCTCTGGTTAATCACACAGGAAGAGGATGATCACAAGGCTGGCTGAGGCTGATCAAAGATGATCAAGGATGATCCAGGAAACAAAGTCTCAAAACAGTCCCCAAACGCACAATCCCAACTGACCCTGTAACTTTAAATAACCAGAAAGAGAGAGAAAAACACAAACAGCCTCACTCACGCCAAGATTAGTACTCGCACCGTATTCATTCAGCAAGGGTGCTCCATCTCCCCCTCTCAAACTCTCCATGATGTGACTTGATGGAGTTTGTAGATTTTTAGTTTGCTTTTTTAAAAACCTAGGAAATTTCTCTGCCCTTTGTCTCCCCCAATAAAAAGAACATTATTAAAGTTGCAGAGTCAAACACTTAAGTTAGGAAGGCAGTTGAAAGATACCTTGGAGATTTGGATTCAATCTCTGCCTCTGCCATAACATGTTTATATGATGCTAGGGAAATCACAGGTAACCTTAATGCTGGCATTTAACAACTTTTGAGTGCTTGACTTTGCAGCCTTAATAAAGTTATTTTAACACATTTTTTGTATGTAATATTAATGATTTGGAAATTTTGAAGATGGCTTACTTAGATTAGTCAAGAAGAGATAAGTCTGAGGAACTGCAGGAGAGACCGAACAAATCTAGGTGAATGGGCAGCACAGTGGCAGGCAAAGTTCACCATTGACAAGTGTTATGCAGTGCATATGAGAAGAAATAATTTGAAGTAAGGCTATGTCTACACTATGAGCTAGGGGTGTGATTCCCTTACTAGTGTGTACATACTTGTGGTAGCTCAATGAGAGCTAGTGCAAGTATAAATAGTAGTATAGCTATGCTGCTGCAGCACGGCTGAGTTGTGCCAAGTACGTACCCAGTGTTTTCAGGCAGGTTTGTACTTGGCATGGCTCAGCTGTACCTCTGCTTCTGCTACCTGTGCTGCTGTGGTGACACTGCTATTTATACTCTTTCCAGCTCAAAGAGAGCTTAGCGCAAGTATGTGTACATGAACAGGGTGTCATACCCGACCTCGCATTGTAGACATAGCCTAATACATGTTGCAGAGTTCTCAATTAACTGTCTAGTCTTGATAAAGTTCTGGGTATTAGTGTGCATAGCTCAGTGAAAACCTCTGTTAAGTGTTTGGTGAAAGTCAACACAAAAATATATTAGGATGAATAAAGAATGATACAAAGTGATGTTGCAAGAATTAGAATGCTACTACACAAATCAGTGGTCTGATCTTATCCAGAATACCGTGTTCAATTTTGGCCACCCAGTCTTATTAAAGTTGCATCAGAAAGATCATGTCTGGACATGATCAATGAAACGTATTAGAGGCAGGGAAATTCTTCAGTATGAAGATAGATTGAAAATATTGGACCTGTTTAAGTTTTTGAGAGGAGGCAAACAAATGGAGTCATGATATAGAAGTATGCAAACATGAACAAGATGAAGGAGGTAAATCAGACACTCCTATTTACCTTTGTCATAATGCAAGAACCAGGGGACAGTCAATGAAATTGAAAATGAACACACGCAAAACTGATTACTTTTTTTTCACAACACATAATTGAGCCGTAGAACTTGTTGCTACAGAACATCACTGAGGTCAAGATAGTACTAGCGTTCAAAAAGGATTAGATGTTTATATAGTTCATGAGAACATCCATAGTTAGATTAGGTACTATCCAAATAAAAACAAAATGCAATTGTAAACCGTTGTGCTCAGAGGCATAAATTAACCACCAACTGACTAGATTAGAAAGAAACTTCTCATACAGACAATATATTGCATAACTGTCCATATGAGGTTTCTTGTTCCTTTCCACAAAGTATTGGTTGTTATCAGACAGGATAGTGGACTAGCTTGACCACTGGTCTGATCTAGTGTGTCTGTTCCTGACATTTGGAATAAACTATAGATAATTTTAAAGTTCTCAGGAAATATTACAATATTTTAAGATAATGAGATTCTGTTTTTCAGTAGAAATTGAATTTGCTTGACACTAATTTTTTAATAGGTGAGGCCACAAAGGTTTTGAAATATTTTCCAATAAACTTTTGTCTGTTGAGGAACGCAGCAAGTGCATTTTGTCGGATCTGAAATCCATCATAAATAAGCGTTATCACGTGTAGAATTTAGGATGAAACATATAACTTTTATTTTAACTCTAGGGCTCTATCTGTGTTTGTATTTAACTGTTACTTCTAGTGTCTACTCAATTTAAAATTGAGAAATCTCCCTATCCTTTTTTGTACTTTAACATTATTCATGTATATTTGAAGAATAGGATACTGTTCCTTTAAAATCAGATAGCCGATTACATTGTACAGTATACTCTATGCAAATAAGCTGCCTGCTCAGCCCGTGTGTGGTTCGTTGCCCTGTCGGGTAGCTCACAAAGACTCTGCAGACCTAATTCAGAATTCAGTTGTTTAAAACGGCAGATGGAAGGAGATGTTGGCGAGTTGAGGGTTTATTAGCTCCTCACAATAAAAGACTACACTGTCTCTGCAGAGGATCAGAAGAACCCTGGTGAATGAAACTGAGTTGTATCTGCTCTCAGTTCACTTTCCAATTATGTGGTTGGCCCATGCAGCTCAGTCACTTAGCATGAAGATTGGCTAACGATTTCCATGTAAATATCCATTCTTTTAAGCACCATCAACCTGGGTGCTTTTATTGAGACCTTTTGGGGTTGCAGCTGTCATAACTGTGGGAACAGGAGCTTTTCATCTAGCTGTGAGAGGCAGTTTACAGTCACTACTGCTGCACTTGCACACTTCAGGAGGTGTAGCAATGTGATTAAAAGCTGAACACACACACAGCTTTTTATGAAATCTGAAATTTTCTTTTAAATAACTAGTGGAATCCTTCAGAGGGTGAAGTTGCTGGTTTTTGTTTGCAATATTTATATTAGAAAGTTATAACTAGGTTCTTCACTGTGCTTTGATCAGGACGCAGAATCTATTGTCTTCATCCCCTGCTAAAAATTCATGGGCTGTTTTTAATTGCTTCTATCTAATATTTTCTATCTATTTAGTTAGTTAATTTTTTTTAAAGGCAAACATATAGGACAAGGGTTCTTTAAGAGGTTAATTAATTTTGATATATTCAACCCAGTATCTTTTAGATTTTGCCTTTTTATTGAAGTGGTGTTTACAGTAAGTAAGCTTATTTTCACTGTTTATTCTTGAATACACTCTAAACGCCTTTAAAAATGTGATTTTAATATTGCACATGGAAGGATGGAAGCATTTTTGGCTTTGCTGATTTTATATGCTTGTAAGTGACTGTTTGTGGAAAAAAGAAAGTACAAAACAGGCTGAAAAAGCCTCAGTTGAACTGTGCCTTCTTTCTAACCTGCCACTTATAGTGGATGACGAAAAGGGAAGGGCTTCTTATGACAGCTCTGTCAATGATGAATAGATGAATGAATGCATTTTTACATATTCAGAACTCACAACACGTGTTCCAGGCCCTTCAGTGCATAAAAGAGTAGTGAGAGCTCAGCATTGAACTAAGACACTAAAGAAAGAAAGCATTGTGCCTGCCGCATTTGAGAAGAGACCAGCATACTTCATAGATAGCAGAAACAAAAGAATGTACTACAGTGTCTGAAGAATCTGACATTTGCTTTGTCTGTCCAAAGGAATAAAGGAATTTTGCGTGTTTGGCAAAGTAAATTCCCTAGTCTTTATTATCAATTTGTGAAGAATAGTGAATTTTAGTGAAGTAGGGCAGTGTGTTTTTGAAAAGGAAATGTGACCTGGATTTTGTGAGCTTATTATAAACGCTAAATGAAGTCAAGCTGTTGTAGTTTACTGAGCCTTTTTAACAGATCAAGTAAATTGAAGTTGAACCAAGACCTGGGGGGAAAAATCTGAATTAATTTATTTTTGGGCATTTTTTTAGGACGTGGGTTATTACTTATTTTTACCTGTACACAAATGTGTGTGGCAAAAACACATTCAAACTTGAAACGGATTGTTCTAATCTTTGCAGCTTTTTAAATGTGATTTGACAGTGCCAGAAAGGAGGCAGACAAGTATGAACAACTGATCAGAAACACTGGCTACATTTCTTCATGACAGAGGCAAATTAAAGACCATGACTTATTTTTAGAGATTGGGAGAAAAATATTGAAAATAATGAGCTTCTTTGCCAGTTTGTGACAGAGTATCAGTAGCCAGAAGCAAGTGAGAGTCAGAAGTAATTTGTAGCCCTGGAAATTTCTGAGTTCAAAATATGGATGATTCAAGTATTCTGCGAAGGAGGGGGTTACAGGTAAGTAACATAAATCTCATTAATTTTCTCTTGCTGTGGGGAACAGTTCTCTATAAAAATGACAACAATTGAGTGAAACAGTTCCATCTCTTTGAGTGGAAATATAAAATTGAAGCTAGAATTACAACAGTTTTCATCAGTTGAGTACATTGATTACAAATGGGACTTGGTGATAGCATAGGATTTCTAGTTTATATTAATGATAGTATTTAAATAAAAGCAATTAGTTTTATTAATACCTTTGATTGAAATTTGTTTTGCATGAAACAAAAGCCAGTGTCTCAATTATTTATTTTGAAATGTACACTGGCAGATATTAGTAAATATTTGTAAAAGCTGTAATATGACTTTTCTTGGCTTGCTTTAAATCAGTCATTTCAGTTTTCTCTTAGAGATTAAAATTAGAATTTTAATGTGATTTTTTTAAAAAGGTGTGCTTATTTATTACTTTAAATGTTGAATAATCTACTTGCAGAGAACAAATCTACAGTGTAAATTTGTGTTTTGGGGGAAAGATTAGAATAGTGATGGCTGTGATACTTTCAATCACTGCCATTTGCACATTATCAGAGGGGTAGCCGTGTTAGTCTGGATCTCTAAAAGCAGCAAAGAATCCTGTGGCACCTTATAGACTAACAGACGTTTTGGAGCATGAGCTTTCCTGGGTGATTACCCACTTCATCAGATGGATCTGCACATTAGTGAGTGATCCTGTTTTTTCTACCTAACATTGTTAAATATGTAAGTGCAACATATTTCATAGCCTGATCAAGTATAATTTAGAGAAACTTCTACAGCATTACAGCAGACACTATAATGTAGTTTAGTACATTTGTCCATGTTAATAAAGGATGGAGGCAGAACTCGTTCTCACAAACAAAACTAATTGGAAATCACTGAGCCCCAGGCATGTTGTGTAATGTGGATGTAAAAGGGCTTCTTTTCTGCCTGTATGTTATCCTCCTTTTTTTTTTGTATTGCAATTCTTAGAAATGTTACACTGTGATACACCTTTTGAGTTAGGAACAAATATTTATTTAGGGAAGCTATTGTTGGTGACTGTTGTTAAACAAAATAGAGGGCAAATAGTGGGTGTAACTTTTTAGCGGTATAGTAAATTATTTTAAATAACAAAGTTTACATATATAGATCTCTAGCTATCTCACTGACTTTGTTTTAAATAAATCAATGTATTTTTATTACATTAGTCATTTCTCACTGCGTGTTGTCTTTTTAGTAAATGTATGTTTTATTTTCTTTGTTTGCCAACATGTTCCAAGATTTCTAAAATTCTTGGTTGGTTTGAGATGAAGTATTCTAGTTCTAATATGGGGGATTAATTGAAATTACTGTATTGGTTTGTATATGCCTCCTCCAAATGATGATGTATTTCATTTATGGCAAACCATAGTTTAACAAAATATAACCCTAAGATTAAGAGAGCTTGGTTTATAATACATTTGTAACTCATTTTCAGTAACTTAAAATCAGTTGAAACCTGGTAGTCAACAAGAATGCATGTGAACTTGCAGTTGCAAACCTGTTCCTGACAGCAAATTCATCAACAATATGTGATTTTTGTATTCTGATTTAGAGCTTTCTCAAACCAGTTATTTTCTGTAATATGCTAGTGGCTTGGCCTATGTCTGTTGAGTTTCTTTTAAAAGGCTGCTCAGAATAACAGATCATGTTTTTTTTTCATTTAGTTGGTATTGTACTATTATTTTAACATATCTGAGAATACTCTATCAGTAAATATCTTTTACACACAAAGTATTGAGGAATAGAAATACTTTTCTCTTTGCTTTTGTAAAATTATTATTTTATTCTTAAATATTCTGTATTCTGTGTTGTCCTATAAATTCAACAGAAATAACTCTTACATCATGAAAATATTTGTCCAAACTCAAATGAGTCAGCTAATTATAATAAGGAGAACTATTAAATTGGTAAGGGTTTGACTCAGAAACATCAATGTTAGAGCTGGTCTGCAATGGAAATATGAAAATTGAGCTGAGGAAAAAGATATCTGCTAAATACTTCGACTAACCAGGTCAAGGGACGTTCAGCAAATTAATACGTAGGTCTATGGTAACTTTAAAAAATTCTTTATAGATCCTGGCAAGTTTGTTAGCAGGATTTGTGTTCAGTATCAATGCCTCAGAATTCATCAGACAGTGTTTAGCGTATCGTGTGACTTCACTTTCCATTTATAAATTAATTTTTTTATTTTCCATTTGTAATTTTTAAAATTTACTACATCTAATGATAAAGATACTTTTGAAAATGGTATCCTATTTTTACAGGTTCTCTCATCCCTATCTTATAAGACCAGATCCCTTATGGATCAACTCAGAATGCCTGTGGAATTATTCAGTATCTGTAGACTGTCCCTGAATGATGCACTTTGGGACGTCAGCAATGAACCTGGAATTGACCTGTAGACCTTACACGACCTGTAAAGAATTTACATACATGCACACACAGAGTCTGTGTTAAATATCAACCACAGCCTGTGTTTTCTAGCCACTCAGTACGTAATTCTGTGCTTGGTTCTGTTCTTTGATTTCTTTTGCAGGTCTCCATTAAGGCTCACATTTCATTGTTAGCTTACCCTATTCTGTCTACTATTGGTATATTGCAGCATGTATGATATTTACCATTGTCCATGAAAAGTCCTGTAATACTTAGGAGCAGTATGGTTAGTATTTTTTGGTTTTGTTCCAGGAGATGATACATTCAAGTTGTACAGAAGGAATTAGGCTGTATACCAACTTTTGGCACTGCAATATAATATTAGAGAACTATTTTTTGTTTAAAGGTAACATACTTTGGATGAAACATTAAATCAAGATCACACCCTAATAATGAGTTACCTAGGAAGCTTGTGGAATCTGTGTCAGTAGACATTTTAAAGAACAGGTTAGACAAACATCTGTCAGGGGTGGTCTAGGTTTACTTAATCATGCCTCTGTGTATGCGTGTGTCAGGGGCACGGGACTAGAAGAACTCTTGGCCTTATGCTAACTAGAACTCTTGGCCAAAACTCTTCTTTTTGGCCCTATGTCTATATAAGAATCTAACAAGTATTGAAAGAGGCAAGAAGCTGACATCCTCTTGGAGTCACTGAAACTTCTGGAGTTAGCAATGTTTCAAAAGATGTTTTTCTTTTTCTGGTTGCCTATGTTTGAAATGTAAGAGTGAGTTTAGTATCTCCTCAAAGTCGAGGGAGATGAGCAATGTTACAGATGTCTAACAGAAATGTGTTTAAACTAAATAAGTTAGTGTGCACTGAAACTGTACCAGTAACTATGAAGATGGGGCAAAATATCCTCTGAGTAATAGAGAGAATCATATCAGTAAGTGATTTAATTTTTTATTCTTAGCGCTGATTAAGACAAAAACAGCAAACCAACAGCTTGCAACTATAGTAGCTTCACAAAGAGGCTTCTCAACAAACAATGAGTACTAATTCAAAGATCTCATAAGAGGTGGCTAAAAAATACACTTTCCCAGTTAATGCAAATTAACTCCCCTCTTCCCCCCCACCATAACCTAATTCTTTTAAAGTTATTTTAGAGGACTTCAATGAGGCAAAGTGTCCTCAGCTTCAAACAAGATTGACCTCTGGAGAGGAAAGAAAAAAAAATTATTTTAAAAAAACAAAAAAAGGGAAAGAAGTATCTTTTAAAAACAAAGAGCAAAAGACTGCAGCTGGGCAGTTTAAGAGAGGATATTCTTTTTCACTGGGAGCTCCATGGTGCCACAGTTGTGTACCAAAGCAGGGCTAGGGGTGATGGAGAGACCCCGGAGTCTGGCTGGAGGGAAGCTATGAGTGAGTATTGTTTCCCTGGTGTCACTTATAATATGGGGGCATTTTTGCAATTTTATCAAATATATACTTTTTCAGGCGTGTGCCTGGGATTTACCATATACATATGTGGGTCTTGTATTTACATGTTCGTATTTGTGGTATTTAAAAATATTTTAAATGGATTATTGCCTCAAGAAACTAAAGCAGATATATATTCAGAAGCAATTTAATGTAGCATCTTTTCCCCACGTTGGAGTGTGTTGTTTTATTATGGAGAGAAATACATTTAAAAACATGTAAAAAGTGACTATTTTGAGGATAATTTCTGTTTTGACAATTCTCAGCAAAAAATAAAATGCTGCTGCCTGGTGATAGAACTGCTGAGCTCACAAATTTAAATCAGTAACCTCAAATTTACTCATAACAGTAATAAGTTGATAATGTTAGATTAGTCTTGATGAAAGCAAATTTCTTTACTAATTCAGACTTGATCTGTGTGGTTTTATGAAAATATCTGTAATATAAAAAAATACTATCAGATTGTATAATAGAAGGTGGAAGGACAAATAGGTGAAGGTCTTGTCATAAACAGATAGCTAAGGGTTAATGTTCTTTTACCTGTAAAGTGGTAACAACAGTAACCTGAAACACCTGACCAGAGGACCAATCAGGAAACAAGACTTTTTCAAATCTGGGTGGACGGAAGTTTTGGGTGTGAGTTCTTTGTCTTGGGTCTGACCCTCTCGGCTCTGAGAGTGATTTTTCTATCTCCTGGCTTTCTAATCTTCTGTTTCCAAGTTGTAAGTACAAGGATAGTAAGACAATAGGTTTATCTTGTTTTCTTTTGTATTTACATGTGTGTAGTTGCTGGAATGTTTTAAATTGTATTCTTTTTGGATAAGGCTGTTTATTCATTTTTCTTTTAAGCAATTGACCCTGTATATTGTCAACTTGATACAGAGCCTATTTTTAATGTCTTTTTTTCTTTCTTTTTATAGAAAGCTTTCTTTTTAAGACCTGCTGGAGTTTTTCTTAAGTGGGGACTCCAGGGAATTGAGTCTGCAGCTCACCAGGGAATTGGTGGGAGGAAGAAGTCAAGGGGAAAATCTCTTTGTGTTAGATTTGTAAACCTGACTTTGCATACCCTCTGGGTGAGGGGGAGAGATTAGATCTCTCGGTACTTGTGTTTCCAGGACTGGAAGCAGGGAATCTCCTAGGGTCGTCCAGGGAGGGGAGCCTGGGAGGAAGTAACAAGGAAACAAGGGGAGGGGGTTATTTCTCTTTGTTGTAAGACTCAAGGCATCTGAGTCTTTGGGTCCCCCAAGGAAGGTTTTGGGGAGACCACAGTGAGCTAGGCACTGTATAATTCCTAGCTGGTGGCAGCCGTACCAGGTCCAAACTGGTAACTAAGCTTGGAGGTTTTCATGCTAACACCCATATTTTGGACGCTAAGGTCCAGATCTGGGAAGAAATGTTATGACAGGTCTCTCTTGTGAACTTCAATCATTTATGCTTCTTGCCATACTGATGTATGTGCTGATTAGTTTTCAGGCTGAGATTATTGGCTCTTAAGAATATTATTTGAACAGTGGTCACAAGCTTTAACATTTGGCTTATTCATTTTTATCTTGCTCTACTAACCTGTTCAGCTCACAGTAGGCACACCTGGTCTTTTGTCTCGATAGCATTTTGTGGTGTTTAACTATACACTTGACTTCCACCACCCAGTTGATTTTTAAATTCCAGTACAGTTTCTCTGCCCTGTCTACTGCAGTGAAAGTGCTCTTACCCAAGTTTCTGAATTTTTCCCAGCTACCCCACCCTCATGTTTTTTAATTTCTTGGCTACTTTTGACATTTTGATCATAATCTTCTTCTAGAAATCTTGTCCTAACTTGATTTTCATGAGACTTGGCTTCTAGTTATTCATACCTCCCCGGTTGATTGATCATTCATGCATCTTGTTCAGTGGATTGTTCTTCTTTCTTCTGTTTTTGGTGGAGTTCCCACAGAGCTTAGTCCTTGACTGCCTCCTCTTGTCTGTTTATAGTCTATCTCTAGATTATCTGCTCCATTCACGATAGCTTTTGACATCTTGCTGATGACTCAGAAATTTACCCCTTTCCTTCTGTATCTCATTCTCTTTGGCATCTCCTCTAGCCACAGAGTTGAACTTAACATGGGGCAAATTGAATTCTTTGTTTTCCCTCCCTCTCCCTCTCTTCTGTCACCATCGACAGCACTATCCTCAAGCCTGTAACCTGCATTGGCCCGCTTCCTAGTCTCATATCCAAATCTTGAAGTTTTTTCCTCCGTATCATATTGCTCCCACCTTCTTCATTCTGTTAACTGTGCCAGGCTCCACCACCAGTTTGTCCAGATCCCTGAGTATCTTCACACTTTCTTCCATGCTGCTTCCTATGCATAGAACCTTGAAATAGTTCTTGAATCCACTACCTTGTCCTTCTCCTCAACACACACTTCTGCTCTGCTGTGATGTCTAAAGTAAATTGCCAGTGATATTGGCAGGGCGGGTGGCCTGTAGGAATTGATATTTATTTAGAATAAAATGTGTTTTAATGCAAAACCTGTTAATTTTGCACTTGGCTGATCCCTGTAAGAAGATGTTCCTGTTTTAACCTTCATATTGTTGCTGTCTGCTATTCCATCTATTTATTTGTTGCATCCACTTGATGTATCTTGTGTTACATAATCAACTGTTAAAGGCATAGACAGACTTTTACAATGTGTTTGTATAGTACTGTTAACAACAAGGCCCCAATCCTGAGTGGGGCCTCTAGATTGTACTATAATTCAAATAAATAATTATAGTAGAGTAGGGGTAGGCAACCTATGGCACATGTGCCGAAGGCGGCATGCAAGCTCATTTTCAGTGGCACTCACACTGCCCGGGGCCTGGCCACCGGTCCGGGGAACTCTGCATTTTAATTTAATTTTAAAGGAAGCTTCTTAAACATTTAAAAAACCTTATTTACTTTACATACAACAATAGTTTAGTTATATATTATAGACTTACAGAAAGAGACCTTCTAAAAACGTTAAAATGTATTACTGGCGCACAAAACCTTAAATTAGAGTGAATAAATGAAGACTCAGCACACCACTTCTGAAAGGTTGCCTACCCCTGTAGTAGATAATTTTAAAAATATTGGCATATATACACACAAACTGTCTGAAGTTGCGGTGTAATAAAGTTAGCAAGAGACTAAGACGATGCAGAAAAGGAATGATCAAATGCAGAAGGAAAGTCACACAGTATGCCCCACCTCAGAAAATCAGGTCTAATCAGTCAGGGAGTATCAAGCGAAGTTCCCCAGGGGTCGGTCCTGGGGCCGGTTTCATTAATGATCTGGATGATGGGATGGATTTCACCCTCAGCAAGTTCGCGGATGACACTAAACTGGCAGGAGAGGTAGATACGCTGGAGGGTAGGGACAGGGTCCAGAGTGACCTACCATTTACAGTTATTTAACAGGAGGAATTTCACATTACAACAGACTTAGAAAAAATATATATTTAAAAAAGAAATTTGTTTGGCCAGTACTGTTATGTTTTATTTTTTTCTTATTTAAGACATTTGTTTTAACAAGCCTTACTTATTTAATATCACCCTCAAGAGTACCAGGAGCTAAATAGAAACCACAAGACCAGTTCCATGCTGAAACAACACTATTCTTACTGATATAGAGATGTATTGAGAACATAACATGGTAGAAGGGGACACTGCTGGTGTGGAAGGACGATAGTGCTGTTATTTCATTAGGCATACATACGGTTTTTGTTCAGCTACTGGTACACTTATGGGTGATGTAAATAAGTTTTGTTAAAACACAAATATCTGGTCTGATTATTTGCTACAGGTGTGCTTAAACCAGTGACTTCAATTTTCCAACAAAAACTTTATGCCGAGCCAGATATTTGACCTAAATGCTTTTCAACACCTGTGTGAAGAGATAAAATGCAAGTGACCAATTCTGTTACTTGGGGAAGAAATTTTATCATATTAGCAACTCTACATTAAATAGTAGAGGTTATTTTAAATATGTGCATCTTTATGTAAAAAAGTAGAAGCTGGTGAAAGGGGTATTTTTTTGATAAATATAGTGTTTTCTGTCTTTTCTCCTACATCTGAGTAGTTAGTGTCTACCAGCATGATTGGCTTATTTGTTGCCAGAAGGACATAATTAACAGTCTTAGATGCCCTCAGCAATCTCTTGGATTGCTATGTAGGCAGAATGCCTTTCATTCTCCCTCTGAGCCATACAGGATGCATCACTTCTATTCATGTCACCTCAGATCTACTTGCTCAGTTCCAAAAATCCCAAGTCTACAACAGAAGCCATTTCTCACACCTAACAACATAATGTGCTGCCACCATGCTGCAAGGATAGTTTTTTAATTTGCTTACCTTTAATGGTGTTCACTACATAAGCAATCCCACTTGCCACTTTAATGAGAGAAAAATGTCCTGCAGTGAGGTGCATATATTTTACTTAGTAAAACTGATGCCTAGAGGTTGAAATTGGTTAATAATCTTCAGTTCTCTTATGTCTGCTGATTATACTAGAGGTACTGAAGAGACAACCAAATTAAAAGATAGCTGAAAGGTAGTGTTTGTTTTAGTAGGTAATTAATTAAAACATGACAAGTGAAAAATTACCAGTATTGACCTGAAGGAGATATTGGCCACGCATTTTATGCTTTAGATGATACTTAAGCTGCAGAGATGCATATATTTATCTTAAACTCTGATTGCTATCCAGTTAAATAGCAAAAAATATAATGCAAGTCACAGTATTTTTTGTATCATGATATATAAAGGAACCTTTTAAATGTCAGAAGTAAATTGGTATGTCAATTTGTAAACATGCAAAAATATTTTCTTCCCATTTTTGATTCATTTTTAATTACTTTAAGAAGAGATGATTTTATACAAAAGATAAATACTGTTGAGGCTTTTGGAAGTTGGTGAGGTTTTGGAATTACAGAAATGAAGCAAGTTTGTTAGATTTTTTTTAAGGTTGATAGTTCTAGAATTTTTAGAAGATTATGACTTTATAGTATGTAGTATTATGGAAACTGGCATGTGTCTGAAAAATCAGAGGACAGCTACGTAGAAGTTTGAAATGGTGTATTGCTCTCTACTTGTCCGAAGTTTGTCATGCTGGAACAACTCCTCTTGCTTTGTCGAGGCATTTTTCAGGTTAGTTTATTAGTTTTAGTTTTAGTAGTAGTGTAAATAGTATTAGTGTAGATAGTTAGACTCCCTCGTTTAGCATAGAGGGACTCCCTTCGCCCCTTGGGCCGGTTGTGTCCTGGGCTTCAAACCCTGTGCCTCCTGCAGGAAGCCCGTGCAGGTGAGCTACCCACACTCCAGTTGTCTGAAATGTCTGGGAGAGGCTTATGTATGAGAGCATTGTTAAATCGGAGCCAAGCAAGTTGGATTCAGCACTGAGCACCTCGGCACTGATGCAAAGCGCCCCTCCGTTGTCATGTGTTTCTTGGCACAGTTCTCAGTCTCTGATGCTGAGAAAGAAACATAAGAAGCAATAGTCCGAGAGGGGACATTCCCCAGTACTGAGAAAGGACAAATAAAGGGAGTACAACGGCATGCAACCTGCATCGGGTCACTCCTCCACCTCTGGTACCTTAGCGGTACCGTCACTTCCGCCTGCTCACATGTGCCATTGAGACTGGTGTGGGACCACCCGCCAACGCCAGGGAGTCATCATGGCACCGGCAGGATCATGGTGCCTTCCACCTCGAGGCCTTTGCAGCAGTTAGGAACCTACTGTCACTTCCGGTACTGCCAGCCCTGATGGGACAACCATTGTCTCCAATGAGTGTGATGAGCTGAAGGAAGCATGGGGCTCTGAGCTCTTACCCAGCACCGGGGACCTTGGAACCAACTAGAGGCAAACCATCCCTCCTGTCATCAGCGAGGTCTTCCCCAATCAGCACTGATCCCTGGACCCTTGACATTGACTGGCCGAAGCAGTACTGCTCCCCCATAGTCACCTCAGGAGGACTCTTTTTTAGAGTTGGAGGTCGAGCCCTGAGCCCAGCCAAAGAGCCACTGCTGCTACCCATCCTACATCGCACCAGATTCCAGTGTGAGTCACCTCACTGACACCTAGCCTGGAGGACAGTGGCTTATGCAGGTCCCAGTGGCTGTTCCAGAATCCATGGGGCTTTCCCTGGTACTGGGACCACCATCCAATTGTTTCTGCTTGCTGGTGTCCAAGAGGAGGGCACTTCCATCACACCATTTGGCACCCAAACTGGACTCTGGCGCCAAGCATGGTAGCGACACGCAAGATTTGAGGCCTGGGGGACATAAGCGAGGCTGAATAAGTGGAGGAAGCCCCCCAACCAGTTCTGGTCTCTTCATCCTCCTCCCCAGATGAGTGACTCGGTGCCACAAGCTGACTTTAGAGCCCATAAATAGCTTCTAAAAATGGTGGCTGCTAACCTGGGGCTGGAGGTGGAAGTACTCAAGGAGTCAGCTAATAGCCTTATTGACATTTTGGCCACATCAGCCCCATCCAAGGTTGCCCTATCTTTTAAGAAGGCTGTTATGGGGCTGGTCAGGTCCCTATGGTAGTCTCCATTTTTATTCCCTCCCACTTCAAAGAGAGCAGAGAAGAAATACTAAGTGCCAGCCAAGGGGTAGAAATACTTGTATTCTCGCCCTTCTCCCAGGTCCCTTTGGTCACAGCAGCCAATAAGAGGGCCAGGCAAGGTCAGGCAGGCACTACCCCAAGTAGAAGAACTTAAAGAAGCTAGACCTGTGTGGCAGAAAAATGTATTCACTGGATGGGTTACAGTTTCATATTTCCAACCAACAAGCCCTGCTTGGGTGGTCTGAGTACAATATGTGGGACTCTGTGGGCAAGCTGAAGGACTTACTGCCTCAGGATCCAGACAAGAGTTTTCCGCCCTGTTAGAGGAGGGGAACACTATAGCCAGAGCCTCACTCCAAGTGGCCCTGGATGTAGCCAGTGCAGCAACCAGAACGATGGATTCCACACTGGTCATGAGGCAATCCTCGGGACTATCACCAGAGGTCCAACAGTCGATCCAGCACCTTCCATCTGAAGGTAGCTCCCTCTTCTCAGAGCAAACGGACAGAAAGCTCCATGATCTGAAGGACTCCAGGGCCACCCTCAGATACCTGGGGCATCTACTGCCCGGCTCCTCTCAGGAAACATATTTCAGGCCCCAGCAACCAGCCTGCTTCTTGGCTCCTGTTCAAGAAAAGGAGCAGGGGTTACAAGCATAGGCAACTTCCCCCATCCACCTCAACCTCACTACCAGGGTCGCACAGATACTCAGGAGGCCCCAAACAGAACTTTCGAAGGTGTTCTTGAACATGCTATATCAGTTCCTGCATGGGATCCTGCCCCCCCCTTTTGTTTTTGGACTGAGGCCATGGCTACACTTACAGTTCTGCAGCGCTGGGAGTTACAACTGTGTTCGTACAGCTGTGTAGGGCCAGCGCTGCAGTGTGGCCACACTGACAGCTACCAGCGCTGCAGTGTGGCCACACTTGCAGCACTTGCAGCGTTGTTGGGAGTGGTGCATTGTGGGCAGCTATCCCACAGAGCACCTCGTCCCATTTTGGCGCTGTGGCTTGTGGGAAGGGGAAGGAAATGTGCGGGTCTTTCCGCTTCCTGTTCCAACGCCCCGTGGTGCTTTGCTACACATTCCGAGCAGTTTGGCGGCATTGTGAGTCTGCAGCGCGATTTCTGAGATTTCTGTTACAAATGGAGCCTGAGCTGCTGAGGACCTTGCTGATGAATGTTGCCAGCACATCACGCATGGCAGTGGAGCTATTCCTTAAGCTGCAAAGTGACAGTGAGGAGTCAGACGATGATATTGAAACGCCTGATGCTCAAGACACTCAATTGCTTGTGGCAGTAACAGACGTGCTCAGCACCGTGGAACGGCGCCTTTGGGCTCGGGAAACCAGCACTGAGTGGTGGGATCACATCGTCCTGCAAGCCTGGGATGATGAGCAGTGGCTGCAGAACTTTCGGATGAGAAAAGCCACTTTCATGGGACTGTGTGCTGAGCTCGCCCCTACCCTGCGGTGCAGGGACACGAGATTGAGAGCTGCCCTGCCAGTGGAGAAGCGGGTGGCTATTGCAATCTGGAAGCTGGCAACTCCAGACAGCTACCGATCAGACGCGAACCAGTTTGGAGTGGGAAGGTCCACCATTGGAATGGTGCTGATGCAAGTTTGCACAATGATTAATCGCACCCTGCTAAGAAGAACTGTGACTCTGGGTAACGTGCAGGACATTGTGGATGGCTTTGCACAAATGGGTTTCCCTAACTGTGGAGGGGCAATAGATGGGACGCATATTCCTATTCTGTCACCACCCCACCTGGCATCAGAGTACATTAATCGCAAGGGGTATTTCTCCGTGGTCCTGCAAGCACTTGTGGATCACTGTGGGCGTTTCACTGACATTTACTCAGGATGGCCTGGAAAGGTGCATGATGCACGCATCTTTCGGAACAGTGCCCTGTTCAGGAAGCTGAGGGCTGGGACTTTTTCCCCAAACCGCAAGATCACAATAGGGGACGTCGAAATGCCCACTGTGATCCTTGGAGACCCCGCTTACCCCTTACTGCCTTGGCTCATGAAACCGTATACACGGAAACTTGACAGGAGCAAGGACCGGTTCAACTACAGGCTGAGCCGGTGCAGAATGACTGTGGAGTGTGCTTTTGGCCTTTTGAAAGCCTGCTGGAGGTATCTTTATGGGAAGCTAGATTTGGGGGAAAGCAGCATCTCCGCTTTTATATCCGCATGCTGTACCCTCCATAATATTTGTGAAGGGAAGGGTGAAAGATTCAGTGAGGAATGGACCTCCAAGGTTCGACGCCTAGAGGCTGAATTTGCACAGCCAGAGAGCAGGGCTACTAGAGAGGCCCAGGAAAGGGCTTCAAGGATTAGGGATGCCTTAAGGGAACAATTTGATGCTGAGAGCCAACATTAATGTTTGGTGCCTTTGCTGTGCTCCTTTCTACCTTGGGGTATAGTATTTACCACTTTCTGCAATAATAAAAAGTATTGTAAAAGCCATAAAATCTTTCATTCAAAGTACAGTACATAAAAGGCCAGGGGGGTTTTAGGGTGGTGGACTGTACATTCAGAGGTTTGAATATGTCCTGTTTGGATTGCTGTTCAATGTCTGCTGCACTTCAGGATTACTATGCTGCAGAGTAATGGGGGTGGAGTGCACAGGGTAAGGATTGTAGTTATCAGGGCTGGTAGGTGATCGTACAGGTGTTGGGGGCAGCTGGGGGTAATAAGAAACTGGCTGCTGGAGAAAGGTGTTTTGTGCAAATACTGGGGAACAAGAAAGAGAGCTTTGGGAGGGTTGTGGGTTACCACGGTACAGATCTGCCTGCATGGCTACGAGAGACTCGAAAGAGTCAGTTTGGCGAGCCAGGAGGCTTATCATGTGCTTTGAGGTTTTTTTGGTAGCCAATTCCTTTCTCCTGCTTTGTGTTTGCCTCCACTCATACATTTTCTCTCTCCATTTCTGCGTCTTCCTACTTTCTCTGTTGTAGTGATTCATAACTGCTTTGATCAATTCTTCTTTTGATTTTCGCAGATTTCTTCTCAAGTTCTGCAAGCGACATGAGGCCGGTGATCCAGCTGCATTAGTCAAGGTCACTAAAAAAAACATAGCTAGAAACATGTAATACACAGAGGCTACATTGTTTATTATCACACAGTGAAGGAGTTTGTAGACTTTTTGTAGCATCATTCCCACATACCTAACATAACACAGAGAGGCCAGGGAAGCGAAGGCATGGCGAGCAATGGGGTGAGTGTTTCTGCCCCGACTTCACCTGGGAGGGGGAACTGACTGATGGCTCACTGGGGTTTATCTGCACTGGGTAGAGGAGGTAGCTGGTGGCCTGCACAGGGGACAGTAGGGAACATGAAGCTGGCGAGCTGCTGGCGGGGGGGGGGGGGCGGTCCGCGGAACTGCCGGGCTGCTGGGGAGGGGGGGGGGGCGGGGCGGAACGCACAGCGGTGCTGGCGACCTGCTGGAAGGGAGGTGGGGAGACTGGAACACACCGCGGTACTGGCGACCTGCTGGAAGGGGGGTGGGGAGACCGGAACGCACCGCGGTGCTGGCGACCTGCTGGAAGTGGGGTGGGGGGACCGCGAACCTGGCGCCCTGCACTGAAGTATCCCTAAATTCTCAACAGGGTTTCCTACTGCCAGATATATCACTGCTGCGTGTTACCTGGGAAGAGAGGGAGGGTCTTCTACAGCAATGTGGATTCCGCCCTGGCCCCTATGCAGCTTGCCTGTGTGCAGCCATGGTGCCCCCACCCCTCGCTGCACAGTGGATCGGACGAGTTAGCCTGACCGGGACAAGGACCACGGTGGTCTCCCTATAAACTTGCGAAAGCACATTGCCCACGCTCTGGCTGCAACTTTTCAAGAGATTACCGAGGCCGATTACAGAGACGTGATAGAGCAAATCAATGGGCTATTCCACATTTAGGCATGCATGCAGGCAGCCATAACCCCAACCCTCCTCTCCCAAAACATAAAATCTGCTTACCCCGAGAACGCTCCTCTGCTTCTTCTTCACCAGCAACTTCCAGCTGCTGCGACTGGCTAGCCTCCTCCTGGCTTGAGAAGAACTCCTGGCTGCATGCCTCCTGGGACTGTGGGGTGTCTCCCTCCATCCCAGTAGCCTGACTCTTGGCTTCCTCTACACCCTCCCTCACTTCTCCCTGCTCTGAACTCTCCATCGTGCTCCTAGGATTGGCAGTGGGGTCACACCCAAGTATGGCATCCAGCTCCTTGTAAAAACGGCAGGTTGTGGAGGCAGCTCCTGAGCGGCAATTTCCCTCACGGGCTTTGCAGTAAGCACTGCGCAGCTCCTTAATTTTGACCCTGCACCGCAACGCGTCCCGTTCATGGCCCCTTATCAGCAAGGACTGTGATATCTGCCCATAGGTATCATAATTTCTCCTTCTGGAGCGCAGCTGTGCTTGCACAGCTTCCTCACCCCAAACACTGATGAGGTCCTGCAGCTTGGAACTGTTCCATGCTGGGGCTCGTCTGGGGCGTGGAGGCATGGTCGCTGATTGATTGATTTGATTGCACTCCACACCTGGCTGAGCAAACAGGAAGGGGATTTTTAAAATTCCCGGGGCATTTAAAGGTGGGGTCAGCTGAGCCCAGGGCCGTGGAGTGTGCAGGATTACCAGAGAGGCTTAAAAGGTATGCTAGGATACCTCCTTATACCCCGGAGGTCAATAAAAGCGCTGGTAGGGTCCACACTTGCTGACCAGCGCTGGATCACCAGCGCTGGAATCGCTACACCCGAGGCTCGACTGGGTGTACACTTGCTTTGCAAGTGTGGCCACATCCTAAGTTGCAGCGCTGTAACCCCCTCACCAGCGCTGCAACTCCCTCACCAGCGCTGCAACTCTCTAGTGTAGCCATGGCCTGACTCTCCTGCTTCAGCCCAGCGTGGCCCCATATCACCTCAGACTGCTGGGTGCTGTGGATGGTGGCAGAAGGTTACACCCTTACATTTTCTTCCAACTCTCCCTTCCGCCTCCCATTCCTGTCCCTCTTCAGGGACCCTTCCCACAAGCAACTTCTAGCTCAAGAGGTACAAGCCCTCCTGCAGGAGGGGCTATGAAGGAGGTGCCTCAGAACTTAGGAGGGAAGGGGTTTTACTCCTGATATTTCCTAATCCCAAAGGTCAAAGGAGGTCTTTGACCCATCCTGGACCTGCGTCATCTCAACAGTTATCTCAAGAAACCGAGGTTCAGTATGGTGTCCTGGGCCTCCATCATTCCCTCTCTGGATCCAAGGAACTGGTTCACTGCCCTCAACTTGAAAGATGCATATTTCCATCTTCCAAAGCCACAGAAGGTTCCTCAGGTTAACCATAAACCAGACATAAGAACGTAAGAACAGCCATATTGGGTCCGACCAATGGTCCGTCTAGTCCACTGACCTGTCTTAAGACAGTGGCCAATGCCAGGTGCTTCAGAGGGAATGAACAGAACAGGTAATCATCAAGTGATCCATCGCCTATTCCCAGCTTCTGGCAAACAGAGTGTAGGGACACTTCAGAGCATGGTTTTGCATCCCTGCCCATCCTGGCTAATAGACGTTGATGGACCTATCCTCCATGAACTTATCGAGTTCTTCTTTTAATTCTGTTGTAGTCTTGGCCTTTATAACATCCTCTGGCAAATAGGTTTTTTTTACAGTGCAAATACTTGTAATAAAAAAAATATAAAGTGAACACTGTACACTTTGTATTCTGTGTTGTAAATGAAATCAATATATGTGAAAATGTGTAAAGCATCCAAAATATTTAAATAAATAGTATTCTATTGTTGAATAGTGTGATTAATCATGTGATTAATTGTGAGTTTTTTAAAATTGCTTGATAGCCCTAATTTTAACCTCATATAACTGAGATTAGAAAGAGGGAAAAACTTATTGTTTTTAAATTGCTATTTCTCACCTGTATAGACTAATGAATGAATCCTCCCTAACTGTGGACAGAAAATTAAATGATCTTCAGTTGACATTGCATGTGTGGATGGCTGTTCAGTCCATGAATGATAGCCTATCTGCTTTAATTGTCTCATAAAGGGGAAATAGCAGTCTGCAGGCTCTGATGTGGTCATACCTGTAATTACTGTAAACTTTTAAAAATTAAAGTAGGACAAGTGAAACTCAAACCCGTGATCCATTCCTAGCCTGTAGCTGTGTACAACCAGCTGTGTGCCCCCCACCCCGCCCCACAATGTTTCTTGCATTCCATGTTCCATCCATGTGCTTTTGCCACAGTGGCTTGCTTTAAGTGTGGTGGACTCTGTACCTGATAAAATCTGCTGATTAGAACACTGCTTTCTTTTCCTAATTTCAGTAAGTATTGATCATGGGAACACTCCTTGGTCGACTGGAGAAATATGTGCTGAGCAGAAGAGACTTGAGGATGTGGGAGCTGCTTGGATACCTGTTGGGAGGGGAGAGAATCCTCTGAGAATTTTCCTTCCACAAGAGTGGATACTTTCTCCTTTCACCCAAGAGGTGTTGAGGGTAATTGTTGCTAGATTAAAAATCCAATTACTACTCTAAATGGGAAGAAAACACTTCCAAAATACACACATGCATCCGACGAAGTGGGTATTCACCCACGAAAGCTCATGCTTCAATACGTTTGTTAGTCTATAAGGTGCCACAGGACTCTTGGCCGCTTTTACAAATCCAGACTAACACGGCTACTTCTCTGATATTTTTATCCTTCTTGTGGCTTCCCAGAAAATTAGAGGCCAAAAGCAAAGGGATGAATAGAAGAGAAAAGAAAGGGACTGGAAAAGCTAGAGAGAGAAACATTTTACAATAAATAAATTAAAAAAAATTCTAGAAAGAGGGTAGGTGGGTGGTTTAAATTAAGCAGAGATTGATGTATAAAATGCAGATGTTCTGTACAATCCTTGCCAGTGATTTTTTCCTCTTCTGCCTCTATTCTCTGCTTTTCAGTTTCTTGATTCCTGTTTCCACTTCCCTTTCTTTTTCCCCAGTGGTGAATGAGATTAAGCTCCACATTCTGTGCCTGTCACACATTTTGGCAAGGTTTGATTTAAAACCTAGTGGGCCAGATTCATCACTGGTGTAGTTCCACTGAACTTTGGTGTTTATCAGAACATATTTATTTATAAAGAATAGTCCCTAAATCTTGGCAGATTGAGATGGGTAAATATTAAAGGAACGCTTAATTTCTTTTGCCAGCAGTGTGATAGGGAACCACTTCACTTTGTGTTGGTAACTATCCAGTTGTAAATTTTAATAAATTGACAGTGCTTAGCTGCTATTTTTCTTCCAAAGTGGCTAACATTAAAGCCTGTCCCTTGGGGATATTAGAATAGTGTATAGTTTCAGAAACAATGTTGTGCTTGATTAAGTTTAGACAGATGATGGAGCGATGTCATAAAATCACTTTTGTTAAGGTGTGATATAACATGGAATGTAACATAGTACTGGTGGAACTGATAAAAATGAAATGTTAAAGGAAAACCATGCCTTACATATAGCTTTCAGAAGCAGATACAATAGGTGTAAATTAGTTGTATAGTGCTGAAACCAAATATTGATTTATCATGAATCTTGAGAAATATGTCTTGCATCTTTTAACTTGAACACTGCAGTTGTATTGTTTGCCTGTATTTCAAGAATTGCAGCAGCCTTGATTAAACAAGTTAGATAAAAATGATCCTGTAAGAGAATTGTTTCCTCCTGAAAGAGATGTTGGGGGTAATTGTTGCCAGATTAAAAATCCAGTTACTACTCTAAACGGGAAGGAAACACTACCAAAATACAATTCTTGGGCTATTTTTGGGAACCATCTGTGGTCAGACAGAACTAGTAGCTTTATGGCAATTGACACATCATGCAAATGAAACTTGATTGAGATGAGACTACCTTTGTTATTAGTCTTTAATTTTTTAATCTATTTACCTCAAATACTTAGGGAGAAGCTTTTTGTTGAAGAATTAGTGCTACCAGTTCCTAAATTAAGTCCTCAAGAAAGTGTCTAATTCTTATCTTTGAGTCTTCCAAGAAAGTCTCTCAATCCCTACAAAAAACGATAGAGGAAACAAGCTGCCCCCTGCTGTTTAAAAAACAAAAGTAAGTTTCATGCCACTTTATACAGCATAAACACGAAAAAGGATGCAAACTAACTTTTTCCCTTGCTGGTCATTAAAGGCAAAATAAGCAGTTAGGTCCCACCTAACTCTATGTGAAAGCTATAAAGAGAATAAACAATTTTAGCAACACCGACAGTTTGCCTCTTTGTTAGAATGTTGTCCAGTGGAATATTTTCAAGAGTGTTATTTATGTTGTGATAGTATCCAGAGGCCCGATCAGGTGCAAGGCCATGTTATGCTAGGTGCTGTCTAAAGTATCTCCGCAACTCCTTCATTGGATAGGAACCCTTCTTCTTGGTGCTTACTCTTTGCAGAGCTGGGAGGCTCTCTGGGTCCCTCAATCTCTCTGCTGCTTTTGATTCTTAGGATAAAGTTGAGCCATTAAAAGAGGAAAGAACACTACAATTCTCTCACTCTCTATCAAATACTGACTGAGAGTTAATTATTTTTAAACAGTATCAGAGGGTAGCCATGTTAGTCTGGATCTGTAAAAGCAGCAAGGAGTCCTGTGGCACCTTATAGAGTAACAGACGTTTTGGAGCATGAGCTTTCGTGGGTGAATACCCACTTCGTCGAATGCATGTAGTGGAAATTTCCAGGGGCAGGTATATATATGCAAGCAAGAAGCAGGCTAGAGATAACGAGGTTAGTTTAATCAGGGAGGATGAGGCCCTCTTCTGGCAGCTGAGGTGTGAAAACCAAGGGAGGAGAAACGGGTTTTGTAATTGGCAAGCCATTCACTGTCTTTGTGTAATCCTGAGCTGATGGTGTCAAATTTGCAGATGAACTGAAGCTCAGCAGTTTCTCTTTGAAGTCTGGTCCTGAAGTTTTTTTGCTGCAGGATGGCCACCTTAAGGTCTGCTATAGTGTGGCCAGGGAGGTTGAAGTGTTCTCCTACAGGTTTTTGTGTATTTCCATTCCTAATATCTGATTTGTGTCCATTTATCCTTTTCCGTAGAGACTGTCCAGTTTGGCCAATGTACATAGCAGAGGGGCATTGCTGGCATATGATGGCATATATTACATTGGTGGACTTGCAGGTGAATGAACCGGTGATGGTGTGGCTGTTCTGGTTAGGTCCTGTGATGGTGTCGCTGGTGTAGATGTGTGGGCAGAATTGGCATCGAGGTTTGTTGCATGGATTGGTTCCTGAGTTAGAGTTGCTATGGTGCAGTGTGCAGTTACTGGTGAGAATATGCTTCAGGTTGGCAGGTTGCCTGTGGGCGAGGACTGGCCTGCCACCCAAGGCCTGTGAAGGTGTGGGATCATTGTCCAGGATGGGTTGTGGATCCCTGATGATGCGTTGGAGAGGTTTTAGCTGGGGACTGTATGTGATGGCCAGTGGAGTCCTGTTGGTTTCTTTCTTGGATTTGTCTTGCAGTAGGAGGCTTCTGGATACGCGTCTGGCTCTGTTGATCTGTTCCCTTATTTCCTCGTGCGGGTATTGTAGTTTTGAGAATGCTTGGTGGAGATTTTGTAGGTTTGGACCAGACTTCAAAGAGAAACTGCTGAGCTTCAGTTCATCTGCAAATTTGACAACATCAGCTCAGGATTAAACAAAGACTGTGAATGGCTTGCCAACTACAAAACCAGTTTATCTTCCCTTGGTTTTCACACCTCAGCTGCTAGAAGAGAGCCTCATCCTCTCTGACTGAACTAACCTCATTATCTCTATCCTGCTTCTTGCTTGCATATATACACCTGCCCCTGGAAATTTCCACTACATGCATCCGATGAAGTGGGTATTCACCCATGAAAGCTCATGTTCCAAAACGTCTGTTACTCTATAAGGTGCCACAGGACTCTTTGCTATTTTTAAACAAAATACTTTGGAAGAGGTGAATAAGACTCATCCTACTCCTAGCTACAGTTCTTGTTGTCTTTGTTCACTATCTCTGTCTTTTAACTTTTCAGCCAGGCATAACTGGATTTTATTTGGACAAGACATCCATTCTATTGGCCAATCTGGATTAAAAATGTACCAGCAAAATGCATGTTGTCTCCTTCTCATGTTGTATTTTTCCTTCTCTTCATCTTTTGTTCAGTATCGTATATTAATATACATTTGCATAGTACTAAACACACTTCATGCTGCACAGAAGCCCGTTAAGCATAAAGTAAAATGATAAAAATAAATTATAAAAATAAGCATAATAATAAAAGCTTAACTGTATTTTAAAACTACCCAAAGAGTGTGCTGTCTACTGTGTCTGGGGTAAAGTGTTCCAGCCAGGAAGAAAACACGCAAAGGCTTGTTCTTGGAAAATGCAAACAAAAAGGACAAAGGAAGTTTAAGGAATGTAAAGTACGGCTGAGTGTATAAGCTGGAGCTTAACATACAGATAATTCTAAGAGGATATTGTTTTTTAAAGTTTAAGATTTAAAATCAGATTCTCAGCTTCAGAGGAAACCTAGTTAATTGCTAAGTAGTGAAGTAACGCGAAACTAGCATGAATGCTAAAAGCTCAAACAAGCAGAGTAGTTAAACATAATCTCTACATTTAGTAAAGAACCAGAAGACTAATCTGAAAAACATTATTACATTACTCACGCTGAAAGATGTAGAAAGGCATTTTAGCTCTAGTAGCAGAAACAGTTATAATGTATTTTAAATAAATAAATAAAAGCAGCCTGATTTCTTATGATTTATAAAGAGTGGAGTATAAACCAAACTAGAATAAGACTCCGAGTTTGCCTGTGACAGCCATTGGCTTAATGCAGGAAGTGTTTATTTCAAGAGAACAAAATATTGGCTCAAGTGTCTTTACATAGGAACCTAGTGAATGAGGCTTCAGCATTGTAACCTATGTATTATAGCGCCCGCCCCGCAAGCATCTAATTCTCAGCATTAGCCAGATTACATGAGAGTTTTTCTCAGAATGACTGAAAAATGATTGAAGATCCGTAAAAATTGATCCTGAAATCCATTTGCCTTTATGTAGATACAAGAAAAACCTTCAAGATTCAAGAATTTGTCAAACATTAAAGGGCTTGCTTTAGAAATGTGCTCATTACTACTTTCTAATTGTGGTAAAATGGAGGATAATCTTCTTAAGATGTGGTGGGATTTTATTTCCCATATCAAAATCCATTCTATTTATATTGATTACAATAAAGCAGCCTTTTGTGCTGTCTTATTTAGCTAGACATTTTCAAATCTTATAAATCACCTGTTGGAAGTGCTGGATTCAAATGTGTATTGAGAGAAGAAGGCTAATAATAAAGCTGGTTGCTTTAATCACATGGTGATATTTGTCTGTTAAGTGTTTTTGGAGACAAATCTCATTTTACTGCTCTAATATGTTTGAAGCACAAATTAATCTTACAATTAGATTAGCATTACTGGGATATGATAATGGATTCAGTACAGATCCTTTTTGCTCCTCTCTTTCATCCATATTTTTTTCTGCTAGAGTGGTAATTGCTTTGGAATGGAAGTCTTCAAACAATATTTCAGTCAATAAATGGTTTGTCAGCTCCTGGGATATGTTATCTATGTAGAAACTCTCCAACATTAAAAAGTATCCTTGTGCTGTTTATATTGAGATGTAACAACTCTTTTTTTTAATGGTTTAAATGATATTAGAGTCCAGTTTATCATTCGTAACTGAATTAATAGCTACATGAGTAATAACATGAAGTTCAGTCCATCAAAGTTTTAAATAAAAATTAGTTATCAAGCAAACAAGAGCAGTTAAAATAATTAATAGCCATAATATTGCAGCAATTGACTGTCAATTGAGAAGATAGAATACAATTAAAGAGTTAATAGATTATATTAAAGAATTTGAGAATGAAGGTCTGGCATTTTAGATCCAGGCAAGGGCCATCTATATGCCTAACCCTCAAAACCACTGCTAGATAGCACATCTGGCCAAAATAGAATGATCGCAGGCACATGGGACAACCAAATAGATAACTTTTAATAATCCTTAAAATACATACTAGGAAACCAAAACAAAACCAGAAGCCATCTTTCAAAGTCAGACAAATTCACCAGAGGACTCTGCTGATAGCTCATCAACTTCAGAAACAAGGAGAAAATGCAGGAAAATTAGCTAAATAGTAAGACACTTTAAGGTGGGCCATATATTAGATAAAACAGATCTAAAAACGTAACAAATAGGCTGAAACCTCCAACCCAAAACATGATTTCAGAGAACAAGAAAAAGAATAACCACAATTTGTTAAAAGCAGCAAAGAATTCTGTGGCACCTTATAGACTAACAGACGTTTTGGAGCATGAGCTTTCGTGGGTGAATACCCACTTCTTCAGATGCATGTCTGTTTGTTAGGGCAACACTTGTAGCATAGTCCTCATGAGACAACCAAGTCATGGTCAAAGGAAAGAAATCAAAGGCTATATAGACAACAAGTTAATGAATAAACAAAAATGTGAAAACATAGATTTAAGTGTGACAAAGAGAAAGGTATAGCACTAGTTTCATTGGTGGGGAAAACTGACAACAGTTCTTTCTAATTGTACAGGTGATTGATTTCATTTGTGTGGGGTTACACGTTGACACACAAGAAGTAATAGCAAGAATCAAGAAACTAATACCAAAAGAATGGCCAAATATCTGTTGTTTTGTAGAATTTAAACTTTTCATCTCTCATACTTTCCTGAATTCAACAGACTCTTAAATGAGAAAATGGGCTTTTGATCCAGGCAGCAAAATAAAGGAGATAGATGCAATAGTGACCACGAGAACAAACTAATAATATTAATGGACTGTCTGAACACAATGGCACCTCAGAATGAAAAGCTGCATACTCAATTAGGAAGGCAGTTCAGGGAAGATCTAATGGCGATCTGCCACTCCATTAAAAAATTGAAGGAGAAAAGCTCTCACTTTCCCTTTCATAACAATAATATCAACAATGTAATGTTTCCAGAGTCCAGATCCAAATACTTGTAATGTCAAGATCAATAACCAAGTCTAAATTAAACTAAAATATTTCATTGATTAACTCAAGCTTGCCAGTTTCTTTAATGATAAAAGTTCGTTGCTTGTAGATCCAGAGTCTTGAAATAATCACTGTTGAATGCCTTAATGGTTCCTGAGGCAAGTGACCCAGGAATGATCCCGCACATTCTGTCCCAGGTTAAGAGCCTTTGGATTCTTAGCAGGTATGTCTCTCATAGTGGTAAACCTCCAAATCTATAATATTAATTTTAGCAATGCAACTTTACAACTTCAGGTACGGCCTTCTTGTATCAGTAAATAAGGCAGCATTGATGATTCAGTTCCTTGCATTCTGACCAATGCTTTTATGGTTTAGCAATATCCTGTACTGGTGCAGCAGCCTCTGGCTTTTACATGCTGAAAACTGTGGGCTCACAATCCCAGGCCTCCACAAGCTAAAACTGTACCACAGCCAGTATATTAATGAGATGCTCAACAAAAGAGGACTGATTGAAAGGCTGAAAATGTTACTTGAGACGGAAGAGGGCTCACTGAAGATGAACCGCAGAACAATGCCCCTAAAAACCAGGGCAGTGGTGACCGCAGAACCTGATACATGAGTAAGTCAAAGATGACAGAAGAAAAGAATCTCTCCTCCCCAGAGAACCAAACTAAACATGAAACAAAACGCAAAGAGGTAAATACAGAGAAACACACACACATAGCAGTAGCCATCTTGCCACTATGAAATTCTCATCATTGAGCTGATTAGGAGGATTCTTTTCAATCCAAGCTCTCACAGCCTGCCTGCTATTTATACTGTGTGTTATCTTTGAGTACTTCTATAAATTGTCTATCCAGAAAAACGTAGAGTGGAAACCTGTTATCTTGAAGTTCCTTTTTTCAGAGAATAACTTCTAAGGGGAGAGTCACTACAGCTAATATTGCAATATGTGTTGTGCAATGCATTGAAACAATTCAGAGCTTTTCATTATGCCTTATTATGAAGTTTCCTTAGGTCTAAATTTAATAGTATAATTCAATTCCATTATATATATTTACCCATATATGCATATATCTACAACACACACTGTGAATATTATCTAAAGTGCTGTTGGCCATTGGGAAGCACTTTTTCTAGTTCAGTCTATTATTACCTGTAACATTATATAGAATTTTAATAACACATAACTTTAAAATAGTTTTGTCAAATTATATTTAAGCATATTTACTCTAATTGCTGATTTTTTTGAAGAATTGCTCTTAACTATGCATATTATTGCTTACATGTGATTGTCTTTATTAGGTAAAGGCATTTGAGAGGTGAAGAGAAGGAGGGGAATATAGACTATAATGCACATTAGACCTGATTCCAAGCCAGCTGAAGTTAGTAAACAGGCTCATTGACTGGGATGGACTTTGGATCATACCTGTTATGTTTTACACCGGTGGTCTTCAACTGGTGGCCTCAGTGCTCCAGATTGTGGACACTGGGGGTGCGTGTGTTAAAAAATTAATGTGCATTTTATCAAAACTGAAAATATGTTCCCCAAGCCTTACTGAGCGGCTCTTAGGCAGAGGGGTTTGCATCAGCCTAGGAGAAGCTCTGATGTTTGCTGGGAACTCTCTGAGCAACCGCTGTCCCTTCCTTAATGTGGCCACTAAACATGTCCTCCACTGCCTGCTTATTACATCAGATGAAGGAGAAGAGTTCTGGCTGTTCCATTGCCTGTTATAGCTGTCTTACCATGAGAGTCCCAAAGACAGCAGAAAAGCATCTCAGTTGACTGTGGGTATGGCTACACTTGCAGCTGTACAGCGCTGGGAGTTACAGCTGTCTTCGTACAGCTGTGTAGGGAAAGCGCTGCAGTGTGGCCACACTGACAGCTACCAGCGCTGCAGTGTGGCCACATTTGCAGCATTTGCAGCGCTGTTGGGAGTGGTGCATTATGGGCAGCTATCCCACAGAGCACCTCGTCCCATTTTGGCGTTGTGGGAAGGGGACGGAAGGGTGCAGGTCATTCCGCTTCCTGTCGCAATGCCCTGTGGTGCATCGCTTCACATCCCAGCAGTCAGTGTTTTTCCGTCCAGGTTTGGCGCTATTGTGACTCTCCCAACGGTTTCTGCGCAGCGCGATTTCTGTGGGAAATGGAGCCTGAGCTGCTGAGGACTTTGCTGATGAGTCTCACCAGCACATCACGTTTGGCAGTTGAGCTATTCCTTCAGCTGCAAAGTGACAGTGAGGAATCCGACGATGATATCGAGTCGCCTGACGCATATTACGCTAAATTGCTTGTGGCATTCATGGAAATGCTCAGCACCGTGCAACGCCTCTCTTGGGCTCGGGAAACAAGCATTGAGTGGTGGGATCACATCGTCATGGAAGTCTGGGATGACGAGCAGTGGCTGCAGAACTTTCGGATGAGAAAAGCCACTTTCATGGGACTGTGTGCTGAGCTCGCCCCCACCCTGCTGTGCAAGGACACAAGATTGAGAGCTGCCCTGCCAGTGGAGAAGCGGGTGGCTATTGCAATCTGGAAGCTGGCAACTCCAGACAGCTACCGATCGGACGCGAACCAGTTTGGAGTGGGAAAGTCCACCGTTGGAATCGTGTTGATGCAAGTTTGCAGGGCCATTAATCACATCATGCTAAGAAGAACCGTGACTCTGGGTAACGTGCAGGACATTGTGGATGGCTTTGCACAAATGGGTTTCCCTAACTGTGAAGGGGCGATAGATGGGACGCATATTCCTATTCTGGCACCACCCCACCTATCATCCAAGTACATTAATCGGAAAGGGTATTTCTCTATGGTTCTCCAGGCGCTTGTGGATCACCGTGGGCGTTACATTGACATTAGCACAGGCTGGCCTGGAAAGGTGCATGATGCATGCATCTTTCGGAACAGTGGCCTGTTCAGGAAGATGCAGGCCGGGACTTTTTTCCCAGACTGGAAGATCACAGTAGGGGACGTCAAAATGCCCATTGTGATCCTTGGAGACCCTGCTTACCCATTAATGGCTTGGCTCATGAAACCGTATATAGGGAAGCTTGACAGGAGCAAGGACCGGTTCAACTACAGGCTGAGCCGGTGCCGAATGACTGTGGAGTGTGCTTTTGGCCATTTAAAAGGGCGCTGGCGATCTCTGTATGGGAATCTAGACTTGGGGGAAAGCAGCATCCCTGCGGTTATATCCGCGTGCTGTACCCTCCATAATATTTGTGAAGGGAATGGTGAAACTTTCAGTCAGGAATGGACCTCTGAGGTTCAACGCCGGGAGGCTGAATTTGCACAGCCAGAGAGCAGGGCTACTAGAGAGGCCCAACACAGGGCTACAAGGATTAGGGATGCCTTGAGGGAGGAATTTGATGCTGAAAACCAACAGTAATGTTTGGTCCCTTGCATGGGAGTGAAGTGCAGTGGTTACAATGTTAGTAGGAATCTGTTTTTCCTAAAATGATTTGCAGTGCCTTTTTCTTTCCTGGGCTACTATATCTTTCACTTTCTGCAATAATAAAGACTGTTTTCAAAGCCAAGAATTCATTTATTGAAAAGAAAATAACTTTCTTGACAGACACAACATTTTGGGAACCTAAAAGGACAGGGGGGCAGGTTGGTGAACTATACAGTCACAGGTTTGAATATGTCCTGTGTGGAGTGCTGTGCAATGACTGCTGCACTTCAGGATGAAAATACTGCATGGTGATCATAGAATCATAGATTATTAGGGTTGGAAGGGACCTCAAGAGATCATCTAGTCCAACCCCCTGCTCAAAGCAGGACCAATCCCTAAATCCTTAAATGACTCCCTTAAGGATTGAACTCACAACCCTGGGTGATGGGGGTTGAGTGCAGAGGGTAAGGGTTGTAGTTCTCAAGGCTGGTTGGTGAACGTACAGGTGTTGGGGACAGCTGGTGGTGGTAAGAACCTGGATGCTAGGGAAGGGGGTTTGAAGCTGACATTGGGGCACAAGGGAAAGTGCTTTGGGATGAGTGGGGGCCGGCACGGTAGTGCTCTGCCTGCATGGCTACGAGTGACTGGATAGAGTCCGCTTGGCGCGCCAGGATGCTTATCAGCTGCTTTATGCTTTTCTTCTTAGCCGCTGCATTTTTCTGGCGGACCCTGCTTTCCCTTTCCTTCCAGTCCTGCAGTTTTTTCCTTCAGTTCTGCAGTTTTTTACTCTCTCTGGCAGTGATCCATTACTGCTTTCAGCATGTCTTCTTTACTTTCTCGCGGCTTCTTCCTGAGGTTTTGTAGCCTCTGAGCAGTCGATGATACGGGCAGTCGAGTAGTCAAGGACACTTTTCGAAAGGCAAAAATGGCAACAGTTAACAGAGGCAGCATTGTTTATAATCTCACCCAGACAGTTATTCCCACACAGTGAAAGAGTTTACAGTCTTCACTTTAGCATACTTTTCCCATACCAAAGAGAGAGTGCACATAACCCACAGGAGCCACAAAATGGTGAGTAAGGGAGACTGATTGCTTCTGGGATGTGCAGGGGTTTCTGTGCATTGGGGAAAGCAAACTGCTGCAGGGCGCATCTACACTGAACAGTCTCCCAACATTTTCCACAGGAGTTAATCCTGGAAGATATCTTGCTGCTGCGGGTCACCTGGGAAGAGCAGGAGGGTCTTCTACAGCAATGCGGATTCCGCCCTGGCCCCTTTGCAGCTTGCCTGTGTGCAGCAATGGTCCCCCCACCCCTCACGGCACAGTGGTGCGGACACGTTAGCCTGACTGGGACAAGGACCACAGTGGCTCTCCCTATAAACTTGCACAAGCGCATTGCCCACGCTCTGGCTGAAACTTTTGAAGAGATTACCGAGGCTGATTACCGCGATGTGATAGACCACATCAATGGGCTATTCCACATCTAGGCATGCATGCATGCAGCCCTAACCCCCCTCCTCTCCCGAAACATTTCCATCCTGAAAATAAAAGCTGCTTACCGGTAATCCGCTCCTCTGCTTGTCCTTCACCAAGTACCGGCTGCTGCGACTGGCTACCTTCCTCCTGGCTTGAGTAGAGCTCCTGGCTTCATGCCTCCTGGGACTCCGGGGTATCTCCCGCCTCATACCCTCAGTCTCGGTTTCCTCCCCCCACTTCCCTTCCTCCTCCTCCTTTCTCCTCTCCCTCCCCCCCCCGCTCTGAAGTGTCCATCGTAGTCATCGGATTGGCAGTGCGGTCACCCCCAGTATTGCGTCCAGCTCCTTGTAAAAATGGCAGGTCGTGGGGGCAGCGCCGGAGTGGCGGTTTCCCTCGCGGGCTTTACAATGGGCACTCCACAGCAACTTCACTTTAACCCTGCACTGCACTGCCTCCCGGTCATGGCCCCTTTCCAGCATGGCCCTTGATATCTGCCCATAGATATCGTAATTCCTACGGCTGGAGCGCAGCTGGGACTGCACAGCTTCCTCCCCCCAAACACTGATGAGGTCCAGCAACTTGCCATTGCTCCATGCTGGGTCTCGTTTGGTGCCTGGAGGCATGATCACCTGGAAAGATTCACTGATTGCACTCCACACCTGGCTGAGCAAACAGGAAGGGGATTTTTAAAATTCCCGGGTCATGTAAAGGGCGGGTCACCTGAGGCCAGGGCAGTAGAGTGCGAACTGATTAGCAGAGTGGCTGAACAGGCATTCTGGGATACCTCCGAATACCTCTGGAGGCCAATTACAGTGCTTTTGGTGGCCACACTGATGGAGCAGCGCTGCATCACCAGCGCTGCAATCGTTATACCCCAGGCAGAGCAGGAGTACAGCCAGCGCTGCAGCCAGGGAGATGCAGTGCTGTATGTGCCTTGCAAGTGTGGACGGTGAGTAAGTTGCAGCGCTGTAAACCCACCACCAGCACTGCAACTCTCCAGCGTAGCCAAGCCCTGTGCTTAGGCCTTATCCTAGCATGGTTCCCATCTTTTGCACAGCCACCAGACCGTTTGAAGAAGAAAAGAAGTAGGGAGGAGTTGAGAACTCACAACCAGGTAGTGATCACTGAGTCATTTCATCCTAGCTTGACCTTGAGCCAAAGGGTATGGCTACACTTACAGTTCTACAGTGCCGGGAGTTACAGCTGTCTTCGTACAGCTGTGTAGGGAAAGCGCTGCAGTGTGGCCACACTGACAGCTACCAGCGCTGCAGTGTGGCCACATTTGCAGCATTTGCAGCTCTGTTGGGAGTGATGCATTGTGGGCAGCTATCCCAGCATTCAAGTGGCTGCAATGTGCTTTTCAAAACGGGGGTGGAGTGGAGTGTGACAGGGAGCGTGGGGGAGACAGAGAGAGTGGATTTTTGGAGCTGACACTGTTCTCAGCTCCCTGCCCTGCAAGTTCTAAGGATTGGAAGATACACAGCACCTACCTTCAATCATTTTAAAAGTTTTGACCCCCTTCCCCCACCCCTCTCTTATTCACTAAATGCAAATTATGCACTCCTATATAGCCTTCAGACCACATAAGCAGCTGCTCAACACGGACTCCCCTCTCTCCTCAAGCAAACAGCTGTGAACATTCCAAAGCAATTCCCTTGCCTCCGCTCCTCGCTTGCTGGAGCAAAGAGCAGCTGTGTTTGTTTTTTAGATAAGTAGCTCCGGGGAGCTCGGAGTTCAGCCATTCTTCTGGTTTGTTGTGGACAGGAATTCTGGGATACCTCCTAATACCCTGGAGGCCAATAACAGCGCTTTTGGTGGCCACACTTGACGCGCAGCGCTGCATCACCAGCGCTGCAATCGTTACGCCCCAAGCAGACCAGGTGTACAGCCAGCGCTGCAGCCAGGGAGTTGCAGCGCTGGATGTGCCTTGCAGGTGTGGACAGTTACTAAGTTGCAGCGCTGTAAACCCACCACCAGCGCTGCAACTCTCCAGTGTAGCCAAGCCCAAAGTCTTCATTGAGCTGTTCACAATGTTGCCCACGTCTCTTTCCCGATTTGATAGTTTAGACCCCTGTAAGGCATATGCCTAGTTTTATTTTTTCCCTCCAATGTGCATTACTTTGCATTTATCAGCAGTGAGCTTGGCCATCATGTTGTCCATTCACTTTGCTGATTAGGTCCCTCACATTCTTTTCTGACCTTTACTAACCTAAATAACTTTGTCAAATTTTGTTACCTTACTCTTAATCTCCATTTCCAAAAAAATAATAAACATATTAAATAACATGGGATGTATGGAACCTTGGAGCCTCCCCCCCAGGTAACCTTTTGCCATGATGAAAATTGGCCATTTATTCCTACTCTTACATGTTTAGTCTTTTAACCCTTATTTTTTTGTTCTGAGCATATTGTGTCTCACACCTAATGCAATTTTCTCTACAAATGTATGGAAAAGAGATATTAATGGATAACATTTTAGCTTTTTTAAACAGTCATTTTCAAAGAAATAATGGTAAGTTTTTCAATCCATCTTCATTGGTGTGGATCATCTCTCCAATCCTGCACAACTGCTGCTATTCTCTAGTTCCCCAAAGATCATAAGGTTGGATCTGATATGGCAGTGCCTACGTCCAACACTTCATGCAGACTTGAAACCCTGTGAGAAATTTAGAAGATGAAATCCAAGGCCCAGCTGGAAGGATGGAGGGCTGAACAGTCAATTCTTCTTTATTGAACAATAAAACCAAAAAATATTCCTCTTCTGAAAATAATTATTTTTGTTTAATCTTGTTTTTATTGTTGTTGCATGCTGAGGCAAAGCTTCAGGGGCCATTATTCTTTGACTCATTTACTATATCAGTTACAGCTTTTAATTAGTAAATAGATTTTGTAATCCTGTTCCTCAGTATTTTTGTCTTTCTGTTGTAATATAATATTTTGCCTTTCTGTGGTGCAAAATTAGAAATCTCAGAGCCCTTGAGAGTATGAAGATAAGTAAACCCCCCCCCCCCCCTCACTGCTGCAAAGTATATAAAATGATCATCCACTACTAAAATGTAACAACAACTGGGATGAAATGCAGTAGCTAGGATGGAAAGTGAAGAATACCAAATGCTATTTTAACTTTTAACTTTTTAGAGATGCGGGATGTAATTTCCCAGATTGGAATTTGGCCAAGACATCAGTATGAACACCCTGACTTATTATACGAACTTTAGTGACCACAAGTCTTCAGAACTGTGGCATGGTTTCTTTTCTGAAAGACAGAAATTCCAGCAGCTCGGTTACTAGCTAACACCATGGCAAGGCACTGACTCATCTATGCCACTGTAGCACTGTAGTGTAGATGCTTTCTATAGCAACAAAAGAGGTTTTCCATCACTGCAGGAACTCTGGCCTCCCTGAGCAATGGTTGGTAGGGCGACGGAAGCATTCTTTCATCGATCTAGCTGTCTACACTGGGGTTAAGTCAGCCTAGCTACAGTGCTAAGTGCCCCGAGTGCACTGTAGCTATGTCAACCTTACTTTTTAAGTGTAGATGAAGCCTCAGTAATGAGGAAGGAGGGCTGTTTATTAAACAACCACCATCTCGTCCTGCACACCTAGGTGTTCCTTAGAGATTGCCCAATCATTAACAAACTCAGTTCACACTTTGTTTACCTCAAAAGTTCTCGTTAGAGTGCAAGTCTGTTAGCTGTGTGTAGGACTATAGGTTGAGATTTTCAAATCAACACAAGGGAATTTAAACAGACATCTTCCATTGAAATGTATCAAAACGATGTGGCTAAGTCCCCTGCATTGTTTTGAAAATCTTGGCTTCAGTGTTTGATGAAACAATTTATTCACAGTGCTGTAACATATTTGCGGTCTTTCACAATTTGAACAGCCATTGGAATACAATTTAAATATACTAAAATTCAGATAACATATCTGTTCTATTATTATTGCTGAAAATAGGATTTGATCTTTTTTAATAGTTGTGTTATTAGTAATTCTCTTTTTTTAAGTAAAGTTCTGCATTCCATTCTGTCTTCTAGAACAATCACATTTAATTCCTTGTGCAGCAAATACAGCTGTGTTTATTACTCACTGAGGTGAAATGACATTTGCTTTTGTGTTTAATTGTAATTTATTGGGAGAAATTAATCTGAAGAGATCATTTATTATTCACCTACTTGGAAATAAGATCAGTAATGTATTTTTTTTTCTTATTTTATTTTCTGTAGCGAAAGCATTGTAGGTTAGCCTTTCTTTGCACATAAAGCATATTCCCTTCTTCTGAAGTTATGTGAACACATTTCAGCTGGAGCTAGAACTTCTTGCCCTATGAAGAGATGATACATTTTCAGTTGTGTACAGAGTTTTAACTAAATATCTCCTATAAGCCAATGGATGTCATGAGACTAAAAACCTGCTCTCTTCTTTGAAACTATATTTTTCTCTTATTTTCTCATGAAATCTTTGATAATATCTCTGTGTCACGGGAATCCTGTTTTTATTTTTTAATGTCAGCATGAAATTTAACAAAAAGATGAGTAAATGCTTCTTTAGAAAGAATATTTGATAGATTGGAGACAATTTTATAGTTTAATTCATTAGGAGGAGCTGCAACTTCTTACTGTTTAGAAGATAATGCTTAGAGAATCAGTAATAGGGAAAAACTCGACCGGTATAAATGAGTTTTATATGTATCTTCAGTTTCTTCTAATATTTAATATTTAAGTAATCTTTGCTTATTAAGGTCTAAAATGTCATCTACCGGGTATAAATCTAGAATAACGCTACAGACCTCAGTAGAATTAGTCTGGATTTGCATCTTTGTTATTGAGATCAGAATATAGCTTATTGCGTATAATTTCTGTGTTGGCCACTGCAAAATATTAACCAACGTTCCATTCAGGATAATTTTTTGGCAGTAGAAGTTTTGTGGAAGATTTAAAAAACCAAACCCTTCTAAATCTGTTGGGTGACAAAAACAGATTACATCTCTTTTTTGCATTTTCCTTTTATGCAAATCAAAGCTAATACAAATGTTTGTTATAACTAAGATTGTAATTATTTGTATGGGTGTAGGAGAATTAAAGAACTACAGATCAAAACCTTTTTTCCACACGGAATGAAAGATTTTATCCTGGGTCATTTGAGTCTAATAATTCTCTTCTTACTGGTTCAGACTGGTAAAACAGGTCTGCTCTTATGAGAGATCTGAGAGTAGTGCAGCTGACAGCTGCATCTTGTGGTAGCTCTGCTTGGATAAAAACAGAAGGATCTAAATATGGATTAAGGATTTAACAATGTGTGTGAAGTGCTTATACACAGTAACATAAGAGGTGTGGTTGATGGCGAAGACAGCACACACATTTTAGTTTGTGCAAGATAGTGTATACTCTGATAAAAGAACCGAGTGCGATAATAAAGGTAATGCTTGGATGATCTCTGCAGGTTATTTAGGAAAATGTGTTTGATTTCCATCATGAGCTGTGTATTGAACTTGTTGCCTTTTAAATATTTTGTATAATTATGATTAGGCCAAATGAAAACATCAATACATAACATTGCGGGGATATTTCTTCTTCTTATTATTTTTTTTTAAAGAATATCGTTGGTAGGACTTGTGGAAGTGAGTGGTTCTAACACCTATGATACATGTGCTACTGTTACAAAATAGGCCACCGTAAGCCCCAGTGGTAATATTCCCAATTTAATGTGTAAAAAAATATATTTCAAGATTGTAACTGCCAATCTTAGATATAACACCATAAGAGATAGAAAGTGTATTGGTGAGGTAGGGGAATGAAGCGGGTTACAACAATAACAAACCTATTGTACATACACGTTTTATTTCCTTTTTTTCCTTCGAGTTGTGCATCTAGCTTTTAGATGTTGTGTTTTTAATAAATTTTATAAATTTAACATATTAACTCTGAGGAATAATTGTCCTGAAGTTGCAGTGAAATGTTGCTGCTAATCTGGTTTATAGTAGGCATTGTTTTCTGTCAGTAAATGTAACTTTTTATAGGGTATGTGTGGAAGATGCAAAGAAGCATTGTAGGCTAAGATTATGGTGTTTGTGTTACTTCTACAGTGTATGAAAGACACTGTACAAATGAAAGGCCTAATTCTGTGAGGTGCTGACTGCCCTTAACTCCCATTGATGTCAGGAGCTCAGTGCCTTAACATTTGGGCCTTAACCTTGTATTACAGTGAAGAATAAGTGTGAGCAATGAAATTTCTTACATTAATTACTGATGTGATATATTAACTTCAGCAAGAGGCTCTCCTCAATTCCCTTCAGGAGTAAGAGACTGCTCCATGTGGTCTCTGACCCACGTAACATATCCAGTCAGTATTTCAATGGAGCCCATATTTACCTCCTGAACTGGGTTCTTCCTGTCAGGCTCAGCTCTTAGCTTCAAAATAGCATCTTTTCCTAAACCTAGAGGATGAGGGGGAAAGTGACCTGTTTGTGGAGGAAAGACAGTGGAATTTGACTCAGCCTTTAGAATGGACATAGGTCTGGTTTCTCTGGAAAGATTCTATGGCCGATGAAGTTAATGGTTGCCCTTTCGCTGAAATGAAGTACTGTAAGGGAAAGAAGACTGAAGATTTGAGAATTTTCTTTTATTTTGTGTTTAAAATGTTTTCAAGATAGTCTCTCTCTCTCTCTCTCTCTCTAGTGTAATTAAGCACAACAGATACAGGTCCTAGACAGAGCACAGCCCTGTAATAGAATCAGCTGATTAGATCAGTCCACTATAAAACATACTAATCACTCGTAGCTGAAAGTCATTAAGTGCAGCCTGCAGTTTCTCAGATCTGTGTATTTTGGAAATATCTGTACTCCACCAGAATTTGATTGGGGAATAATTTTATAGAACTCTGAAACAGATTTCTTGGCATCAAATATGTAAGTCTGAAATAGCCAACAGTATTAAATAGGATTGTTCAGAATCTGCAGTTCCCTCCCAGAACAAATCTATAAAAATATTGAGGTATGTGACACTTTTTTTTTTAATTTGAGAAACCGTAGAGGTCCAAAAACCTAAATTCAGTGTACATCCCAAAAGACACGACCTGTAGATCCAAGTGTGCCTTTCAGCTGCATGTTTAAAAACCTGACAGGGTTCAAGGTCAATCAATGGCTATCATCCTCAGCTTAGTCGGCTTTTATTTTGAATGAATACTAAAGCAATAAGTGCTGCTTTCCCAGGATAAATTCTGCCTCTTATAAGCCTGAAGATTTTGCTACACACACCAATATAAACCTTTCACCACACTCAGTTTGATCTGTAAATTAATCCTACAAGTTTGGCCTAGCACATCTTTGCAGTTTGACATTTTGTATTTCACCTTCAGAGTCTAGTCCATGTGTGAAAATGACAAGGTGTTTTATTCCCTTAAGATTAAACTCATCCAAGCCTTTTCATTTTAACACCAGGATATGGTTCATGGGCTATTATCATTTTCCAGCCTCAGCAACATTTCAATAATTATGGAGAACTTTTAAATATCTAAATTGCCAAAGAAGATTTTTTTTAGTTCAGTAAAAAACCATTCAGTGGATGAGTTTGTATGTTTGTGCTGGTCATGAGAGAGTATGTCACAATCCAATGTAATATTTTTGTTAGTTTAAGAGCATTTAGTGTTTTGCAAAACTAACTAAATGAGAATTTCATTGCACTGCAAATAAACTTCTGACATCTAATAGTTTAAATGCTTTTGGAACTATCTTAATTCTTAAGTGAATGATACGTGTGCAGTTAAAAATTGTAACTTATAGGAAGTGTTTAATTTTTCCAAATACGGGTATTTTTCTCTTGCTATATACACAATCCAAAAATGTAAAATGTTTGTAGATCTTCTCTTTTGCTGGTAATATTGAATAAGGATGAAGCAGTTGGGATTTTTCTCTCAATTTTGATATTCTTGAGAAGCATTCATAATTTAGTTTGACTACAGTTTGGACTTTTACAAGCACACAGAATAGGGACACTTCTATTTTAACACAGACAATAGGAAGAAGGAGGAAACATGCAAGTGGCTGTCTGCAAATATAGGTACAAGTAAAGATATAAATAATATTTCTCCTTTCGTCTGTTTTAAGTTTCTGTGTGGTGCCCATTTCTCAAAATTATAGTGAACACTGTTCCCCTTCTTGAAGCAGAGGCCAGGCTTTGTTTATTTTACTTTCTTTTCTTGGTTTAGCAAAGTAGGAAGAGTAGGCTGGAGTAGCTTTAAGATAGCCCATATACTGAGTGAGTGAACAAAGAATACATTTACTGTCCTGTAAATTATGTCCATACAGAAGAGATGTAATTAACCATTGAGCTTAATGGATGCCTTGTGAGGTTACAGAAGCTATTATTCATAAACTAGATGAAGACAAGGGAGCTTTATATGGTTAGAAAACCTTTTAGGACCAATTACTAGATATCATTTAGAATTGATTACTTATGTTTTCAATTTCTGAAAGTATTTTCTCCACGATCCATGGGGAATGGATTTACTGCTGCTGTCATGGAGGAGGAAGACTGTCTCCCTAGCTGAAGGTTTTGGAGGGTCTTTAGAATTTTCCTTCTCTAGGATCCTCTCCCATAAGTTTTACCATTAGGCAGTATAATCTGACCCATGGAAAATGAGGTAGTAAAGTTGCCATTGTTCTATTACTAATGCTATTCAGCCTACAATGAAGATTGCAGGAGTTTGAGTGATCTTAGATTATGAATGATTCTTTGTCTTTGGCTGTTTAAAATAGTATAGGATTGTACATTTTTTGAAAATGAAGTTCTATTGCTGCTATAAGAGCACTTACCTTTACATTGTCAATGCAAGAGTTGCATGCAGTATGCATATGGTACTTTACAAGAAAAAAAATGAATTTAGTTACTTTGCTCTCCTACCTCTTCTCAAGCTCCTTGCTTTGACACTGGTCCTGGTCCAATTGAGAAATGAATCTGATAAGATAAATAGAATCATTTTAACTGCTAATGATATCTGATCATTCCATTCTCTCTGTACAGATGTTGCCGATTCTTTGGCTCCGGTACAATGCTAGAGGTGCTATTACAGCTCACATGTTTCAGCACGATGTTCTTTTGTAATCAGAGATTTTGTATATTTTATGTATAGTAATGCACAGAATGAAAATGAACTCCTGAGTAGATCTATCATCTATTTTTCACCCATAAAGTACCTGTGGTTTTTTAAAATTTTTTTGTTTAGAGTAACTCTAAAAGGCACCCAAACTCACAAAAAAAAAATGTTTGGGGTCACTGTTTAACCTAATATAAGGGTTCAAATGTGGTAAACATTTTTAGTCTTGTAGCCTATAGTTTGGGTGGCAACTCTTTGTTGTTATGGCATTAGAAGCAAGGAAATTACTAACTGTTTAGGGAGTGGGGGTGAGAAGTTGTGTGTTTAATATGAAAGGCAAATGGTTTAATAACAGATTAATGTTACTACCAGTATTTGCTTATTTGTAATGGTCTTGGCATTTTTAGGGGCTGTCACAATTTCCTTTTTTTGCATGCCCAGTCTTGAAGGAAAGAACTGTCTGTGCAAGTTAAGGCAGAAAATAATTTCAGAAACAGTTTTTAACTATGGCATTACAGCAGCACTGCACTAACGTCTGTGAAGACACTTTCTTTCTGTATCCCTTGTTCGGTACTTATAACTTTCCTGATATTTCCTTTTGGCCTGAATCTTTCTCAAGCTGGTAAAATCTGCTAAATTGGTGAAAGAAACTTCTTAATTTGCTCACTGTCATTTTTTTTGAGTTGGCCAGAACTGAACACGTTATTTAAAGTACGGAAGTATCAACAATGTGTATAATGTCAATGTATAACCAGTGTTAACTAGCAACCATGAAATAATACATAAGACCTAATGCTCCATACTTTACTCCTGTGAGTACTCTCCTTTATTTCCGAGGACTAATTGTATGAGGACAGCGAGCAAGGTTTGGTACACATTAATGCACACTCAACAAATACTCAGATTTGAATGTTTCTGATATCTGACTGTGACCCTGACTTTATATGCAGAGTTATTCTGTATCCCATTTTTTACACTGTCTGTCTGTCTCTAGCATACGGTAGCAGCTTTAGTTCAGCAGACAGAATCTGATATGATTCCTTTAAGTCATTGTTATTGGATCTTTGTGGATTGACTGACATATATCTGGACTTTAGTAAGGCCTTTGACACAGTCCCATATGACATTCTCATATGCAAATTAAGGAAATATGGTCTAGATGAAATTACTATCAGGTGGGTGCATAACTAGATGAAAATCTACTCTCAAAGAGTAGTTATCAATATTTCGCTGTCAGACTGGATGAACATACCAAGTGGGGTCCTGCAGGAGTCTGTCCTGGGTCCAGTAGTCTTCAGTATTTTCATTAATGAATTGGATGATTGAGTGGAGTATGTGATTATGAAATCTGCAGATGGCACCATCCTGGGAGGGGCTGCAAACACTATGGCAGACAGGATTAGAATTCAGAATGATTTTGATAAATTGGAGAATCACTCTTAAATCAATAAGATGACATTCAATAAAGACAAGTGCAAAGTACTATACTTAAGTAGGAAAAATAAAATGCAAAACACAAATGGTGGAATAACTGGTAAGTAGCAGTACTGCAGATAATGATCTTAGGGGGTTATGGTGCATCATACATTGAATATGATGCAACAGTGTAATGCCATTGTGGAAAAGCCTGACGTCATTGTGGGGTTTGTTAACAAGAGTGTCATAAGTAAGATGCAGGCGACCAGTTTTGGGCATCATGCTGTAAGGAAGATGTGGACAAATTGAAGAGAATCCAGAGGAGAGTGAAAAGGGTGGTGGGGGGAAGGGGAAGGAAAAAAAGAAAAAAGAGATTCAGAAAACCTAACCTATTAGTAGGACCCTACCAAATTCACTGTCCATTTTGATCAATTTCACGGCCATAGGATTTTAAAATAATAAATTTCATTATTTCAGCTCTCTAAATCTGAAGAGTCACGGTGTTGTAATTGTAGGGGTCCTGACCCAAAAAGGAGTTGCGGGGCGGGGAGGAGCAGTGACAAGGTTATTGTGTGTGTGTTGGGGGGTTGCGGTACTGCTACTCTTACTTCTGCACTGCTGCTGGCTGGCGGCAGCACTGCCATCAGAGCTTGGCTTCTGGCCAGGAGCCCAACTCTGAAGGCAGAGCCACTGCCAGCACCGGCGCAGAAGGGAAGGATGGCATGGTATGGTATTACTACCCTTACTTCTGCGCTGCTGCTGGCGGGGCGCTACCTTCAGAGCTGGGCGCCAGCCAACAGCTGCCGCTCTCCAGCCACCCAGTTCTGAAGGCATGGCAGATGTAAGGTGGCAATACTGTAACTCCCTTAAAATAACCTTGTGACCCCCCTGCAACTGCCTTTTGGGTCAGGACCCCCAATTTGAGAAATACTGGGCTCACCAATGAAATCTGTATAGTATAGGGTAAAAGCACACAAAAGACCAAATTTCACAGGGCAATACTAGATTTCACAATCCATGATGCGTTTTTCATGACCCCGAATTTGATAGGTCCCCACCGATGAGGAAAAGTTGAAAGAATGGGCATGTTTAATTTAGAGAACAGATGGCTGAGGGAGGACATGATGATAGTCTTCAAATATATAAAAGGTTGTTACAAGAAGGACTGCGATCAATTGTTCTTCTTGGCCATCAGTGGTAGGACAAGTTGTAATTAGCTGAGTTTGACGCAAAGGAGATTTATATTGAATATTGAGAAAAACTTTTTAACTATAAGGGTAATTAAGCAATGGAACAGGTTATCTAGGGTGCTGTGAAATCCTCATCGTTGGGTGTTTTTAAGAACCGGTTAGACAAACATCTGACCCCAGATGGTTTTGCTATACTTATTCCTATGAGGTCCCTTCCAGTCCTACATTTCTATGATTCTGTAAAGTGTGTCTAGAGCCAATCCTACATCACTTTTTTCTGTTCTTTTGCCTCTGCCCAATGTTACTCCTAAACATGTGTGTTCCATTACATACACTGATTTCTTGAGAGACTTTCTCTCTTCAAATAAAATCTGTTGCATAAAGAAGCTTGGCAGGCATGGCGTATGTGTGTCAGACGTGGCAGTGCTAGTACTCAACGTGTAGCTCTAAATTTTGTTCGGCAGTCTTCCTAATCAAATCTACCTGTTTTTCTGACATGCCGTCATCATATTGTGTAGGTAGATGTAGGACATTACTGAAATGCATTGCAGCAAAATTTCCTTAGCCTTTCATTCAGCATGCCACTCAAGTTGATGCCATTTCTCTTTAATATCACCCTGCTGAATCTTTAAAGACCTCAGTAAACTAATTTACTAAAGAGAAATGGCACAGTCAAGTTACTGTACCTGTGATTTTTAACTTTGGCAGGGAGTCCAGAGAGGAGGTTAATTCGTTTTGAAAAGCCAACCATTGTGTAATATTATCAGCTAAAAGGTTTTTGAGATCAACTATTTAACTACTGCTTTTATTATGAAAAGAAGTAACCTGCTTCTTTACTGGTAATGTAGGACTAGACTGAGTCTTTGCTCTTAATCCCAAGAGGAAGAGCCCTGAGAAGAAATTGTGACTCTGAGAATCTCAGTTCCTTCCCTGTCCCTTCCTTGCCCCAATGAGGAAGTAATCTGTTCTCTTCTCACCCCTCTCACCTTTATCAGATCAACTTTGTTGGCTGACTCTGTGAAGGAGTGAGGCAAGGCTCTTCCCGCTTGCTTGGGAATTTGCAGAGCATGCTGCCCTTGCTCTCATTCCTGCATAAAAGCCATGATGTGGGGAAGTTTGACAGGAAATTCCCTTATACATTCTGAGATGTACTCTTGAACCATTGGCAGTTAGGTAACTAGGATGACCAGGTGTCCGGTTTTCGACCCGACCACCCAGTCGAAAAGGGACCCCATCGGCTCCGGTCAGCACTAGGCTGCCCCCCGGAAGTGGCCAGCAGATGTGTCTCGTAGGTGGGGAGGGGGGCCACTGGGCTAACCCCTCAGACAGAGACCAACACCTACAAAATCTCCACCAAGCATTCTCAAAACTAGAATACCCGCACGAGGAAATAAGGAAATGATCAACAGAGCCAGACGTGTACCCAGAAGCCTCCTACTGCAAGACAAACCCAAGAAAGAAACCAACAGGACTCCACTGGCCATCACATACAGTCCCCAGCTAAAACCTCTCCAACGCATCATCAGGGATCCACAACCCATCCTGGACAATGATCCCACACCTTCACAGGCCTTGGGTGGCAGGCCAGTCCTCGCCCACAGGCAACCTGCCAACCTGAAACATATTCTCACCAGTAACTGCACACCGCACCATAGTAACTCTAGCTCAGGAACCAATCCATGCAGCAAACCTTGATGCCAGCTCTGCCCACATATCTACACCAGCGACACCATCACAGGACCTAACCAGAACAGCCACACCATCACCGGTTCATTCACCTGCACGTCCACCAATGTAATATACGCCATCATATGCCAGCAATGCCCCTCTGCTATTTACGTCGGCCAAACTGGACAGTCTCTACGGAAAAGGATAAACGGACACAAATCAGATATTAGGAATGGCAATATACAAAAACCTGTAGGAGAACACTTCAACCTCCCTGGCCACACTATAGCAGACCTTAAGGTGGCCATCCTGCAGCAAAAAAACCTCAGGACCAGACTTCAAAGAAAAACTGCTGAGCTTCAGTTCATCTGCAAATTTGACACCATCAGCTCAGGATTAAACAAAGACTGTGAATGGCTTGCCAATTACAAAACCAGTTTCTCCTCCCTTGGTTTTCACACCTCAACTGCTAGAACAGGGCCTCATCCTCCCTGATTGAACTACCTCATTATCTCTAGCTTTCCTGCATATATGTACCTGCCCCTGGAAATTTCCACTACATGCATCTGACGAAGTGGGTATTCACTCGCGAAAGCTCATGCTCCAAAACGTCTGTTAGTCTATAAGGTGCCACAGGATTCTTTGCGGTAATTCAACATGTGGCTAACAACAGAAGTGTGAGAGAGAACACACTGCCAGGTCTGAGATCCCCATGATAATTTTAATTATATGTTAACGTTATTGCAGGCAAAACACCTCTAAAATGTGTGGATTAAGAGTATTCTCAATATTGCTGATTTTACGTCTTGGAAAGTGTTAAGGTAGCAATTTTCTTTAAAGCATTTTTATATTTAATCAGGTAATATAACAATATAATCCTTAATTATTTAGTTTTAGAATAAAATAGTTAATTATGGAAATTAACATCTACAGTGTATACCACAAATTAAGCCAGCGTTTCATTTTATAGATATGTTGTTGTTAAAATGCTCACATTTTTAGTATTGATGTTTAATCTCTCTGCAGTGCAGTTTGGCAACCAAATTCAAATATTTTATATTTTAGAGAGAAGGAAATTGAAAGATACTGTTTTTAATATCCATTTATAAACATTCCTGTAGTAAAAAATAGATTTTCTTGACAGATACTTGTAGGGAAAGAAAAACTTAGTTTTTTTAAAACCATGAAAAATTCCTTCCTTTTTCAGTCTGATGGATGGATTATAGTTGAAGTCCTTGCATGGGCAGGTTATATTTTCCATCAGAACTGGAGATACTAATCCTCATTATCGTTTCTATAATGCAAGTGGTTTATGTGTAAAAGCAGATTTAATTAATCCCCTGCTGGTTGATAGTGCACCCTAACACAAATATTTACAGTCAGCAGAGGACAATTTTAAAATATGAGTGCATGGTGTCAGGTCAGTGAGTGTCAGTTGATCTTACAACATATCTGAAATATTATTCTTAATTTACTAAGCAAAATGTGTGTTCCCTTCTAGCTGTGGAAATACTTTGATATCATCTTGTTTGGTGACTCAGCTGGGATGGTGATAAGCTTACCAAGTAAGAGTTCCTAGGTCAAAGGCAATCTCAGGCCATGACTACACTTACCGGTGATCGACAGCAGCGGTCAGTTTAGCAGGTCCAGTGAAGACCCCCTAAATTGACCAAGAGTGCTCTCCGGTCGACTCCGGTACTCCACTGGTATGAGAGGAGTAAGATAAGTCAACTGGAGAGCATCTCCCGTCGATGCAGCGCAGAGTAGACACCGCAGTAAGTCGACCTAAGCTATGTTGACACCAACTACGTTATTCACGTAGCTGGAGTAGCGTAATTTAGGTCGACTTACCCCGGTAGTGTAGAAGAGGCCTCAGGAACCCTGGTGCCTGTGCTGGCAGAAACTGGGAACATCCAGGTCGTGGTGATTTTCAGTTAATTTGAAAGGGCCAAAGTATGGTGCATTCAGAGCACATTTTAGCATCCTGCTTTGCCTGTGGGTATATGCCATATGTGCAGCTACACATTCAAGGACAAACTGCAATATTGAGAGAAAGTGGTGATGAAATATCTCTCCATGGTGCTTTTATAAAGAGTGATTAAAGGAAGACAGCGTCATGTATCACCTACTCCTAACATGACTAAAACGCTGCAGTCGCCTTCTGTGATTATGAAGTTAAAAAATTAGTATTGCTAAACAGTCCCTAAGTTAATTTTATTACTTTTCAGTAAAACAGATAATTAATTTAATGGCATTTTCCTCTGTATGTAAAGATACAGCCTGTGAATCACATTTTTGAGAACATAAGTTAATTGAAAGGGATGATTCCAGCATGGTTCTGTTCTCAGTAATTCAATTTTCCGAGGCAACATGTTGAATAAAAGCTCGGTTGTCAGTCATGTTATTTGACTTCATCAGGACTTGACTTTATCCTTTATGCTATTTGTTGATGGGTTTCATCTGTGGAAAAAAGTTTGAGAAATAAAACTAGACAAATTGACAGTCTTTCATTTTTGTAAGAGGATACTGAAAATAAACATGCATTTAGAGGATTATGTTACCGACACTGAGAGCAGGTGGCACAGAGCTGGTCTGAGGTAATCAGGATAATATATCTATGTATTGACAGTTAAAGTGCTCAAAGAGACAGATACTTCAGACTGTGCATGGAATCTGCTATTCTTTGATATTTGATTTGAAATTGGGGTTAGGTCTTATATGCAAGAAACCATTTTACATAATTAGCACAGTTACTCAGAGGATTTACTGAGTTGTAGAACAATGAAAGAATTACTAAAGTGAAAGCCAAATACCCGGTCAGATTTGGTGGTCATAGCATGACAGCGTTATATTAATCATCTTGCCATTTGCAATATGAACTCTGTTTCAAGAATGCATAAATATGTATTGCCAAGTTCTCTCTGTGTGATGTTTGGCAGGATTAGCATGGTAAAGTAATTCTAGTCACCAACACTTCCTTCATAATTAACAGACTGAAACTTGCTTCCCTTAGCTGGGCTACAAAAACTGATATCCAAGCTCTGAGCCCAATTTATGGGAAATAAGTAACTACAGATCTCCATGAAGTATTGTCAGGTTCTACTGTTTTGTCTGTACTTGAAATGTCAGTTGAATGCCATGTGCTTTAACTGACTGATTGAAATGCACCTTAAGTCCACATATAAGTACTTTGTGTGATTGAAGTTACCCTGATAACTTGTAGGTGTAAAGATGCAATCAGCTGAGTGCCAGTATGGACGTTCCAGTTTCCTCAACCAATGAAAGCTCCTTGGTTCACCAACTACTACCTCACTCCTTTTGCACCTTCTTATTCCCTGCTCTGCCCCTTTGTGCAGTGCCCCCACGATGGCCCCCTGAAATGTCTGCACTTCTGCTCCTGAAATGCAAGTCTCAGATGGCTGTCCTGCTGTGGATCATCAGCTGAGACTTGAGTTTCTGCCCCCCACACTATTCCCCTCTGCACCACCTATGTTCCCCACATATGCTGTTCTCTTCTCCAGTAATCCTTCCTCCCTATGTCCCTGGTTCTGGCTTTATAATTCTGCAGACAGTGGATTGCTGTTGGTGCACTGGTTGAAGCTGCAGCAGGAAGAGCAGAGCTGGCAGTGCTGCTGCTCACAGTTGTTGAGCTTTCAGCTCCACTCCCCTTGCTTTGGCCCTTCCGTGCCATTAGCCCCTTTAAAACCTGTTGGGGGGTGGGAGGTGGCAAGGCTGCGCAGCTACCAGGTCTGCTGTTCCTGATTCAGTCAGTTAAGTTGGGGAGCAATGGTTGGGGGGTCAGGGGACATGGCTGGGGAAGGAGAATACTATTGAGTGGGTACAAAAGATTGTAGTTTCTGGTGGATTGCTGTCTGAGGGTAATATGAGGTGGGACATAGTGGAACAATGGATATAAAAACTGATTGCTGTACCAATGATTACTCGCCCTATTGTAGTCAAGGCCTTAGAGGTGCTGAATTTCAAAAGCTGTATTGTATATTGATGCTATAATTGCAGTATATTCATTTAGGTGCAATCACAGAATGGATGTGAATACTATAGGGATAGGCTGTAAGTCAGTCCTGGCATATTTGACTGAGTTACATTGAGAGATCATATGTTTTTCTAAAATAAAATGTGTTAATTTCAAAATTCAGACAGTGGATTATGTATTAAGAAAAATGTTGTTTTCATGGATAATGAAAAGTTAACTCTCATAGGTACAAATGAGAATACAAACAAACGTAATAGTTTAAACACGGGTGTCAACTTCCTCAGTTTTCAGGGGATGCACGCCCCAGGCTCCACCCCCACTCCATCCCTTCCTCAACCCCCACACCCTGCTCTGTGCATGGCCCTGCCCCCACTCCACCCCTCCCATAAGCCTCCACACCTACCCCGCCTTTTCCTGCCCTGACTCCACCCACTCACCCACCTCTTCTTGCCCTCTGTCCTCTCTCTCTCCCCAGCCCCTCCTGCCCACTGCCGGTCAGCAGTGGGCAGGAGGCTCTGGGAGGGAGGGGGATGAGCTGATCGGTGGGGCTGCTGGCGGGCAGGAGGCACTGTGGGGGCGAAGGGGGAGGCACACCCACAATTTTTTTTGGAGCACCCACAGAGTTGGCCTATGCCTTTAAACATAAATGACTTTGAGGTGCCTTGCCCCTTAGAGCTAATATTACAAACGTAAGACTGTGTGCCGTACAGGACAGGAGGCAGTGTTGTCAGCTCTCATTCTTGTGCCGTGAGTCTCATATTTCAGCTTTTTCTTAAAGCCCCAGCTTCTTGTGTCATACTAGAGTACAGACATCTGTTTTATTTACACCCCCCCCCTCCAAAACAACATATCTCAAGTCTTTATGGTTATACAGAAAAAACCTTGCAGACTTTAAAGGCACAAAACCAAGGCAAATAGAAAGGACCCAAATTTCTTTTTTAAAAAATATCTCATTTTAAGTGAATGTCATCAATTTTTGGGTCTGATTCATGATTTATGAATGCTTAAGATCGGCAATATTGGGAAGTGAACTTGTGTGCAAATAGAACAAGTTGCTGCATCCTTACAGTGTGCAGTTCCACTGGATGAAAACTCTTTTAAAATAAAATGTACCATATGTGTTTCACTTAGATATTGCAATTAAAGTTGAAATCCATTTTCATAAAGACCCTCTTTATTCCATTATTTACATGGTGCATATGCTTATAAAGTATTAAAAGACAATGGCCAAAAAGCTTTGTGTCATATGTAAAACTCTCAGGTCAAGGTTCTTCTCTTTTAAAAGAGTAAGAAAGAAGGAAATCTCTTTAGAATGCAATATATTTGATCAGTTAGGTGGTAGTGATTGATTGCTTTATATACTTAAAATGTTTTGATTAGCTTTTGACAGTTTGTATGGTGACAGGTATGTATTTCACAATGCAATAAAGTTCTCAGGCTTGTGATGATTGGTACCTGATCACTCAGTACAATTAGAGCTGTGGAACTGTGCAAGTGGCAGTGAAATTCCAAGGCGTAGAGTCAGTGGGAAATCATGCTTGATTTATTTTGATTAAATGATTAGAGTCAAACTACTAGCTAGAAACTTCTCAGTGACCTCAAAAATGTTGACTTGTGAATGTGTTTTCATAGGTTTTAAAAAAAAATTTTTATATAAACCTTCCCCATAATGAGAAAACAAAGCACAACTGTTTGCTAGTATATGAAAATCAGAAAATAAAACTGACCATTCTAATTAAACTGGCCATACTGAGTGAAAAACAGATTAAGCAGCTGAGAAACAAAATAAGCAGATGGGAGGAGTGACAGCTAACATTTGAGCACAAATCCCATTTACCTGCATTGCTACTTCTGCGCCTCAGTAGCATTGCAAAGAGACAATATGCTGGCTCTAGCTGTAATAATTATAAATGGTAAAAAGTAAATTAAAGGTTTATATTCAGGTCAGTTTGAATAAATTACATTTGATCTTATTAATAACACCATTAAATTTTAATTTTTAAAAATGTGATATTTATCTTCACATTGTCCTACTAAAAACGCAGAGTAGTAGAACTATTAAAAAAATAAAAACCTCCCTATAAATACACATGTGGCTGTTTAACTTTTACTGTTTGACTTGTTTCTTCTGTTCTTGTGTGCCTTGTTGAAGATGGACTCTGAGTAGGGTGATGATACCATCTAGCGGTGACATAGTAAAAATGCAGCAGTGTAAAATGTTTTCAAAAAGAGAGAAATGTGCTTACCTGAGATGGAAGTTCAAAAAATATTTCTCTATTTCAATGTCTTTTAATCTTTGCAGTTAATAGTGAAATGTGCTGATTCTAAGTGCAAGGTGCATTTCCTTGACTTTCTCTTCTGAAACATATAGCAGTATGTGTATATTAAAAAAAAAAATCCAAGAGAAAACACTCCACTGCACACACTTAGCCCCTCGAGAGACGTTAACATCTGTCATGTGTTTGTTCTCTTATCATGTTACATGATGCACTATGGGAAGGCACTCAGATATTAGAGTGAGGAACTGTGTAGGGCAGAATAGAATTTATTGCAAAGATGGTTAGTACGTTTATATACAATTGTACGCTTCTAATTTGGGACTATAAATACCATAATTGTGCAGACAAAGCAAGTACTTGTGTGCGTATCTGGCCAGTTGAATGCTCAGTTGACTATAAACAGGTGCAAATACCATATTATGCATGCAATGATAATATATGTGGTAACAAATTAGGAGTGCTGGCATCTTTTGAACATATCTTTGAAAATCTGGCCCTTAATATTTTATTTGTAAAGTAATATTACTAGATTAGATAAACAGGAAATTAATTTAAGATCTTTCTTTATTAATTTTCTAATTTTTTTGTTTGTATTTTTTCCAGAAGGAACTCAGTCTCCCTAGAAGAGGAAGCTTGTAAGTATAATTACTTTTCATCCATTGCTGCCATAAGTACTCCTGAGAGCATTCTGTGGAAAAAAATTTAAAATTCTATGCAAAAAAAAAATTCTGCACACAATATTTTAAAATTCTGCAAATTTTATTTGTCAAAAAAATGTGGAGGCTCCAGCGTGGCATTGGGGGGCACAGGGCATTGGGGGGCACAGAGCTGGGATATCACTGTGCAGCTTTCCCTTCCTTCCCCTCCCCGACACAGACTCCGAGATGAGGCTGCATTCAACCCTGACAGAGTGCAAGGATGGGGCTTGCCCCAGAAACAGCCCAGGGCCTGCTCCTCTGTGCTAGGTGTACCAGGTAGGCTCAGCAACACAAGATCCAAGTGTGAAGGGGCTTAGTGTTAGGGGATCCATGTGTGATTTGAGAGGGTTCTGTGTGGGGCAATCTGGGTGCGGGCTGCTCAGTGGGGGATCTGGATGCTGAGGGGATCTGGGTGTACAGGGGCTTGTTTGGGGGTTCTGGGTGCACTGGTAATGGGACTCTGCAGGGGGGTCCAGGTAAAGGTGGTTGGGGCTCAGCGGGGTGTGTGTCTGGGTGTGGCGGGGGATAGAGCTCAGCAGGGGGGTCTGGGTGTGGGAGTTTGGTGGAGGGGCCCAGATGCCAGTGGAGTGCAGCTCAGTGGCATGGGGATCCAGGTGCAACTAGTTGGGGCTTGGTGGGGTGGGGATCTGGGTGCCAGAGGCTCATCGGGGTGGTCCAGGTGCAGGGGGCGTGGAACTTATCGGGAGGCTCTGAGTGCGGAGGGGGTGAGTATGAGGTTGTCTGGATGCACGGGGTTTGGGTGGATGGGGGAACAGCTTCCTGTACATGGATCCTTACCCCCTCAGCTGAGGTGTGATGGGTGCAGGAAGAAGGAGGTGAGAGAGTTTGCAGAGCTTCCTGCAGCCGGGAGAGAAATCTGTGTGTGGGTCTAACCCTGCCCCGGACGCTGTGCAGTAGAAGAAGTAGTCCTGTCCTCTGCAGCCAGCCCGGACTAGCAGCTGAGCCCAGCAGAGGGTAGGAGCCATCACCCTGGTCTTCCTCAGTTCTGCCTCCTGCCCCACAGTGATTACCTCTCTGCCGGCTGCCTTGGGCACCTGAAACATGCTGCTGGGGAGGGTCACATGACCACAATTGTGGCTTCCGTTTGCTTCCACATCAGAAAGTCATTTTTCTGCAAGGAAGCAAAGAAATCTGGGGGGGACATAAATTCTGCACATGTGCAGTGGCGCAGAATTCCCCTAGGAGCACATAAGGCTTGATTCAACAAAAATACGTGCATATTCTCACCTATTGAATCCACACAGAGCTATCAGAGACAGATTTTCTTTTTTCATTAACATTTTTCATGTGCTTTTAAAGTGTTTTTGAAAGGTGCCATGTTGGCCACGTTGGAGTCTGTTCGTCTCTTTAAGAGGTGGAGGACAGCCAGTGGTAGTCCAAGCCCACTCAATTGCTTAGCCAGTATGGCTCAACCCTGACGTGAAGGAAATTTGCAGGAGTGAGCGGGGAGTTCAGCATTCATGGGGCAGACAGTGCTTGCCTTTCTTGTTGAGACTGCCAACAGTGGTCCCCGTTGCTTCCAATCCCAACCTTTGTACTCTGGATAAAGTGTCCAGCGGGGCTTGTACTGAGATTTAATAAACTAATTCCACACAAGTCACTGATGGGAGCAACATTTGGTCACTGCTGTGTGTACAATGTAGATGTGAAAAATCTAGCTTCTCATTACCAATCCCTGCAGGTTTTTGTTGTTGTGAAATCAAGACTATAGAAGTATTGTCACAAAACATAAAATAGCAAACTGGAAAAAGCAGCTTCTTAAAACAAGCCAGTTATTCATTTTAACATCTCTTGTTAGGTTTGCAGAGTTTTAGGAGACTGTGTTTTAGTGATAATCTCTGAGAGAATTTAACTTTTGCTAGGCTTAGTTTTCTGTGGTCTGGTATGTGGTAGAATACAACTGCATAGTGGCTGGATTATATAAAGAACAAGCGAGCTTGCCAGTTAAACCTACAATAAGCTTAAAGTCGTAGCCTTCTAACTAATAACCATGCCCTAAAGTTTGCGTATCACAGAAGCAAAGTCAATTCCTTAGGTTACCTTTTATAAGCTGTCTTAGATTTCAGGTTTTGGTAATGAATGAGTTCTAATTTTTATTCTTTAAAATCTCTCCTTTGTATAAGGAACAATGTTTGAAAAGTGCTGTGTGGTGCCCATGATTCACCGCTGAACAATATGACTGGGTCAAAAGGCTTTTTTTTTTTAATGACGCATGAATGAACCTTTTCGTTGAAGTCATATGATAGTGTTAAACTCAGTTATTTATAACAAAACAGAACACAGAAATCAGACATTAATTATCTGTCAGTATTCATTTTAGGCCAGCTTAGCTAGATTTGTATTAGGTTTTAGGAACACTGTTGTTTATATGATTTGGGAACAATCAAGACAGTGATCTAATAAGAGCACTTGGACAAGTATTTGGAGACAATCGAGTTAAACCTTTACCTTAAGGTAACAATTGATCTGGAGTTGAGGATGCCAAAGTTTTTCGGTCAAGTATGGAGATGGGTACAATATAAAGCTATTATAAGTATTAACAGGAGAAACATATGGTACTGTGGTCAGGTCTTTAGGCACTGACAGTTTATGATGGTTTATTTAGTAACTATGGATATTGCTGAATTGTCTGTAAAGTATTTTTCTCCAGTTACTTCAAACCTTTCTTTTTGATTACCTCTGTGAAGAGAACTTCACTAGCCTCTGTCTCTAGAAGGCAAAACTATAAACTGCAAAGGACGAGAATAACAGCTACTGATGTGATTTCAATATTTAGCGGAACAGAGATTTCGAAAGTGTTCAATATGCTTTAAAGATGCTCTGACTAAATTATTACTGTGTTTCCTGGAACTATAGGAAGTACAGTCAGTCAGACCTAGTTGTTTTGAGTTGGTTTACGTTTGTTTAATTTAATAAGTTAGTACTATGATGTGATTTTCATTTATTTCTGATTGATACCCAAATGCCCTTATCAAGAAATTAGAATTGTATGGCTCAATGGAAAGAGCCTTGTGGATCTGTAGATCTCAGAAAACTATTTCTGTTTATCTCAGAGTTGTCAATAGTTGTTGATACCATAGTATCAGAGTGCTCCCCATATAAATAAAATCTGCATAGCAAGATCTATGGAGTCTACTGTTTGTTCTCCCATCCCTGATTTAAAGAGTCTCTGCTCAGAAAATCATTTTTAAAAAAAAATTATGATTCCTGTAATGGTGAAAATGGTATGTCAAAGAAGAAAGTCTTGGGCAAAGTGTTGTTGAATATAAAATCGTTATGCGTAAGAATGAAATGGATGAATTTGGTGATGCATTTGGGATGCATATCTGAGGGTTGTCCATTGTCTTGTAAATATTTGAGGCAAGTAGCTGTGCCATCATTGTGAGGGATGTTGGTGTATCAGGAAGTGACGTCCATGGCAGCAAAGATGATATTCTGAGGGAAGTTGTTAATGTTGCAGAGTTTATGGAAGAAGTTGGTTGTGTCGTGAAGGAAGCTGGCCCTTTGTATGTTGAGTGGTTTAAGGATGGGTTCTGAGTCCTGATATTTCTTCAGAATGAGTGCCATAACCAGAAGTGATGGGTCTCCCTCGGTTCCCTTGTTTGTGTATTTGGGAAGCACGTAGAAGGTGGGTTCATGGGGGATGAGTTAACAGAGTTTCTCTTGGAGTTTTTTTGAGAAACATTTGATGATATCCTTAAATTGCTAGGTAAACTGTGGTGAATTGGAGGATTAGAAGGAAATGCAAGGGTCCTCTAGTTTAACCTCCTGCCAAGGTGCAGGATTTGTTGTGTGTAACCTTTCCAAGGCAGATGGCTATCAAGTCTCATTTTGAAACCTCCAGTGAAGGAGTTTTCCTGACTTTCCAAGCAAGTTTGTTCCATTTTTCTACTGTTCTTACAGTTAAGAAGTTTTCCCTGAGATTTATTGTACCCATTGCCTTTTGTCCTGCTCTCTGTGGCAAGACAAAACAGTTTTTCCTCATCTTTTTAATGGAAGTCTTAGAAGTATTTGAAGACCACCATCATGTTCTCTGCCCTCCCACGCTCCCGCAATCTCCCTCTTTTCCTGCTAACTTTTCTAAATCATCATGCTTAATACTGAGGAAACAAAAGTTATAGATGGAGAAAACAAGGAAAATATTTTGACTTGCTGGACTGAAGAGAATGAAGGCAAGCATAGGAAGAGTATTTGCACATTTATGCAAGTCTTTTGTACAAAGATCTAATTTCTGTACTAATAATTTGGATATCATATGGGTGGGAAAACAAAATCTCTTGGTCAATATATTAGGTGAAGATTAAACCTAACATGGTTGTGGTTATAAGCAATTATGGGGAGCCTTGCTAATGTTATCACACTTATTAATTTTGTACAAATATAGTGCCAAAGCTGAGTGGGGGCAAATATTCCCTAATATTGCAAATATCCAAAGTGCAAATAGATAAGGTAAGACATCACCATTGCTCAAAATAGAAGAATCTTGTATCTTAGTGGGAAGGCTGTGCACTGCTGTACAGAAGTCCTTGGTTTGAATTCTGGTCTGTCTCCCTTTTCATGCTCAGAGGGCACGGAAGTTATGGAGACAGTACAGTTATCCCTGGAAAAAAATGCATTATATCACTCAGCTTCAGTGTCTCTTGGCAGCAAGGCAGTTCTATAGTGAGTCATGTGCAGTTTTCCCTGACTCAGGAGAAAGGCAGCCATGACAGTACAATGCCACAAGTGTGGGGAATGTAAAATGAAGAAAATGGGTAAAAAACATCCCGTGGTGCTCTGAGAAGGAAGAGGGGAGTGGCATTCTGTTCCCATCCTGTACTATTTTGTATCTGGAAATAAAGAATAATAATGCCTTTTCAGTTTGTGGTATTTTTTTTTATAAATGGGTGAGAGAGACTTTACATTTTAACTATACTCCTCCCTTCAACTCAGAAGAGAAACACTCAGGAGCAGTAGATTAAAAATAACCTAGTGCTCTTAAATTGATATGAGGTGCTGAGTCAGGAGCTGGAATGTGTGGCGTTGCGCCTACAGAGGCTCCATAGCAACATTGCCAGTAGTATGTGGGGCTTGCTGAAATTATTTGAAGTATAGTTTGTAAAGGGGAAATTGGTGCATGGGAAGGATTTTAGGATTGATCTGTGTGTTTGAGGAGGTTCTTAGCAATATTTTAAAAATGGGGAAAATGTTGTATCCATTTTTTTAATTAAAATTTGCCACTATTTAATCTACCTAATTTTCATACTAGGACCATCGTAAAATTATTATTATATAGTGTACATGTAAAGATCTCTCCTTCTCTCTCCACCAGAGAACTGGGATTCTGGTTTGTTTGGGGTTTTTTGTTTGTTTGTTTGTTTTTTTTGCTGTTGGTGGTGCTAATTATGTGAAGGTGGCTGGGTTTTTCATTTTGCTCCGATGGTGCTGAGGTATGTGGTAGTCCTGACATCTTCCAGATTTGAGGACCAGTAGTCAAGAAAACGCCATCTCCTGGGCGTATAGGTCTAATTTTTTAGGTTGACAGTTCCATTATTCCTGTGGAACATAGCTGTCAGCGGAGGTCGTGGTCCTCTAGCGAGAGGCATTTGTCTGGTAACTTGGATCGCTTCTGTGGAAGGCTTTAAAGATGAAGACCATAACCTTGAATTTGACCTGCTATCCAATGAGGAACCATAAATGGTGGGTTTTATAAATATTTGAAAATATTAAATACTTCTTTAAAAAATAGACCACAATCTCTTAGACACAGTGTTTTAATTAAAATCTGGACAAGATGTTCATGTGGAGTATTAGTTTGGAAAGCTAACTTTCTGCAGATAATGGATTTCAGGAAAGAGGGACAGTAGTTTGTGACAGCCATGCAAACAGCCTGAGTTTGATTTGAGCTAATGATAGAAATTACCGTTCGAAAACTAAAATGCAAGACTCAGAGATTTAAGGGATGCAAGGGAACCTCTTGAGTCCTACAAAAGATTATTATAGTGTCGCCTGGTGTTTTTCTAGTGTCTTCAGTATCCTTTGACAGTTTGTTCTATTGCCAATTTGTCTTTGTGGTTTTGAAGTTTATAAAGAAGGAAAGAAGAAATAGTTAAGCTAGAACATAACCTCATTATGTATTTGTTCCTGATAACTTGTGCACTAAAATTCATAGTTTAACAAATTAACACATTATGAATGTTTTAAGATGGAAGTTCTGTAAATTCTTACACGGTTTGATTTCTAAAATTGGGATAGTTAGCATGTTTCCTCCCCGGTAAAGAACAGCTGTTCTTTGCACTGCTCATGACTTTCCTAGGGGCTCTGGGTGGGAGCAATGACTGTATTCCTATCACAGGATGAATTTTCAAGCTGGTATGTGAGATTTCTGCCAGAGTTTTTTCTTGTATGCCATCTCTCTCTCTAGTTCTGCATTTTCCTTGTGATTCACTGAGAGTGAACGTGTCACTGCTGTCTGAAGCCTAGAAAAAGTTTGCCACTGATTTGCTGTGCTCTAAGTGTGAGTGATGTCAGTAGTACATTGCTGTCTGTATGACAGATCAGATTGTTTAGTTTGTGTCTTTGGCTTCTCAGTACTATTGCTGCATACTGTTGGTCTTCATTTCCTGTTTATGGATGCTAGAAATAGACTTGTGGAAGACTTCTTCAAAAATAATTAGATTTTGACACGAGCTAGCTGATTAATCTGAACTGTTACTGAATTCATAAAGTCTGTGGTGACACTGGGGATATTTGAAGAGCTCTGTATTACATTGATTGTTCTGTACTCTGCACTGGAGTGATAACAGCGGGTTCTCCTTTCTGGCTTTAAACCTCTTATTCTGAGAAGAAACAGTGTATCAGAAAGTACAATGATGAAACGGAGGCAACAGAGACTTGGAGCCCCATCTCTGCGGATCCAGTAAGGACTGTTGTGGGAAAAAAAATGACAATTTAACAGTGCATATGAAAACTATCAGGAAAAATACCCAGAATTTTTCATGGCCAACAAATGTCATCTTAATTTAACTTAGAAGAGGATTAATTATTGAAGGAGCATTTTAGCAGTGTCAAACTTTTCATTAGACTGTACATAGGAAATATTATTTTCCAAAACTCTGCAGTGAATGCTGTATTAGAAGGAAAAGTGTTGCCAGATAAATGCAATCTTTTATAGTTTTAAAAATAATTGTTTAAATGGGCACCTAATATATGTTTAGTATTGTACATGGCATTAACTGCTATGGTAAAACTTAACACTCTTCATACTCTGTGCTTTTTTGCATTTTTTTAAAACGGTTATTTAAACAGATTAAAAGGGAAATAAACTTTAATCTATCAGAATAAGAGCAGTGAGAAAGCTCAAAGCAGCTGAAGCCCTCCTTCTTTTTAAAATAATACATTCCAAATATTTAGGTGAGATGAGAATCTTTTTGCTGCATTACCTGAAATTTTCATCTTAATATACAACTCTAGGCATTTTAAGTATACCAATTTATGGAACATATTTTATTTTGATACTTACCTCCTTTGTAAAGCACTTTGAAATCTTCTGATGAGAAGCACAATGTAAGAGCAAGTCATTATTAATGATATTTTGATCTTAAAAATGAAAGAAATTGTATATAAAGAATATGGATATAAGCATGGAGGCTAAGTGAAACTGTGTTATGTAGTCCATGATGAAGGAAGAGGAGAAGAAGAGGAAGGCTTAACCTTTCTGTCAGTAGATTGTAAGCCCCATCAGTTGTTTTAAGTACAGATTGCTAGTGGGGATTTCCAGAAACTAAGGATTGCTTACTGATCAGATGCATTTGGTTTCATGAGGTAATTTTAAAGCAGGAAACATTAGCAGCTCTGGATAATTTCAGTACTTTAACATGCAACATTTGGGCCCAAAACAACAGTAACCAAAGTCCATCCCAAATTTTCATACTACTGTATTTATTAATGTTTTGAACAGGACAGATGGAGCTCTTTTTATTATTTATTTATTTATTTTTACCAAAAGCAAAGTAGGTGAATATCTATACCCAGTTAATACAACATATGTTATTTATTATTTGTATAATAATACCACCTTGTAGCACACAGAAGTCCTAGCCAGGACCCCATTGTGCAAGGCTCTGTACAAACAGAACAAAGACACAGTCCCTGCCCCAAAGAATTTACAATCTTGTACAGTCTTACCATCTGGTATAGTACATATCATTCCTGTCTACAGCACAATTCTTGCTATGTGTCCCAAACAAAAATCATTATTAATTGAGCCTTCACTGTACATGAAAGGATTAAATTTTGGGGATTGGGTACAAAATTTTTAATTATGTGATATGTAAAGTCTTGATTGAGGATCATAGTTTTAATATAAGGGTGGCTTTTATGGTTTATATTTAATGATTTAAAATTTGTCTTTTAATGCTGGTATAACAGCCCATTATCTTTGGGTTGGTGGGAAAAAATATTATACTACCTAACTTGTAACTTCAAACGAACTTGATTTATTTATTGGTCATGATAAAAATCCTATCCAAATTAGTTTTCAAGAAACTTAAGTGGTCAAAACAACAGTTCTGGGTAGTAATGTGTAGCTGCTAAGGTAAATTGGATATTGAGTTATGTAAACAGGCCTAGCAGACCTGTGGTGTTGGTAGCAAATACAATATTTTTCTTCAAAGAATATTTTTTTGGAATACTTTGTGAAGGGTCCCACCAGGCAGCCAGCATTTGTATTAGACTTTGGTTAGTTTTGTCACACTAAGGAGTGCAGCATTGGACCTTAAAATATGTTCAGCTGTTTGGAGTGTAGTAACTCATGTTGCTGTAATTATGATACTCACTTATGTAAATATACACAGATTATTTTCCTCCAGCATGCTTAAAATCTGGGGTAAAAAAGACTTTCATATCATATTAGAAATTAATACATTTACATTATTTTAATAGCCCAGGCATTTTTTTCTTTATCATAGAATCATAGATTAGGGTTGGAAGGGACCTCAGGAGGTCATCTAGTCCAACCCCATGCTCAAAGCAGGACCAATCCCCAACTAAATCATTCCAGCCAGGGCTTTGTCAAGGCTGGCTGTAAAAACCTGTAAGGATGGAGGTTCCACCACCTCCCTAGGTAAAAACAATGAGGAGGCTGGTGGCACCTTAAAGACTAACAGATTTATTTCGGCTTCAGCTTTCGTGGGTTAAAAAGCCATGTGGCGTCTCCCCAAATAAATCCGTTAGTCTTTAAGGTGCTACTGGACTCCTTGTTGTTTTTGTGCATACAGACTAACACGGCTACCTCTCTGATACTTGGCTCCCTAGGTAACCCATTCCAGTGCTTCACCACCCACCTAGTGAAATAGTTTTTCCTAATATCCAACCTAGACCTTCCCCACTGCAACTTGAGACTGTTACTCCTTGTTCTGCCATCTGCCACCACTGAGAGCAGCCTAGTTCCATCCTCTTTGGAACTCCCGTTCTGGTAGAATCATAGATTAGGGTTGGAAGGGACCTCAGAAGATCATCTAGTCCAACCCTCTGCTCAAAGCAGGACCAATCTCCAGACAGATTTTTACCCCAGTTCCCTAAATGGATTGAACTCATAACCCTGGGTTTAGCAGGCCAATGCTCAAACCACTGAGCTATCCCTCCCCCCTGCTGTCAAATTGGCCTCTCACTCTTTTCTTCTACAGACTAAATAAGCCCAGTTCCCTCAGTCTCTCCTTGTAAGTCATATGTAGTAGCCCCCTAATAATTTTTGTTACCCTCCGCTGGACTCTCTCCAGTTTGTTCACATCCTTTCTGTAGTGGGGGGCCGTTGATCACTACCTGTTGAGCCCGATGATCTAGCCAGCGTTCTATCCACGTTATAGTCCATTCATCTAACCCATACTTTAGCAAAATGAGCACACAGTTGGGGGGTCTTCTCAATTCTAATCCTGGTTCTGCAGCTGATCTGCTGTGATTGGTCATATAACTCCTCTGTGCCTCAATTTTCCCAAACAAGCAAATTAATACTATACTCAGCAATGATGTTTGTGAACCTCTTCCCTTCTCCCCTCCAGCCTCCTGAATGATGGCAGAGTTCAGTACCGGCTGACAGTGAAAAATTAACATGTGCTCTGCACCCACCGGCAGTGAAGCTCCCCCCGCCTCGTCGCCTCTCTTCCAGAAAGTCTTAAGTGGTGGGGGAAGCTCTGGAAGGAAGGAGAAGGAGTCGGAGAAAAGGAAGTTTTGCAATGCTCCCTTGTAAAGCTGCTGCTCTTCCAGAGAATCCTACAAGCAGTGGACAGAGCAGGCAGCCAAACGATGTTATAAGGGAGCATTGCACAACTTTAAACGAGCCTGTTCCTTAATGGAGCAGAGACGTAACATCGAAATGTTAAGTGGGAGGACGTTAAGTGAGGTGTTACCGTATTTCTTACACACCTATGTATGAGAAACAAGGTAGATGAGGTAATATCTTTTACTGGGCCAACTTCTGTTGGTGAGAGATATAAACTTTTGAGACACACAGAACTCTTCTTCAGGTCTGGGAAAGGTACTTCCAGTGTAACAGCAAAATGCAAGGTGGAAAAGGTTGTTTAGCATGAGTTGGTCCAATAAAAGATAATACCTCCCACACCGTGTCTCTCTAATATCAAGGGACTGACACAGCTACAACTATGCTGCATATAATCTTAGGTTTGGCATGGAAGATTTGGTCAGTTCAGGATCAAATAACTCCACAGTGGAAAAATTGCATTGAGTTAGGGTTGCACTGGCTACAGTAACATTTTGGTTATTTCATCATAACAATTGAACAAGTTCAGGTGTTGATTAAAAGGTTGACTTTTGACCACTTAGTTTATTAAATGACTTTAATAGAAAAACTTTTAAATATTTTTTATTGTTTTAAAAATAAAAGCAATAACATGACATTGACACTGATTGTTTCTACTGTGGTACCTTGTCAGAATCTCCTCTCCTTTGTACTCCCACTGCCGAGGAAGTGATGTTCATCAGCACATGTTCTCCCCTACATCTGCTCCAGGTCTACAACACCTTAAAATCCCATTAAGTGCGGATTGTGCTCTCGCTACTTCTCCTTTAGTCTTTTACCTGAACCCACAACCCCAGAGCAACCCTGCTAGTCCCTGCTACAGCAATCCGCTACCATGGAGGTAAGGAAAAATACAAAGTAGGAACAGTTAACAATTTGATTCCAGTGTAACAACTTATAAACATCTTATTAGTTAATAATTCAAGAGAATAACATCTAAAAAGATAAACAGACTTTGTGTTTATATTTAATTGTATGGTGTTGAGGTCTATTTTGCATGTTTGTCCAAACTGTTAGTTCACCTACAGCTAAAGGTCTAGAATAAGGAAAAAAGCAATATACATACATACATTGGCGTACATGCATACATATTAACTAGCATACTACATGAGTTTAGAAATTAACTCTTCGTTGTTATTGCCGATAATGTTTTTCAGTTCCTTAAACCTTGTTGTGCTATTGCAGAACAAATGGTGCATACGAATTCTCTTAGTAGTTCTTTGAGTTATCATCCCATGTGTGTTCCACTCGAGATGTGCATGTGCTCGATGCTCCTGAGACGGGAAGGTTTTGCCAGCAGTGTCTGTGGTTCATACTTCTGCCCTTCTCCTCATGCTTCAAACCTATAAGTGGCAGCATGGGCTGACTGCCTCTCTAGTTTCTTTCTACTGCCCATGGTCTGAGAGAGATACTCTTCAGTGTCTTCAGTGTTAGCTAGCATTCTTCTTCAAAACTTTGTCGTTAGTTTTAAATAATTAAAAAAACCTGTTTGTAGATAGCTTAGTAGTCCTGAGGACTTGGGTGTCCCGTCCTCCCCTCTACTCCCATATCCCTGTGAGGTGCCTAATATGCCCAGGATCCTGAGATTCGAAGACTGTGTGGCCTGCCCCTGGGCTTTTCCAGTCAGGGATGAACACGACATATGCCTCCATTGCCTTGCGGATGCTCATATCCCTTCTAAATGAAGCATCAAGCCCCTGAGCACAGGCTTAAAAGATTCCTGATGGACTGTGCTTTAAGGCCCCAGTTCAGTCCCAGCCGATCAGACCTCCTGTACATCAGACAGAGGCAATGTGAAGCACCCATCCAAGAACAGTGATCTCCAGCTTTGGGGGGAATCGCAGGAAGCAAGATGGCTCTTCCAAACAAAGGCATGAGGAGGGTAAGAGCAATCATTCTCACAAGAAACATGAGATATCTCCCTCCAAGTCATCATGCAAAAAGAGGACCTGCTCTGTGATGCTGTCTAAGTCCAGTAAAACTTTGCACCCTACCACCGGAGTGTCAGGAGCTCACAAGGAGTACAGTTCTGGTTTCTTGGCACTCAAAGGCAAGAATGCCCTGAAACCAGCCCTACCTGAAGGAGAAGGCCGAAGATTGGCAGCAGTGAGAAAAGAAGGCAGCGTATGCCTCCTACATCATCAGTACCATGAAATGAGAAAGGATTGTTGATACTTAAGACTAGGGCAAAGCCACTGGTGCCAATAAGGGAATGAAGCCTGGTCTGCTGTCTTGTTTCGGGGGCTAGATACACTGTCCCAGAGGACACTGCTATCTACATGGATCCAGAGTTGCCAATACTGTTGGACCAGGTACTAGCCAATGATGTCCTCACACCATCAGTTCATCACTCTCCAGTACCATTGACCAGCTGAGGCATAATAAGATCTTCAGTACCAACAGCACTATGCATCAGCAGAGAAGGCTCCTTCTCCAGTGTCAGTCGAAGAGCTTTACCATACCATCAAGATGAGTTCAGCCCTGACAGAGGGTCCAAGATTTCATGAACACCTTTGCTCTGGCACAGGAGGGACTGTACACAGCTTGGGACCAATGGTACCACTTTCCATGGGGTCTGCCCCATTTCCCCTATGATTCCTCACATTGGCCTTACTGGGAGGTACCTGGGATACATATGTGACATCCTGAATCTGTAAGGTCATACCGGGAGTCAAGACAAGCTTCCCCACACAGGGAAGAACATCAAACCCTCAGGAATTATCTGAGGAAGACGAGCAACCTGACAGACCAGGCAGGACTATTCACCTGGGCAAAGTTATTATTATCTCTCACAAATGGGATGGTTGCACTGGCTTCACTGTCACCACCCAACAACTACAGGCAGTGCCAGCACTTCCAGAGGAGGATTGCAGACACTCTCCAAATTCCCCTGGAGAAAGTACAGGACACCCCTTATAAACTACTAGACATTCTCCAGATTGCTGATTCCAGTAAGATGGCACTGCCTGTTCATGAGGCTATCTTAGAACTGGCCAAGATGGGCTGACAAACTCCAGCCACTTGTTCTCCCACTCCAAAGAGAACATAGAGGGAAAGCTTTGTGCCATCTAGGAAAGCAGAATACTTATTTTCATACCCTGATTTGAATTCTCAAGTGATGCAAATTGCCACCCAAAAGAGCAAGCAAAACTACTTCAGATTTACATCCTCTGATGAGGTCAAATGTTAAAGACTCTTCAGAAGAAAGAACTTCACTTTGGTGAGCTAAGAGTTCCACATAGCAAACTGCCAAGCTTTACTGTCAAAGTATGATTTGTATTAATTATTATAAGTTCTCGGAATTCACCAACAAACTCCATGAAGAAGATAGACTTTAATTCCAAGCAGTTATCAATGAAGGCAAATTGCTGGCTAGATTGGCCATCCAGGCCTCAATGGATGCAGCAGATACAGCCTCCTGCTTGATTGAAATGTCCATAGTAAAAGACAGGTTTCGTGCCTCCAATACTCCAGATTTCCCAGAAAAGACCAACTCACTGTGGAGGATCTGCTTTTTGAGGGAAATAACATATTCAATGAGGACAAAAATCAGTCATTACAGTCCCTCAAATACTCAAGAGCATCCCTTCACTTGCTGAGTGGCTATACCCCAGCACCATGGAAGAAATATCCCAAGACTCAGCCCTACATACAACAACCAGAGCTTTAACCATTCTACCATCAGAGTGCTTATGAACCACCTCTGAAATGCCAGAGAATGCAGCATAGTAAGCATAATGTCGTGCCTTCATTCTGCTTCCAGTCCTAGCTACCCACCAAAAAATCCTTTTGACAGGACTTTTGAGAGCTGCAAAGCAATCCCCCTTCTACATTTATCTTGTCCAGACTCCTACACCCCATTTGGTGGCCACATGTTCCATGCTTGGCACCTCAAAACATCGGATAGATGGGTTCTGGAAATTATCATCACTGGTTATACCCTTTCCCATCTGTCTTCAAGAATGCTTCTCATGAGAGGTTCTTCAGTCAAGAAGTAGACTACCTACTCCATCTGGGAGCCATAGAACTGGTACTAGCTCAGCATGGGGAAAAAATATTGTATTCAGAATATTTCCTCACTTCCCAAGAAGAAAGGCAGCTGGAAGCCCGTGCTAGATCTCAGATAGCTGAATGCTTTTATTTGCTGCCTGAGATTCAGAATGATCACCCTGGCGCCTCTAATCCTCTCACAGAACAAGGGCGACTGGTTCACAGTTCTTGATTTAAAGGATGCTTATTTTCCCATAGATATCCGCCCTGCAAACAGAAGATTCGTTCGATTCATTCACCATGGGCCTAGAACATAGTGCTCACCCTTTTCCTTTCAGCAGCACCAACGGTATTCACCAAGGTGCTATCAACAGTGGCAGTCCACCGCTGTTCTCAGGGCTTGTCAGTGTTCTGCTGCCTCTACAGCTGTTTGCTCCCGGGGCAGTCATATCAAGAGGCTTGAGTGACAACCTTGCTCTCTGTCCTGCATTGTTTAGGGCTCCAAGTAAACTTAAAAAAGTCCATTTTAGTTCTCACAGTTGGCCTACTGTGCATAAGGATGGAGACGTTGGCACAACCCAGTTGTTGGTCAGCTTCTTGTTTCTGGGGAAGTTAGTCGTTGGAGAGAATGATGCATGGCATTCATTTTGGTAATACACAGAATATAATGAAAGGCATGTTTGAAGGCAACCAATGAAATGGTGATAAAGCTTAAATGTTGTTTTTCATCGTGTTTCAGTTTTAAAAAAATATACAGTACTACAGGGCAAATACTGGATAACATTCAAATATAATAAGTGTAGTTTCATGCTGTTAAACACCAGAGTTAGACTGGTAGACTACATTAGAATAGTGTTAAATTTAATTGAATTTTTTTTTTTTGGCATGGGGGCTAATGGTGTTTAAAAACAAATCCAATCATAAGACATTTTTGCAAGATACAGTGCTTTTTCCTGTCAGTCAAAAATGTTCAAGGGTCTCCGCCATTAAACATAAATGGGTCAGTGAATAATTTTCACGATAGAAATAGTCCCTGTAAATGTCTGTGTTGAGTTCTATTTCAGCTTTACCCGGGGCTATTCATGACTATAATACTGTTCACATATGCAGACCTTCTGGCCATCTGCTCCCTGGATACCAAACAGATGATGATTCAGGGATGTGTGGTTGCATTATAAAAGCTCAGCTCTATAATAACTTTTTATTTGTTGTTCTTTGTAAGTTTTTGCTTTCACCTGTGCAGCTCTTGATCCTGTTTTAGCCTGTCGTCCTTTGTTGTAGTTTTGTTTACTTGGTTACCATGCTGGCTATGGCTATTCTCACTGCTGAGTTAGAGCAAAGGTTCATTCTGTAAGCTATTTACTGTCACTGATCTAGTCAGTTTAAAGCACACAGGTCGGTCAGATTGCAGTGAGTTCCCCTAGCTGTGTAGGTGGGATTAGGACTTACATTTTCCTGTAACTAAAACAGTGTACATTTTAATGTTAGAAGTTTATCACATTTGACCATCGGTAATTCATTTTCCCCTTTTTCTTTCAACTGTTTCATGATGCTTTTAGTCTTTCTGCTTGAACAGATGAGCGGCTATTGTACAGCTGATGTCAGTGCTAGGGATGGAGGCTGTTGGCTTCAGAGAGAGGAAATCTAATTAGGAATAGAAATATTGTATGCCTCAGGTTTAACAGAAAATAAAGGTGAGCTTCTTTATGATCACTAAAAGGGGCTTTGAGGTGGCACACTGAGAGACACTGACAATAGATAAATTAGGTAAGTATTATAGATGTTTTGTATGTGATTTGGGACCATTTTTAGATGCAAGCTTATCAACAGGAAGAGATAAAATGGTCTCAAAAACACTACATAGACGTGTTGAGTATATTTTTGTTGTTTGGGTTTGGCAAATGCTTCTCTAGATATGAGGCAATTCAGATTACCAGATGCCACTTGGCCATATTTCACAACTGTACCTTAGTATGAGTTGGCCACTCATTATAAAGCCAAATTTATCCTTCTGCCCGAGAACCTGGTTTTATTGCACTACTTGACATTAAATTGTTTTAAAGATGTTATGCGTTAAATTGTCATCAGATGAGATGAATCTTGAGATTATAAAAAATCATAAAAAAACCAACCCTCATGTTATTTATAATTATTCTTGCAGCAGGACACATTTGGGCTTAGCCAGTTTTACATAGGTATTCCTGTGATAAAAGCAGATAGGAGAGTTAGGTTTTTCAGTTTAGGCCTCGCTCAGTGTGGGACTATAGTTCCAAAAGTGGGTAAGATTAGGGTGTTAGTGGGCATGAGATAGGCTTTAATTAATCCTTCCTTGCAAGGTGAAGGGGAGGAGTGAATGAGTGGCAGCAATATCAGACAGAATGTCGCAATGGGTGTTTTTCTCACCCTGCTATCTATGATTTTACGAAATAGTATGCGCTTATAATTCTGTCTTCTACAATTTGTTGTTGTAAGAATGTGTCTCTCCCTCTTCTCCCCTCTCCACCCCAGTATTCTAGCTTTTAAAAATATTTAGGGATAATATCTTTATTAATGTTATGTAGTTTTGCAAAATAGCCACGAACATTTATTAGTATAGGCATAAAATCTACTCATCAACCTTAATATGATGATGATCAAATACTTTTACTTTCTTATTTAAATAAAACAATATGAAAGTGACTTCAAATTCAAATTTGCCTCAGGTGGCCAGAAACTATGTGTCAAAACCTGAACAAAATAAAATTGAAACTTTACAAGGCTGGTCTTGCTTTTAAAGGTTGTTATATATAGTGTAGGTAATAGATTTTATTTTAACATATTTATATGGATACAGACTTTCTGAAAAAGCATGCATTTAATCACAATAAAAGGGTAGAAAGTGGGAGTGTGTGTTTTCTAAAATCTTTATTGAACTGTGGATAGGTTACTTTAAAAAAATCCAACCTTTCATATAAATGGATGCTGTCAGAGCTGAGAGACCTAAATTTAGACCTGTCACCTCTGTGTGTGTGTGTGTGTGTAAGTGCACATTGAGGTATCCCCTCCTCTCAGCAGGTCTATTCTGTTCCTGTGAGCAAGGTTATTGAAAAGAACAAATATCCTGCTCTGCAAACAGTACAGGGTGAAATTCACTTCATCCTCATGAAGCTTGACAAATTGGGCATTCTGAAAGGTGGGAAATTGGGGAAGGATAAATCTTACTCCATTCTGGGGCCATGGTGCGAGTCTGCAGCTTCTCCATGTCACTTGTACAGTGTGTTGGGGCTCCTGGTTCTGGTGGCTCCAGCACATGCCCAGTACAAAAGCCTCTTTCATCAGATGCTGGATGTGTGGAAGAGCCCCCATTCACCCCAAATTCAGCTCTGCTGCCTATGGTCCCCTGTGTGGTCTTAGAGGTATTCAGGGCTTTGTATTGGGTGCCTGAACCAGAGCAAATTTCATGCTACAGTGAATAGGATTCAAAACTTAGTTTATAAAGCCCATGTCTAGTCTAGGAAAATGAGTAGTGTTTATAAAAACATTAGCAAACACATTTTAATTAACACAACTTTAATTAGCCCTAGTGGGTACCCTGAGGTTGACCACAAACAGTTAACATATTTTAAAACATGACTTGCCGTGTCTACACTGGATGCAAAATCTTATTTACAATCATGTTAGTTAAAACCTGTTAATTAGTATGCTCACAAAAACTACTATTTTACAAGGCTAGATATGGCCTTGAAATGGAATGGAGGGGGTTTTGCGGAGATATGCACATGTACAATCCCAAAGAACCTCGGCTCCCTGCTCGGGATGAAGTCCTAGGTTTGGGGAATAAATTGACTTCACAAGATCACAGCAGCGCTTGAATATGGGGGAATTAGATATTTTATATTTATTTTAAATGTTGGATTTGTTAACCTTGAGGGAATGTCCTTTAAGATTTACTTTTAAATATTTCAAGGTATATTAAGAAACAGAAATAGTGTAATAATTTTAACAGTATGTTATCTCTCACTGCTTAAATTCCCTCTGAGTGTAAAGTTACTTGAGATAGCATTTGAGAGTTTATTTTAGTTACTATTTCTTATTTGACAGCTGTCAGGGGATTAATGAATAGCTCTATAACATTTGGAAATTGTTTTGTCTGTTACAGCAGATGGTACCTTCCAGTTTGAGTTCTTGCTGCACGTCAGATTGTTTCCTTAAAATGTGCTGAATAATTGTTTTGTTTTCACAGGTGCCTTAATGCTATTTTCACAAATATAGATTGACCACTCCAGGCATACTGTGTCATAGGGCAGCTGTAGTCTCTGAATGTACTACATGAGTACTATGAAACTTTTGGATTTTGAGTAGATATTATTTTGGTGATTTTTATTTTAATATGAACATTTGCTTTACATTATAAATTCTTACATAAATTTCACTTTGGAGAATTAGAGTTCCTATTTTGTTAGTTTTTTTCTTTAGACTGATATTCTTGAGATTTTTCTTTGTTCTTTTACTGTTACCAGTTGCCATAGTTGAGAATAGTTCCTCCCTGCCAGCCAATGGATGGCATAATGAAACTTTTAGTTAATGTTCCCTGTACATGAGAAGTTTGTTGGCTCCAAAATCTTCTACTGTGTCTGGCTCCAGCTGATGGAAGATGACCAGTTCCTTTGCAAGTTGGTAGGGATAGAAGAACCTGCAGTCTTGGAATCTTTGGAGCACTCTCCTCTGAGCAGCTTTGGACAAGTTCACTTATAGTACAGGCAGCCCCAGTGCCCCACTCCCAGATAAAACATGCTGCAAAGGACTCTACCAGATGGCTAAGAAACCTGAGGTATTTTCCAATCGCATGAGATGTCTACAGTGCAGGGACCTGCATAGCCCAATATACCAGGATATTTCTTCCTAAACTGAATAGAGGATTTTTATGTAGAAGTAGTGTTCTGTGCTGGGGAATGCTGAATTGTGGCCTTCCCCACACCAAGAAAGACATCACTCTTCCTTACTGTTTGACAGCAGATGTTTCTGTTATACCCAGGCTCTCTAAGACAACCAGACAGCACAGAGGACTGCTTGGGGCGTTCTGGTATAGTAGTGATACAGGCACAACTTCTCCAACTCTCCTCTTGCAGCAGGCCCCATGATGCAGCATGTGGCCACTCCAAAGAAATATGACCACACCACCCTTTCCCTCTTTCTTTCCATTCCTTTTTTTTATGCCACCTCTTTTCCCTCCCCAGGAGGTGGGAGGCCCTGGGTGGGATGTCAGGTCCTGCCCTGGGACATGGGAGGCCAAGGAGGATGGGGTTGCAGAGCAAGTGGTCTGCACTCACCATGCAGTGGTGGCTCCTGTCCCACAGTACTGGCCTGGTTCCCTACTCCAGCCTGTTGGGTCTTGATTCAGTGTGCAGATGGGCCACTCCCCTGCAATACCCTGCACTCTTCCTGGCCCCGGCGCCACCAGATTGCCTGCCTTGAGCTAGGCTCGATACAGAAGTAATGGATAAACTGAAAAATCACAGTGTCTATGACATTTTTACTACTGTGACAAACCTATAGCCTACTTACAGTCCTCTTACCTAGTTTACACTACACAGTAAATACAAATTATTATTATAAGTCTAGAAAATATTTGGAACCATCATGATCTCTGCCATTCTGAAACAGCTTGCTTCACTTTCATGTTCCTTCCTTTCCTCCTACCTCTTGCCTAATTTTAGGTAAAGTCTTTAGGGCAGGGACTTGTTGATTTAGATGTCTGAAAAGGACCTAGCACACATTGGTTCTATAACAATAATGTGGGGTTCCCACTTCTAATTTCTCATGCCCCATGTCTTCTAAATATAGATGTTTATTTGCTTAAATACCCTACTCTAAAGATATACCTACCTAAATAACAGATTTGTGCCTTGTAAAGAATCTGCTGCAAATGCAAAAGTGCCACCACATATTTCACGATCATTTGTTCCTGTGTGTGGTTTGTTGTTTCCTACTGCAATGCAGGGGCATCCTTAGTTCATTTCCTGTGTGGGAGCTTTTTTGATTTGGCTCCCATTCATATATTATTGTAACTTATTTCACTAATGTGATGTGATTTTTTTTTAAAATATGGTAAATATAAATTAATAAAGAATAAGTAAGGAAGCCAAAGTGTAACGGCAAGGGAGTGTTTAAAAAAAGAAGAGGAGGGAGACATTAAATCAGTTTTTCTTTCTTACTGCAGCTTATGTATCTACTAGTCCACTCCACTTCTTTTTAAAAGTGAGAAGATTTCAAGGCTATTAAACACCCAATTTTCACACTGACTCGACAAAAATATTTAGCACAGGTGTTTCTGTAAGTCCTGGATATCCAAACTTTGCTAAGCTGAGGGCTTCCTTGCAACTTAACAAAAGTTTACGTAATTTGGAGCTGATTATAGCTTCCCACCTCTTTGATACAAAGGTGCAGCCCATGGAGACACGTCCCAGCATGCAATACTGCTGCTTGATCTGAGGAGCCACAGCTAAGGTCAAGATGGAGCATGACGCTGGATCCTGTCATCTCTGCAAGCTGCGTCTCTGTATTAAAAATGAGGACAGCTACAGATTGCGTTATAGAAGTCCACAGTCCACTTTTTGCCATTGTCAGTGCTGATCTACATTTTGAAAAGTAACAGGATTTAATGAGCTTCAAATTCACATTTCCAATAAATTAAAAAAAAATACCTTGGGGATGCCGTGTGGCCTAGGAGCTCCAGCTAAAGATTTGTGCTGTCTGTGTTTGTCTTTGTGTGTTAGAATCATAGACTATCAGGGTTGGAAGAGACCTAAGGAGGTCATCTAGTCCAACCCCCTGCTCAAAGCAGGACCAACACCAACTAAATCATCCCAGCCAGGGCTTTGTCAAGCCGAGGCCTTAAAAACCTCTAAGGATGGAGATTACACCACCTCCCTAGGTAACCCATTCCAGTGCTTAACCACTCTCCTAGTGAAATAGTGTTTCCTAATATCCAACCTAAATCTCCCGCACTGCAATTTGAGACCATTGCTCCTTGTTCTGTCATCTGCCACCACTGAGAACAGCTGAGCTCCATCCTCTTTGGAACCCCCTTTCAGGTAGTTGAAAGCAGCTATCAAATCCCCCATCACTCTTCTCTTCTGCAGACTAAACAAGCCCAGTTCCCTCAGCTTCTCCTTGTAAGTCATGTGCCCCAGCCCCCTAATAATTTTCGTTGCCCTCCGCTGGACTGTCTCCAATTTGTCCACATCCTTTCTGTAGTGGGGGGCCCAAAACTGGATGCAGTACTCCAGATGTGGCCTCACCAGTGCCGAATAGAGGGAAATAATCACTTTCCTCAATCTGCTGGTGTCAAGGTTCCTCCCCCACTCTGAACTTTAGGGTACAGATGTGGGGACCTGCATGGACACTTCTAAGCTTAATTACTAGCTTAGATCTGGTAACACTGCCACTATCCAGAAATTTCAGTGTCTGGAACACTTTCTGTCCCCTCAAAACCTTCCCCTCCCTGGGCAGCCTTGAAAGGCTTTTTCACCAAGTTCCTGGTGAACACCGTTCCAACTCCTTGGATCTTAACACAAGGAGAATTTAACCACCCCCCCCCTCCCTTCCCCCACCAATTCCTGGTGAGTCCAGATCCAGTCCCCTTGGATCTTAAGGAAAAATCAATCAGGTTCTTAAAAAGAGAGCTTTTAATGAAAGAAAGAAAGATAAAATCATCTCTGTAAAATCAGGATGGAAAATACTTTACAGGGTAATCAGATTCATATAGCCCAGAGGAACCCCCTCTAGCCTTAGGTTCAAAGTTACAGCAAACAGAGTTAAAATCCTCTCAGCAAAAAGGAACATTTACAAGTTGAGAAAACAAAAATAAGACTAACACGCCTTGCCTGGCTGTTACTTACAAATTTGAAACATGAGAGACTGATTCAGAAAGATTTGGAGAGCCTGGATTGACGTCTGGTCCCTCTTAGTCCCAAGAGCGAACAACAACCAAAAACAAAGAGCACAAACAAAAGACTTCCCTCCACCAAGATTTGAAAGTATCTTGTCCACCCATTGGTCCTCTGGTCAGGTGTCAGCTAGGTTTACTGAGTTGGTAAAAGAGATGTTAACCCTTTACAGGTAAAAGAGATGTTAACCCTTAACTATCTGTTTATGACAGCTAGCAATGCTCCTATTAATGCAATGTTCTTAGCTTCTGTATTATATACATTCAAAAAGTATATGTAAAAAAGTAACTAATGCTTTATCAACTGCCCACAGGTATACACAGGATGATCAGGTGAAAATGTTGTTGATTAATCTATGTAAAGCTTGAATTTTGCCAGGTAAAGGCAGAAGCTGAAGTTATTTGTTCAAGAAAAATAGACAAGACTAAACTTTCAGATTTTGATAAGCAAAATAACTGTAATATGTTAAATCTACCAGTTTTGATTTGGAAAAAATATAGGATTTAGGGGATGAGCATTCATGTCAGTGAGTGTAAATTTTCTCTCTTTTTTTGTATATATAATACCTGAGACCCTTTGGAACTCTTTGGTCAGTTAGTTTATAGATTAGCTGTAATGAGATGATAGTAATACTATGTAGTTAATAATATTATCTGATGAAGTGGGCTATAGCCCATGAAAGCTTATGCTCAAATAAATTTAAGTCACTAAGGTGCCAATAGTACTCCTGTTCTGTTTTTGGATACAGACTGACACGGCTGCTACTCTGAAAACTATGTAGTATGAGACTCAGTTGGCAATCCTTGGATGTAAGGTAGTATGTAAGTGAGAATTATTATTTAATTATTTTATATTAGGTGATCTGTTGCCACTTGTACATTCTCTCTTCTTCTAGCCATAGTTCCATCTATATAGGGTGGCTCTTTGACTTATTCTTCTTCATTCTAGTCTGTCTTGAAGCAGTTCTGTGAAAACTTCACAGCTAATCAAATCCATTTGTATGACACTCATGTATGTAATTTTTGGGTTTTCCGTCCTTTCTCTCGCTCTTCACTTCTAAGTTTAACACCCTGTTTCCTATTTATTCTTCCCATCTTCTTTTCAGATGCCCAGACCATCTAAGCCTGGCTTCCCTCAGGATATCTGTAATCGGTACCACCTTCACGCTTCTGCTAATTTGTTTGTTCTGAACATGGTCCATCCTTGTGACTCCAAGCATCCATCCTAATGTTTTTATTTCCACTGTGTACAAGATATACTCCTGTCTCTTCCTTGGTGCCCAGTATCATACAAAAGTGTAGGCCCAATTACTGTCTTGTAAATCTTGCATTTCAATTTGATAGGCATTCTCCTATCACAGATCTCTTCACTCACTCCTCTCCATTTAATCCATGCATTTCCTGTTCTGCTTATAAATTCACAATTGTTCTGTGCTACAGAATCTAGGTACTTGAACTTCTGTACCTTTTGGTCATGGCTGACTTTGCAGACTTAGTCTTATTGTCTTCCTACAAGGTATCATTGAATCTATAGGCCATTTATACTGTTTTATTTCTGGTAATTTTCATACAATTTTTTTCAAATATGCACCGCCATCGCTAAATCTTCTTCCACTTCCTCTTTGCTTTCTCCCACGAGCACTACATCATCCTCAAATTACATGCACTGGAGTGCCAGTCTTCGGATGTTTTTTGTAAGTACATGGAGTGCCAACCTGAACAAAAAGGGGCTAAGTGCCAAGCCTTGAAGTAATGCAGTTCTTACTAGAAACTGTTCAGTTTCTCCACATGGCCATCTAACTGTGGTAACTTTTGTGGTACCACTTGTAAATTCTATATTACTGCTGATACTACTTAGTTCAGACTTTGTCACCTTCTAATTGCATTAAGGGACATTATGATGAGATTTATTTTGTAGTTGATGATTATTTTTAGAGTGTTCCTTGATTTATTTTCAGAAACTGACACATCAAAAGTGTGGTAAAACTTTATAATGCAACAATAATTTTGTATCCACATCTGTTGTTTTTTGCCACGTTCTGTCTCATGAAAGCTACCCCTAATTTCAAGAGGTGGTGGTGGTGTTCGTGGGTGATGGTTTTTTTTTTTTTTTTTGTATATTTTATATGTGTCAGTCATGATTTTGGTTCTACTATTACACACCAAGCCAATCATTTTTGTGTTCTGGTTAGGTTAGTTATTTAATCCACAAATATTTCGAGTTGTGTCCACTGACTGCTGGATGGGATTTAGTTTTCCAGGCCCATTCTATATTTTAAATAAACTGTTTTTTAAATGAGAGGATTCAGGATGATTTCTTTGCGAGAATTTATCTTAAAATATGAAGGTTGTTGGTATATTCTGGACTTCTAGGAAATATATCCACGTGTATTGTGTGTGTTTGTGTATACATGTGTGCACACGTGTGTATTGCGATTGCATCTATATAGATGGTCAAGTCGAGCATGTTAATCTAAAAGTGTATTAACCATGCAATAGCAGAGGGAACCAGGCAGCCCTTGCCGATGGATGCAACCTACAAGTATGTGCCTACATCTTCTAACTAGGTCACAGTGGTAGAGTGGGGAGTCTCGAAGACCCCACTGTTAGTCATTAGCAGCACAGCTGATCACTCCGCAGCTGAAATGATTGGGCTTTAGCCAAATCTGACATGGAAGATTCAAACCAGGGTGCTAGACTGATGGATCTGTCAGGAGATGGGCACCGGCTATGCATGAAGCTTGTTCTTGGTACCTAGTATGCCACTTGCAGGGGATTGTCCAGATGGGGCTTCTTGCTGTGAGACCGTGGATCAGTGGATTAAACACATCTTTAAACAGGTAGATATGGCATGCCTTGCACCAAGGAGCAGATTCGGTATATGAACTTGTAACCCTGTGTCAGGAAGAAAGACATTGGACAGGACCAGCACCCAGGCCCAGCTGCTTGATCTCATTAGTACCTGTTGTTATGTGCATGGTTTCATTCAGTTGAGTATCTACCATCCTTCATGTCGAGAACTGTGAATCAGAAATAGGGACCAGACATCTCAAAGGACTCCTTTCTTTTCTTAGTGTCTGCGCATTAGCGCCTTAGGTAGCACCAGCTGGTTTGCTGATCTCAGGTTGTTTCTTGTCTTTATTTTCAGTGAGGTCTTGGTAAGATGTTCTTGAAAATCAAGCTAGTGTCCAGTGTAACACCCAGATACACAGGATATGGGCTGTGATGAAGCCTGTGTTCATTCAGGAAGATGTTGAGCTGTTTGTTGGCCTTCGTATTGTGCAGATGGGTGCAGCTGGAAATTGTCTTTTTGGTACTAAGTTTCCATCTTTTGCAATAGTGGACCATCTCTTTCATATCAGCATTCAGGACTACTTCAGATGACTGAAATCCTTGTCCTGTAGTGCCAGACTGATGTGGACTGATGATGTCTGCATAGATAAAATGTCTGGCAGTGGTGTTGGGAAGGTCATATGTAAACAGGTTGAAGAATATCTGTGCTAGAACTGAGCCCTGAGGTGCAGGACATATTTTTTGGACCTTCAGTGCTTTCCCAGACATTAAGAACCAGTGCTAAGTTATTGTTTTTCGCTATGAAGATCCATACTCGTTCCGAGAGGGAAAGTGTAAACAATGACTTTGTATTTTCTAGCAGAAAGGGGTCAAATGAGGACGTAAATTTATCTTTAAAAGGGATTTAATCCATTGTGCTATATTATACCAGAACTAGGATACACTCTCACAATGTGTCTTTGATTGCCTCTGATTTCTCACATTTGTTTGTGATCATGAGTTTTATATTGTAAAGCCTTGGGGAAATAATTATGCCTATCTACTTTTCCAGATGTGCTAAGAATTTATACTTGGACACGTGCAATAAATCTAGTTGGTCTGTTGACTGTACTAACTCTGTCTTTGTTCCAAAAATAGTCCTCCCCATTTGGCCAGTGTCCTCTCACTCAGCCTTTTGTATCACAAGAGTCTGGTAAACACACACTCTTCAGTATACGTGGCAAGTCAGATGACTTTGGTTATGTTTGTACAAGATGCAGGGTGGATTGATTTAAATCAAAGTAATTTAAATCACCAATTTTAATCATGTTTTGCATTTGTACTTTTTAATTATTTTCTTAAAGAAATGTTGATTTTCATTGGTTTGTAACCATTATAACATGTTGATTTGAAACCAAGTTTCGCCTTTTTGCTAACCAGGAGGCTATACTATGTATATGCACTTTTATTTAAGCAATTGTATAGCTTAACATACATTTATTCCGATTCTTAATGTTTGTTTTTTTAAGATAGAATGGTGAATGATGCATTTCTTTTTCACTAGATGATTAATTTTGCACTAGTGATTTGTGTCGAGCTGTGTTTAGATGGAAGTTGGAATTCAATTAAAAAACACCCTTATTTATTCAATAAAGGGAGATTGGTAGTAGTTAGTGGATTGAACTGATTGTTTCTGGTTACCATATCCTTCAAGATTTTAGAACTAGTAAATCTCATCCTCTCTCACTTTGCTTTTATTCAGAAAGTGGATCAGGAAAACGAGCTTTTCCTGCTTTTTCAACTCCCAATAAGTTTCTTAACTTTGAAAAAAACTAGTAATTGAACTCAACTAGCTGAATAAACTGAAATGCAGAAAATATTCTGTCACACTTGCAGAAGAGGCTGTTGCTATCAACAGCTGGCTTAGCAGTGCAACAAATTCTGGTTCTAGGTCCTAGCCAGTGACTTCCTCTAGTTCAGTGATGTCCATGCAGTGTGCAGAGGCAGTCAAAAAAGCAAACAGGATGTTAGGAATCATTAAAAAGGGGATAGAGAATAAGACAGAGAAAGTATTATTGCCATTATATAAATGGATGGTATGCCCACATCTCGAATACTGCATACAGATGTGGCCACCTCATCTCAAAAAAGATATACTGGCACTGGAAAAGGTTAATAAGAACATAAGAAGATAAGAACGGCCTTACTGGGTCAGACCAAAGGTCCATCTAGCCCAGTATCTGTCTACCGACAGTGGCCAGTGCCAGGTGCCCCAGAGGGAGTGAACCTAAGAGGCAATGATCAACTGATCTCTCCTGTCATCCATCTCTGTCCTCTGACAAACAGAGTCTAGGGACACCATTCCTCACCCATCCTGGCTGATAGCCATTTATGGATTTAACCCACCATGAATTTATCCAGTTCTCTTTTAAACACTGTTATAGTCCTAACCTTCACAACCTCCTCAGGTAAGAAGTTCCACAAGTTGACTGTGCGCTGTGTGAAAAAGAACTTCCTTTTATTTGTTTTAAACCTGCTGCCTATTAATTTCATTTGATGACTCCTAGTTCTTGTATTATGGGAATAAGTAAATAACTTTTCCATTTTCCACTTTCTCCACATCACTCATGATTTTATAGACCTCTGTCATATCCCCCCTTAGTCTCCCCTTTTCCAAGCTGAAGAGGCCTAGCCTCTTTAATCTTTCCTTGTATGCGACCCTCTCCAAACCCCTAATCATTTTAGTTGCCCTTTTCTGAACCTTTTCTAGTGCCAGTATATCTTTTTTGAAGTGAGGAGACCACATCTGTACACAGTATTCGAGATGTGGGCGTACCATGGATTTATATAAGGGCAATAATATATTCTCAGTCTTATTCTCTATCCCCTTTTTAATGATTCCTAACATCCTGTGCTTTTTTGACCACCTCTGCATGCCTTCTATGAGCCCTGGTCAGATTAATAGGCCAACGCTTTAGCTGGTCCCTGTTTACTTACTCTCTCAGGACCTTCTTGTTCAGGCTGGTTAGCGTACACTGGCCGTTCAGGATTGTTGTGGGTGACCACAGTGTGGGGATTTGGCTTCCATTGTCCTGTATTTTATTACATCTCTGGTGTCTACCGCTGCGAGCTGGTACACAGTCACCAGATCGGATCAGAGCCCCACTGGACTTGTGATCGTAAGTCCTTTTCCTACTTTGGGTGGTGTTTTTAGTTGTACTGAGAGCAACTTTCCAGGCTATCTTCAGCCTGTCATGGTGACCTTTGACCTGGTCATCATAATTGGTCACCTCATCCTTAGAAAATACTTCTTGATGCTTCTCTGGCAATGCTCTTATCTTAGCCACATATGCAGGAATCAGCCCTTGGCGTGCTGCTTGAACTGGAATTGGCAATCTCCCATCACATCTTTCCTGAAGAAAGGTAACTTGTCCTCCCTTCTCTCTCGTCACCTGCAGTTCATTTTCTGGTACACAGCGGTGTTTGTCAAGGATCTTCCCTTTCCAAGGAGGAATAATGGTCTTCCATTTTTTGCCCACTTTAACATTTCCAATATCCCTTGTGGGGCCCAGGGAATGACTCTGCCTCTCCGCGCGAGCCAGTTGTCTACTCAGCACAGCATTCTTCGTAGAGTGCTTGTGACAGTTCACCCTCCTGGTTCCTTCTCCTGGTAAGAGTAGCTATCCACAATGACTCCAAGATCTTTTTCCTGATTCATTGTAGCTAAATTAGCCCCCATCATGTTGTATGTATAGTTGGGATTATTTTGTCCAATGTGCATTACTTTACATTTATCCACATTAAATTTAATTTGCCATTTTGTTGCCCTATCACTTAGTTTTGTGAGATCTTTTTGAAGTTCTTCACAGTCTGCTTTGGTCTTAACTATCTTGAGCAGTTTAGTATCATCTGCAAACTTTGCCACCTCACTGTTTACCCCTTTCTCCAGATCATTTATGAATAAATTGAATAGGACTGGTCTAAGGACTGACCCTTGGGGAGCACCTCTAGTTACCCCTTTCCATTCTGAGAATTTACCGTTAATCCTACCCTTTGTTCTCTGTCTTTTAACCAGTTCTCAGTCCATGAAAGGACCTTCCCTTTTATCCCATGACAGCTTAATTTACGTAAGAGCCTTTGATGAGGGACCTTGTCAAAGGCTTTCTGGAAATCTAAGTACACTATGTCTACTGGATCCCCCTTGTCCACATGTTTGTTGACCCCTTCAAAGAACTCTAATAGATTAGTAAGACACGGTTTCCCTTTACAGAAACCATGTTGACTATTGTTCAACAGTTTGTTTTTCTATGTGTCTGACAATTTTATTCTTAACTATTGTTTCAAACTAAAGGTTTAGAGAAAGGCAACTAAAATGATTAGGGATTTGGAGAGGGTCCCATATGAGGAGAGATTAAAGAGGCTAGGACTTTTCAGCTTGGAAAAGAGGAGACTAAGGAGGGGATATGATAGAGGTCTATAAAATCATGAGTGATGTGGAGAAAGTGGATAAGGAAAAGTTATTTACTTATTCCCATAATACAAGAACTAGGGGTCACCAAATGAAATTAATAGGCAGCAGGTTTAAAACAAATAAAAGGAAGTTCTTCACACAGTGCACAGTTAACTTGTGGAACTCCTTACCTGAGGAGGTTGTGAAGGCTAGGACTATAACAGCATTTGAAAGAGAACTTGATAAATTCGTGGAGGTTAAGTCCATTAATGGCTATTAGCCACGATGGGTAAGGAATTGTGTCCCTAGACTCTGTTTGTTTGTCAGAGAATGGAGGTGGATGGCAGGAGAGAGATCACTTGACCATTACCTGTTAGGTTCACTCCCTCTGGGGCACCTGGCATTGGCCACTGTCGGTAGACAGATACTGGGCTAGATGGACCTTTGGTCTGACCCAGTACGGCCATTCTTGTGTTCTTATGTTGTTTGACTTTCTTTGGCAGCAAACATGTACTACTTGAATATTTTTTTATTTAATTTAATTTTTTTTAATTAGGGCTGCCAATTAATCACAGTTAACTCATATGACTAACTCAAAAATTAATCACAATTAAAAAAAATTGATCACAGTTTTAATTGCATTGTTAAACAATAGAATACCTATTGAAATTTGTTAATTTTTTGATGTTTTTCTACATTTTCAAATGTATTGGTTTCAATTATAACATAGAATACAAAGTGTTTAGTGCTCACTTGATTTTTTTATTACAAATATTGTCACTGTAAAAATGACAAAAAAAAAGAAATAGTATTTTTCAATTCACCTCATACGTGTATTGTAGTGCAATTTCTTTATCATGAAAGTGCAACTTACAAATGTAGGTTTTTTTGTTACATAACTGCACTCCATAGCAAAACAATGTAAAACTTTAGAGCCTACAAGTCCACTCAATCCTACCCTAAGAGAAACGTGTTTGTTTACATTTGCAAGAGGTAATGCTGCCGACTTCTTATTTACAATGTCAGCTGAAAGTAAGGACTTTCAGTGTGACAGATATGCTAAATATTCATATGCCTCTTCATGCTTTGACTACCATTCCAGAGGACATGCTTCCATCCTGATGATGCTTATTCAAAAAAAAAAAAGTGTTAATTAAATTTGTGACTGAATTACTTGGGGGAGAATTGTATGTCTCCTGCTCCATGGTTTTACCTGCCTTCTGCCATATATTTTGTGTTATAGCAGTCTCGGATATCGACTCAGCATATTGTTTATTTTAAGAACACTTTCACTGCAGATTTGACAAAACACAAAGAAGATACCAATGTGAGATTTCTAAAGATAGCTACAGCACTCAATCCAAGGTTTAAGAATCTGAAGTGCCTTCCAAAATCTGAGAGGGACGAGGTGTGAGGTATGCTTTCAGAAATCTTAAAAGAGCAACACTCTGATGCAGAATCTACAGAACCCAAACCACCAAAAAAGAAAATAAACCTTCCGCTGGTGGCATCTGGCTCAGATGATGAAAATGTACATGCATTGCTCTGCCCTGCTTTGGATCGTTATCAAGCAGACTCTGTCATCAGCATGGAGGCATGTCCTCTGGAATGGTGGTTGAAGCATGAAGGGACATATGAATCTTTAGTGCAGGGGTGGCCAGCCTGGAGCCCCATGTGGCTCTTCAGAAGTTAATATGCAGCTCCTTGTATAGGCACCGACTCCAGGGCTTGAGCTACAGGCATCAACTTTCCAATGTGCCGGGGGTGCTCACGCTCAACCCCTGGCTCTGCCACAGGCCCTGCCCCGACTCCACCCCTTCCTTCCCCCTCCCCTGAGCTTGACGTGCCCGCCCTCCTTCCCCCTAGAGCCTCCTATATGCCTTGAAACAGCAGATCAGGAGGGAGGGAAAGGCGCTGATCATTGGGTCTGCTGGTGGATGGGAGGCACTGGGGGCTGGAACAGGGGAGCTGTTGGGGTGCTGCTGATGTGTTACTGTGGCACTTGGAAAATGTACATTGGTAAATTCTGGCTCCTTCTCAGACTCAGGTTGGCCGCCCCTGCTTTAGTACATTTGACACATAAATATTTTACAACGCTGGCTACAACAATGCCTGTGTTTACTTTCAGGTGACATTGTGAACAAGAAGCGGGCAGCATTATTTCCTGCAAATGTAAAAAAAACAAAACAACTTGTTTGAGCAATTGGCCGACCAAGAAGTAGGACTAAGTGGACTTGTAGGCCTTAAAGTTTTACATTGTTTTTTTTGTACATAATTCTACATTTGTAAATTACACCACAGTATTTGTATTAGGTGAATGGAAAAGTACTATTTCTTTTGGTGTTTTTTACAGTGCAAATACTTGTAATCAAAATAAAGTGAGCACTGTACACTTTGTATTCTGTGCTGTAGCTGAAATCAATATATTTGAAAATGTAGAAAACATCCAAAACATTTAGCCCTAATTTTAATAGATTTATACTAAATTTAGGCTTTAGTATAGGTGGTTGTAATTTCAAATTTAATTTTAAATAGGTTTATATTTAAAAAGAAAATGTATTTAATGTAAATTTTAAAATCTGTTCTTTTTAACAAGTATTGTTTTTTTTCCCACCTTGGCTAGAGGTGAGGGAGTAATTTCCAGAGTTGAAGGGCCTTGACTGAGAATTCTCAGCCCCTGACCTTCAGAAAAACATGGCTGTGAGCTTGAGCATTCCTTAACCTGCTGTTAAGAAACAGAAAGAAGTGGCATCGAAGATACGTTGGATCCAAACCACAGAGGATTTAATAGATTAAAAACAAGAACTTGGGTTATACCTAGAAACAAATGGGAAGCTTTCAGAGTAGCAGCCGTGTTAGTCTATATCCGCAAAAAGAACAGGAGAACTTGTGGCACCTTAGAGATTATCCAGTTTATTTGACCATAAGCTTTCATGGGCTATAGTCCACTTCATTGGATGCATAGACTGGAACATACAGCAAGAAGATATTTATACATCCAGAGAACATGAAAAGGTGGAAGTAACCATACCAACAGTAAGAGGCCAATCAATTGAGATGAACTATCATCATCAGGAGAAAAAAAATCTTTGAAGTGATAATCGAGGTGACCCATAGAAGGTGTGAGGATACTTAACATGGGGAAAATAGATTCAATTAGTGTAATGGCCCAACCATTCCCAGTCTCTGTTCAAACCTAAGTTAATTGTATCTAATTTGCATATGAATTTGAGTTCAGCAGTCTCTCTTTGGAGTCTGTTTTTGAAGGTTTTTTGTTGTAAAATTGCCACCTTCAACTCTGTCACTGAGTGGTTAGAGAGGTTGAAGTGTTCTCCCACTGGTTTTTGAATGTTACGGAACCTGGTGCTGATTTTCAAGTCAGGGCTGATATATTTTCTGTGAAATATGTCACTAAGCAAATGGGCAGCCCCATTCTGCACTTAATGATTTCCAAGATTTTCAGGCATTTCCTCAAGTATAGAATCTGTTGTTATAATCCCATCTTGACATGACACATACAGATAACTGTTGCGATGTCTACATCAGAATAAAAATGGGTGCAACCTCCATTGTGAAGTGCAGAAGAAAAGAAAGCACTCTTGGTACCTGCGGCTCTCGTGGCTGGCCAGCTGCAGGGTCCTCCGGCCGCCCGCCGGGGCTGGGCAGCTGCAGGGTCCTCCGGCCACCCGCTGGGCCTGGGCAGCTGCAGGGTCCTCCGGCCGCCCGCCGGGCCTGGGCAGCTGCAGGGTCTCCCGGCTGCAGCTGCAGGGAGTCTCTGCTGCCTGCCAGACCCTAGAGCTGCCCAGCCGGTGGGCAGCAGATACTGCAGCTGCTCAGCTGTGGTGGGTGGCAGGGACTCCTTGCAGTTGCTCAGCAGCAGCAGCTGGGAAACTGCAGCATCCGCCAGCCCCCCGCAGCAGGTGGTCAGCAGCAGGGCCTGCATGCTGTGCCTTAGCAGCCGTGGGGTCCCCCCAACAACGTGGGGGCGGAGAGCTGTGGGGGCAGGGCTGGCTTGGAGCTCCAGCTCCAGAGCAGAAAATATTATGGAGGCCTATGGAAGTCATGGATTCCGTGACCTCTGTGACATAATTGTAGCCTTAGTAATATTTGTTTTGCCAAACCTGCTTCATTATGTTGTTGTGAGAATTAATTAGGTAATGTTTGCTAAGTGCTATATAAGTGTTAAATTTCATCAGAACAAACAAAAAACACCAAAGGCTGAGGATTTACCAGTCCTTTGGCCTGGTCCTCAGCTTAGTTGTATAGTAATTCCTTGTACAAGCAGCTGGGGCCCCTCTTCTGGACTAGTAGGTTGGGGTGGTGAGAAGGATCTTGAAGGTTCCCTTTTGTGTTTTTTTCCAAGTGAATTTGTTAAACATTCCCTCTCAAGTTGTTAAAACAGTGTGAAGTATAATAATAAATAACAAGAAGGGATCATAGTGATGCCAGGTGATTCTCTGGGCCCAGTTCATGTTTACTTTTCTCTAAATCATGATCATTGTAAACTGAGAGGAGATTGCATAAGAGGGGTAGCCGTGTTAGTCTGGATATGTAAAAAGCAACGGTGTGTCCTTTGGCACCTTACAGACTAACAAATGTATTGGAGCATATGCTTTCGTGAGGAGATTGATGTTCTGGAGAACAGTATGTAAATCTAGCTATAGCCACATATGGCTTATATTTTCTAAAAGGGTATTCAGTGGCATCAGGAAAAACGTTTGAGTCTGGTATTTGAAGATTTTGGATAGGAATGAAATGATAGGCATTCCGAGTTGACATGCAATAGTCTATTTTTTAAGATATTTTACATTTGACACTTGTCGCATCATATATTTAGGTCAAGTTTGATTAAAAATGATAATTGGCATTTGAGTCACATTTACTTGAAAAGAACAGAGCTGGGAGAGGGTGCCAGTTCAATTAAATCTTCCAAAGAGGAAAGCAGGACCTTTTTGTGGCACTGATTTTCCATCAACAGTTTTGAGAATTTGAAATCAAGGTAGACTTACACTATATTAAAGCTGTCAGATAATTTACCAGTATTCCTTGTGAAGAAGAGCATTCTGTCTTCTAGAATTGTAGTATACTAATAGAAAGATAAAACCTTTGCAAGCAGAAATGCGATGCAGCAGTATTTCCCACTATAGATTAAAAAATATTTGTGGAACTTTGGATACTTTTCTCTATTTTTTGGCAGTCACTTTGTGTTAGTACAGACTCTTGGTTCTCAGTGGTATTATAATATGTAAAATGTTAATCATAGTAACTATATGGTGGAGTTTCAGTTAATGGCTTTCACATCAGAGGGACAATATAAGATATCCACAGGTGAAAACAGCTGGTGGTCTTGATACAGACATGTGGGGGCAGTTTATAGTGTCCCACTACACTATCCTCATTGTAGCCAATGCTGTCATTCCCTCTCTTTCATTGTCCTCTAAACTAATTCAGTTAAAAAGATGTTAGTTACACACATTAGAAGTGCATAGCTGGAATCTCATGATCCGAATTTCAGAAGTTCTGAGCACCTGCAGTTTTTGATTGATATTAGTGGGAATTGTGTCTTTGACACTTCTGAGAAACAGCCCATCAATTTTTAGCTTAATATCAAACACCTGTAAATCTGATATGCCTTTGATAGCTTGCAGGAAATGAAATTTTGGTAAAAATTTGTGCTGTGTCTTAGTACTGGCCTGATTGGAGATGTGAAGAGTTGGAGTGAGCTCCACCAAAATGTGAAGAAAGAATGTGATAGTAAAATCCAGAGAAAATGAGCCTGACAGATTTATTAATTTCCAGGTTTTGTCTCAGTCTTTGTTTTGTTAGTATGCCTGTAGAGAAGGGATTGGCTGTTCTTGAATGTGTGGAATGTGCTTAGCTTATTGTCAGATAATGCCTCACCTTGCCCAAAACCAAATCTTGTTGAAATTCCTCAATTTGTTTTTTTACAGGCTCCACTTTTTGAGTGAGTAGGAGAAGATCTGATTCTTCCCCAATATTGAAAAACTAAATTAAATCCCTCTCATATTAATACTGTAATCTCACCCAGTTCATCTTGGTAATAAAAGACTTCGAGATGTTCATTTTCATAACATCATAAGAATAAGCTTTGTCAGCTCGTACAGAATGTTCTGAAAATGCATCACAAAGATATTTATTACTATTACTCTGCTAGTGATATACAGTTGAGGTCTCTTGACATCGTTAGGCTAGATCTTAAAAATTCCAGTATAAATTATACATGTGTTCTTTTATTAAATTATATCTGCTGACAAATTATATTTGTGGAGCCATTTTCCTTGCTCAGCCAGTATGGCATTTCTGTTTGGTCTTTATGTTTCTCTTACTGCACTGTATAAATCAACAAAAAAAGGCTCTTTTTCTCTTAAGAATAAACTTTTTATGAGATTCTTGTTAACATAGCCCTAAAACTGATGACTTTGGTGGCTTCTGTAATCCTGCAGCTAATTTTATTTGAGTATAGAGAGAAAGCAAGTGGCTGAGTGTAGAAGGCTTTTCCATTTCATGGTACTTGTGCAACAGCATCAAGGGAACTGTATTTTTAACTAGGAGCTTGTAAGGAATGGGCTTGAACTTGGTTAAATAGTTTGTAAAAATGAAACTAATTAACAAATGAGAAGATATACAATGCAATAATTGGATAAGGCTCTTAGGTTATTTTTCTGTGGAAATGCATTTATATAGGAAATATAATGGATGATAATATGGTGGGTGGCTCAGTAGAAACAGCAGCTTTGCGAATCATAATTACATTACCTTTAATGTGCTGCATCCACGTAGAGAAAAAATTCTTTTGTGGGAAGAAGGGGAATGAACCTCTTGAAACTTCATGTAAACAGAGCACCATTTTGGTAATTCTAGTACAGTTCTTTGAAAGCCAAATAAATCATGAAGCCAATATCCATTTTCACTGACAAAGTCTGTAGACATGTTATGGCGCGGAGTCATAAAAGCTTTAATTATTAAACAAAAGTAACCTGCTTACTGGTTTCATATTGCTGGAGCAAAGTGGTCACAAATAATGGTCAGATTTTGCGTACACACACAGCACCTCCCTTCCCTCACTAAATACAATTGCCAGGGTAGTTTCCTTTCATTTCATCTGTTCATTTTTATTTTAACAAAACATGATGATAAAGTTGACCTGGCTGCCTTTTTCTAAATGTTCTGTGTCATGACCAAACCTCCTTCGCAGTGGTGCTGCTGCACCATTCTAGATCAAAAGGCACAAGTTCCCAAGATGTGGATAATAACTCTGTGGTAATATATATCTTGTGAAATCACAGCAGTCATGGTAATTTAATTTTATGAATTGCAAAATAAAACTTAAATAATTTGTTACTGTGTAATTTAATGTGTGCCTCAGGCAATCTCAGTGTTCACACTATCCTTATCTTTTAAATGTCACGATGAAGTGACAGAACAATATATATACGTAGCAGGACGTAACTCCCAGAATATAATGATTTGAGATTTAGTTTTGAATGTCTAATGGTCATTGTTAAATGCAAGGCATGGTTTTGAAGTAAAATTGAGGTTCCATGTGTACACAATAGAAAATATTTTTTTCTGGTGGGCTCCTTCGAACAGTTTTGGTCTATTGTCATAGTTAATGTAAATAATCAGACTCTCCAGGGGCTGTATTTCTCTTGTTCCCCGTTATAGTCCATTGGGTGGTATTATTAGACATGAAGACCAAAACCAAAGGATTTTAACCATTTAAGAAATACACAGTCTCCAAGAAATTCATTGCCTGGAGTGTTATTCGTATGGGGAAATTAAGTCAGTTTTCAGTAGAAATAAGAAACAGTTCCAAGCATTTTTGTGTGTTATTGGTATGGATACATGACATAATCAAAAAATCTCCTTTTTTTCATGTAACCTTTAATGCAGCATTGTTACCATGGTGCTTAAATCATTAGGAAAGGATGGGTTCTTTATTACTAAGGTTGCAACTAGCTTCCTTTATAAAGCCATTCTTTATCACCTTATGACTTTGTAATATTATTTTGGTTTGAAAACTGCCGTGTGTACTTTCTTATTCAGAACAAGAATGTTTCTGTAAAGTTTGAGGAAAATTGTTAAAATTATTTTTGAAATACAGTTCATTAAAATAATTACCCTCGTGAAATTTTGACTTTTGGCTAATCTTTATATTCCTCTGGATCAAAGATGGATTGTTGCTACCACTTCAAACTTTCCAAGGAGTTAAATCTCCTTTAAAGCTCAAGTTCTCTCTTTATTTGAAGAAAATAGTTTTAACCTAAGCAGAGTGACCGATGAGTTTTGTTATGACCAATTTGGGGCTCAGTCCTGGTCCCATAGGGAATACTGGAGGTGGTTGTTATAGAAAATCAGAGAGATTGATTTCAGTATGGGTTATTGACCCAATCATACTTTTATTGATTGTCAAAGAGAGTTTTTTGCCATTCGCTTTGGCGTGATTAAGATCAGGCCCCGAATGTGAAATTCTCATCCAGATTCTGGTCCTTTGGTGCCCAGTAAAAGGCTTGCAACAGTACTGCGCTGCCTTAAAAGTGCCAGATCTGTCCAGGGAAGAATTCCCCCAGTGCAGGAACTAGGATTCCCTCACAAGCCCTAGCATTGTTTGCTTGGGAGTGGTGGGAGTAGGGGTGGAGCTACAGCATGCAGTGATTCAGAACAGACTAGAAAGACTGCTGTAATGGTGGTCCAAGTTAGACTGGGGCAGCTGCAGCTGCTGGAGCAATGCAGAGCAACTCAGGAATTCCCAAAGTGTAACTCTCTAGCCCTGCAAATTTTGTGCTATTCCTCTTAGACCTTGTCTTTACTGCAGTAGCTTGAGTTAGTATACTGTAGTTACCCCACTGACAGCAGTGAAATGAGTTGTACAGAGTGAGTGGGTTAGCAGCTGATGATTTGTGACGAGCTGCTGCAGCCCTATTGTATTATTAGTTTGAGCATTAGCAGCGCTGGCTAAGCTGTATCTTAAAACAGCACTTAACTTGAGCTAGAGGCTTGTGTGTGGATGTTAGCTGGAGCTAACAACGCAGTGAAGCCCACACATAATCTAACCCTTTATAATTTTATGAGCCTGCTGTCCTGTATTGTCTGGTTCTGTAGCTGACAAGTAGAGGGCTGTGGTGTTAGAGCTGTGGGATAAAGTTCTTAGACCCAACTTTGCAGATATTTTCAGTTTCTGATGGAGACAGTAGCTGTTCCATAATTAAAATGATTTTAATCTCCATTTGTAATGCAGAAAAAAATTAAGGTTAAATGTGAGTTACAACTAAAGCATATTCTTAAACATTTGAATAATATATAGTTTACTTTAAAAAGATTTTTAGAAGTCACCATTTTACAAATTTAACAAGTGCCTAAGATTTCTTTGTGTTCCCTCCATCATCTCAATAAAAAAAATTGCATCACAATATTCAAACCATAAGCAGATTTTATAGGCTACCCCAAGACAGGCTTACAATTTCTTTTATTCTGTTTAGTGCTCATGTACAGTATCATAATGGTATGTGTTTAATAAAAGCTGATACCGTAGATTAGATTTTGATATTGACATGTGCAGTAATAGTAAATTGTTTAAGAGGTTCTGTTGTTGGACAAGTATACAATATTCACAACTGTTGAAGCTAATGTATTCTACAATGACCCCTCTTGTTGACACATAGTTTCAACAGAGAATGCAGATACTTTAGGGTTAGGTATTGCTGATATATATCTTCACTGATGGATTCTTCTGACAACACTTTGAAAGCTATTCAGTGAATAAGAATGGCCATACTGGGTTAGACCAATGGTCCACCTAGCTCAGTATCCTGTCTTCCAACAGTGTACGGCGCCAGATGTTTGAGGGAATGAACTGAACAGGACAATCGTCTAGTGATCCATCCCCTGTTGTTCAGTCCCAGCATCTGGCAGTTGGAGGCTTACAGAAACTCAGAATATGAGGTTGCGTTCCTGACGATCTTGGCTAATAGTCATTGATGGACCCATTCTCCATGAAATTATCTAATGCTTTTTTGAACTCACTTATAATTCTGGTCTTCACAACATCCCCTGACAATGAATTCCACAGGTTGCATGTACGTTATGTGAAGAAGTACTTCCTTATGTTTGTTTTAAATCTGTTCCTGTTGCTTGTGTTATGTGAAGGGGTAATTAACAGTTCCTTATTCACTTTCTCCACACCATTTTATTAACCTCTATCCTATCCCCCCTTAACTGTCTCTTTTCCAAGTTGAACAGTCCCTGTCTTTTAAATCTCTCCGCATACTGAAGCTGTTCCATACCCCTAATAATTTTTGTTGCCATTCTCTGTACCTTTTAAAATTCTAATATATCTTTTCTGATATGAGGTGACCAGAATTCCATGGAGTATTCCAGGTGTGGGCTCACTGTCGATTTATATGGTGTCATTATGAAATTTTCTGTCTTGCTTATCCCTTTCCTAATGGTTTCTAACTTTCTGTTAGCTATGGATATTAGTTTTACACCTTTGGTAGCTTAGCTTGCTAGCTATGGACACTCAAGGCATTGTTTTTGTTGTATCAATACTGTTACCTTAAAAGAAAATAGATAATGAATTATTGAGGTTATTGTTCATTGAAAAATATCAGTTAGTGTGCTAATCAGTTGACAGTAAACAAAAGATTTACATTTGTTCTTCCTTGAGAATAATGCTGTTAGTGTAAATTAATAGAAAAGGTATATAACATTATCAATTTTTGTAAAACTATTTATATACATAGACTGGTATTTGAAGTTGACAGGTATAACTCAATAACGTGATGCAGCTGTGCAAAAAGACTAATATGATTATGGGGTGTATTTACAGAAGTGTTGTATATAAGACATGGGAGGTAATTGTCCCAGTCTGCTTGGCACTGGTGAGCCCCCAGCTGAAATACTGTGCCCAGTTCTGGATGCCATACTTTAGGAGGGATGTAGACAAATTGGAGAGAGTCCAGAGGAGATCAGTAAAAATGATCAAAGGGTTAGAAAATCTGACCTGTGGGGAAAGTTTAAAAAACTGGGCATGTTTAGTCTTGAGAAAAGGTTAAAAGGGGACCTGATAAGTCTTTAGATATGTTAAGGGCTGTTAGAAAAAGGACTATAATCAGTTGTTCTCCATGCCACTGAAGTAGGACAAGAAGTAATCAAGGCTTAATCTGCAACAAGGGAGATTTAGAATAGATAGTAGGAAGAACTTTTTAAATATAAGGATAGTTAAGCTCTGGAGCAGGCTTCCACAGAAGGTTGTGAAAGCCTCATAATTGAAAGTTTTTAAAAACAGGTGGTACAAACACTCATCAGAGATGGTCTAGATTTATGTGGTCCTGCCGCAGTGTAGGGGGCTGGACTTGATGCCTTCTTGAGGTCCTTTCAATCTCTACATTTCTATGATTCTGAGATTTAGGCATGTGGATTGATATTTGAAGTTGGTCAGTTTATGTTCTTAACAAGAATACTAGAATTAGAGTGTTCAAGAACACATATTCATACATGCATTGAGTAACATTTAGGTTATGTTCTAACTTCCCTTTGTGATAGCAAACTCAGAGTTCTTTGAAGTTTATTTTGGTGATACAAAAGTATAAAAGCCCTAAGTTTGACTGCTGCAGCATGCATAATCATAGAGTCCTTTTTGGAGCATTGGAGTCTGGATGTATATTGTATTTCTACTGAATCAGGCCGAATCATCACTGAATCATTTCTACGTTACAGGGATGGTGTCCCTAGCCTCTGTTTGCCAGAAGCTGAGAATGAGCAACAGGGGATGGATCGCTTAATGATTACCTTGTTCTGTTCATTCCTCCGGGGCATCTGGCATTGGCCACTGTCAGAAGACAGGATACTGGGCTGGATGGACCTTTGGTCTGACCCAGTATGGTAGTTCTTATGTTCTTAAGATACTTGGCAAATATATACATTTTTTTTAAATTAATGTTATTTTATGGAAAATATTGATAATCTTGCAATTTTTCTGTATAATTGCATGCAAAGCAAAAGAGGGGTATATTGTTATGTTCTGGGATTCCCCCCCCCCCGATACTTAAGTACCCTTCTTAAAGCATGTGGGGTGGATTAAAAGACTGGGAAATGCCAGCTGTTGTCATTTTTTTTAATGAATGTGAAGTCAGTCAGAAATACCTGGAGTATATGAGACATCATTAGCTTCAAGATGTGATGACAGATATGCAACAGAAACTCCTGAAATGAATACAAATCGCATAGCAGAATTTACAGAAAATTACAGTATCAGGGTGTTTTAACCCCTGGAAAATACAAAAACAAAATAAGAAGCTTATAGTGGTGTTTTGGGAGAAAAGGAACTGGTGGCTGATTTGACAGAGTGGGCTAAGAAACCACTGAAGTGCTGTACACATGATTCATTGGCTAAATTTTGACTGTACAAAATTGTTAATCAAGCAATATTAGGCACCAGGCAATATGATCCAGGAATTTTTATTTATTAATGACTTACTGGTATCATCAAAAGAAAAAAATACACATTTCTGCATGAAAACAAGAAATGAAATTAAACTACACATTCTATTGCAACCAAATAAAAATTATGAACTGTGCTTTTTAAATTTGAACTTCATACATTTATATTTTGCTGGTGCTTAAATCCACTTTTAATCTTCAAATTAAAGAAGGAAATATGTGATTTTTTTAAAAACAACCACCACCTTGTGCCTCATTTATGACTTTGAGATTAAAAACAGGTTAGGCAAGAAACTGCACTCTGTGCATAGACAGCTTAAACACACTTTATCTTGTTATTCAAGAACAAGAATACAGCCCCAATTATGGTTTTGCTTGCATTTCTTTGACTGTAATTGGATGAATATGAGGATCTCTGGGTACAAAGAATTGTTTTATGTATAAAGCAGACTCCAGATTTAAAGTGGTGTTTTATAGGAAGGGAATAAACATCTCATTTTTTACTGCCACCTTCAGTAAAGAGAGGAGGCAGGCATGGATGAATCAATAGAAAACAGAGTCACTGAAAGCAGCAGCAATACGCCTGCCCTGCCTGTCTGTCTCACATTAATGGAACAGCTTGCAAGGTCTACAGTGGAATTTGCATTGGCTCTGTCACTGGTATTTATTTGGTTTCTTATTTATTGCTAGTGGCTTGATAGTGCTGTATTTTCCCAGCAATGAAAGCTTTTAAAGATCATGTCTGACTCCTTCTGGACAGTGCTGTCCAATTTCTCTCTGCCTGCCCCAGCATGCTGAGACGATCCAAAAGGTATTTGAGGATTTTGCAAGTAAACCTTACAATATTTTCTGAGCTGTTTGATTAATATTGTTTTGTTTTTTTAAGATCACAGCTGATGGTACCGGAAATATGTTTGGTATGTGGTTTTGTTAATGGGGTTTTGTAACAGCACACCCTGCAATGATGATTATATTGTATAGACCTACTGTTAATTATTTTATTGTGGAATGTTTTATTACAGATTTATTATTCCTTACTTTCTAATTAGATAGTGCATGACTGGGATGTGTACCTACAGAATATTGGGTTCCTAGATATAAGTATATAAATATAAGCTTCATCAGTATTCAAGCTATTAGTACAATGTGGCAGTAATAGAAGCAGAGAAAGCCAGTTACAAATTATTTGACTTTAGTGCTTAGTTAACTTAAGAGAAAAGTATAGGGGGAGGGATAGTTCAGTGTTGAGCATTGGCCTGCTAAAGCCAGGGTTGCGAGTTCAATCCTTGAAGGGGCCATCTAGGGATCTGGGGCAAAAATCAGTACTTGGTCCTGCTAGTGAAGGCAGGGGGCTGGACTCAATAACCTTTCAAGGTCTCTTCCAGTTCTATGAGATAGGTATATCTCCATATATATATATATATATATAACCATGAACTTCAAGCTTCTATTAAAATCTGCAGTAGCATTTGTCATAGGAGAGACTTAAATTTGTTAGTTAATGTTTAACTCACATTTTTCTTTGGATTTGAAGTTAAGCCCATCTGTGTGTGAGAACTGGTAGGGGGTGGCAGCCCTAATGCTAAACAGACAAACTGCAGAGCTTGTCTCAGTATTGGAAAGTAATATTTTTCTTATCAAAATGGTATTGCTCGTAACCTGTTCCACAGAGTAGAAACATAAATAGCTTCAAAAATTGTGTGGGAGAAAAGCAAGACTGAGTTCCAGTAGTAATTTCTCATGTTTTTATATATGTAATATACATATACACACATGCACTCTCACACACCGCTTCTTAGTATATTGCTAACCCTGACTGAACCAATATGTTAGGGTCTGAGTAGACCTTCCACAGTAGGTGTTGCATAGTTTTAACAGTGGATATGTCAGCAAAGTGCTTTGCCAAAGAAGTTCAAAACCTATGCAAAGAGCTCATTTATAAGCTTTGTCTTTATTCTAAAGTGTGTTTCATGCAGAGAAGATACTAATACCACTTATTTTATATTGCTAAAAGTCAACTCGGTAAGGCCTTCATCGGTTTGTGGCTGAAGCAGTGTCTTTTCTCATCCTAAACACATCTTTCTCTCTGTCTGATTGCCTCTCAGATGTAGAGCAGATCTATTGCCTGGAACAACATTTCATAGATACCTGTTGTCTTTTGTAGTTTAAATTTCAGCAAAATTATCTTACATGTTGACTTAATTATTAGAAATTTTGCCTCTGACAGATTCTTTATAGAAAATTTAATTCTGATATAATTTTTACAGATTAATATCACAAATGGATAAAAGTTGGAAACAATATTACTGTTTAAATTGTTTACTTACCTGCACTGTTTTCTGAACTTCTGTATTCTGAAGCTTGCTCAGTGTTTTAGAGAATGTCTCTCACACTTACTAGGATGTTACTGTTGTTTCTTTCCATTAGTGTTCAGTAAAAGCTCAAAATATATATGATTTACATTCAGAGAAATCATTTGCAATATATTTGCATGGAAAATATAAAGGGTAGTATTTGTTTTTTTCCCTGTGTTTAGTGTTTGTGACTGGGATCTCAGGGGAGTTATGCTGAGGTTAGTCAGTTAGGACAAACTCCAAAGAATGGTGCAGACAATCCCCAAAGCTGGTGGATATTCTAATACTTAGATTTACTAAGCCAGTACAAAATAGCTTCTACAATACCTTCTTGATTACACAGAAGCCAAAACACAGTTCCCTTATAGCAACCCAGCCTTGAGCTTCTACCTAGGCACCCATGTCAAATATGATGATTACTGAAAATCTTATTAATCATATAAGAGAGTTCTACCAATCCCAAAGAATCGGACACATTGCCTCCTAAGTTAATTAATATCTCAGATCTTACCCAAATACACACCTACAGCCAAATGTTATTAACTAGACTAAAATTTATTTAAAAAGAAAAGAGAGTGAGTATTGGTTAAAAGATCAGTATACATATAAACATGAGTACAGTTCTGAGATCAGTTTCATAGTGCAGATGGTAAGCTTTGGAGTTGCAAAGAGTTCTTACAATTAATCCATAGATTAAATCCAGTGTTCATATCCAGGGTGATCCAGGTGAGACTGGAGATCTGAGTCTTATGACGTAAGTTTCCCCTGAATAAAGCATCAAGCAGATCTAAGATAAAAAGGGTCAGGACCCAAGGGTTTTTTACAGTTCCAGGCCTTCTCGTGATGGTCTAGATAATACTTAGTCCTGCCCTGAGTGCAGGAGACTGGACTAGAAGATGACCTCTCGAGGTGCCTTCCAATTCCATGATAGCTCAGAGTCCTTAGGAGAGCAATAGGCAATCTTCGAGACTTTGAAGCAGATTCATTTCCTAAACATCACCAGTAATTAGGTTCATGGATTAACATAAGGCAATTGCCTGCTTTCCATCATTCGCAAATGATTTGATATACATTTCAAAGAGAGATCAGTATAGTGATATCACTATACTTACAGTTCATTTAAATATTAAGATCTTCTTTTGATCTCTGAATTAATGGACTATAGCATGGAGAGAAACAATTTGATATTTTTAACCTCTAACAATATATTTGTGTAAAGACAAAAACATGAACTTTGTCCACCAGTATGTCCCTGAAGGTTGAATTTGGGTCATTTATCCTGCAGGATGTTTAACCTTTTCTGGCCATGCATCAGTGTTTCAAATTTTAAATTTAGTCTTAAAATCTGAAACAGTTTGATAGTTACTAATAAGTTTTCAAATGCAATATTTTCTCAGAAAATTTCAGTTCAAACAAAAATTTGTGATAGCAGATATTTATTAATATTTACGTCCAAAAAAAGATTTATAGTGTATAAATGGATCTCTGTATCTATGGCACATATCTATGGAGACAGAGATGACTTTTTTAATTTAACTATATAATATTAATATTAGATTTTCCAAAATGAGCAATTGGCTGCTTCAGGCTTCATAGCATAGAGACAAGCTGCATCAAATCATGACTGTCTCCAGTCATCATTTAGTATCAAGTACTTCAGCAGATGAGACAGATTTTGCTTGGAACATCACCTTTTGCCTTTCTGTTGGCATCTTGCCCAACTTTTAGAGAAATTTTTTATGGGAGGAGAAAGGGAAGTTTGAATTTGTGTTGTGTGGATTATAATACATTGGCTATTTCAAGTGATATAATTTTTGTATTGTGATTCTCACTAAGGCCTTGATCCTAAAAACACATAGATAATTTTACTCAGGTGAATATCCCCCAGTGGCTTCCATATATACATTTCATGTATAATTCATAGGGCTGCAGCTTTGTCACGATGTGGAAAAAGTCATGGATACCATGTTTTGTCTGTTTGTCCGTGACTTCCTGCAGGAAGGTTCTAGGTAGGTCGTTGGCCTGAGATGGGGGGAAGCGGGTGCTGGAGATCAAGCTTGCCCCACATTCACCCTGATATAGGTCACTCAAATTTGGCCCAGCTGTCCTGTTCTCTCTCTCTCATGATGGAGGGGCAGCAGGGCCAAATATCAGCAGCGCTGCGACTCCATGTGCCAGATCCCAATGCCCAGAGTAGGCAACCAGGCCCTGCCCTGCAGGACACAGTAGCCAGTGTTGCTTGTGATGACGATGAGTGCAGATGGGCTCACTCTTAACCCCTAGGCCTTACCCTGGTGGTACAGGTGTCCTACCTGTGCCCAGGATTATGTGGAGTGGGTTAGCTCTCAGTCCTCAGGCCCAAGCCCAGCCTCGTGGCACAGAAGCTGCACAGGACCAGGGAGAGTGCGAGATGAGCTCGGTCTCCAGCCAGCCCTCTCCTTCTGTGGCCCAGGTTAGAGTAGGGATGCCAGGTTGGAGGATGCAGCTGCGAGTGGTTGGTGCCCCCTCATTTGTCAGAGATTTTTCATCAAAAATCGCAGAGCAGTCACTAAACTTGTGATTTTTACTAAATTTACCCAGACTGCTTTGTGCTTTTTTGATTAAACAGTGCCGTGATAAATCTGCTGGCCTAATGATAGTTAAACACACAAACACAAAGACTTCAGTGGGATCTGTTGTCATAATTAGGCCTGCCAATTTACTGATTGTGAGCTCAACTGTAAAACCTGTGAGGAGGTTTATTAAGTGTTACAGGAACTTATAACAATAAATGTTGATGGGAAAAGGTGCCAAAGGGCAACAGAGACTGAATTAGTCCATACAAAAATGCTTTCTGATATGATTCAAGGATTGTTTTAGGTCCATGCCTGGTAATTTGAAGAAGTATGAGAGTGGAAATTAATGTACCAAAATTGGTGTGTGTTGGAAATTAGAACTAAGTGATGAACCAAATAATGAGGGGATGGGGACATTTGAGGGGAAATGTGGATAGATGGAAGTGAGTGCAGCAGTTGCTGACTGAAAGGGGAAGGAGCTTCACTATCATGGCTGCCACCGCACCATCTCCTGAGATTCAGTGTGATGTCATTGTGCCTTGTTTGTCCTAACCCTCAGAGGTGTCCAGCAGTGAGGTTACAAGTGAGAGTCAACATCAGAGACAGAAGCTGCATTTTCTCCCTTTGCTGTTATTTACTCTCTCTTCTTGTGAGTGTCTTGTTTGGTCTTCTAGGAAATGAGGTCAGACTTTAACAACAACAGTAATAACAGGTCAGCTAACATTGTGCTTTTTCACCCAAAGGACAGTTATTACCATGTTTAATACCATCTAACAGACTGTCGGGGGATTTTTTTCTTTCTAAAGACACTCTATAGCCAAGGGAAAAGGAACAAGAGATGTTGTTAAAATGAAAGTCTTACTTAATACTTTAAATTTCAAGTGCTTTTACTGTTTTTCAATTCTTTCTGTATCTTTAATAAAAGGCTACAAGGATTTTAATAATGTGTTTGTCGTGGTACTAAGCAGACGGAAGTCTCTGTATACCAAACCCCAACTTTGTTAAGCGTTTAATATTGGACAGTGACAGAATCGTGTGAATGCCTTTGACTCTTTGGCCCATATAGTCCATCAAAATTAATGCAACAGGTTACTCCATGAGTAAAGCTAAATGCCTACCAAGGTTTGCTAGATCAAGGCTTCAGTATTTAGCAGGTACTTGTGTGAGTGTTCTCAGATCATGGCCTTTGTAGTCCTTTGAGAAACACAGCTGCAGTTTTATTCTTTTAAAAAAATATAAACTAACTTTTGTTCCCCTTCCTAATGTCACATTTAGCACATTTTCTTCAAGAAGTTGTTTCTTTTCATTCTAATAGCATTTCTGTATCATGAAGGAAGACCATATCCAAGGTCTGTCATATCAAACGTAGGCAAACATTAATAGAAGCTTGTCAGAAGTTTCTTCTGATTTTTCAGTGAATAAAAGAACACACTATAGCATGCTGTGCAATTCTTTTAAGCTTACAACACCTTGTATGTTTCTAACTCTGTGCTTTTCCATCCTATAGTTCCCCTTGGTTTTCTGCCAAGCCTGACTTACTGTTGGTAATTAAGCTATCATCATATTGCAGACTCTTTTACTATCATGTCTTCTGATACGTACCCAAAATGTTATTGAGGGCTTCCTTCCCATTCAGGCTTTCCTACCCTAGGAGGCAAATGCTCTGAAGAGCTACTCCCTTTCCTTGTCACATTATGTTTAGATGAACTCTCTTGTCCTGCTGGTACAATTCCTAGTACAGCTAATGATACCTTAAAAGCAAACCATCTGTTCGTTCAGTCATAGTAGCTGAATATTTTTTTCTTGAGCATATTCCCAAAGAGGTAGGGAATGTGAAGAACAAACTGTAAATGTATATGTACTTGTCCCTTTGGAAAAGAAAATGATAAACATAAATCAGTTTCACCTGCGAAAGGCAGTATTATATAAGAGAGAATGTATATGTTTATACATGTAAATATGATTGAAAAGATTAAACATGAAATTATCAGAATTTCTTGGTTAAAAGGAAATTTGGGTCCTTATTCGGTAATCAATTGTACCGATAAATTACCCATTTAAAAATATTATGGAGAAGGTAAAGCAAATCACTTCTGACATATTTGAATTTCATTACATTATAAAAGTTCTTTGATATCCAGGAGCGTCTGGTTTGATTTATCCTTAATTCAGACTCAAAATTTGCTACATGTTTAATTTAAAATGTTTTTTTTAAAATCAGTGCAAAAGGCTATGTAAACACATGTATTTTTATTTTTGAGTGATGTGTTTCAGGTTAGCTTAAGCCTGAATCTAATTGCATTTGAGCTTGTCTACACAAAAAAGTTGCACTGCTTTAATCTATGGTGTGAATTTAATCTGATTTAATTGAACTGATGCAAACCCTTCTGTGGACACTCGTAAAATAAAATAGCTGTGTTTTATTGACTTAAGGCTTGTCTACATTTGAGGCTACAGCTACTCTAGAAACTTCAAAGTGTTGCCTCGGCAGCGCTTTGAAGTGTGAGAGTGGTCACGCACGAGCGCTGGGAGAGAGCTCTAATACAACCCCCTGAATTGCTGCAGCACTTCAGTGAAAGTACTCCATATATCAGTGGGAGGGATTCTCCTATTCGCATAGGTACGCCACGTCCCCAAGAGGTGGTAGCGCTGTCTGTGCTGGGGTTAGCATAGTTTAACTGCGTTGCTCAGAGGGTATGAATTTTTCACACCCCTGAGCAGCATAGTTATACCACCCTAATTTCCTACTGTAGACCAGGCCTTAGGCCTGGGCTTCACTGACGCTTTACAGCGCTGCAACTTTCTCGCTCAGGAGTGTGAAAAAAACACATCCCTGAGCGCAGCAAGTTACAGCGCTGTAAAGCACCAGTGTAAACAGTGCCCCAGCCCTGGAAGCCCGGCTCCCAGCACTGCAAGCTAATCCCCACGAGGAGGTGGAGTACCTGCAGTGCTGGGAGAGCTCGCTCCCAGCGCTGGCGCTGCAACCACACTCACAATTCAAAGCGCTGCCACGGCAGCGCTTTGAAGTTTTGAGTGTAGCCAAGCCCTTAGAGAGAGAGTGGGTGAGGTACTATCTTTTATTGGACCAACTTCAGTTGGTGAGAGAGACAAGCGTTCAATCTTATACAGAGTTCTTCAGGTCTGGGAAATGTACTCAGTGTCACAGCTAAACAATATGTAGTTAACACATCTCAAGGGACCATTCAAGGTGAAGTGGGCAGTTAACACCTCTCCAGTTATAGGGGAAAAGGAGGGAAGGGGCACAGCTTTGTGGGGTGTTAGGGTTATAGATTGGATTTATGGATTACTACAGCTATGTGTCTATTCAATTTCTGCTTTTTAGTGTTTAGCAAAATTATGAATTGATGCTCCCAGGCTCATCTTTTGAAGGTGTTTTGCAGGTTTCCTTTGAGGAGGACTGAGAGGTCAGATATGGATTGATTACTTTGTGAAGTGTGTTCTGTGCAAGTTCATTAACAGCGTCGTGACTGTCTCATTTTCATCCATATAATTGTTGGAGCAGTTAATTCATTTGATGAGATATGCCACATGTTGTCATAGGCATGTGTAGGACCCATGGATCTTGAAAGGTGTGTTGTGGGGGGTGTTGATCATCATAGCAGTGGAGATATGTCTACAGATTTTGCATCTCTTGTTCTGGCAGGGTCTGGTGCTGCTTTGAGTTGGTGTGTCCTGGTCTGTGGGGAGCTTGCTTCTGATGATGAGCTTGAAGAGGTTGGAGTCTTGTTTGAAGGCCAGAAGGGGGCATTCAGGAAAGATTTCTTCTATTGACTTAGTGTATGTTGATTGGGAACAGGTCTGTATGGAATGAAGAAAAACAGTTGTATGATACTAGGAGAGAACATGTGCTTTTGCTATTGCTTAAAAATGTGAGATTTAGAGCATGTACTTATGTTTTCATTATTATTTATTAAAGTCATAGCTGTGGTTGGTTTACAACACACATTTCTTTGTCCAAATGAGTAAAATATTGTACATCAATGTCTCCTCTGTGATGGAAAGGATAAAGAAGATCTCAAAGTGCGAAGTTTTTGGTAATATTCAGGTCTGTTCTTTAAGCCTATATAAAGTCTAATTTAGCACAGTGTTAAATGGCCTCAGTTTGGCACTTCTAAAGGGAGTGGGAATACAAGAATCAAATCTCAGTTTGACTTAGTTTGGGCAGTATTTCAGTTTTGCATCAGGACAAAAACACAAATAAGCGTTTGGGAGAAAAGTAAAATTCTGTCTGATCTACTAGAAGAGTCTTTGATTTGAAAATAAAAATTTGTTTTGTACTGTATGAAAAAGTATAACAGGCATTTCACTCACAACTGTTAGCAAATCTGTTCTTTTATGCAATTAAGAATGAGGTGAAAGGGATAATGGATGAGTTCCAGTGAGGCTTTGGTAGAATAATGCAAAAATTCAGTGAAAGAAATCAGGATGTTATGAATAAATGAAAGATCATGTTAATCGGGACACACTTATCCAAGTTCTGCTGTAGTTTATCTCTGTGAATCCCCTCCTATGCTCCCGCCCCCCAAAGATGTGATAAGAAGTAGGCTAGGAAGAAGGTTTGTTCTCCTCTCATGCATTTGTGATTCTCATTTTTAATGGCAGCTGAGCACTTACATTGACAAGTGACTGTACATTTTAGGGCAAAATGTTCTATATAAGGCATAGATTATTTAAGGAATTGGGAGAGACCACACATAATATGACTTCTTACATCATATATTATATATCTGTAGGTAGAGACATTTTTAATTTTCTGTTGTTAGTCAGTTACTGAACCTTTATGAGCACAACCGTTGCTGCAGGGAAGCAGTACCTAACCTTTATAAGCAGCAAAAGAAAATTTTTCTGGTATTTTGGATTTACATGTACAGTGATTAGTTTTCAAAATATGTTCTTCCATTTCATAATCTACACTTACTTGTGCTGTTATTTGGAGCACTACATTCTATAAAGCAATAGCTATAGTTTCTTTAAACTAGATTCCCAGTTATGATGATAAATACTTCAGTAGTGAAAAGTCATATTGTTTTATATGGTTATTCCAAACCTTCCCTTAATTTTCCTTTAAATTATTAAATCTTCAGAATTCAATAGCTTCATCCAGAGATGTAGAAACATGTTGTTCCTGTATTGGAATTTGCAACGTGTCTAATGGTATTCAAACCACACGTCTGATCCTCCCAACTGACTGCTAAAATGTGGGACACAGTAGGGAACTGTGTGTTTCACCCATTTTGCCCCGACAGTTTCCCCCACTGCCATTCTCACTGAATTCCTCTAGGTGCCTATATAGTTGTACCAACAACTAATTGCCCATTCTGTTTATTAAAAAAAAAAAAAAAAAAAAAAAGTTGTGCCTTATTTCAAGTGTAAATTTGTCTAGCTTTAGATTCCAAACATTGCATCTAGTTATACGTCATTCTGCCAGATTAAAGAACCATATAGTATGAGAAATCTCCTCCCTGTGTAGGTAGTCACAAACTGACCTCTTAAGCTTCTGTTGGATAAACTGAGAAGATAGAGGTTCTTAAATTTTACAGTAAGGCATTTTTCCACACCTAAAATCATTCTTTTCTGAATGCTTTCCAGTTTTTCAGCATACTTTTTGGAAAAGGACACCGAATTTCAGTCGTAGTCTCACTAATGCTGTATGAAGAGGTAGGTCTACCTCGCTACTGTTATGTGATATTCCTCAGTTTATGCATCCAAGGATTGTGTTCACCCTCTTGTTTACAGCATTGTAGTGGGAGCTCATATTCAGCTGATTATCTACTATTACCCCCAAGTTTTTTCCAGTATCACTAAATTTCAGGATACTCTCTCCTATTTTGTAAATATGGCCTACGTTCTTTGTAGTGATGTGATGGTTTTATATTTTCTTCCTGATTACTTAAAAAAAAATTGTATAGCATTGGGCCTGTGACACTCCAGTAGAAACAACCTATTCCTCATTTACAATTGATTTTTGAGATGTATCAGTTAACTAGTTTTTAATCCATTTAATATGGACTACACTGATTTTATATAGCACTAATTTTTTTATCAGAATTTCGTATGGGATTAAGTTGAATGCCATATAGAAATAGACATATCGTTATGGTGATCATACCTCCCGTTTTGGCTGGAACAGTCCCTTTTTTAAGCCCCGTCCTGGCTGTCCTGACTTTTTTGCAAAAGTGAGCATTTGTCCCATTTGCTCTTGCCAACTGATCAATTTGGCAAGAGCAAATGGGACAAATGCCAACTTGTATCAAAAAAGTGGGATGTGGAGGACCACGTGGGGAGGAAGGGAGGACTGGCAATGCCAGCCCCGTGGGAGATGGGGGAGAGGCAGGGCTCAATCGAGCAGCGATGGGGAGTGCAGGGCTTGGATGAGCAGCTCGGGGCATGTGGGGGGGGGGAGCTCCATGGGGTGGGGGTGGGGAAATGCACTCTGGCCAGCCCTGCGCAGTGTCCCATTTTCCCTTTGGGAAATATGGTCACCCTACATATCTTATATAAACACAATTGCCTTTAGCAACCAAATTTCTTATCTCATCAGAAAAATATATCAGATTTGTTTGACAAGACCTATTTTCCATAAAACAGGGTTGATTGGCATTAATTATGGCACCATTTTTAAATCTTTACTGATCACATTTCATATCAACCTTTCCATGATTTTGCCCAGGACCAATGTCAAGCTAACTGGCCTATAGTTATTTACACTTTTTAAATACTGACACAACATTTGCCTTTTTCCAGTCTTCTGGAACTTCCTCCAGTGTTCCACATTTTTAAAAAAATCAATATTAATGGTTCGGAAATCTCCGCAGTTAATTGTTTTAATACTTTTGGGTGCAAGTTATCTGGTCCTGCCAATTTAAAAATTGCATCTTTAATAGTTGCTGTGTAACATCTTCCCTAGCTACTGATGGAATAGAAAATATTTCTTTATCACACTAGGATATGAATATTTCATGTTGCTTCTTTCCAAATACAGAACTAAAATTTGTATTGACTACTTCTGCCTTTTTACCATCCTTTATCTAGTATCAGAGCTTTACCATTTTAAGGATTTCTTTTGTTCCTGTTACATTTAAAGAATTTCTTCCTATTGTTTTCAATCCTACTGGCCATGAATTTTTTTGTCAAAACCTTTTAGTTTTCTTTATCAGTTGTCTACATCTTCTAAATGCAGATTTGTACTCTCTGTCAACTTCCTCATTTTCCATTTGTGTTTATATATTATTTTTAATTGCTACTTTCTCTTCCCTTCTTAAACTAGGAGGGTTTTTAACCAAAGGAGACTTCTTATATGATTTCAGAATTCTTATTTTGAGCATTGACTAAAGAATTGTTAAGCAGCTCTCAATTATCATTCACATTTGCTCAATCTTGCTCATGATTGTTTTCAGCTTTGGGAAATTGGCCCTCTTAAAGTACTAAGTGTGTGTGTCTATATCTATATAGATATAGATATCTATAATTACTGGTCAGGACTATATTCTGCTCGCACATAGCAAATAAAATTAAGTCATGATCACTTTCAACTAGGCAATCATCAATTTTTTGTTTGGTGGCAACTCATCATGGTCCATCAGAGTGAGGTCTAATATAGAACTACCAAGTTGATTGCAGTACTTCTTGTTTTAGAAAGTTTTGTATACAATTTTTACAAATGCCAAGGATGTTTTATTAGTGGCAATGTGAGCCCACCATGATATTTATGATTTAAATCCTCTAATAAAACACATCATATAGAAGTTTTCCTTACTTAGTTCACTTCAGGCTAATTATGCAATCTTTTTATCTTAGATTGTTAATTTGATTTTGCTTGTAAATCTGTAGCCAGAGCCTGCCCAAAATCTCATTAACTGGATAGTTTTCATCACTCCAATATCTTTTTCATTTTTTCCTGTTTGCCAGTATTTTTTATTTCTCAAACTAAAGGTTATTTTTGGCCTCCCTTTATAAACTAGTAACAGGCTCAAATACTTTAATACTTGCTATTTGATAGTATTGATTGTGCCATTATTGTATGTCTTTGTACTGATTTTATGCCTGCATCACTGCTGCTCTGAGAGCTTTCTGTGTAACAGTTACGCTGTTGTGTGTCAGCATTTGTGACTTTTCGAGCCATTTCCTATCTCATCATATTCATTTTCAATCTGTTGTTCAACTAGTATTGATTTGGAAGTATCTTTAGTAGTCTTTCTGTTGCAGAGATATTGAGAAGGCCCCGAACAAATGTTGGACAATATGTACCCTCTCAGTCTCGGTTTTGGATTAAAATAGCACGCATGTCTCACCTTCGTCTTGATTTGGCAACAGGCAGTACTATTTCGCACATGGTAAATGGAGATAGGCAATGCTTGGACCACAGCCTGTTCTGAATCTAAAACAACTTATTCTTGAAATGAAGGTGGAAATGTTTACATTCTACTCACTGAGCCTCCCAGTTTCGCTGGGCTCAGTTATTTTCCTAGTGTGTCCATTAGAGAATTCTCCAACCCTGCCGCAGCATCCTTAAACATTACTTATATTTTGTTTTGTAATCTAAGTAGTTTACTTTCATTTGCATATGTAGAATGTAATTAACACTGAATTATTTGCAATACTTTTGTGTGAACATTACAAAAATATCTCTTGTAATATTTGTATGACTGTAAAATGTCTTACTGTTTTCTTATGAGACCTTTCTCGGTGATGCTGTCTTTGGAAGCAACATGTGCAGGTAAAGTGTTCGTAGAATATCAGGATTGCAAGGGACCTCAGGAGATCATCTAGTCCAACCCCCCTGCTCAAAGCAGGGCCAATTCCCAAATAAATCATCACAGTCAGGGCTTTGTCAAGCCTGACCTTAAAAACCTCTAAGGAAGGAGATTCCATCACCTCCCTAGGTAACCCATTCCAGTGCTTCACTACCCTCCTAGTGAAATAGTTTTTCCTAATATCCAACCTAAACCTCCCCCACTGCAACTTGAGACCATTACTCCTTGTTCGGTCATCTGGTACCACTGAGAACAGTGTAGATCTATCCTCTTTGGAACCCCCTTTCAGGTAGCTGAAAGCAGCTATCAAATCCCCCCTCACTCTTCTCTTCTGTAGACTAAACAATCCCAGTTCCCTCAGCCTCTCCTCATAAGTCATGTGCTCCAGCCCCCTAATCATTTTTGTTGCCCTCTGCTGGACTCTTTCCAATTTTCCACCTCCTTCTTGTAGTATGGGGCCCAAAACTGGGCACACTACTCCAGATGAGGCCTCACCAATGTCGAATAGAGGAGAATGATCATCTCTTTTGATCTGCTGGCAACGCCCCTACTTATACAGCCCCAAATGCCGTTAGCCTTCTTGGCCACAAGGGCACACGGTCGACTCATATCCAGCTTCTCATCCACTGTAACTCCTAGGTCCTTTTCTGCAGAACTGCTGCCTAGCCACTCGGTCCCTAGTCTGTAGCAGTGCATAGGATTCTTCCTTCCTAAGTGCAGGACTCTGTTCCTATGATAGTAATTGTACTGAGGTTATACTGGTAACTAGAAGTCAGCAAATGGTAGCTATTTATAAAAATGAGAGCCATGTAGAATCAGAATACCATGTGCAATCTTACCTAACAGATTTTAAGTAAAAAAGTAAAATAAAATACCATTACAAATGTAAGTAAATTAAAAGGCTATAGTGCTGTCATTTCCAGGAACTGCTAAAATGTCTGTTATATATTGCTTAGAATTTGTGACCTGGTCAACTTCAATAAATCATTTGTGTTGAAGATGTACAAAATTAAAATGGGAGAAGTTGGAACCAGCTCAGGCTGCCTTTCTAAAAATTTAGGTCAGTTCAGTACTAGGCTGGAGGGGAAATGGGGAAGAGCAGAAGATTAAAAAAAAAAAAAAGAAACAAGGGAATAAATGAGCTGCATACCTAGAAAGAGGAGAAATAAAGTATACTGACTGAAAGTAAGGCGTGATAACATACGGGAAAACTTGGAGGGAGGGAGAGTTGAGGAAAATAAAGCACGAAAGAGGATCATAGTACTACATGGGGAAAAGAATAAAAAAATTCACTTTAAGGGCAGGAGTACGTGGGGCAAAAATTGCTGGAGACAGTAAATACACCAACTGATGCAGAGATGGGGGACGGGGAAGGAGAGACTATGCAATGGTGCCCCAGTTTGGGGTTTTGAGAATATGTTCAACTGTATCTTTGTATTTAGCTTCACTCTGGAATAAGCCCAAAATGTCTGGGAGGCGCTTAACATGAAGAGTAGTGTGGAATGTTGACAGTAACAAAGGGAGTTTGGGTGGTGAAGTGGGCTGGATGTTGTGGGGATTAGTTGATTGTGACAGCACCATTGCTCCAGAAGAGGATTTTCGAGAGAGTGGTGGAGTTGTATATATTGAAGAACATATTTTTTAACAAGATGTGCACAAAACAACTCAGTAATCTTATCTGAGTAACCTGCATGCACCCATTCTCCAATTTCCCCATATGGCTGCCATTAGAATGTAAGCGCTTTGGGGCCTATGTCTGCACAGTGCTTAGCAGTGCTAGGGCGTTACTGTAATATAACAGGCTGTAAAGTGCTTTGGAATTCATTAAGTATGAAGTAAGATTAATTTTAAAAGTTAATTTCTGTTCTGACTTGTCCATTTGCAAACTGATGGTGGAGAAAAATGACACTAATCTGATAAATAACAGTAGCAGCAGAGATATGACCTCTGGTTACAACCATTTCCTCTGTTACGTGTCCACCTCAGAGTCAAAATGAGGCTAATGAAGTTGTGTAGCATTGTGAATCTAGTATCAGAGGGTAGCCATGTTAGTCTGGATCTGTAAAAGCAGCAAAGAATCCTGTGGCACCTTATAGACTAACAGACGTTTTGGAGCATGAGCTTTCGTGGGTGAATACCCACTTCCTCAGATGCATGTAATGGAAATATCCAGGGGCAGGTATATATATGTGTGCTAGCAAGCAAGCTAGAGATAATGAGGTCAGTTCAATCAGGGAGGATGAGGCCCTGTTCTAGCAGTTGAGGTGTGAAAACCAAGAGAGGAGAAACTGGTTCTGTAATTGGCAAGCCATTCACAGTCTTTGTTCAATCCTGAGCTGATGGTGTCAAATTTGCAGATGAACTGAAGCTCAGCAGTTTCTCTTTGAAGTCTGGTCCTGAAGTTTTTTTGCTGCAGGATGGCCACCTTAAGGTCTGCTATAGTGTGGCCAGGGAGGTTGAAGTGCTCTCCTACAGGTTTTTGTATATTGCCATTCCTAATGTCTGATTTGTGTCCATTTATCCTTTTCCGTAGAGACTGTCCAGTTTGGCCGATGTACATAGCAGAGGGGCATTGCTGGCATATGATGGCGTATATTACATTGGTGGATGTGCAGATGAATGAACCAGTGATGGTGTGGCTGATCTGGTTAGGTCTTGTGATGGTGTCGCTGGTGTAGATATGTGGGCAGAGTTGGAATCGAGGTTTGTTGCATGGATTGGTTCCTGAGCAAGAGTTATTATGGTGTGGTGTGCAGTTACTGGTGAGAATATGTTTCAGGTTGGCAGGTTGTCTGTGGGCAAGGATTGGCCTGCCACCCAAGGCCTGTGAAAGTGTGGGATCATTGTCCAGGATGGGTTGTAGATCCTTGATGATGCGTTGGAGGGGTTTTAGCTGGGGACTGTATGTGATGGCCAGTGGAGTCCTGTTGGTTTCTCTCTTGGGTTTGTCTTGCAGTAGGAGGCTTCTGGGTACACATCTGGCTCTGTTGATCTGTTTCCTTATTTCCTCGTGCGGGTATTGTAGTTTTGAGAATGCTTGGTGGAGATTTTGTAGGTGTTGGTCTCTGTCTGAGGGGTTAGAGCAGATGCGGTTGTACCTCAGTGCTTGGCTGTAGACAATGGATCGTGTGATGTGCCCGGGATGGAAGCTGGAGGCATGAAGGTAGGCATAGCGGTCGGTGGGTTTTCGATATAGGGTGGTGTTAATGTGACCATCACTTATTTGCACCGTGGTGTCAAGAAAGTGGACCTCTCGTGTAGATTGGTCCAGGCTGAGGTTGATGGTGGGGTGGAAGCTGTTGAAATCATGGTGGAATTTTTCCAGAGTCTCCTTCTCATGGGTCCAGATGATGAAGATGTCATCAATGTAGCGTAGATAGAGAAGGGGTGTGAGTAGACGAGAGCTGAGGAAGCGTTGTTCCAGGTCGGCCATGAAGATATTGGCATATTGTGGGGCCATGCGGGTGCCCATAGCAGTGCCACTGATCTGGAGATATATATTGTCATCAAATTTGAAATAGTTGTGTGTAAGTATAAAGGCACAGAGCTCAGCAGCCAGTTGTGCTGTGGCATCATCAGGGATAGTGTTCCTGACAGCTTGTATTCCATCTGTGTGTGGGATGTTTGTGTAGAGAGCCTCTACATCCATGGTGGCTAGGATGGTGTTTTCTGGGAGGTCACCAACGCATTGTAGTTTCCTCAGGAAATCAGTGGTGTCGCGGAGGTAGCTGGGAGTGCTGGTGGCATAGGGTCTGAGTAGAGAGTCCATATATCCAGATAGTCCTTCAGTGAGAGTGCCAATGCCTGAGATGATGGGGCGTCCAGGATTTCCGGGTTTGTGGATCTTGGGTAGTAGATAGAATAACCCTGGTCGGGGCTTATGGTCGGTGCAAATAAGTGATGGTCACATTAACACCACCCTATATCGAAAACCACTGACCGCTGTGCCTACCTTCATGCCTCCAGCTTCCATCCCGGGCACATCACACGATCCATTGTCTACAGCCAAGCACTGAGGTACAACCGCATCTGCTCTAACCCCTCAGACAGAGACCAACACCTACAAAATCTCCACCAAGCATTCTCAAAACTACAATACCCGCACGAGGAAATAAGGAAACAGATCAACAGAGCCAGACGTGTACCCAGAAGCCTCCTACTGCAAGACAAACCCAAGAGAGAAACCAACAGGACTCCACTGGCCATCACATACAGTCCCCAGCTAAAACCCCTCCAACGCATCATCAAGGATCTACAACCCATCCTGGACAATGATCCCACACTTTCACAGGCCTTGGGTGGCAGGCCAATCCTTGCCCACAGACAACCTGCCAACCTGAAACATATTCTCACCAGTAACTGCACACCACACCATAATAACTCTTGCTCAGGAACCAATCCATGCAACAAACCTCGATGCCAACTCTGCCCACATATCTACACCAGCGACAGCATCACAGGACCTAACCAGATCAGCCACACCATCACTGGTTCATTCACCTGCACATCCACCAATGTAATATACGCCATCATATGCCAGCAATGCCCCTCTGCTATGTACATCGGCCAAACTGGACAGTCTCTACGGAAAAGGATAAATGGACACAAATCAGACATTAGGAATGGCAATATACAAAAACCTGTAGGAGAGCACTTCAACCTCCCTGGCCACACTATAGCAGACCTTAAGGTGGCCATCCTGCAGCAAAAAAACTTCAGGACCAGACTTCAAAGAGAAACTGCTAAGCTTCAGTTCATCTGCAAATTTGACACCATCAGCTCAGGATTGAACAAAGACTGTGAATGGCTTGCCAATTACAGAACCAGTTTCTCCTCTCTTGGTTTTCACACCTCAACTGCTAGAACAGGGCCTCATCCTCCCTGATTGAACTGACCTCGTTATCTCTAGCTTGCTTGCTAGCACACATATATATACCTGCCCCTGGATATTTCCATTACATGCATCTGAGGAAGTGGGTATTCACCCACGAAAGCTCATGCTCCAAAACGTCTGTTAGTCTATAAGGTGCCACAGCATTGTGAATCTAGGTAGCATAGAAACCACAGTCATAATATAATTCCCAAATCTGAACCTTAGCGTCCAAAATATGGGTACTAGCATGAATTCCCCTAAGCTTAATTACCAGCTTAGATCCTGTAGCGCTGCCACCAATCAGGACTTAGAGTAGAGCGCCTGATAAACTCTGGTCTCCCACAAAACCTTCCCTGGGGACCCCAAGACCCAAATTCCTTGAGTCTCACAACAAAGGGGAATAAACCATTTCCCTTCCCCCTCCTTTCCTCCTCCCAGCTCTTTCCCGCCCTGGGTACACTAGGAGATCACCATGATTCAATTCCTTGAATCACCACACAGAGAGGAATGATACCTTCCCCCAGAGGCTATCCAGACTCAAGCTCCGTGAATCTAAAACAAAGGGATTCCACCTTCTCCCCTCCCTCCCTGTTAAGTACAGACTCAATTCCTTTGAGCCTCAACAAGGACAAAAAATCAGACAGGTCTTAAAAGCAAAACTTTTAATAAAAAGAAAGAAAAAAGTAAAAGGTTTATCTCTGTAATTTAGATGGTAAAAAGTTACAGGGTCTGTCAGCTTATAGAAACTAGAAAGAAGCCTCCCCCTAGGAAATGCAATTTAAAATACTTCCAGCAAACTACACAATTGCAAATAAAGGAAAAGAAATAATAAGACTATACCGCCTTTCTACCTTTTTACTCACAAAATGGGATAGAAGATTAGAGAGCCCGTAGGTATGTATGGTCACTCTCAGAGCCCAGAGAGAACAAAACAAAACCCAAAAACACACACAAAGGCTTCCCTTCACCGAGATTTGAAAGTATCTTGTCTCCTGATTGGTCCTCTGGTCAGGTGTTGCAGGTCACTGTTTGTTAACCCTTTACAGGTGAAAGAGACATTAACCCTTAGCTATCTGTTTATGACAACCACATGACAGGAAATAAGGGGCTAGATCCTTTACTGCTGTTGGACTATGCGTTTGTGTTCAGAGAAGTTCTGAATCGGATAGGTATTTAGCCACACGAGAGAGTATTTGTTCTAAACCTAGCTGGTATGTTTTATGCAGGAAAGATATTGAAATCATGTTCAAAATAATAAATGTCTAGCACTTATATTGTGCTTTTATCTTCTAGCAGTTGACAAGTCGATTTTTTTTATAATGTTCCTTCAACAGATGGAGAAATTGTTGCAAAGATCTTGTGACTTGTCCAAGGCTGCGTATTACATCTCTTAAATTGTAAACTGTTTGGGGCAGGGGGCTGTTTTTTGGTTCTGTGTTCGTATAGAATCTAGCCAAATGGGCTTCTAAATGCTACTGCAATACTGATATCAATTAATATGTCAGAGCCAGAATTAGAAATAGAGTTCTTGGCTCCACATCGCTAGAGTATTCAGCTCTCAACTATGATATCCACAATCGACTCTGATCACAGTCTATGGCCTGGTCTACACTACGCGTTTAAACCAAATTTAGCAGCGTTAAACCGATTTAACTGTGCACCCGTCCACACAACAAGGCCCTTAATATCGATATAAAGGGCTCTTTAAACCGGTTTCTGTACTCCTCCCCGATGAGAGGAGTAGCGCTGAAATCGGTATTGCCATGTCGGATTAGGGTTAGTGTGGCTGCAAATCGATGGTATTGGCCTCTGGGTGGTATCCCACAGTGCACCATTGTGACCGCTCTGGAAAGCAATCTCAACTCGGATGCACTGGCCAGGTAGACAGGAAAAGCCCCGTGAACTTTTGAATTTCATTTCCTGTTTGGCCAGCGTAGAGAGCTCACCAGCACAGGTGACCACACAGAGCTCATCAGAACAGGTAACAATGCAGTCTCCTGAGAATAGAAAAAGGGCTCCAGCATGGACCGCATGGGAGGTACTGGATCTGATCGCTGTATGGGGAGAGGATTCCACGCTAACAGAACTCCGTTCCAAAAAACGAAATGAAAAAACATTTGAAAAAATTTCCAACGCCATGATGGAGAAAGGCCACACCAGGGACTCAGTGCAGTGCCCTGTGAAAGCTAAGGAGCCAGACAAGCCTACCAGAAAACCAAAGAAGCAAACAGAAGGTCCGGGGCAGGGCCGAAAACATGCCTCTTCTACGCTGAGCTGCATGCAATTGTAGTGTGGTCCGCCACCAGTTCTCCACCCCTGTCTGTGGATTCCAAGGGGGGAGTGGTAATCTCAGCTATGGCTGAGGATTCTGCGATGGGAAAGATGAGGAGGAGGAAGAGGAGGACGAGCTTGCAGAGAGCACACAGCACTCCGGTCTCCCCAACAGCCAGGAGCTTTTTCTCACCCAAACGGAATTACCCTCCCAGCCCTCCCAAGCCACTAGCCCAAACAATGAAGCCATGGAAGCGACCTCTGGTGAGTGTACCTTTTGTAAATATAAAACATGGTTTAAAAGCAAGCATTTTTTAATGATTAATTTGCACTGAAAACTTAGGATGCATTTGCGGCCAGTACAGTTATTGGAAAAGTTTGTTAACATGTCTGGGGATGGAGCAGAAATCCTCCAGGGACATCTCCATGAAGCTTTCCTGGAGGTATTCCAAAAGCCTTTGCAGAAGGTTTCTGGGCAGGGCAGCCTTATTCCGTCCTCCATGGTAGGACACTTGACCACGCCATGTATGTAGCAAGTAGTCTGGTATCATTGCATGACAAAGCCTAGCTGCGTATGGTCCCGGTGATTGCTGGCATTCAAGCAACATCCATTCTTTATCTCACTGTGTTATCCTCAGGAGAGTGATATCGTTCATAGTAACCTGGTTGAAATTCAGGAATTTAATTAAGGGGACAGAGATGGCCATTCCTACTGGCCTGTTTGCCTGTTGCTTAAAAGAAATCCTTCCTTGCAGGTAGCCAAGCAGGGGGAGGGTAGGGGGGGTAATGGCGCTGAGCTTTTTCACGTTTGTCTAGCAAGGATCTTTCCTGCCACCAGCCACGTGATGGGGGGGAAGAGGGGTATTTAGCAGGGATCTTTCGTGATACCAGCCACATGGTGCGGGGAGGGGTAAAGCGATCATCCCAGAGAATTGGATGGGGGATGGTTTCTGCCGCTGCATGTTAACAGGAAAGAAGGAGCACTGAACGGGATTTGCGTGGTATTTGGGAAAGGAGGGCACTGTGTATATGAAGGCTACAGAAGCGGAAAGACAATGGCTTACCATGGCCACATGCAAGCTGAATTCTGCTGCCCAGACCTGCATCTGTGAGATCTCTAACATCAGAGCCACAGGCACTCAATATTAAGATGCAAAATGCGACCTTGTAGTGAAATCACATTTGCTGTGTAAGGTGAATAGTGTTGTTCACCGTGAAAGAGTATAAGCACTGGTCTGTAAAATGTATCTTTTAAAATACTTCTCTCCCTTTTTTCCCTGCCTCATGCAGCTGCAAATTTTTTAAGCCTCCCTACTCCATCCCAAAGGCTATCTCAGATAAGGCAGCGGAAAAAAAAGACGCAAGACGAAATGTTCTCGGAAATCATGGAAGTGACCCACAATGAAAGAGCTCATCTGAATGAGTGGAAGGACGTGGTATCAAATTGCAGGAAAGATGCCAGTGCACGTGAGGATAGGAGGGACCAACGTGAGGAGAGGAGGGACGCTTGAGATGAGAGTTGGCGGCCGGAAGATCAGAGGTGTAGGCAGGAAGATCAGCGGTGGCGGGATGCAACACTGGGGCTGCTACGTGATCAAACTGACATCCTCCGACATCTGGTGGAGCTTCAGGAACAGCAGCAGGGTCACAGAGTGCCGCTGCGGCCCCTGTGTAACCACCCTCACCATGTTCCTTATCTTCCTCACCCAGACATGTAAGAACGCGTGGGGGAAGGCTTCATGCCCCCACGCACTCCACCCCCGTGGACAGCCCAACCAAAAGGCTGTCATTACTTTGAAATTTTTTTAATGGCCTTTTCCTTCCCTCCTATCCTCCTCCCAAACCCCACCTGGGTTACCTTGTCAGTTCTCTCCCTCTTTTTATAAAGACTTAATAAAGAATACATGATTTTTAAACGAGAGTGACTTTTTATTTCCTTAAGCAAGCTGTAATTGAAGGGGGAGGGTGGGTTGCTTACAGGGAATGAGTCAATCAAGGGGGGGGGGGTTGATCAAGGGAAAACAAACACAGCAGTCACACCGTACCCTGGCCTGTGATGAAACTCGTTTTCAAAGCTTCTCTGATGCGCACCGCTTCCTGGTGTGCTCCTCTAATCGCCCTGGTGTCTGGCTGTGCGTAATCAGCTGCCAGGTGATTTGCCTCAGCTTCCCACCCCTCCATAAAGGTCTCCCCCTAACTCTCACAGAGATTGTGGAGCACACAGCAAGCAGCAATAACAATGGGGGCATTGGTTTGACTGAGGTCTGAGCGAGTCAGTAATGTGCGCCAGCGCGCCTTTAAACGGCCAAATGCACATTCTACCACCATTCTGCACTTGCTCAGCCTGTAGTTGAACAGCTCCTGACTACTGTCCAGGCTGCCTGTGTATGGCTTCATGAGCCATTGCATCAAGGGGTAGGCTGGGTCCCCTAGGATAACTATAGGCATTTCAACATCCCCAATTGTTATTTTCTGGTCTGGGAAGTAATTCCCTTGCTGCAGTCGTTTAAACAGAGTAGTGTTCCTGAAGACACGAGCATCATGAACCCTTCCCGGCCATCCCACATTGATGTTGGTGAAACGTCTCTTGTGATCCACCAGTGCTTGCAGCACCATGGAAAAGTACCCCTTGCGGTTTACGTACTGGGTGCCCTGGTGCTCTGGTGCCAAGATAGGGATATGGGTTCCATCTATCGCCCCACCACAGTTAGGGAATCCCATTGCAGCAAAGCCATCCACTATGACCTGCACATTTCCCAGAGTCACAACCTTTCGAAGCAGCAGCTTAATGATTGCTTTGGCTACTTGCATCACAGCAGCCCCCACAGTAGATTTTCCCACTCCAAATTGATTCCCGACTGACCGGTAGCTGTCTGGTGTTGCAAGCTTCCAGAGGGCTATTGCCTCTCACTTCTCAACTGTGAGGGCTGCTCTCATCTTGGTATTCTGGCATTTCAGGGCAGGAGAAAGCAAGTCACAAAGTTCCATGAAAGTGCCCTTACGCATGTGAAAGTTTTGCAGCCACTGGGAATCATCCCACACCTGCAAAACTATGTGGTCCCACCAGTCTGTGCTTGTTTCCAAGGCCCAAAATCGGCGTTCAATGGCTAGAACCTGCCCCATTACCAGCAGGATCTCCAAAGCACAGGGGCCCGCAGTTTGAGAGAATTCTGTGTCCATGTCCTCATCACTCTTGTCACCGCGCTGCCGTAGCCGCTGCCTCCTCGCCTGGCTTTGCAGGTCCTGGCTCAGCATAGACTGCACGAGAATGCGCCAGGTGTTTACAACATCCACGATTGCAGTCTTGATCTGAGCAGGGTCCATGCTTGCTGTGCTATAGCATCTGAACAGTTCACCCAGGGAAAAAGGCTCAAAACGGTTGTTTGCTGCTTTCACGGATGGAGGGGTGAAGCTATACCCAGAACCACCCACAACAATGTTTTTTGCCCCATCAGGCACTGGCATCTCAACCCAGAATTCCAAGGGGCGAGGGAGACTGCAGGAACTATGGGATAGCTACCCACAGTGTAACGCTCCGGAAATCGACGCTAGCCTCAGTACATGGATGCACACCACCGAATTATTGCGCTTTGTGTGGCTGTGTGCACTCGACTTGATACAATCTGTTTTACCAAACCGGTTTATGTAAAATCGGAATAATCCTGTAGTGTAGACATACCCTAAACGAGACTTTCCTAACACGTCATTTGGTCTGGAGAAGTCTGGGATTTTCCTGCAACTTTCTTGCCTTTTTTCTAAATATCCATCTCCTTTATCCGTTGCAATGAGTAGTGCCTTTGCTCATTCAGAAAGATGTTGACCGTTTCACCAGATGGGGCAAAACCTGTTTGATGGTGCTGAAGAGAACAGACCCCAATAACTGGTATTGATGGGACACTCTGTAAGTGATTAACTCCAGCAGTCAGGAGTCTGCAAAGTAAACCAGTAATGTTACTGACTGGGTAAAGTCGTTGCCTACCTGAGGACGAGGAATAATCGGCCTGCAATGTGCTGGGCATGTAGATTTTTTAATTAATTTTGGCGGGGGCAGAGGGTTGTTTTTCATCACTAGTTGATGATTTGTTTCCAATAATTTGTTTTCTTGGAATAAATAATGTACTGGCCTTAATCTAATCCTGACAATATTTTAAATTCAGTCAGACATGATAGTGTTTATGAAGTGGAGAAGACATTTTCTCACGACTCTATTTTGTGATGGAAGTATTCAGGATCTTTGGCAAATCATCTCTTGTCAGCATTCATACACTCTGTGGAAGGGGCTTTGGTTGCAAATTGTAATGATAGCATGAATTTTAATTCAATGACTTTCAGCAAAAAAGATACTAAATGCTTTTTCATTTGGTACAGTATTCAAATACAAATTTTTTTTTATCACATTACTATAGGTTCTAGTTATTTAGCATATATAGCATAACGGTTGAAATGTTGCAAATGATTAAATAGTGTGTATCTGAACACCCTTCACATGAATGTTCTTGGTTGTTACTCCAGTATGCAACAATATTAAAATTCTCATATTCCCTAGAGAAACTGAAGCTCTATTAAACCAGCCTGATTCTGAGATTATTTCTGCAAAGCAAACATAAGACTTTGCATGTTTAATGATGCACTGTTAGAGTAAAAGTACATTTAAAATACAAATATAAATTATTTTTATACTAAGACTTTTAAAACTGTGATTAGCTAATAAAGAGGTGGTTTATTGACATGTAAGATTAGTATGTCTGATTTTTAAGAAAATGTATTATTAAAATGAACTTTCCATTTTTTACATGATATGGCTTAGCGTGACTTCTGTATGAGCATATTTTGATAGGCGGAATACTTTTATATATTAATACAGTTTCATATCTGAAAAACTTACTATTTTAATGTATAGCTTGTAAGATAGATGTTCAGGATGCATCTGCATAGGGTGTTTAGAAAATGTTAATATAATTTTTTTCAACAATGTAAATTTATACTATGTAAGTGAAATGGACAAAAATATTTCAAACATTTAAAACAATGTAAACTAACTGCAATTTTGTGAGACTGATTTGACATCATATTTGGTGGCCTACAAACTTGAAAATATAATTAATCTTTTATGAGAACTGCTGAGAAGAGACGTACATACACAGCTAATTCCTGTTTGTGAAGCATTCCAAATTTGGAAAATACAGGCGGGGAAAATGGAAAATAAAAACATCTAGGCCAACTTTTAGGGTTTGGCTTGTTAAACCACCTGTCTAAGAAATCCATGCATTATCTCATCTCAGTGTAATGCAATAATAAGATAGATGTAAACTGTGATGCCTATTCTCTGCGTGTTTGACAAGGGTAGTGTTTTGTATTTTTCTTCTTATATACTGCATAATGTGACTCTTCTAAAGATTATCAGTTTCTCTTCCACGAGTTTATTTGCTTCCTGAAATGAAAAACAGAAGATGGGGTTATTTTTTTGGGGGGAGGGCACGAGGGGGCGTAGAGAATGTATGCAGAATGACAGAGGATAACATGGGGTTTGATTTATATTGAGAATGGCTATCCTCTTCATTGTAATTCACTGTGACATTTGTTTCATTTGACTTGGCAGAGTTCTTCCTCTATTATTAATAATTCAAAAGGTCTAGACTGTACTGAGTGGATGGGGCAGGTGTGCAGCAGCTAGAAACATTGGACAAGTTCGACATTAATTAGCTAACCAATTTTAGCCTTTCCTTTCACAGTTCAGAGAGATCCCTTTCCTACTTGTGAGGTGATTCTGCATCTTGAACTTGATTTCTAAATAAGAAAATGAAAAGAGGTTATGTAAAAATCAAAACAGTATTTTAGATGAAAATTTGCTTTTAATTGAAAGAACCATGAGCATTCTCATAGAAAAAGGAACAAATATCCTAGGCATCTTAAAACTGTGTGCTTCATAACTTTTGCATTGTTAAGGATGTATTCTCTTCAGCTGGTATATTCATTAAAATGCTGAAACATGTGGAATGCTAACAGAAGTAAGTGTGAACTCCAAGAACATCTGGTCTTATATTACTGTAACCTTTAAGCACAGAAATGTTTTCAGATCTTCACTATTGTGTTCGTTGCCAACTGAATATATAGCTTTTGTACTTAAGTGCAGTTATTGTTATTCTGACTGTTTCTCTTCCTTTGCCTCTTAACAAGAAGAAGTTCTTCCTTTGTTCCCTCCCTCTAGCTGAGCACTAGTGCAAAAGTGCAGCCTCAAGTTGCATTACCTGACAACGATATCTTGTATTTCCAGTTATTGTCTGTCAGATGTGCAGCTGCTTTCACAGTCATATATAGAACTACCTTAATTTACAGTTAGACAGAAGGATGCACTACAGTGCACCTTATGTGATGCCTTCTTTTCTCTTGGGGAGTGTGGGGGGAAAGGCTCCAGCCAATCTGGGAATTGGTTGCTTCTCCTCTGTTTAAATAGGCAGCTGTACCAATCAGCTGACAGAAGACTATAGTGCCACTCCCCGCAGGGCTGGTCTATGCTGGGGGAGGAGGGGGAAGGGGAATCGATTTAAGATATGCAACTATGGCTACACTGTTCGTGTAGCTGAAGTCGAAGTATCTTAGTTCGACTTACCTGGCTGTCCTCACAGCAGCGAGTCGACTGCCACGGCTCCCCCGTCAATGCTGCTTACTCCTCCTGCCAAGGTGGAGCATGGGCGTTGTTTCGTGGGTTGATTTATCATGTCTAGATGAGAGGTGATAAATCGATCCTCAATAGATGGATTACTACCAGCCGATCTGGTGAGTAGTATAGACGTACCCAAAAGGACAGAATAGTACCCAGAAAATCCTCCCATGCTGGTATCCTGGAGCACCAACTCCCCCTGCACCTTCCAATTCCAGGCATCTCATCAGATGTTTTCCCAAGCTGAGACTGAGGTCATCACAGTTCTTGATACTTCAGTTCCACCTCCCTTTATGGCAAACTGGATGGTCTTAGCCAAGGATAGTTCCATTCTAGACCAATTCTGTGAAAAAATCCTTCATTCTATTAGAGGCTACTTGTTTTTCTTCTCAGGCTGTGGGGTTAGAAAATGACTTGGTCTTTAAAAAAAGAAATGGTATGACTTGGTACTTAGAGGGTTCAGTATTTACCTCAGTGCTTGTTAGTCTCCTTTGGATTCAAGATGTGTGCAACAACCTGGAAGCTGAGTGCCACAATTAAAAAAGAAGATAGAACTCATTGTCTTTGGTGGGTCTCATATATACTGACTGGCAGAGACTTGATTAGGATACTGGCACAAGTGACGATGGCAGACATTCTGACTCATCAATTCCCTCAAGTTTCAGCTATCCTCAGGGTACGTCTACACTACGGGATTATTCCGATTTTACATAAACTGGTTTTATAAAACAGATTGTCTAAAGTCGAGGGCACACGGCCACACTAAGCACATTAATTCGGCGGTGTGCGTCCATGTACCGAGGCTAGCGTCGATTTCCGGAGCGTTGCACTGTGGGTAGCTATTCCGTAGCTATCCCATAGTTCCCGCAGTCTCCCCTGCCCCTTAGAATTCTGGGTTGAGAGCCCAGTAGCTGATGGGGCAAAAATAATTGTCACGGGTGGTTCTGGGTAAATGTCGTCACTCATTCCTGCCTTCGGGAAAGCAACAGCAGACAATCATTTCGCGCCCTTTTTCCCTGCATTGCCCTGGCAGACGCCATAGCACAGCAACCATGGAGCCCGTTCAGCTTTTTTCTTTTACAGTCACGGTATGTGTACTGAATGCCACAGACAGAGGCGATACTCCAGCGCTACACAGCAGCATTCGTTTGCTTTTGCATGGTAGCAGAGACGGTTATCAGTCATTCTGTACCGTCTGCTGCCGGTGTAAATTGGCAATGAGATGACGGTTATCTGTCGTTCTGTACCGTCTGGTGCTATCATAGGTGCTATCATAGGTGCCCCTGGCTGAGGTTGGCCGGGGGCGCAAAGGCAAAAATGGGAATGACTCCCCGAGTCAATCCCTCCTTTATGGTTTCTAAAAATAGTCAGTCCTGCCTAGAATATGGGGCAAGTGTGCTAGAGAACCAGTGTATCACAGAGCACAGCTGCTCCATGCCAGATCCTGCAGAAAGGATGAGCTGCATGCCATTCACGGGGGGTGCCCCTGCAACAACTCCACCTGTTGCTTCGCTCCTCCCCAACCTTCCTAGGGCTACAGTGGCAGTGTCCCCCACCATTGGTCATGAAGTTATAAGAATGCAGAATAAGAAACAGTGAGTTGTTAGTGAGATAAAATGAGCGGGAGGCAGCCTCCCGGTGCTATGATAGTCCAGGCAGGACATTAAGTGGTGCGGGGGAGAGGAGCCCAGCATCCCGCTGCTACGACAGTCCAGGCAGGACAGAATCTTTTCTTTACACATGAAAGGGAGGGGGCTGATGGAGCTCAGCCCCCAGTTGCTATGATGAGGATGGTTACCAGCCGTTTTATACCATCTACTGGGAATAACCGAGAATCATTCCTATTTTCACACCCAGGTGCCCCCGCGCCAGCCTCACCTGAAGCCAGCCAGGAGCACTCATGGGGTTGATAACAAGGAGGGCTACCAGTCCTACTGCACCGTCTGCCACGGCAGGGGAGAGGACGATACGTGCTCTTCACTGCTGCAGCATCGCATCTACCAGCAGCATTCAGTACACATAGGGGGACATTGAAAGAGTCAAGAAATGATTTCTTTCCCTTTTCCTGTCACATGGAGGGCGGAGGGAGTAAATTGTCGAGCTATACCCTGAACCACGCTGGACAATGGGTTTGACCCTACAGGCATTGGAGCTCAGCCAGGAATGCAAATACTTTTCGGAGACTGCTGTGGACTGTGGGATAGCTGGAGTCCTCGGTACCCCCTCCCTCCCTCCCTCCCATCCTTGAGCGTCCAGTTGAGGTCTCTGGCTTCCCGTAGCTTGTCACGCAGCACTGTGTAGCCTGTAGATTTTTTTTCAAACGCTTTGGCATTTCGTCTTCTGTAACGGAGCTGTGATAGAACAGATTTGTTCTCCCCATACAGCGATCAGATCCAGTATCTCCCGTATGGTCCATGCTGGAGCTCTTTTGGATTTGGGACTGCATTGCCACCCGTGCTGATCAGAGCTCCACGATTGGCAAACAGGAAATGAAAATCAAAATTTCACGGGGCTCTTCCTGGTTTACCTGGCCACTGCTACCGGGTTTAGATTGCTGTCCAGACGGTCACAGTGGTGTACTGTTGGATACCGCCCGGAGGCCAATACCGTCGATTTGTAGCCACACTAACCCTGAGTCTATAGGGTAAGACCGTTTTAGCACTACTCCTCTTGGTGGGGAGGAGTACAGAAACCGATTTAAAAGAGCCCTTTATATTGATATAAAGGGCCTCGTAGTGTGGACGGGAATAGCGTTAATCGGTTTAGATGCTGCTAAAATTGGTTTAACCCCGTAGTGTAAACCAACCTTAAGCTATTGGAGTTAAGAGGAATCTTTCCCTGAGGCAGGTTATCCCATAAATGCCTATGGCCAATTTCCTCCTCAGAAGGAGTGTTCTGGCCACGTCAGAGGGCAGAATACTGGACAGATCACTGGACCCACCCAGTATGGCAGTTGCTAGTTACTATTGATGTACACCGGATAAGGATATTAAATAGTCAGATCAATTGGCTCAGCAGAGAACTGATGTATCAGGCAAATGGGCGCAATCCCAATGAGTTTGCCTAAGATTTCTAGCTGCTAGAGGATTCTAGAAATCGATCCAATCGCTAAGTGAACAAACCAGAAAAGGTACCAAATTCCCAGAGTAGTTTCAAGGACTGAGAGCTGTCACCATAGGGAACATGGGTAAGACCCAGTCCTGCTCCTTCTAGGAATCACCACTGGGAAGCGGGATCTTCAGGTTGGAGGTGGGGTCAGAGTGGAAGATGGGGATAGAAAATGGGGAGCAGAGGCTGGGCTAGGGAGGCGGAGTGGAGTGGGGGAACTACCAGGCGTTGAGTGGGTGCAGGGGAAAATGGCAGACAGGGATGTAAGAGGTAATAGTGGGTAGGGAAGGGACAGCTGATCAAAATGAACTAACAAACTGTCATGTGGACTCTGCTGCCACACTTTAACAGTTCTGTGCTTGCTTTGCTTTGATCTACTCCTCTTTGAAACGACTAATGAAAGCGACCTAACAAACTATTCATATAGACCCTGCTGCTGCCCATTAACTGGTTGTTAGTTTTGCTTTGATCTAGTCCTGGTTCGAGGACTAGATCAAAGCAAACTATTAGTGGTTAATGTGTGGCAGCAGTGCCGTATAAATGGCAGAATTCACTGTTCTGTGACAGTGGTGACCTTTCACAGTGGAGTTGAAGTAAATGGCAAATAATGGATTCCATGACAGTGGGTGACCACTGGGACAGAATCATAGAATCACCTAGATGACTTCAGGCTTGGGCCCTATAGTGCTGGTGCTGTGTGAACACAAATGCAAAGGTGGACCCTGCCCAAAGAGTTAATCTAAGTAAAGACAAGAGTGAGCAGTGGGGATATAGACAGATGGAGCACAAGGGAACACTGCACAGTATTGGTCACATGATAGGCATGAGCTCAGCACATCCGCTTACTTGCATTTTCAGTAGTTTTATAGGCACTGTGGCAAAGTAGAGTTTTAAAAGAGGACACTGAGGTGGTTTTGCGTTTGTTTTCAGAGAGCTCCTCCCACATGTGAAAGGAGCAGAATAGAAGAAAGCAAGAGGGCGATTGACTGAAAATGTTAAAAGTGAGCAGTGAAGGCTGGCATCATTGAAAGTGAAGACAAGTATTTTGCATTTGATGCAGTGGAGAAAGAGGAGCCAGTGGCTGATGCAGAGTAAAGGAGATGTGGTCAAGGCTATGAGCTAGGAAAATGATCCCTGCACTTAGCACCGTGTTTTGAATAGCTATAGGAACAAGGTGTGCATTTGCTGAGGCCAAAGAAGAGATGTTGGAGTAGTTGAGATACAAGACGATGAAAGCCTGGAAGAGAGTTTTAGGCTGCGTGGCTGAGGAGAAAGGCTGTATGTTAGGATGTTATGCAGGAACAATTATCAAGATTAGGACATACCTGGATGAGAGTATCTAAAGAGAGGGTCATAGTCAAAGGGGCACCTGGGTTCCAGACCTGCGTGATAGGGAGGATAGTGGTGTTGTCACAGTGATTGAGGGGCTTTCAGGGGGTGGAGATGAAAGCTCTGCTTCTGTTCAAATACAATGTCCTGCTCTGCTACAAGCTTCCCGTGTAACTGTGGGCAAGTCATTTTGCACAGATTTGTGTAATGTTTAATCATTGCTCTGCTCACACGGCAAAGGCCTTCCATGACTTAGGAGCCTGTCTCCACGTTAGGGAATCGAATTTTATATGTGCGGTCTACATACCGAACCCTTTCCACCGACCTAAAGGGCTTGTGAAATTGACACCTATGTTCCACCTCGGCAAGAGGAGTAGCACTAGGGTCTGTCTTCCCAAGTCGAATTAGAGGTAGTGCAGACACAATGCTGTGTAATTCGATGGGTTTGGCCTCAGGGAGGTGTCCCAGAGAGCTCCAATGTGACCACTCGGGACAGCACTTTCAGTTCCACTGCAGTTCAGCCAGGTACACAGGAAAAGCCCTGGGAACTTCTGAATTACATTTCCTGTTTGATCAGTGTGGAGAGCTCACCACCACAGCTGACCATGCCTGCCCAGGGCCACAAACATGCTCCAGTGTGGAGCATACAGGAGACACTGGATCTGACTGCTGTGCGGGGAGAAGAGTCTGTGCAGGCAGAGCTCTGAACCAGAAGAAGAAATGCTGACATCTGTGCCAAAATCGCGCAGGGCGTGGGGGAAAAAGGCTACACGAGGCACACACAGCAGTGCCGTATGAAAATAAAGGAGCTCAGGCAAGCGTACCAGAAGACAAGGGAGGTGAACAGTCGCTCTGGTTCTGAGCCACAGACATGCTTCTTCTATGAGCAGCTGCATGCGATTCTATGCAGGGACCCAACCATTACCCCAGCGCTCTCCGTGGATACCTCCCAGGGGCCCCAGGTGGCCACGGGCAACAATGAGGAGGACATTGTTGATGCGAAAGATGAGGAGAATGCACAGCTGGCAAGCTTAGGATCCATTCTTCCCAACAGCGAGGACATTTTCCTAACTCTGGAGCCTGTCCCCTTCCAGGACTTACTGTTGTGGGACTGTGATGGCGGGGAAGGCACTTCTGGTGAGTGCACACTTAGAAATCACACTATAGAGGTTAAATGCAATTGTGGTTAATGTTTAATTTGAGGTGAACAATTGGGATACCGTGGCGCCAAGTCCAGCTTCGCAAAAGGTACTTCCCGGAGAAGCCTGTGCCAACAGTTTCCCCACCAAAAAATGTCCCTGGGTGTGCTCTGACATCTCCTACCCTTTCTTGTGTGCTTACCATGCCTGCTTGCAAACTGAAATCTGCTGCCCAGCACTCTGCCGTGGGTTGTACCTTACTGGTAGGCACTTCCTTTAAAAGACAGAATGTGGCCTCATACTCACAGCAGTAAATATGCATACAATATGATGGGGGTTAATTTAGCTACAACAAGTCAGGAAAAGATCTTGGTGTCATCGTGGATAGTTCTCTGAAGATGTCCACGCAGTGCGCAGAGGTGGTCAAAAAAAAGCAAACAGGATGTTAGGGAAATCATTAAAAAAAGGGGATAGAGAATAAGACTGAGAATAATATATTGCCCTATTATAAATCCATAGTAACGCCCACATCTTGAATACTGTGTACAGATGTGGTCTTCTCACCTCAAAAAAGATATTCTAGCACTAGAAAGGTTCAGAAAAGGGCATTAAAATGATTAGGGGTTTGTGAGAGGGTCACATACAAGGAAAGATTAAAGAGGCTAGGCCTCTTCAGCTTGGAAAAGAGGAGACTAAGGGGGGATATGATAGAGGTCTATAACAATCATGAGTGATGTAGAGAAAGTGGATAAGGAAAAGTTATTTACTTACTCCCATAATACAAGAACTAGGGTCACCAAATGAAATTAATAGGTAGCAGGTTTAAACAAATAAAAGGAAGTTCTTCTTCACACAGCGCACAGTCAACTTGTGGACTCCTTACCTGAGGAGATTGTGAAGGCTGGACTATAACAGTGTTTAAAAGGGAACTGGATAAATTCCTGATGGCTAAGTCCATAAATGGCTATTAGCCAGGAAGAGTAAAGAATGGTGTCCCGGCCTCTGTTCATCAGAGGATGGAGATGGATGGCAGGAGAGAGATCACTTGATCATTGTCTGTTAGGTTCACTCCCCTACTGGGGCACCTGGCATTGCCACTGTCGTAGACAGATACTGGCTAGATGGACCTTTGGTCTAACCCGGTACGGCCATTCTTATGTTCTTATTCCCTGAAGTGTATCATTCATTGCAAGAGTTAGCCTTGTGTTTTCAACAATGTATGTTTTTCCTTGAAGCTGCAACATTGTCTGTGGGTGCTTCCTCCACACCAGCGCAAAGGCTGTCCCAGATTAGAAGGTGAAAAAAGCGGACAAGGGAAGACGTTCTGTAATTTGATGCATTCCTCCGAGACAGACAGGGCCCAGCTGAATGTATGGAGGCTTACACTGTCAGAGAGAAGGCGCACTGATAAAGAAGGCAGAAAAGCATGCAGGGATCAAGAGCGTAACGCGCAAGAGGAGATGTAGTGGCTTATGAGGGAGCAGAGAGACATGTCGAGGTGTCTGGTTGAGGTGCAGGAAAGGCAGCTAGACCTTAGAGTCCTGCTGCACCCAGTGATGAACCAGCTGCCCTCCTCACCAAGTTCCATATGCTCCTCTCCCAGACATCCTGGAATGTATGTGTTTTGGGAGGAGGGGGGGGGGGGCCTTATCCCTTGAACTCAACTCCAGGGGATGGTTCATGGAGCAGAAGGCTCTCATTCCTATAATTGCTAGACAGTACAACTGTAGTAAGCTACATGTCCTTGCCCCTCCCCCGCCATGTTATCAGACCCTTAGACCCGGGTTATCTTTGCTATTCATTGCCGGCTCTGTTCAGTGTTTGTTAGCATAATAAAAATGCATGAATTGAAGACAAGAGGCTCTTTATTCATGGTGCACGTTGTGGTTGGTGAGGGTTTGGTTTACAGGGCAGTACATGCAAAAAAGGGGGCAGCTTGGTAAGGAACAACACACACAACTGTCACATCTGTGTTGGATCATTTATGAAACTGGTTTTCAAAGCCTCTCAGAGACGCCCGAGGGTATGTCTACATCTAAAATTTTGCAGCGCTGGTTGTTACAGCTGTATTAGTACAGCTGTATAGGGCCAGCGCTGCAGAGTGGCCACACTTACAGCAACCAGCGCTGCAAGTGGTGTTAGATGTGGCCATAGTGCAGCGCTGTTGGGCGGCTTCAAGGGGGGTTCGGGGAACGCGAGAGCAAACCGGGGAAGGAGACCAGCTTCGCCGCGGTTTGCTCTCGCGTTCCCCGAACCCCCCTGCAAACCGCAGGGAAGGAGACCTGCTTGCACGGAGGTTCGGGGAACGCGAGAGCAAACCGGGGAAGGAGACCAGCTTCGCCGCGGTTTGCTCTCGCGTTCCCCGAACCCCCCTGCAAACCGCAGGGAAGGAGACCTGCTTGCACGGAGGTTCGGGGAATGCGAGAGCAAACCGGGGAAGGAGACCAGCTTCACCGCGGTTTGCTCTCGCGTTCCCCGAACCCCCCTGCAAACCGCAGGGAAGGAGACCTGCTTGCACAGGGGTTCGGGGAACGCGAGAGCAAACCGGAGAAGGAGACCAGCTTCGCCGCGGTTTGCTCTCGCGTTCCCCGAACCACTCTGCAAACCGCAGGGAAGGAGACCTGCTTGTTCGGGGAACGCGAGAGCAAACCAGGGAAGGAGACCAGCTTCGCCGCGGTTTGCTCTCGCGTTCCCCGAACCACCCTGCAAACCGCAGGGAAGGAGACCTGCTTGCTCGGGGTTCGGGGAACGCGAGAGCAAACCGGGGAAGGAGACCAGCTTGATTACCAGAGGCTTCCTCAGGTATGCTGGGATACCTGCTTATTCCACGGAGGTCAAGAAAAGCGCTGGTAAGTGCCTACACTTGATTACCAGCGCTGGATTACCAGCGCTGGATCCTCTACACCCGAGACAAAACGGGAGTACGGCCAGCGCCGCAAACAGGGAGTTGCAGCGCTGGTGATGCCCTGCAGATGTGTACACCTCCTAAGTTGCAGCGCTGTAACCCCCTCACCAGCGCTGCAACTTTGTGATGTAGACAAGCCCTCAATCTGTTGTTGTTATTGCCCGGGTGTCTGGCTGCTCAAAAGAGCCTCAATCCCCTACCCCGCCAGAAACTTTTCCCCCTTACTTTCACAGATATTGTGCAGCACACAGCAAGCAACAACAATGGGAATATTGCAATCGCTGAGGTCTAACCTTGTGAGTAAGGTGCGCCAGCGCCCCTTTAAACATTCAAAGGCACATTCTACCACCATTTTGCACTTGCTCAGCGTATGGTTGAGCTGCTCCTACTGCTGTCCAGGCTGCCTGTGTACGGCTTCATGAGCCACAGGAGCAAGGGGTAGTCTGGGTCTCCAAGGAAACTATTGGAATTTCAACATCACTAGTGTTAATTTTCCCATCTGGAAAGAAAGTTCCTTCTTGCAGCTTTCTGAAGAGACCAGAATTCCTAAAGATGTGCACGTCATGTACCTTTCCCGACCATCCCACATTGATGTCGGTGAAATGGCCCTTGTGATCCACCAGTGCTTGCAGCATTATTGAGAAGTACCACTTGCAGTTTATGTTCTCTTTGGCAAGGTGGTCTGGTACCAAGATAGGGATGTGTGTTCTGTCTATCGCCCCACTACTGTTAGGGAACCCCGTCACGGCAAAGCCATCCACTATGTCCTGCACATTTCCCAGAGTCACGACCCTTCTTAGAAGAAGTGAATTGATTGCCCTGGCTACTTGGATCACAGCAGCCCCCATGATGGATTTACCCACTCCAAACTGATTCCCGACTGACCAGTAGCAATCTGGCGTTGCAAACTTCCACAGGGCTATCGCCACTCACTTCTCAGCTGTCAGAGCAGGTCTCATTTTGGTATTTATGCATGTCAGGGCTGGGGAGAGCAATTTGCAAAGTTCCATGAAAGTGGCCTTACGCATTCGAAAGTTATGCAGCCACTGCTCCTTATCCCATACTTGCATAACTATGCGGTCTCACCAGTCTGTGCTTTTTTCTTGGGCCCAGAAGCGGCGTTCCACTGTGTCAACAAGCCTGGCTAACACTGCCAGCGTGTGCGAATTGCTCCGTTCCATGGCTTCCAGCAGGGCTATTTGCGAGGCATCACATTCTTCCACATGGCAGCTCCTGGCTGGGCTCTGCAAATATCGCAGGATGTTGTGCAAGGTGTTTGTGACGCTCACAACAACAGTGTACAGCTGAGCAGGGTCCATGCTTGCCGTCCTATGCCATCTGCATGAGTAACCCAGGCTTAGGTGCGTAAATGATTGCCGTTGCTTTCAGGGACGGAGGGAGGAGACAATATGTACCCAAAACAACTCCCGAAAATGTTTTTGTCCCATCAGGCATTTGGAGCCTAACGCAGAATTCCAATCGGCAGCAGTAACTGTGGGATAGCTGCCCACAGTGCATGGCTCCGTGAGTCGATTCCAACCATGACAGTGAAGTTGTGCTTCGCCGATGGAATGTGCGTAGTGGGGACATGCAGCATTGACTTTGTAAAATTGGAGAATAAATGTCAACTTAAATGTGACCTAATTTCGTAGTGTAGACATGCCTTCTGACTCCTAAGTTACCTATATCTCTCATTGTTGAGTGGAGCAGTGCCTAAATACCTTTACAAATCTGGGCTTTAGTTTCTCTTTGCCTCAATTCCACTCTGTGCAGTTGGGATAATAGTATTTCCCTAATTTACAGAGGTGCTGTTAGGATAAATATATTAAATATTGTGAGATGCTCAGGTATATGGTAATGGCAGCTATATAATTACCTAAGGGCACAGGTGATGATTTTATTTTTGCTGGTGGGTGCTCCTCTCCCCTCCCTCCCTGTCCATGTTAGTGATGGGCTGGGCCTCAGGAGGGAAGAGGCAGGGTGGGGCCTGAGGAAGAGGCTGAGGGGAGGCGTGGCCTCAGAGTGGAGCGCGGGTGGAGCAGAGGGTGGGACCATGGCCCAGGCGCTGGGACCAGCAAAAGATTAATCTGGCCCTATGGGTGCTGAGCACCCCCAATTTTTTTCTTTTTTTTTTTACAGTGTGTGCTTGAGCTGCAGCGCACCCACTGAGTCGGCATCTATGCCTAAGGGTACATCTACACTGCAAGAAAACAAAACAAACAAAAAAACCCACAGCAGCAAGTCTCAGAGCCCTGGTCAACTGACTTGGGCAGCTCACGCTACAGGGCTAAAGATAGCAGTGTAAACATTCCTGCTGGAGCTGGAGACCAGGCTCTCAGACCCACCACCTGGCCAGGTTTCAGATCCTGGGCTGCTGCCCCAGGAGGAAAGTGTATACTGCTATGTTTAGCCCCAAAGCACGAGCCAGGGGTCACTGCTACCTGGATTCAGATTACTGAATGAGTTAGAAGTGGAAGGAAAGATTTCCCTTACAAATAAATAGGGTTTCTGCAATGAAGCATTTAGTAGTCTGGAACCCTCCAATGCCTTTATATGTTTATGCTCATAAATAACTAGTTGTCGCGCTTGTTATTTACAAACCAATTGCAATTTTATATAAATTTTTAAAACAAATGAAATTTTACAATCTTAGTCTAGTCAGAGACTTGCAATGTTTATTTGGTTTACTTCTTTAGTAACCTGCAAGCAAGTTTCACTTATAAGAATTTGGTCGGTGTATGTTCCAGATAGATGCACACAAACACACGTTTCTCTTTAATGGAGACAAGTGAACAGGCTGGAGTGAATGAGTGTTTGCAAGTTAGAAGGTAGTTCTAGGAAGCCACAGCTACACAATGGGAAAGATGAATAAGACATATTCATTATATAAATGTGTGTGATATGGTAGTGTGTAGCGTACCAAATCTACAGAATGAACAATAGCAATGTTTTTCAGTTGTTCTGGGGTGAACAACTCTTAAACTATTATTGAATGTGAAAATAATCACTTTCAGCCAGATGCTTACTTGTTCTTATCTATTTTGAAGAACTAATTATTCCTGTTGTCAGTTCTATCAAAGCTTACAAAATTGCTTCCATCTCTAAATTACTATAATTAAAGCTATAACTTCCATATCTAGTTAACGTTGCCATGCAGCTGGTGCTTTCATTAACGTGCAGATTTCAGATTTGAATATTTTGCTCCATTGTGAACAAAAATTCTTAAATATTTGTTTTCATCTTCAAAATGTCTATTTCTCATAAAAAGAACTTTTTGTGAAATATGTCAACAAAAGACAGTTAAAGATCTTGTCTGAAAGTTGCTTTTAAAGGCAGAGGAAAATCCAGTTAATAATTAACCTTGGTTTAATGCTGTTTATTGTTAGGGTTAGGCAAGACAAGTAATCAAAGATAATCTTCTGCAGCTGTATTAGTTCTAAAATATGGATTCCATTTAGTAGGCATGACTCTACTGTACATCAAATATTGAGCCCACTTGTTGGATTTCTGGAATGAAATCTGCTCCTAAAAGTGATAGAACTTGAACAGTGCAACAGTTTAGTCAAGCTTTTAAAAAAACTGGGTTGTTGTAAAGAAATCACTAGTTAGAACACAGACTTCTCTTATAACCCTTAATTCTTCTATAAAAGAACTAAGGATTAAAATAGAAATATGCATGGTTTTTTAACAATTTTACTGAAGTTAGAATTTATAACAAAGCCTATCCAAAGTTTCATATAGTTGGTGTAAACTTTTATCTACTATAGATATATTTTTTCTGTTCAGTCTTGCATTGGCAAGGAGATAGACTGGAATAACCTGGCAGTTTCTCTTTCATCTCTAATATCTGTGATCCTAAGGTACTATTTAACAACAATGAATACATTTATTTATTCTCTCATTGGCTTTTCTGTGGTACTCATTCCCATAGAGTAAACTCCTCACTGTCATTAAGAAATGTTCCTCACGGTACCCCTGTGAGCAAGAGAAGGAGCATGAGTGAATTTTGGTGTTAAAATTATTTGATCATTGATTTTATTGTAGATTTTATTGAAACTGAAATATTCATTGTTTTCATTGTCAGCCAGAAAGTGAATACAAAACTAGGTGTATTAGTTAGTCTTTTATAGAGGCTTAGAATAAAATGACTCAAGATTTGTTAGTATGTTACTAGTTCAAAACCACTAAGATTGCATATAGCAATCAGGTACTTTAACAAACGTTCTCATAAATTATCTTGGAAGAAGAGTGTCTAACTACAGAGCACATGTCAGAGAATCCAAAACTAGTGTCCAGTTACCCAGTCCAAGTCCAATGTCCTGTAGTGTTCAATTTCAAGAATGCACTTAGAGTATTTTTTAGCACATGTAACAAATGTTATTTTTACTGCAGGGAGAGCATTTAACTCTAGAAATAATTTAAATGATATTTTTACGGTGTCAGTAAAGGTATTGTTAGAAATCTCTCAACATAAACAACTACCAGTTTATTGTGTCTGGTAAAAATAATTGGGATTAAAATTTTTTTTTCTAGATCCAGAATAATTTTTGGCAGTACATAGTTTTTGTCAAGAATACAGAGTGTGCAGTCCAAGTAGTGTGGTGTGCGAAGAGCCGATATAGTTGACAGCAGTAGTAGTCTGAATTTGACATGATTCCAAATATGTTTAGCATGTTAGTTATCTATTGCACGAATCTGTGGAAACAGAGAAATCTTGTAGTAGTAAATTACATCTTGTTTAAATTAAAGCAATACAGGGGTAAATTTTCAGCCATAAGGGGTATCTAGGTAACATCTGTTGTTATCAAAGTCCACATCTTGGGTTGAATTGTGAAAGCAGGACAGGGTGAGGTCAAAGGCAGGGGATAGTTTGGCTAGTCTTTTCATGAGTTTGATTAAAATAATTCAGTAAAAGTAATTATTGGCTTATAGACAATTATAAAACTCAGTGTATGTGAGCACTGGGTGAGAGTTTTCTTTCTTCCTTGTTAAAATACTAAGAGGCACGTAGAACTAATCTGAGTGCTATAACCATCTGACTTCTAATTTTGTAAACTTTGTCCTTCCTTTTCCCTCCCATTTTTGTTGCTATCTTCTGTCATGCCATATCTTATGTTGTAAGCTCTTTTGGGCAGGGAAATGTCTAGCACAGTTTGGAGAGTTTATAAACAGTATAAAGAGTTTAAGGCCAGAAGGGACCAATTAGATCATCTAGTCTGACCTCCTGTATATCACAGGCCCTTAAACTTCACAGTTACCTCTACACTGAACCCAATAACTTGTTTGATTAAAGCCTATTCTCTGGAAAGACGTGCAGTCTTGATTTGATGGCGTCCAGAGATGAAGAGTCCACCATGTCCCTTGGCACTTTTTCCCCCAATGATTAATCACTCTCATTGTTCAAAATGTGGGACCAATTTGAATTTGTCTGGCTTCAGCTTCCAGCCATTGGTTCTTGTTATGCCTTTCCCTGCTAAAGAACCATTTTTTCGCCGTGTATTTTCTCCCAGGAAGGTACATAAACACTGTAATCAAGACACCTCTCAAACTTACTTTTGATAAGCTGAACAGTTAGAGCTTTTGAAGTCAGTCCTTTCACTGTAAGGCATTTTCTCTAGCCCTCAAATAATTTTTGTGGCTTTTTTTCTGCATCCTGTCCAATTTTTCAACAACCTTCTTAAAATATAGACTGCAGAACTGTAGGCAGTATTCTACTATTGGTCTTATCAGTGCCATGTGTAGAGGTGAATCATCTCGCTACTCTTGTTCACTGCTTCCCTGCTCATATAACCAAGAGTTGCATTAACCCATTTTTGCCTCAGCATAGCCCTGGGAGCTCATGTTGAGTTGCTTGTCTGCTGTGACCCTTAAACTCTGTTCAGAGTCCTTGTGTTCCAGGACACAGTCCCTTGTTCTGTAGGTATGACCTTCATTCCTTGTTCCTAGATGTATAACCTTGCACTTGGGGCTGTGTTAAAACATGTTTTGTTTGATGGGCCCAGCTTCCTGAGTGATCCAGATCTCTCTTTGACTGCCTTTCCCTCCTCATTACCACTTGCCAAAGATTTGCATCATCTCAAATTTTAGTTGTTGTGATTTTATATTTAATTCCAGATCAGTGATGAAAATGTTGAATAGTGAAGGGCCTAGTATTGACCCGCCTAGAATCTGACTAGAAAGACCCCCATTTAACGTTTGCCTATTGAAAACTACTTAATTTTTGTATACGGTACTTCATATTACAATACTTCGGTTGTGTTTACCGTGGCAAGGGTTTATTATATTAACAGTATAAATGGGATGCTTCTCTGGTATTCGTCTTTGAACTCAGTATTCTAGTTTGTGTTCTGCAATAATGGAACAGAGTAACTCAAGATGCACATTAAGAATCTATTTATAAACTATGAGATTTTAAGCTTCTCTGGCTCATGCTGTTAGATTTTGCATACTATATGCAAAGTAGCAATCAATTTTTGAACAGACTCTTGCTGAATAGTACTTAAATGTCAGTGAGGATTGTATTGAATCAGCTGTATAATTTTCACAGAAATTTTAAGTACACTAAAGAGTTAGAGTGGCAGCTAATGGTGCTTCAACTTTACTGTAATTTATTGGCAGTCCAGTTGTGATTTTTTTCTGTGTTTAGCATACTCTAATGTCTGTTTTGAACAACCACCAGAAAAGCTTACTATGTTCAAATAAAAATTAAGAATCAGCTACACTAATGGTTCTGTGACTGTAAAATAATTTTCCATTAAATTGTGGTAATTGGGAGTTTGATAACTGCTGAAATGTAGTGTTAGACTAAAGGACCAATGAACATTTCAGTACCTAATATTTTGCAAACAGAGTTTGGAAACAGTTATATCAATGAGAAGCTTTGTATCTCATCTTTTCAGTGGTATGCATTAACTGCTTATCTTGTTACCAGACACTATAAAATAATATCAATTTGATTACTGTTAATTTTTCTTTCCCACCATGTGTCATAGTATAATTCCCAAATCTGGACCTAAGCGTCCAAAATATGCGTACTAGCATGAATTCCTCTAAGCTTAATTACCAGCTTAGATCTGATAGGCTGCCACCAATCAGGATTCTGAGTACCTGATAAACTCTGGTCTCCCCAAACTTTCCCTGGGAACCCCAAGACCCAAATTCCTTGAGTCTCACAACAAAGGGAAATAAACCATTCCCTCCCCCCTCTTTACCTCCTCCCAGATCTTTCCTGCCCTGGGTACACTAGGAGATCACCGTGATTCAATTCCGTGAATCACCACATAGAGAGGAATGATACCTTCCCCCAGAGGCAATCCAGATTCAAGCTCCATGAATCTAAAACAAAGGGATTCCACCCTTCCCCCAACCCTTTCTCCTTCCCTGTTAAGTACAGACTCAATTCCCTTGAGCCTCAACTAGGGGAAAAAAATCAGGCAGGTCTTAAAAGCAAAACTTTTAATAAAAAGAAAGAAAAAATAAAAAGGTCTATCTCTGCAATTTAGATGGTAAAAAGTTACAGGGTTTTTCAGCTTATAGACAATAGAAAGAAAGCTTTCTCCAGCAGAATTACAATTTAAAGTACTTTCACCCAAATACACATTAAAACTCTACCAGCCAGATACACAGTTGCAAATACAGAAAAACAATTAAAAAGACTAAACTGTCTTTCTACTTTTGTACTTACAAAATTGGAACAGAAGATTAGAGAGCCTGTAGGTATGTGTGGTCACTCTCAGAGCCTAGAGAGAACAAAGCAAAACTCAAAAACTACAAACAAAGGCTTCCCTCCACCTAGATTTGAAAGTATCTTGTTTCCTGATTGGTCCTCTGGTCAGGTGTTTGGGTCCCTGTTTGTTAACCCTTTACAGGTTAACCCTTACCTATCTGTTTATGACACTATGCCACATAATTTCCAACATCATTTTAGTAAACTCTTATCTTGAGAGCCACCAGAGCAAAGTAGAAATGCTTTATGATAACTGAAAGAAGCTTGGAATTCCTGTTGTCAAATTAATCTCTAGCAATTCATGAGATGCTGCTGCTGAACTCATATCACAGTTGGAACAGAAACAAAAACAAAGATGGTAATTAGAATATGATTTTATAAACCGGAACTGCACAGCTTCTTTGGTCTAAAAACATTTCCCTGGTCTATTACAATTGCTTTTAGGACTAATTAAACTTTTCCAAGAACTAGACCTGGACCAGTGAGCAAAGGGAGAAAACACTGATCTCTGGAAACAGTCTAATTTTGAAACCTCTCAATAGCAAGTAAATAAATAAAGAAATAAAATGCACACAGGGTGCCAGATTCATTGGTGGAGTAATTCCACTGAAGTCAATGGAGTTGCACCTGTTCAGAGTTTGGCCCTGAAACTTTGCTCAGTTCATGTTATTGTGGATGGGTATTGCAGCACCTGTAATGAAGACTCTTTGATTTGCAGGGTTTGTTTGGAACTCACCTTCGGATTTCCTTGCTTTGAAGGGTGAAATCCCACTTGCATCTTCATGTGCTCTTTGCAGTTTTGCTAACACTAAATTAATACGAAAATAAATACATTGGTCAGTATTATATTCTCACGATATGACGAAATAGCAGTTGCAATAAATTTTAATATCTAACAATATAACATAAAATAAATAATTTACAAATCGAAATGGAAGTACATACTGAAATGATGTAAATGTTTTACTGTTTGTGTTTTTGTGATATTAAGAATTGTTAAAGCATGAGAAGGGCATGTTTTTCAGAAAGGAGTGAGAAATTTTGTTGGTAAACTACATTCACTGATCCAAACAGCATGCAACACAGAATGCATTAATATAAGTTCTGCAGTGTATTATAAAATCCTGTTGTTGACCTAATAACTTTTAGCCCTGTGTACTTATTATTTATCTGCAGACCCAACTTCAGAATTAAGTACATGAGGAAATGTGAAGCCAGATGCTGATCCTAGTCAGCAATAGGATATCTTGCTGGTTCTTCCTAAAAATACTGTGGTCCTTTGTTTAAAATGGATCCTAATCATTATTTCATTTCATTTCAGTTGTCGGACGAGCAACAGGAAGAGCTTGATTGTAACATCCAGCACATCTCCAACACTCCCACGACCACACTCCCCACTCCATGGACATACAGGTAACCAGGGAACTGTTTTATACCTGGGAATCGTTAGTAAAATTATTTCATTATTCATTACCATTGACCAAGTCCATTTATATTTATTATAAGGCCAATAAGCTATTCGGAGCTGAATTCACTAAATTGTGTGTGATTTGTTAATTCATTTTCTTAACTTCGCTGACAAAGGGGTATAGCATCTTCACTTCTAACTAGATGTTTGTGCCTCACTCATCACCATGGTATCTGTGTCCTCCTCTGATGCTGTAAATGATTTAGCCATATTGAGTGGGTACTAATTTTTTTTAGATATAAACAAAATAACAAATAATTAATTTGTAATGAATAAAAGTGATTGTATTTTCTGTGAAATGTAAAGAAGGCCTGGCTCCTGCTTCCCTTCATCCTGCCTTCTTCGTACATGGAAGACCTCTCATTCCAGGTGCTCCAGTCCTCCATCGTATTCTCCATCAAATCCCCTCTGAAGAGACTTACCTCTTAAACACTAGCCCGTATCACCCCTAATCCGCTGTTCTCCCAAAGAAATGTAAGACAACGAGGACTGCATAGCTAGCTGAATCTTCATTGTATGAGCAGCATACTTGGAATTTTGGGCTCTGTATAGGGTTATAAATCTGTCTGGCAGAGGATATCCAGGAAATGCCATGCAGTTAGACTGTGGCTGTGAGACTGTCAAAAGCTACTTTTTAAAGGTGCCACTGTTGCTGTTTAAACATGACCAAATTAAAAAAAGTGCTTGCTAGTGAAATAATTGAATAAAATGTAATGCTTGTTGAACTTTCTTGCCAATGTTCCCTCATAGTAACAATAGGAGATACTAGCTGCTACTGCCTTGCATGCCAGAGATCACTATCCTTGAAGTAATAATGTTTCTTTGCTGGTATAGATTTAGAGTTTGTTTCCACTTCACTGTGCCAAGCCCAAGGAGATTCTGGTTTTACTCTAAAACTTTTGGTACAGTGTATTTCTTTTACCTAACAGCATCTGTTTCCTGCGCCCTAGCTGTCTCATATTGTGTTTCTGGCAGTTTACAGACTGCGACACTCAGTATTGTTTTTCGGTCTGTTATTTGTGGGTAGTTTTAATTACAGTTCTTATTGTAGCAATTGCAAGTTTTTTAATGGCAGGGCAGAAGGGGAGGAGGCTCTAGGTTGCCCTGCCATCTGTACTGAAACATACCTTTACTGTGCATACCAGTCTTCCTTCCCACTGAAGAACTTCTTGGTTGGCAGGTGAGCTTTCTCTTTGAATAATAGCAGGCCAGCCTTTGCAGCTGCTACAGAGCCCACATGCCTCCTTTTTGCGTTCCTTCTGTCTGGAACTTTTCCAAGGACCTAGGAAACCCAAGAAATAGCCCTCACCTTAGAATGGAGGAAATATGAAGGCACCCTCCAAGTATTAGATATTCCCGCATTTAGACAGGTATCCACGATGCTGCCAATTCCAATCCCAGCCACAGACAAAAGATGAAAAAGGATGTCTACTTTTCTGCGAAAAGGTGACCTGAGAGAGCCTTCTCAGTCTACTCTGAAGAGCTGGTTTTGACCCTGTCCTGGTGGGGAAACTCCAGAGTCTAAAATAACCTTGCCAAGAAGCATGAATAGACCTTCAGTAACTTCTGCAAACAACATTCTTGGTCTCAGCTTCCTTACTATAATATTATGTTCTTCAAATGTTTGTCAACATGGATTTCCCTCTTTGGTGCCATATGCGCCTCATATGTGTAGATTGGATTATTCTGAATAGCAGTGTTTATGGATGTGGCGCACATCTGTGTCGCCAGCCACCCTCTTGCTTCCCATAGTTGAGGAGCATAAGGGGTGGATGGCTGCAACCCACATTCTGTTCTGCCATAGTGGGGAGGGATAGCTCAGTGGTTTGAGCATTGGCTTGCTAAACCCAGGGTTGTGAGTTCAATCCTTGAGGGGGCCGTTTAGGGTCTGGGAGCAAAAATCCTGTCTGGGGATTGCGTCCTGCATTGAGCTGCTACAGAGCCCACATGCCTCCTTTTTGGTTTGAGCAGGGGGTTGGACTATATGACCTCCTGAGGTCCCTTCTGATGTTCTATGAGCCTTCTATAGGTTCTTAATTGTGCTCATCGCTATAGTATTGGAACGCCTTTCAGTAGTGCAAAAGCACTATGGCTAACACCTTTACCACATTTCTATGAGAACATCTTTCCTGGTAGCCATCACATGAGCTAGAAGAATAAGGGAGATCTGGATCTTCAGGGTGGGCCCTCCATTAACAGTCTTTCATAAGGATAGAGTCACTCTTAAACCCAAAGTTTCTGCCCAAGGTAGTCTCCAACTTATATCAATCATTTAGTTCACCCCCGTTTTCTTCGTTATGCTGCATTTTGCCCCAGGTGAAATAACACTCTACATGTTGGATATCGGGAGAGCATTGTCCTTTTTATGTAGTTAGGACCAAGCCATTCAGGTAATGCCCAGACTCTGGTGTTTGAGGTTGTTCGGGACAACCTGTCTGTCCCAGAGGCTGTCCAGATGGCTGTCAGACTGTATTATAACTTGTTAAAACTGGGTTAAGAAAGATTCCCTCTGGACACATTAGGGCTCATTTCACTAGTATTCAAGCAACTTCTGCAACCAGTTTGGATAGCATCCCCATATCAGAGAGTTGTGGATCAGTAACATGGAGCTCAATGCACACATATACCACTCTCGATTCCCCAGTTCAAGGGTACAGATCAAATGTGAGTTTTGGTAAAGCAGTCCTGCACTCTTTTCAAGTAGGGCTTCCCTTGCCTATCTCCAGCTGAATGGGTGACTGCTTGTTAGTCACCAAGAGTGGAATTGGTGAGGATGATTGCTCAAAGAAGAGAGAATGGTTACTTAACCTGCAGCAACCATGATTCTTCAAGATGTATTGTTCACACCAATTCTGTGTGACCTCACCATACATCCTCTCTAGGCACAGCTCTTTCTTATGGGATTCTTACTGACAAAGGAACTGAGTGCAGATGTGACTGCCTCACAGCACCTTTCACTCTCAGCTGCCCAGAAGTTTAGAGGGTGGCTGGGGCACAGCCCTGGACCCAATGGATGCTGCCTTTGAAATAATCCATTTTTATGCACATGAGATGCCATGCACACCAAGAACTGAATCTGTGTGGACAGCACATCTTGAAGAACCACAGTTACTGTAAAATAAGTAACTAACTGTTCTTTTCATTATGTTCAGAGTTCCTTACGCTGGACATAATGAACTAACTACACTGTGACGTACAAAATTGAGGAAATGTTCAGGAGAAATTACAAATTAGTAGCAGCCTCAGTTGGAAGTAGCCATCTGCTGCTCTGTTTCCGGGGCCTCTTATCTTGGATGTGGACATCCAGCTTAAAAAAAACCAAACAAACAAACCCTTCAGAGAGAGCCTAACCACTGCCCGTTGATTTTTGACAGAATTAGCACTATTATCTCAGGATTCCCTAAAAGCACAGTCATTGACGGACAGACTCTGTTGTGAATTATTTTAATTAAATTCTCCTGTAAAGAATTCAGGATCTTCATCTTGAATTTTAATACAGCCCTAAAAATAGTCACCAAGGCATTTACTACTTGCTGCAGAATCTCAAAGAAAGCACCCTGAAATCCAACAGTTCTGGAAATGTCACAACTCAGAAACTTGCCACAGAGCAGTTCCACTTCCCTATGTACTCAATGTTTTTTGTATTACTCTCCATGCCCAGAATGTTTCTTCAAAAACAGTGGTAGTGATAGCAACAGCTGTACAAAAGGAGTAGCTTAGAGAATATAGGATTTTTCACTGTTAAGAACCCTCCACCTGTCTATGTATTTGTACAGTGCTTATTACTCTTAGTACTCATCTTCCTATGTTAGGATTTAACTGATTCCATTTTAGTTATGGAAGTGTTCAACTAAGAAGGTACAAAAAGATGCCTCTGAAAATGTGAAATACATGTTTTTGTTTGGATTGATTGCTGTCTGACTGACAGAGGGCCCCAAACGCAGGTGTAGTTTGACATCTATATTTGGTGTGTGTGTGGGGGGGGGGGGGGGCAACTCCAGTCAGACCAATGGGGGTCATGGGGGGGTGGGGTGTCAAATTCTGTTTTGCCTGAAGTTTTCAGTTGGGGGTGGCAGCCCTCCCCAGCCCCCTCCAAACTACACCCATGCCCAGACTATACAGTCCACATAAGTGTAGCCATATCACAGAAAACAGGAAGGATTTTTTTTGTGTGTGTGTGTACACACAATAGAAAATGCTTCTTTTCTCTCCACCATCCCATTTCTCCCAACCCACTCCCAAAATGAAAAGTTGGTCTTCACTTCCTTGTCATTATGTCAAATTTCCCTACACTATGTTGTGCCAGAACCATGTGGCATACTGATGTCTAGAAACTAGAGTAACTGAACAGTGGTTTGTCATGGGTAATTACTTCAAGTAATCATTTCCGATGTGTTCCTATGTTGCATATTGGATTTAACCTATTAATTAAAAAGATACACTTTGTAACCTCGAAGACTGAATAGTCTGTAGAGAAAAGGAGAAATTACCAGATAATAGGAGTTCTCTAAAGGTAGAATACTTGAGTCACCTTTCTCCCCAAGAAAGTCATTTATCTGTAGACAAAGTCAGATTAATATTAGAGTTCTGTATGTGTCATAAGTATTTCTCTTACATATTCTAGGCAACTTGTGGAATGAAGAGGTCAGGTTGTCATGGTCGTTTGATTCATTTTATAACTGTACATGACAACCATGCCTGTGCACTTACACAGTTAAAAAAGCATATCGTGAATTTCAAAGCATTAAAAAGGACCATTCTCAAATGGCCTTCACTGCACTGAAAACAAACTCTTCCCTAATATCCACTCCATAATCTCACTTGCAAACTTTAAACACCAGGAGGCATACAAACAAGCTAGGAAGGGTTCTTAGAAGGATTCATTTTACTAAGTACCATTCACCACAAAATTAAATTCATCTCAGCACCTATACCATAAGGTTCCTCTTGCTGGGATTTGCCAATGAGATCAGTGTGCATGGAACTGTATACAATCCATTCGGGAAGAGCTTTATTTTAACAGTCCTTGATGCTGGAAAGTGTATTTCCTTACGTATGAAACAGTATAAAGGGGGACCAGCTGAACAGAGTTTCCCCGTCACTTGAGGATGCAGCAGCAAGTTCCAGATGTTCCGGGAAGGGGTTTCTGTGATCTTTTTTAAAAGGTAAAACAAGGGGAAATGATGGATGCTGTGACTTCCCTGTGATCAGCTTCAGGCTCTGTTTTATTTACAAAGCAAGCAACCACTGAAAACTGTTCTAGGAACTTTCATTGGCTGTTCACCTGAGAGGTGTTCCATACAATACCATGTATTGTTGTAAGCCTGCTTGTCTACCCCTGTATGAGAGAGACAATCCTATGAATATTATTGCCAGAGAACTCCAACTCCAAATACTATTCTTACTATTAAACTGTATTTTGAGTAGTTAACATACTGTTCCATTTAATCTTCTAGCTCTACGCCCTAGTTTGTTAAAGGTCAGATCTCTCTAATACAGAGAGTATTCCAATAATGTTGTACTTTAGAACATTAGCAGTGCCAATTGTGCATATTTTTGAAAATTCAAATTAGTAGAATGAGGATTCTATTTAAAATGTACTGTAAAACTTCGGCAGAGGAGTCATGACAAGAAACATAATAGTGCATGATTAACAAACATCAGAAAAATAAAATGCAGAAAATTGTGATAAGACCATATGAGTACAGATAACATAGCAGGACCTATTAGTACCATGTATAATCTCACCTTTGTAATATTCAACTTCCGTTTAAGATTTTAAGCAACAATATGATAGCTACATTATAGTCATTTAGTCTATTCCAGGTATCTTCACAGTCCTGTTGCGCCTGCCCCCCTTGAACTCCCACAGAAAGCAAAATCAAACCAAAAAACAAAACAGAGAACCTTTCTCCCCAAAAAATCAAAACAAATGCAAAACCTCCAGAATACATAATTTAAAGTGGACTATCTGCTTTGAAGATGAAACCTTCATTCTGGAGAAGTCTGTCACAGCTCCATAATTAAGACTGAATTGAAGTTTGCCCTTAAAGGAGGGATTCATTCTCTTGATTTATATGAAGAATAGAGCAGAGTATTCTTCCCAAAAGTACAGCATTTAGTGAGGTTCCTGAATGCATTTTCTGAGAACTTACAAGTAAATGTGCTTATTAGTGATCCGTTTAAAGTTAGTTAATATTTCTTTAAGAAATGTAGCACGCTGCATCAACTTTTTTTGGGTTCCAAATAATCTCAGCTCAAGCGTTGTCTATCTACATAAAAATTGGCAGACAGGTCAATCTCGAGTAGAACATATGCAGTGGGTAGTCTTTGAAAACAAACTGTTAGGATCAATGATAGTTTTTTCCATAACTGAAAGTTTCTCCTTTAGCAGAAGCTCAAAAAGAATGTTCTCCTTCAGACAAATTAGTGAAGAATTGTTCTTTGTGAAAATAGTTACATTCTCATAGTCCCAATGGGATTCAGGCCACAGGCTGCACTCAGTTAGTACAGCCTTTTTCAAAATGTCCTCTATTTCTCATTGTTCCCCAAAGGACCAAAGTCACAGGCTGCCTTTAGTAACGCCTCCTGCTGCTGTCTCCATTCACCTGCTCCTCTCAGTGTCCCTCTCTGCGTCCTGACAGAGGAGGGAGTCGTCATCTTCCCTGAGGACAGCTTGATTTCACTCTCATTGGGAACAATGGGAGGCAATGTAAAAAATGTTTTTACCAAAAATTGTTTACTTAAATTTCTCTGGAAATGTAGTCATTCTATGTTTTGCATTTATGAGCTGACTTTGAAATGCTTCAATAATTTCTCCTTCCCCCAGGCAGTTAGAGCTCTACTTATCCAAGGCCTTATCCTGACATTCACTTCACTTTCTTGAATACTGCATGCATCTTTTTTCCCATCAAAGGCGGGGATATTTATTCTAGTAACTTTCATTATGCTCATATTAAGTGCCTGACTACTGCACACTTCGCTTGGTGAGAGAAAACCCGTATTAGTATTAGTATTATTCTGCTAATTCAGTGTAGAGCTTACCAGCTAAGCTAGTGTCATTTAACAAGGCATTTTAATACTAGTTGGCTGGCTTGGACTCACATTTATCTTTCCTCTCCTTAAATAATTTAATCACATGCATTCAAATTATTTTTCAAACAGGACTATATTAATGTGAACTAGAACCTTTTAGTTTGCTCCTGTAACGCCCAGAGAGGAGAGTTTGCACTGGTATTCATATCCCATACTACGAACTGCAGGTCAGTGTAGACATAGTCCCAGTTGCCTAATAATAACACGTATCTGAATTGGCGGCTTATCCCATTTATCTTTAGCTTTAGCAATCTTTAGTATAATTAAAAACTTATAATCAAAATAATTTTGAGTAACTGAACTAATTGAGTAATGAGACTTTTTCAAATTTCAGTATTATCTGTGTGGGTGTTTTAACACTTTTCAGTGTTCTCAGTCTGGTACAGAGATACTGTACTACTAATTCCTTGGTATCCTCGTTTTCAGATTTGTATGACATATTTCTATCCAGACTCTGGAATTTTAATTAGGTCCCATGTGAATGATTTCTAGTTCGAAAATGAAAAGCAATTAGTTCTTCTACTCTACTCAAATCTGGGTGAAGCTTCAGGGAGAAGGAGAATTTCTACTTTCCTTTAAAAATTTCCCATCTGCTGTAATTGAAGAAATTTTAATAAGAGAAGCCCAAGTGTGTTGGTCTCACCCGGCAAAGATGATATAAACCTATTTATTCTGTGAGCAAAGGTATATTCTCCTGTTGCTCAAGGGTTAGAATTGCTACTATTGGACTGAGACTCCTCACTCTTAGTCTCAAGTGGTGCTTTTACAAAGAGTGACTACTGCTCATTAGATAAATCAACACACTGATACAAGAATGTTAATGATATAGGAATGAACCTTTACATGCCCTAGATATGTCAAGGGAAAGGGAGTGTGGCTGAGTCATCCTTTCAGTTTAAAAATCCCAGAATGCCCTCATTCTGTGCACTTACACAGTTAAAAAAGCATATAGTGAATTTCAAAGCATTAAAAAGGACCGTTCTCAAATGGCCTTCACTGCACTGAAAACAAACTCTTCCCTAATATCCACTCCATAATCTCACTTGCAAACTTTAAACACCAGGAGGCATACAAACAAGCTAGGAAGGGTTCTTAGAAGGATTCATTTTACTAAGTACTATTCCCCACAAAATTAAATTCATCTCAACACCTATACCATAAGGTGGTATTTCATTAAATACTTCATTAAAGTTGCACCTGCCCTCCACAAACATGACATTCAACATGGAGGCTGAATGGCCTGAAAACCTCAGAGACTGCAGTCATGCTGCATGCTGTGCATAACTCATGTATTTTGAGTCCTGTCCGCAAAGCAATAACAGCAATGGCCTGCATGAATTCTGAGAAGGGTCCATGATTTCCACGTTGTTTAATAATAAGCTGCACATCAAGTTTTCAGGCCAAATCTAAAATCAATTTCATATCCTCTCTGAATTCTATTAAGCAATGTTCACAGAGATTGCTGTTCATACATTTTAAATCTTTACACTTTCTAATATTTCAGCTGATTTCCTAGATTTTTCAGCTTTCGTACACTCTTGGTCCACCTGTTGATAAGAATTCTGTACTAAACTAAAAGTTCTTGGCAACAAATCTTTTTCAGAGATCAAAATCTCTTCAAAAAGTTAATTTTAATGGATGTGCATTAATTAAACCTAAAATTTAAAATAAAATTAGCATATGTCTCATATAAGTAAGATGAATGGACTATTCTCTAATAATCCAATGCCGGGTGCCCCAGAGGGAATGAACAGAAGAGGCCATCATCAAGTGAACTATCTCCTGTTGCCCATTCCCAGCTTCTGGCAAACAGAGTCTTGGGGTACCATCCCTGCCCATCCTGGCTAATAGCCATTGATGGACCTATCCTCCATGATTTTATCTAGTTCTTTTGAAAGTTTGTTCTACAGGTTTTGTACAGCTATTTTTGTTAGATATGTGTTTTTTTTGGTTTTTTTTTACCTAAGTAGTTATGGAACCCTATTGTAGATGCTGTTTATTACTGTTTGTTACAGTTTATTACTGGCATAAAGGCACCGTAAGTTGATATAGCTTATTTCCCTTCCCATATAAGCACCTTTATACCAGAACAACTGTTCCACACTAGGGAGTTGTACCACTTTATTTAAACTGGTATATCCTTGATGTTGCTGGCATTGTAAGTTTCATTGTTTAGGTCAGCATCAATCCTGCTTTGCATCACCCTCAACCAAGACAAAGAAGGTTCATGTTCCTTGTTAATATAGGAGAATGGCTTGTAGAAGCACATATAAAGAGAAGAATCTTTGATATCCATTATATCACCATGCCCATCAAAGTAGTACTCTCATTCCTTGGCTACTGTTGAAACCCAGCCACCATGCTTTGAGCATTGGCCTGCTAAACCCAGGGTTGTGAGTTCAATTCTTGAGAGGGCCATTTAGGGATTTGGGGATTGGTCCTGCTTTGAGCAGGGGGTTGGACTAGATGATCTCTTGAGGTTCCTTCCAGCCCTAATAATCTATGATTCTATAGATGTTAATCAAAACTGTTCATGTAGCATGCCAACTCATTCATCAAATACTGTGAAAATAAAGTTATTTGTTGTGAATGTAACACAAATGTAAATGTTCCTCACTTTCTCAAACAGGCAGCAGTCCTTTGGACAGTCCCAGGAATTTCTCTCCCAATGCACCTGCTCATTTTTCCTTTGTTCCTGCTCGTAGGTAAGTTAGCACATTTTGTTTCTTATGACTGGCATGTGAAAGCAACCTGAGTGTACTGCATATTTTCTACTTCGGAAAGTAGTTTCCATTTAGAGGTTTTTAGGTTCTGTTTCATATTCAGATTAAACTGTGATTTTAGAGTCTAGAAATGTCTTCAGCATTCCTGTTTTCTGTCTACAGGTACTGATTGTCACTCCATTATTATTATTATTTATTGTTTTTTTGTTTAGATTACAGTTGCACATTTTGGGTGCTACTGCAAGGTGCTTTCCAAACATGGGAGATGATTCAGAGTCTCTGCATGAGGGACATGCAGTCTAAAAAAGCCAGAGACAGAAGGGTTGGAGAGCAAAGGATGGGATAAAATAAGGTGATAAGGGTGATGATAGACATATAGGCCATGTCTACATCTAAAATTTTGCAGCGCTGGTTGTTACAGCTGTATTAGTACAGCTGTATAGGGCCAGCGCTGCAGAGTGGCCACACTTACAGCAACCAGCGCTGCAAGTGGTGTTAGATGTGGCCACACTGCAGCGCTGTTGGGCGGCTTCAAGGGGGGTTCCGGGAACACGAGAGCAAACTGGGAAAGGCGACCAGCTTCGCCGCGGTTTGCTCTCGCGTTCCCGGAGCCACCCAGCAAACCGCAGGGAAGGAGACCTGCTTGCTCGGGGTTCCGGGAACGAGAGAGCAAACCGGGAAAGGAGACCAGCTTGATTACCAGAGGCTTCCTCCTTCCACGGAGGTCAAGAAAAGCGCTGGTAAGTGTCTACATTGGATTACCAGCGCTGGATCACCAGCGCTGGATCCTCTACACCCGAGACAAAACGGGAGTACGGCCAGCGCTGCAAACAGGGAGTTGCAGCGCTGGTGATGCCCTGCAGATGTGTACACCTTCAAAGTTGCAGCGCTGTAACTCCCTCACCAGCGCTGCAACTTTCTGATGTAGACAAGCCCATAGTTTATTAGTCACATTTCCATGGCACTCTTTCAGGTCCCACTTCCTAATCAGTAGATGAAGTGTGTTTTAAGGGATCTTGAACATCTCCTTTTTAAAGAAACCTATTTGTTTGTGGAGCCAATCAAATTCTACATATTTGTTCATCAATTCTTGATCTCTTTGCTACCTATGACATTTGAATCTCTTTTTTTTATATAGTAATTTAGAATGAAATACTCAGAATTTACCAGATAGGTAAATGTCTGCACCATAAGACTGGTTGCAACCTGTCTTTTTCTCTGTCTGTTCCCAGTCTTTGATCATGACAGGGAAATAGCAGCCATTAGCAATATAGCTATAGAAAGGAGAAACAGTTAATAGGTTACATTTAGTATTAATTTAACATTTGCCAAAGGAAAGCGTAGTGTTTCACTAGCATAATATAGAGGGATTGAAATGTGGAGAGGGCAGTTGTCTCGTTGACAAGTTTAGAAAGGGTGTTCCTATGTGGTTGATGGTGTGGGGAACCTCACATAACAGCTGCTATTCACATCATGTAACATACTTTTGAAAGGAGCTCAGATTCCACGGTGATGGGTGTAGTGTAAAAAACAATAGAAGAGAAGGTGTGAAGACAATTGTGAATGAAACAGATAAATGGAGTATTGAATTTGGCATCCTTAGCAGAATGAAGGGCACAGGATGGGAGTGAGGGAGGCATAACACAAAGAGAAAGAAGTTGGATAAGTAGCAAGGAGCAGATAAATGTTGGGCCTTGAAATCAAGGATAAGACTGAACCTGGTGTGGTGTATGTGGGGAAGGGATTCTAAGGGGGTAGTAAGATCAGATTCATGTATGAGGAAGATGATCCTAGTGGCTGCATTTTGTTGGACTGAAATAAACCATCTGAGTGTTGGCCAGAGAAGCGGAGGTTGTGGTAATCAAGATGGGATATGATGAGGGCCTAAACAGGACTTTTAGCTTGATAGATAGATAGAAAGGTGAATCTTAGAAATGCTTTGGAGGAAGAAAGTGGCAGGATTTGGAAACAGTTGCGATATATGGGGCAGGGAGAGGGAGAAGTCAAAGATTGCCCATGGGCTATGCTCCTGAGTGTCAGATAATTCGAGGAAAGCCTTTGCTAGTCAGTCACTTGAGTTGCTTCTCACCTCTGACACCTCTGGCAGCAGACTTTATGCTGTTTATCGGGCATCACAAAAGGATGAGTTATTGTTAGTCACAAATATCATGGTTTCATATTAATTATCTGGATCCACACCTGTTATATAGGGGACGGGGAGAGGAGGAGACAGGCAGGAGGGAAGAGAGCAGGTTCAGTACAAATGGTTTAAATGCAGGTCAGATCCTGAGCAGGTGTAAATCAGTGTAGCTGCACTGAAGTCACTCGAATCATGCCAGTTGACAGCAGCCTGGGATCGGGTTCCAGGATTGCATGAAGAAAAGCTTTCGATAAAACTGGAGGCATAACTTCCTGCAGTTGTTGGCTGTTACAACAATTTTAGCAATATTGCTTTTAAAGCCCAGCCCTCTTCAAAACAGAAAGCAAACCTTGTAACGGTATAACCTCAGGGAGCAGTGCATTGTATTTCATAGGTGGTGGTGTGATGACAGTGACAGGAAAACTTGAACCTGCCCCTAGCAGATACCATCAGTGATTTTGCAAGACATTTGCTGCAATGTATGCCTTTCTGTCTGAGCATTTATTGTTTAAACAGTGACCTGGAAATCAAGAATTGTGCAACGATTAGTGCTACAAAGCTCTAAGGCCACAACCTGTATACTGTGCTCTTTTAGACATAACACTGCTCGTTGTCTAGCTTTTGCATTTCATTCAGTATAGAGAATGGAACTAGCCTGGACAATTTCACATTCTGTCCCATGTCACAGTACAATGGTGGTGGTGTTATGTTGTTTATTACAGTGAGGCCAAGAAACTCCAGCTGACATTGGGGCACAATTGAGTTAGGTGCTGTGCAGACCACATAGTTACAGTCCTTTCCCCCCAAAGAGCTTACAGTCTAAATAAACAAATCAGAAAAAGGATTGGAAAGAAAACAAAGGCACAGAGACATGAAGTGACTTGCACAAGGGAGGCCAGTTTCTGAGCCAGGAGTAGAACTGAGGTCTCTTGATTCCCTGTACACTAGACAGCAGTTCTAAGTAGATACACCCGACCTCGGAAAAAACGCAGAAATTGGGCTTGTTTTTGGATTAATTGGCTCATGAGTTGCTTGTTGGCTAGTTTTTGGCTTGTAGCTTATTGCTTCTTGTTTTTAATCAATCCTGGCAAGCAGGGGCAAGGGAGGGGAGAGAGTCAGGGGTGCACAGCGGGCCCACCACAGTCCCAGACTGTATGCCAGGAGGAATCTAGTCACATAGAGTGTTGGGGTTCTTAAGGATTGGCTTGTTCTGGCCTTGTTTTGAGATGAGATTAGCTTGATTTTTGGCTTATTGTGAAAGTCGGGGTGCTTATTTACTGTGTGAAAGTTGGCAACTGGTCTTCTAAGTTAGGGTTCCAAATGCAGGTGATGGTGGGTAATATTTAACTCCAAATAACAGTGTTTTCATAGATTTTTTTTTAAATGGCTTTTACAGAAATATTTCTATTAATGTTTCATTTAGTAAAACTTTTTTTTTTTTTTTTTTTTTTTTTACAAAACTTATATGGGGGCATCAAGTGCCTGGCACCTTAGGTTTTTGCCTCAGGAGAAAGGTGCTGTGAAAAGAGTATAGAAATACAAGTGCTGCCATGTGGGGATCGAATTCCATCCCAGAAAAGGAGGGGCTGGAAGCTGTGCAAAGAAAGCTCTTGAGAGCTGTAAGGAATGGGGGAGAAGAAGGGAAGTACGTCACCTTTCTAGTAAACTCTGCCAGACAGAAGTTGTGAGGGAGCCTGCTTCCACAGGTAGCTGCTTCAAGCATTCCTCTGGAGAGAGGATTACCATTACTTTTGGCTTTTAATGAAGGGAAGGGGAGGAAAAATGGGAGATTTGGGAGGCTCAGGGACCCCCTTTATCTATAGCTTTACTAAAATACATTTTAATTTGGTCTAAGTTGTGTGTTGATGCTCAGTTTAAAATGTAAAATAGTTTCAAATTGTTTTTATTTGAACAAGGAACAAAAAAAAAGGAAGAGGAAAATGACATCAATATTTAAAGTAGCCAAGATACCAGTAGCACTAAATCCTTAAAGTCTGGGTTTAGTTGTCCTGGCAGGGCTGGTGCAGCTATATTTAGTGGATCGCTACACTGTGTTGCCAGGAGAATTTCTGTGCCTTAGGTCATTGGAAAGTACTATGCTTCCTTATCTTATCTGAGCAGAATTTTCCATCTCACAAACATTATGCCATCATTGTGTGGACCCTAGAGATCATTCACGTCTGATTCCTTCCTCTCTCACAGGCCCTGCCATCAAATAGAAATGATTCTTCCTCTTTGAGAGCTTGCTCATGTCGAGTCCATTCTAGGTGTGTGCATGCCCATGTGCGCGGACGTCGACGATTTTTTCCTTAGCAGTGTCCGTAGGGTCAGCAGTGGCACCACACTGAGTGCCACACTTGTGTGTCGGTATATCAGGCGCCGCTGGCCCTACGCTCTCTCAGTTCCTTCTTACCACCTGTGGTGGTTAGTCGGAGCACCTTTCCTTGCATAGCAAGAGCTCGTGGTTTTTCACCTTTACTGACTTTGAGACTTAGGGCCTTGTAAATAGTTTGTTTATAGTACTTAGTGTTAAGTAGTTAGAGTTTTAGCGGGGACTTCGCCTCAGACGGGGCATGCCCCGGTCTCCCAGGTTTAAGTCCTGCGTGGACTGCTTGTAAGTAACCCTCATAGCAGCTGCCTCAAGTGCTTGGGGGAATCACACATGAGAGATAAGTGCCATATTTGTAAAAACTTTCGGTCCCGTACACAGAAGGAGCGGGATATTTGTTTACGGGGTCTCCTCATGGAGTCCGCCCTTCGTCCGGCTTCTGTGCTGCCCCGCCAGGGCTCGCCGAGTACCTCAGCCTTGGTGCACAGTGTGCCCCTGGCAGTGGGCTCCACCAGGCGCCATTCCTCATTGCCAGTGTCCAAAGAGATAGTGAGGAAGCATGGCTTTCCGGCACCAGTCAAGAATGGCCATGGGTCGTCGAGCAAGGGCCTCACTTCGGGCTGCCTGGCCACTCCAGAGCCACGCGTTTGGGCCTCCCCGGTTGGGGCCCGTAGCCCCTTGAAAGGTCCACCAGCGACTTCCAGGAGCAGCATGGGACCTAAAGCCCTGACGGCACCAATGCCTTCACAAGCTGCCCCAGCACCAAGAGAGCAAAGGCCTCCGCCTGCACCACTGCCACAGCACATGCCGCAGGAAGCAGCAAAGGCTCCCCACAAGGGCAAGCCAGCCCCTAAGACCACTCGGGGCAGTGGAGCACTGCCAATCCCCCGAGACAAAGCAATGCTGTCCACCTCCATGCTGCAGATCGCTGGAGTTGCAACAGAGATCTTCTGGGGTTCACCCTCGGTCACCAGCACTGCATTCACAATTCCCACCGTCTCAACGCAAATCGCCTAGAGGGAGCCGCCAATCTCCGTACTACCGGTACCAATCATCTTCCCGCTGGTCATCCTCTTGGTGCAGGTCCTGGTCGCCTAACCTGTGGGAGCACTCTCTGTCACGTCTCCTGTCCCCCCGGCACCGGTCCCCTCGCTCTGGGCACGAGTCATGGACAGCGACAGTTAGCAGACGGACTCCACTGTTGATGACCCCACTGTGGTCACTGCAAGGGGATTCGTGCGACGCGGAAGGGCAGTTTAGCCCCTTGCCTAGACTCCACTGGCGCGAATGGGTAACCGAGGCAACGATGACGTTGATGATGCTGCCTTGGCAGTGACACGCAGTAGAGTACATGGGGAATGCTGGTCATGGCGATGTCCACTTCATGCTGCTCATTGGCCGTCGCTTGGGAGCAACAGATGGCAGCAGCGACAGCACCAGGCTCAGTGCATGAGGCGGACTCGGAGGTCAAGGCAGAGAAGACTGCACCTTCCCCTAAGCCTCCCTCCCCCATGGGGGAAGATGCCCCTGGGCCTCCCTCAGCACTGCAGTCCTCATTTTCGTCCCCAGACAAGTTGGTTGTGGGACCCGGGTAGTCAGGGTGCCGGAGCACATCCTATCATCCCTGTATTGGTGGTTGAACCCTGGATCGGTGTTGGAGGGAGTTCCCTTTGTGGCCTAGTCCTCGTAGCTGACCCTTGTCTCGGGTGCTTTGGACCTGGGCTGGGAGAGCCCATCTGGGCAAGCTCAGCACTCAAGGCTGCTGGCCGCGGGGCGATCTGGCCCTTCATATCAATGTCGAGCTAAAAGCAGTTCGTCTGGCCTGCCAGGTTTTCTTGCCCCACTTGAAGAGCAAGGTGGTGCAGGTCCTCATAGACAATACCGCCACGATGTATTACTTTAACAGGCAAGGCAGAGGCAGGTCATCAGCCTTTGGGACTTCTGTATGCGGCATGTCATTCATCTGGTAGCTGTGCACCTGCCCGGGACCAGGAATGTGTTAGCTGATCGCCTCAGAAGGACCTTTCTTGTCTTGCAGCAAATGGTCGCTCCACGCGGAGACGGTCAGTGTGATCTTCCAAAAGTGAGGAACTCCCCAGGTGGACCTCTTCACATTCTGACAGAACTAGAAATGCCACATGTTCTGTTCACTCAAAGGGATGTGGGGAAGGGATAGCCCAGTGGTTTGAGCATTGGCCTGCTAAACCCAGGGTTGTGAGTTCAATCCTTGAGGGTGCCATTTAGGGTCTGGGGCAAAAATCTCTCTGGGTCTTGGTCCTGCTTTGAGCAGGTGGTTGGACTAGATGACCTCCTGAAGTCCCTTCCACCCCTGATATGCTATGATTCTTTGATGGATAGGGGTTCCATGTCAGATGCTTTCCTGTTCCTGTGGTCAGGGGCCCTGATGTATGCCTTCCAGCCAGTACTGTTGATCCACAGGGTCCTCATGAAGATAAAACAGGACAGAGTGAAGGTTATCCTGATACCTCCTGAGTGGCCTCAGCAGCACTGGTTTGGCACCCTGCTGGACCTTTTGGTAGCCGCCCAGCTGCAGCTATCTCTCTGGCCACACCTGCTGCACCCGAACTTGACAGCATGGCTGCTGAATGCAGAAGAGCGGGAATGCTCAGTCTGGGTTCAACCGGTCTTGTTGGGTAGGAGAAAGCCCTCCACCAGAGCAACTTACCTGGCCAAGTGGAAAAGGTTCACGTGCTGGGCTTCGGAACGACTTATCCTGGCTGAGCAGGCCTCGCTGAAGGTGATCCTGGATTATCTTCTGTACCTCAAGCTCGAGGGCTTGTCCCTGACATCAATCACGGCCTGCATCCACTATTGCTATGAGCTGGCAAAAGTGCCTCCATCAGCAGTAGTCACAGCACACTCAACTAGAGCGCAAGCGTCATCAGCGGCCTTTCTGGCTCAGATGCTGATCCAAGAAATCTGTAGAGCTGCTACCTAGCCATCTGTTCCACACGTTTACATCCCGTTATGCACTTACCCAGCAGGCCTGGAACGATGCTGGTTTTGGCAGGGCAGTGCTGCACGCTGCAAGACAGTGAACTCCAAGCCCACCTCCATTGACACTGCTTGTGAGTCACCTAGAATGGAATCGACATGATCAAACACTTGAAGAAGAAAAAACGGTTACCTACCTTTCGTAACTGTTGTTCTTCAAGATGTGCTGCTCCTGTCCATTACGTTACCCGCCCTCCTGCCCCTATGTCAGAGTTGCTGGCAAGAAGGAACTGAGAGGGCCTAGGGATACCAGCGCCTGATATACTGACACATGAGTGCAGCACTCAAGGGGGCGCCGCTGCCAACCCTACAGATACTGCTAAGGCAAAAATCTCCGATGACTGCACACGTGGGCACGCGCATACCTAGAATGGAATGGACATATGCAGCACATCTCGAAGAACAACAGTTACTAAAAGGTAGGTAATCAGTTTTTGTGCCCATGTTCTTCCCTCTGCATTTGACCTATTCTCTTCAGAGATTATCCTTTTTGTGCAGTATTTATGACTCTTCTTCCCACAGTACAGAACTGTAACCAGTTGATCCTTCAGCATTATGGAAAATATTGCAGTTCTGGTTGAGAAAGCAGCATGCTAGTTTTAAGGGCAATAGGGTCGCCACTAAATCTTGTAGGGCGGCCCTCATTTTGAGTAGCGGTTAATCAAAAATCTGATAATAGGCAGTTGACAAGCATTCAGTGAGTATTTTTCAAACCCACAGTCAGTATATTCAGAATTCTCCCAGGAAGAAGAACATATCCACTTCTGTCCATGCAATATTGTATGACATTCAGTAAAAGTGACTGTAATGATCAATAGTCAAATTTTTTACTGGTTTTCCAAAAATCACATTCATGATTTTTATTTTTCCCTTTCTTATTATCACTACACAATTTCTTCAATTCAGCCATGGACACAGAGCAGACAGGTAAAGGGTATATCAGATGTATTTTGCTGCGGTGTGTATGTAATGCTTTTGCATGATTGTATTATGATATGTGACTAATGAGTATGTGTGCTGTAATAACCCCATTTAGGCATTCAGCATTTACACTTTGGGAATAAAAATTTTGAGTCTTTGTATAGCAATTTATAATTAACAGAGATCCCTCCAGGAAAAAATGCTTTGCTCACACAAAACATTGTCATGGTGAAGTTGATCTAGTCTACATTGCGTGATGTTAACACAACTGCCACAAACACACTTGCTTTAAAATTACTTTTTAGTAGGTTATGTGTGGCCAAACTTGTTTGTTTTGTCAATGTTTCATTGTCCCAGCAGGGATAATTCCAAAATGAAATAAATGACCTAAAGTTTTCTTTTGTTCCCAGCATCCCTTCCTAAATTAGTACTGCATCACTTTTATATTTTTTCCTCTCATTTTACACATAGATGTAATTTTGAAACATTTTGCTAATTGAGGAAGTAATTTTCTTTGAAAGTCTTGCTGTCTGTTTCTTGAATTTTTGAAAAAGAAATTTTGCTAGTCGCATACTGATGCTCTTTTGTTGGCAAGATACACAGCTGGTCTTCATTACACTGATTGATTAACACACTTCTCAATGTTGCATCAGTTTTTGTGGAAATGTCACCAAGAACTGAGACTTGCCATCTTGGGATAGTTTAAGTGGAGCTAAGGGGAATGGGAGATAGTTTTTACATCTTTGCAATCAAAATATGAAAATCTTTTGAAGAGGAAAATGGGCCTAATCTTCTATCATTTTGCATCTGTTCAATAATATCTGTGCTTTCTAAAATCTCTCATCTAATATGTCTTATGTGGCCCTCATTGCCATAGTGTTTGAACCTCTCTCAATCTTTAATGGATTTTATCCCCTCAACACTCTTGTGAAATAAGAAAGCAGGATTGTCACCATTTTATATATGAAGGAATTGAGGCACATGGTAAGTTAAGTGACTTGCCTAATGTCACATGGAAAGTCTGTCTGAACCAGAAACTAAACACTGATCTCCTAAATCCCATCCAGTCACCAGTCTGCTACCTGATCATGTAGCCCAATAATTCACATTGTCTGTTTACACTTGCTTTTATGGAGGTAAGAAAGGAATTTTCTGTAGTATACAGGAGATTTGCAAGTTTTCAGGAATATAACAAGAAGTTTCTGCAATATGTGGGGAGGATTATCTTGGTATCTTCCCAGAAACACACTATGTCTAAATGGGGTTTTAACTAAGGCATGCATTAATAGGAATTGGTTATAAAGCATAAACTTTTATGATTTTGTGCATGAAGCATGAACCTTTTTTTTTTTTTTTTTGTATTCTTTCAAAAATAAATATATTTATTCCCCTCTCTGGTGCTCAGATAGTTTTCTTACCACAAGGAGAGGAACATGTCAGTATAAGAAGGCTGTGGTTCAGGAAAACATCCTTATTCAGGAAAAAACTAAAGCATGTGCTTAACTTCAAGTACATGCTTTAAGAACCTTCCTGAACCAGGGGGCCTATGTGGGTGGATAATGGAGAGATGGCATTCACTCCATAGCAAAGGTTAACTAAGTTTCCATTATAAACCCAAGTTTGGTCCTCCACTAATTTAAAAAAAAAAATCCTGTTATATACCCATGTACTGTATATAAATTGCACCAAAAAAACAAGAGTCTTCTCTAAATTGTACTAAAAGTTCTTAATTGTTGAATTCACTCTCATCTTATGTGAACAGGTATTGATAATTTGCCTCTGTTTTGGGATAAATGATACTTGTACCGGAAATCTTAATACATGGTGGTTCTATTGATGTGGAGTACAGGACAGGATGGAAACCATTATCCTCCATCCCAGAGTGGATTGTGAATGGGATAGAATGCTTTGGGGTTTAACAGGAAACAGAGACACTTACTAGATTTAGCTAATGAATATAATTTTCTCCCTCCCTGAGGTTTTTTGGGAGAAATTGATGTCTCTTTTAGAAGCAATTACATATTTCATGTTCTACAGGTTTGGTGTTAAAATTACGCCACCCTTTCTGCAGTATTTCTGGAATGCTTCAGTGGGTTTTTTGGTTTGTCACATTTTTTTCTTTAGCAGCTGTGTGCACAACACTCTTTCCAATGGTGAGGAGACATTTCCATAGGTTACAAATATAAGAAAGCAAATTACTACTAATATTGTAAATAGTAGTGAGGAAAGTGATCTTTAGAGAATAAAAAGTTAGTGTTATGTTATATAATATAATATAATATAATATAATATGCTATTTGGAGGGCAAAGGAGCTGCAGTGGCAGTGATCCCAAGGTGTTACCCTAAGGAATCAGCTGCTGTAACTGTCTATTTTAATGAAATTTGGAAGTATAAAATAGATTTGTCTGATCCCAATAATGTCCACTTAAAAACAAAGGGTAAAACTTTCAAAAGTGCCTAAGTAATTTAGGGGCTTAAGTCCCATTGACGTTCAATGAGATTTAAGCTCCTCACTCACACAGATGCATTTTGAAAATTTTACCCAAAGTGATTTCTAGGACCACTGGATTCTCTGGAAAATGCAATCAAAATGTAAAGTTGGCGATCTATTTTAGACCTTCCCCAAAACATTGTCCACATTGTATCTATCGAAAACATTTCTCTTGCATCTTTTCCTCAGAACGGATGGGCGCCGCTGGTCCCTGGCCTCTCTTCCTTCATCTGGATATGGAACAAACACTCCCAGTTCAACAGTTTCAGTATGTGGCAAAGACTTTTTCAGATAACTCTGTGTGTTTAAATGCATTCTAACCCATCAACTTTTAAATCCTTGCTAGATGTTCAATATTTTTTCATTGTTTTGTCAACCTTTTATTTAATATGCTATTTGCTTTAAAAAATATTTTAATTATCAGTTGTGCTGCTTTTTCTCCATTTCCCAGCTCTTCCCATCCACTCTTTGCCTTCAGTATTCATGCCAGTCCCACTGTCACTTCTCCATTGCACAGCTGAGGGGAACATTGCATCAGTAGTGTCGGCACTTGGAGATGGAATGCTTAATCATTAGCAAGCTCTCAGCTACTTTTAAACTAGATGTGAAATTCTTGTCCACTTTTGAACTTTAGTCACCAGTGGATAGAAGAGCTCTCTACTGACATGCTGTCTGGGAGGAAAGGTGATAATATACACTTGTTATTCAACTCGATAATAGTTTGATTCTCTGAATGCAGCTGTACCTTCATTATATATTTTCCTTATACACATGACTGAAAGAGTCTAGACTTTTACAATTTACCTGACTACAATATCACCAGAAGCCTAATGTGCCATTATCAGAAATTGAAAGTATCAGAGGGGTAGCCGTGTTAGTCTGGATCTGTAAAAGCAGCAAAGAATCCTGTGGCACCTTATAGACTAACAGACGTTTTGGAGCATGAGCTTTCGTGGGTGAATACCCACTTCCTCAGATGCATGTCATGCATCTGACGAAGTGGGTATTCACCCACGAAAGCTCATGCTCCAAAACGTCTGTTAGTCTATAAGGTGCCACAGGAGTCTTTGCTGCTTTTACAGAAATTGAAAGAGATCTGTGCCCGTTTTTCCTTAATGTCGCAGTCTGACATTTCACATTGTGAATCATACTCTTCATTGTGTATCAACAGTAAATTATATTTGAAATTACACAGAAAATTCAATTAAAAGAGTGTTATTAATGTTGCAAAATCAAGCACTCAAAAGTTAGGAGATGCCAGAATAAAATTTGCTTGTGTAAACTTAATTTGTCCCTCTTATATGTATGCATTATGATAGTCTTTAATTACATGATCACGTTCTGTGTTTTTCCATAGCACCTCTGCCCTATTCAGTGCAAAGGATGAACTGTGCTCATTTAATGAGCAGTTACTCAGTGTTTTGTTTTATCTTCATTAAGCAAAATGTGGCCTGAGGCCTTATTTACTGCTTACTATTCAAATCCTGTTCTGAAGACGGAATTGTTAATTTTCTCATGGGCTTTTCTATGGCACTCATCACAATAGTGTCTGAGTGCTTCACAAACATTAATTAATTAATTTTCACAACACTTCTGTGAGGCAAGAGGGTATTCTTATCTGCATTTTTCAGGTGGGGAACAGACACAGAGGGAGATTAAGGTGAAAAATGCCTACTAATCTTCACTAATCCCCTTCACATAACACAAGAACCTGGGTCATCCAATGAAGTTAATAGGCAGCAAGTTTCCAACAAACAAAAGGAAGTACTTCAACACATAACACACAGTTAACCTGTGGGACTTGTTGCCTTGGGATATTGTGAAGACCAGAAGTATAAATGGGTTCAAAAAAAATTAGATAAATTCATGGAGGATAGGTCCCTCAGTGACTATTAGCTAACGTGGTCGGGCACAACCCTGTGCACCAGGTAACCCTAAACCTCTAACTGCCAGAAACTGTGCTACAGGGGATGGATCACTCAAAATTGCCCTGTTCTCTCTGAAGCATCTGTCACCGACCACTATCAGAATCAGGATGCTAGGCTCGATGGGCCATTGGTCTGACCCAGCATGGCTGCTGCTACGTTCTTAATTTTGGGAGCCCAATTTGAGATGAGTAGGACCTGATTTTTTCAGTGTGCTTAGCATTTTATATGTTCAAAAACCAACTCCCACTGATGTTATTTGCAGCTGTGAATTTTTTGCACTTCTGCAAATCAGACTCCAGGGTCTCAAGTCAGGCACCCAGAAAATGAGGTACACGTAATTAGTGACCATCTGTGAAAAGTTTGATGTAAGCGACTTGCTGGCATCACACAGGAACTCTGTAGCAGAAAGAGACAGAATTCAGTTATCCAGTGCTGCATTTAACTGTTTTAACCACATACCATCCCTCCTCTTACTGTAATCCATCCCCCTCATTCACCTTCCAACTTCTGCAACAAATGAAGCAGGGGTCCTGCAGACAACAAATCCTTTTACTACATAACCTTGAGTCATCACCAGAGCAGGTCCATCCTGTGAACCAAATGAGACAGAGGTCTTGTGGAAAGAGAACGTTCGATCATGTAATGAAAGACTCTATCATAATGCATATGCACAAGGTATAAATTAAGGTAACATTAGCACCTTGATTCTGGTATTTCCTTGCTCTGGAGGGCTTATCTTTGTAACCTTGATAATGATACTTTAACATCGTTTTTTGTGTGTAATTTCTGAAGTTTGAAAAAAAAAAAGAAAACCAAAAAAAAAATTGTATGGCATGGTATCACGTTGTCACCCCATGGGTCATCAGGAGAGTTGGAAACTTCAGATCCACCACACTGATTTTCTTCTTGAGGTAAGGAAGTAACTGATCGCACTAGTAGGTTATCATCCTTTATGTGGACCATCATTAGAGGGGAGGATGAGACACAAGCTTTTCCAGAGAATTTCACAAATATTTCATGACTGCAGAGCAGTGGTGAGGCTCAGGAATCTTGGGTTCCATTCCAGACTCTGCCCCATCTCCTGCAACTTGTCCCTGTCCCACTCCTGGCTCTTTGTGCCATTCCCATTATCCTCACCTACCAAATCCCAATCTCTCTTCCTTAGGCTTCTAATCCCAGTCCAAGTTTCTGCCTTTGGTCTCACTGTCTGCTATCCCAACCACTCTGTCTCTTCCCTTCCCCATACCCAGTCCCAATCTCCTCACCTAGCCAATCCCAATTCCCCCATCCCACCGCAAGTCTTTGTCCCCGGCCTCCTTGACCATCCTGTCCCAGTTGTCCCCTCCTAACTCCTCATCCAATCCCTCTCTTCCCTCCTCTTCCATTGGTTTCCAGTCTCTCTCTCTGGGCCCTTCATCCAGCCTCTTTCCCTGCCCACACATCCCATCCCCAGTTCCTCCTCATAGTCTCCTCCTCTTGGATTCTCATTCCCAGTCTCCCACAATTCCCACTCACAGTTTCTCCCTATCCCCCAACTCCAGTCCTAGTCTCACGAGATTCCTTTTCTCATTCTACTCCTTTCTCTCCCATGTTGTCTGGCTTTTCTCCCTTCTGCATTCAAAATCTGGCAGCTTCATTCTTCATGCTAAATGGGCAGCAGGGGCGGGGCCTGGCTCTTTGCTCTTAGTTCCAGTGCCCAACCCCATCCCAGCTCGGAGCAGCCATTATTAAGAAAATCTGGCTTTGGCCCTGTAACGCTGGGCTGGAGCATGTTCTGTCGTTCTGAGAAAATGGTGTGTACAGCATCCAGTCTCAGGTAGGAGTCGGGAAGGGAAGGAGCACAGTATGAAATGTGATTGTTCAAAGGTTGATAACTTGGCCAAATTTGGGGCAGATTTTCACAGGCCCAGCAGAAAGCACATGGCTGACGCAGAGGCCACTCCCTGCCAAATGTCAAGTCCTTGTTCTGAAGCATGAGAGCACTAGAGCTGTTCAAAGGAAAGGCCTGAGGAATCTTTTAACATGGGCAAAAGCCTTGGGCGGGAGGTGGGCTTCAAAGCCTGAGCTCCAACCCAAACTGCAACCTGAAAGCACTGTCTACATAACTATGTTTGGAGCATTAGCACGAGCCCCACTGCTCCAAGTCAGTCAAGCAGGGCTGGGAAGCTCACTCCCACGGGCTGTGTAGACGCCTCCTAAGAGTTCAAGTGGCTTGAAAGGATACAGTGAGTTAGTGGCACAGGTGAGACTAGGATCTGAGAATATCGAGCTCTTGACTGGTGTGTGCGGTCCGTTGTATTATATTGCCTCTTAAAACGAGGGAAACCCCTTCTGTCAGGCCTACCATTAGTGAGTGAAATACTGGAATGCCTGGAATCAATTAAGAGTCCCCATTCTGGTGGCCTGAATTGCTGTGTGTTATGCCCATTTCTCTAGTGAGAGCCATCCTGTGGTGGTCTTGGTCAATGGACAGCAACTCTGCCAGCTGAATCAACACTTAGACACTTAGCTATACTGAGCTTACTAAAAGTATCACTTTCTCTCGCTGTACATTTTTCAACTTTTGTATTGCTGATGCCGCAAAGTCCATTTTTCAGCAAAATACCTGCTGCCTTTTAAAATTTCAGTTACTGTACAAAGACCGAACACTTCTCATCGTGCAAGCACTGACAATGCTGTGCTTGACTGACGTGGGTGCAAATTTTCAGATATGTGAACCTAGAGAAATTATTTGAACAGGCTAATATACAATTATTTCCTTGGATATCTAATTACCTATTTATTTACTAGGCTCCGAGTTAATTTAAAAGCTGCAGTAAGATTAGCTACAAGCTTTTGCTTGCAATAAGCTGGCTAATTCTCTGGCTGTAACTAAGATACCACAGGGATGTTTGCATTGCTCTACTGCTAATATTGAATTCTGTGACTTCATCAAAATCAATAATACAGCTGTGTTTCGCATTGCTCTAATGCTTTGTTAGTACATGGCTGTATTCCTTGAAGGCTTTTGAGAGCTAAAGAAGCCTTTGGCTAAAGAAAGCGCATCTCCTAATACTTGGTACTGGATCTCCTTAAATATTCTCTGGAGTTCCAGCGCTGTGTAGTCTGATATCTCTTGAAGAGACAAAGCGGAAGGAGGGTTTTGGTGAGACATCATGAGACAAAAATGTTTAAATTTTCTGTTTCTTGAGTGATTGCGTTGCTGGCAGGCATACATTTTCAGTGCTTGAAATGCCAATAACCATCATGTCTCTTTTCTGGGTGTATGGATTGTGATGCTTTTATTTACTAAATCTGCAAAGAGTTTGACAGATATGTTAGCTCTTGTTATATGCTGACTCTATTTTAATTTCTTCTGGATCAAAGACATATGTAATATCAGAGCCACTTAGGAACCCTGATATTACTACACTTCTTAAGTTTACATCTCTCTAAGCTTTCTGTCCTATGTGACAGCATATTATCTAATCTATGGCACATACATCCCTTGGAAAGCATCACTGTTTTTCCATTCCTTTCTACCTCAAGATGTGCAGAGAACTTTCTCTCCTTGTGCTGCACACCTAAGGCAGTATACATCAAGGTGATTCAAGTGAGCTTGAAGGCCAAATGTGTTCCACATACTTGTGTAATACAGGGGCAGATTCTTTGCTGCACTCAGCATATGCTGGGCATGACAGTGTTTGGAGTCCTAACAGACTCCCGGATTCTCACTCCTGACCCAAGCACAGATTAGACCAAACCTGGAGCTGCTCAAACTTTTGCCAGCTGGCTACGATCACCCTAGGGACTATGTGCTTGCTGGTGATTGCTGGAGCGCACCATGCTTCAGCTGCTCCCGTCCCCTCTCTGAAATGCTCCTTGCACCAATAGCTGAAGGGAAGGAGGCATTGGAGGTAACACCACCTCTCTAGTCTCGCATGGGGCTTCCTTTGTACCTGGTGACTTACAAGTGGTTTCTGCTCTCTGTGCACCTCTTCAGGTGCAAAAGGGAGTGAATCAGGGCAGAGAATCTGCCCCATAGATCTTAGCTGCGCTAATTTTTTATGTAAAGTTGTGGCCTGTCGCATATATGATTATAGGCCCCAGCATGCAATTCCCCACATTGATCTAGGTAGCCAGACTTGGATACCGCAAGGTCAGCCTCTGTATCAGAGGTAGGCAGCTGCAGCACAATTCTTGTTTTGTCCTGCAAGTTAGGTGCAGTTCTTAGGCTCCTGGTAAGTTTGGATGCATCTGGTCTAAACAATTTAAAAAACTCCACCACCGTGGGCTAGCAGCATTGAAAAGAGTGCAGCTTTCCCCCAGTGAATTTACACTAACCGGAGACACTGTCATCAGCACTTGGCTTTAACTTCTAAGCCACAATAAGTAACTTTCTTTTCTAAAGCTCATCAATATCTTCAACAGCAAATAACTCTAGAAACTCTGTTTTTAATCTTTTCTGAAGATTCTAGCCAACCTTTAAGCAGCATCCATGTTTTTGCCCAAAGTGTATTCTAGTTAATTTCCCTTTAACTCCCACTGTTTCTGGATTCAGCGCATCAATGCCTTACACCAGTGTATGCACATCATAAGCTCAGCAGATCATTTAAAACTGAATCAGCTGTTCACCACTTTGTAACGGCCAAACAAGGGAAACCCTGTACACAGGGCTGGCTCCAGGCCCCAGCGCGCCAAGCGCGTGCTTGGGGCTGCATGCCGCGGGGGGTGCTCTGCCGGTTGCTGGGAGGGCGGCGGGCGGCTCCGGTGGACCTCCCGCAGGCTTGCCTGCGGAGGGTCCGCTGGTCCCGCGGCTCCGGTGGAGCATCTGCAGGCACGCCTGCGGGAGCTCCACCGGAGCCGCGGGACCAGCGAGCAGCAGAGCGCCTCCTGCGGCATACCGCCGTGCTTGGGGCGGCGAAATGGCTAGAGCTGGCCCTGCCTGTTCATTACACATACCTGCAAAAGAGAGACAAGTGGGTGAGGTAATATCTATTACTGGACCAACTTCTGTCAGTGAGGCACAAAACAGAACTCTCAACAACAGAGGTTGGTCCAATAAAAGTTATTACCTCACCCACCTTGTGTCTCTAATATCCTGGGACCAACGTGGGTACAACAACACTACATACAACACGCCTGCAAAGTCAGCTGCCCTGATTTTATTACTGCCTGCTCAACGAGAAGCCACCTGATGGGTAAAAATAGGGAGAAATGAAATACAGAGCAATTACAATAACAAACATTAAAGAAAGCCAGTTAACAGTGTTAATTTTCATCTACTACACACCTCCATAGCATTACTCCATGCTAATGAAATTCTTGAGATGAGACAGCATGAAGTGAAGGGAAAGAAAAGTTGTTCAGCATTCCAGGAACCTCTTTGTCCTTCCCAAAGCTGCTCCGTTCCATTTCTCCCCCTAGGAAGTTACCTTCAAGATCAGATTGAATAGTTCGAGGAGATGTGGGAATTTATAATCTCTTAGGCATCCTTAAAAGCTGTTGAGATCTAACAGCCTTAGAGTTATATACACCTTTAGTGTCAAGCTAGCCTAGTCATGAAAATAGAAAGAGGTACTTGTTCTGGCGAACTACTTCTCTTTTCTGTTGGAGTATTCGGTGTTTGTCTCCATTCATGAGCTGTCCCCTTTGCATGCGTTTAGTGTATTTCTTTTCTATATTTTTCTGTACTCAGTCATCATGCTCATCCCAGGAGAAGCTGCACCAGCTGCCCTTTCAGCCAACGGCAGATGAACTTCATTTCCTGACAAAGCATTTCAGCACTGAGAGCATCACTGACGAGGAAGGACGTCATTCTCCAGCCATGCGGCCACGATCTCGCAGTCTCAGGTGAGCTTTAAATTCCACTCCTTGAATCTGAGACGTTGTTGTGCATTGCCCTTCAGCAGTGTGTTTCAGTTGTAACGATAGTAATATGGAATTAGAGTTTTCTGCCGATTTCATAGTTATTTTAACCAACACCACTCCAGCCGCACACTCTCAAGAGTGGATACAGTTATTTTCTTGAGATTTAACATTCAGGATTTAAAGTGGATAAATACTTTGTCCATTTGTACCATTATACTCTCAGATGATGAGCTACAAGTGTCACAGATTAAATTTGCTAATTTCACTACTACTTGTGTGAATTTTGTTCGCAAGTGTTTCTCCTGTTACTGAATTTTGCTCCCTTGATGGTAGGAAACTGTTGCATTGTTGGAAGAGGATGTCAGCACCAAATCTACTTGAATTGATGTGAAAACCGTTAGTGCTAGACATTAATAGACAAATTATTTCTCATTGGATTAAGAGAGATATTGAACATTGTTACTCCTAGCCAGAAAACCAGTATATCTTGGTGTAAAGATGTGCTCTACTAGGACCACAGCTGCCTCTGTAGATTGTCGGAGACAGATTCCTATTGCAGAGATGTGCAAATCAACAAGGTAGAATTCTGTCCATGTTTTTACTAAGCATTACTCTGGACTGGGCCTCATGCTGTGATGCTCAGTTTGATAATGCAGTCCTACAGTCCATTTTTGCCGATAAGGGCACGATTTTCTAATCTTCTATAAGTGAGACTGCACAGAGGCCATCGAAGAAGAATGAAAAGTTAGTTACTGGTAACTTATTCTTCAAGAGTTGCCTCTGCATTCACGCTGCTCACCCACCTTCCCCTCTGCCTTAAGAGGTCTTTCTGTTTCAGGACTCTGCAGGCTAGGGAGAAGAAACTGAGGTGGTCGAGTGGATGCATTCTCTTATGTAAATAGAGCTCATGAAATCATAGCATGAGAGTACTCCTGCACCCTGCAGCAGACATGGCTTTTTTTATGCAGTTCCATAGTTCGTTGCTAGACCCTGAAGTGTGACTGCACAGAGGTAACTCTCAAAGAACAACGGTTACCAATAAGTAACCCTTTATTTTTCTTATTAATGCATTCTGATTATTGGAAGGGAACATAGAAATTGTCCACCAGACCAGACTAGTGGTTCACCTAGTACAGTACTTGTCTCAAAATTCAGTCCTGCAGAATTCTGAGCTCACTAACCTAACCCAGAAAAGCACTTCAGCATACGCTCAATTTTAAGCATGTGAGTGGTCTCATTGACTTATCACCTTGTAGGATCAAGACTTCAGATAGTGACCAGTACCACATGTTTCAGAAGAACGTACAAGAAACCCTACGGCCAACAGTATAGCCATCCTATAGGGAAAATGTCTTCTTATCCTCACTGTCACTAAGTAGTTGGCTTATGCCCTGATGCATGAGGGCTTATATCTCTTATGAAAGTATAGTTTTATCATATTGAAAGTAACTTTGGAAGTGTTTATATATATATATAGAGAGAGAGAGAGAGAGGGCAAACTTTTCTGAACCATATTAAATTCTTGGTCTTGGTGATATTTCACGGCAGTGAGTTCCATAGGTTAATCATGCATTGTATTTGATAAAAAGGGAACATTTTAAAAAATGCCTTTCAATTTCACTGACCATCCCCTGGCTCCCCTGTGATGAGAAAAGGTAAAATTGGGTGTTCCTATTTGCCTTCCATACCATTCATTATTTTACCTCTACCGTGCCTTCTGTCTAAGCACAGCAATTTCAATCTTTCAATCTTTCTTTGCATGGAAAGCCTTCCCATGCTTTTAATCATTTCTATTGCCTTTGTCTGAACAATTTCTGTTTCTCCTATATCCTTTCTGAGATAAGTTGACCAAAACTTCTCCAGAAGACAATATTCAATTGATTTATTGTATTTTTTCATCCTGTTCTTTATATATCCTAACATTTTGTTTCCTTTCTTGACTGGTGTGCTGAATATTGAGCAGAGATTTTCTTTGATCTGACCACAAACCCCAAGTCTTTATCCTGAGTGGTTACAGTTAATTTAGTAGTTTTAGTTTCAGTAGTTAAAATGATTCCCTCCAATGGACATTACCTTATATTTGTCAATATTTATCTGCCATCCTGCTGGCCATTCATCTTATTTATTTAGATCACGCTAAAGTTTTTCAGTCCTCTCCAGTCTCGACTAGCCTAAATAACTGTCTAATCTGTAAACGTTTCCACCTCACTATTGATTCCCGTTTCTAGATTAATTAATACATTAAGAATCAGTGATCCTAGGGCCACACCACTGTTAATGTTTTGCCATGTTGAAAATTGACCACTTATTCTTACTCTGCTTTCTGTCTAATCTAAGACTGTACTTTACCTCTCACCCCATGACTACTTAGTTTTCATAAGTCACTTGTGACTTTGTCAAGGGCTTTTTGAAAATTCAGATAAATTTTTGTTGACTTCTTCCCCTTTGTCCAATATTTTGTTTATTTGCTCAAATAGTCTTAATATAGTTAAAAGGTCTGGTTTCAGTCCTAATGCAAATCTCTTGGAGAAAATGAATTAATTTTTGTTTCCTCAAATTTGTGTTAGAATCAGTTATTTTCTTTGCTAACAATCTTGACTTGTTAGAAGTAATATATTAAATCCTATTGCATGTTCATAAGAAACCAATAGCAGGGCAACAAAATGTTAGCCTGAATTGTGTTCCACAATCTGAAACCAGCTGCAAATAGTTTACATCCATGGACTAAAAATAATATGGGGCTTATGTAAAATAAATTCAATAAACATAAAAAAGTAACATGCCACATTTCATATAAATAATAATATGCTTATGGCAAATTCAGAAATGGGCTTGCAAAGCACTCTGCAAAAAACGCTCTGCATACACAGATTCGAGCCAGCCTTCCTGTTTGTTCCGAGAACTTTGAGCAGAAGTATTTCTGTGAAATAGCTGTAATCTAGAAAAGCTGATTTTTATTCTGACTTGCACTGAGGCATTCCTGGTATACCACTTTGCCTCAGAATTTCCTTACTCAGTGGTACCACAGAAATTGTCTGTTCAAACTGGAACAGAATTTACCAGCTGTCTGATTGTGATTATGCAGCAAGTGATCCTTAAATAAATATTCACGAGTAAGTCTTAAATTTCACATTTAATTTTCTGTACTTTTTTCCTTGCAATATACTCCCAACATCCTCTAAAATGTTACCTGGTCGTGGTCTTAGCTTAGTATTCTGTCTTCTTTCTCTGCCCTACTTTTGTTTTTTGCAGTGTGTGTATTTGATCATCCACAACAAAGGCGCAGAAACAGAGAGGTGTACAGTTAAGTTTGAAATATAACATGGCTTTCAAAAGCTATACACAGTAGGTCTATGAAATGCTACTGTGTCTTCTAGGCACTTGTATCCAGTGTCTCTGTTGTCTCTCTTTAACACTGCACTACTTGCTTTCTGTGAGTTTGAACATACAAGTGTTATGTGAATTCTCTAGATAATGTTCTTTCGTATAATCTTGTATGTTGGTAAAATTCACAATCTAGGGGACCAATCCTGCTCCTATTGACATGTCATTTGGTTATTGACTTCACAGGGAACATGTTCGAGCCTCAAGGGTTTAATTTTATACACATACGTCTCTGTGGATTTATAACATTCTCTTTGTTGCTGTTAAAATTATTTTTAGTATCAGTGACAAAAGATTAAGGCATATGTTTTTAATTGTTTGCCAAGCAGACTGAGTTTAGAAAGGTGGTGTTATTCATACATCCTCATTAGATCCCCTCTTCTTCGAAAGGGGTGAGACAGAAAAGATCACAGGTTTGAGCTCTTCTGCATTTTTCTAATAAATGCACCTGTCAAATTGAGAGAAAAATTACATATTAGGAAATATTTCGCTTTCATTTAGTCCCTTCTGCACTACAGTTTTCTAAGGCTTCATTTATTAATAGAAGAAGTGTCACTCCCTGGAGTAGCTGCATATTTGCTATTTTTCAATTTGTACAGATTCACGAATATGTATTTTGACAGGCAGAAATCCAGATACCTGTGTTGGCGAGATGTGCCACTTAAGGTTTGTTGGAATGTAATTTCACAAAGGGGGAAGTAAACTGAGGTAGTTTTTCATTCTGCTAGTGAGCTTAAGGGGACAGATATTATTCTCCTAATGTCTGCTCTGCTGAAATGGAAAACTCAGACAATAAACAAATCACCCCCCACTGACCCTCACAGAACACAGAGAAAAAAACCTCCTACCCTTCTATATTAAAATGTTATGCATGCACACGAAGTTTATCCCCACTCTGAAAGAAAATAATGCATTGCCTTGTGAAGCTTGACTTTCCAGTATTAAATGTGAAATTATATTATACAGTATATTTGACTAAAGCTTCTGCATCTCAAACAGATGCCGTGTCAATAGAAATATCAGAACTAACTTTATTCATGATATTAAAATTCCTTTACAATTCCCCCACGCTGAATTCAGTTATCTGAATGGTTCTGATTTTTCTTTTGGCTTGGTAATCTGTCTCCAAGGTGTTATAAAATAACCTGTTTTGTCTGCCTGATAACCTTTGGTTAATCAGTTATCTACATAATTACTTCTGTAGTTTCCCAGACTAAATCTCAACATAAAATGTTATAGTGCAATATATTACATCACAATCTTGCCATAGTGAATTAGGCATTTAATTTGACATGTTATATTGGGAGGATTTTGTTTTCAATGGTAATTTGGAAATTGATCAGACTTTATCACTGCTTTTTGTGTGCTCTGTCATTCTGGATAGTGAAAAGGCTATTCATCAGCAACTGCGCGGGAGGATGGGGGGAAGGGGTGGAGGTGTGTGTGGCAGGGAAGCTACCAGTGCATAAGAAAGTGAGAATTAAGAGGGGTTGAGGGGAGGAGCTTTCTTTTCTGGTAAAATAGAAAACTTTTGCAGAAGGGTTATAAATATACTGTTCCCAGGACAATGTTTTTGCCTTTAAATAGGTTTGCTACAGGATAGTATCTCTAATGCATGCAGAGTTTCAGATATATTTGTTCCTTTCAGAGAGACATATTTCACCCATCATAAGAAACTTTTAAATTATCTGTTTGAGTTGGTTCAGGCCAGAAATAATTTATCTTTTAACATAGAGAATATATATTTAGCAAGATGTATACTCTTAAAATCATAAAAACAAATAACCATGTAATGTGTTATAATGGGCATTACAGTTTATTTTGAAAATAAAAACAATGGAACCAGAAAAATGAAGCCATAGCATGCTGCAGGCAATCAGGTAACTACGTGTGTAATTAATTTGTATGTGCATTACTTCATTCAGCCTTTGGCTCCTCTTAACCATGGAATGAGTCATAGCATTACATACCAACATCAGATGTGATGAAATGAGATGCAACAAATCTTTTGAATGTAATCCAGCTGTAATACAGACTTAGCTTCTGTCAGGATTTAGTGTCTTGTTTTTCAGTGTCTTCAAGAAGCTACCTTGTGAAAGTGTATTGCATACATTGTGTAATATGTCTGCCATGTTGAAAGGGGACATTGTAAAGTGAAGAAAGACACTAGGAGCTATGACGTTATTCACACCAAATTATATATATATTTTTATTAACATCACTCCGTGGATAATAAAAATATATATATAATTTGATGTGAATAACGTCATAGCTCCTAGTATCTTTCTTCACTTTACAATGTCCCCTTTCAACATGGCAGACTCTGGAGGGAACTGAGCTCTCCTCCTTCAGGGTCTCCGAATGTTGCTAAGGAGGGCTAAATGAAAATGCGCGGGAATGCAGGAAATATGGAGGACCACACTACTGGGAACAGTAAAACAGTTACAATTGGATTTGTAAGCCTATGCATCAGTTTTAAATGTCAGTATATTTGATGTTGTCTTTACTTTGAAAAGAATGTGGGTTCTTAATTGATGTTAAAATTCTAGTGAAGACAAGGCAGTTTGTAGTTTTCGACCTGCTAACTCTTGTGAAAACTACAAATTGTCTTCTCTTCAGGTGGATTTTAACCTGAGTTAAGATCATTCCTTTTTTTCCGTAGGGAAGACAAGCCTATGATGGCCATATCTGATCTAAGCAGCACACTCACAATGGCTGTTTGGGGTTGTTTTTTTTACCGTCAATGTGAAAGTTATAAATTATGAATATATTTTTTTCCCTTCAGTCCTGGTCGTTCCCCAATTTCCTTTGACAGCGAAATAGTAATGATGAATCATGTGTACAAAGAAAGGTTTCCAAAGGTAAGGACCTATATTTTGAACAATTTATTCAGTGAAAGTATTAAACAACACCATTTAGAATTAATTCATAAGCACTTACTTGAGAGAGATCCAGTTGCTTACATATGGTTTCTAAGCAGCGTAGTTTGTTCAGAGTTTGCAGACATACTCATCCTCTGTTTTTCACTTTAATCTCACAATTGAGAAAACAGAATTAATGTTTAGAGGACTGCTGATGGAATACTTTAAAAAGCATCCTGGTGAGCAATTACTATTGATGTTTCATATTTCCTGAATTCCTCTTCCCTTTCCCTATTTATTTACAAGGAATATGCATGAAGATAGGAACTTTTTTGCTAAGTGCTCTTGCTCCCATTGCTTAATCCTGATCTGAAATAATCACCTTTGTTTTGTTACATCGCAGCTGATTATGGTCAATGTCCCTGAGCACTCGGCAGCAATCTTGACCTTAATTCTTCTTCAAGATCCTTGCATTCTGTGACACTCCTGTAATAAATTTAATACTGTGATTCCCATTCTGTGTGCACAGCACAGGGGGATACAGAATCAGAGTTGAGGTTTCTATGGACCCTTAACACTGAATGTTTTGACTTTCAGAAACTTGGATTTTTTACTACAAGATTCTAATTGTGTTTAAGTTAATTTACATGTCATTACAACCAGAACTCTTGGTGGTATTTTTTTTTCCTGTGAATTCTGATATCACTGTGCTTTCTTGAACAGTCATATATTTTGGCAATGAAAAAGTGTATCAGTTAGCATCCTATCTGTTCACATTTACATGTCAAGATAGCAAAGTTCAAGTAAGTTTGTCTTCTTTTTATTCTTCGCTTTTAGGCCACAGCACAGATGGAGGAACGGCTGGCTGAGTTTATTGCTTCTAATGCTCCAGAGAACGTGCTGCAATTAGCAGATGGGGTCCTAAGCTTCATTTATCATCAGGTTATTGAGCTGTCCAGAGACTGCCTGGATAAATCACGTGAAGGACTTATTACTTCCCGGTACTTTTATGAGCTGCAGGAGAACTTAGAGAAACTCCTACAGGATGTAAGTCCGCTCAGAAAATATATAATATGTTGCTTTGATTAAACCTTCAACAATAAATAAAACCTTGAGTTTAGGGAGAGCCAATGGGTAGGACACCAGGTGGGGAGTTAGGAGACCAGTTTTAATATCCGAGTCTGCCACTGACGTACCAGGTATATTTGGGCAAATCACTTTACCCCTGTACTCCAATTTTACAAAAATCAAGAAATGTACATGAATGAGTTGGTAGAGACTTCACCCTTCAGTGAAAATTGGGCTCAACCAGATAAAAGAAATTGCTTTACTTTCATGTACTTTAAGAATTCGAATGACTTATTAATGAGGATAGTGCCTTGAAGGAATAAAAACGTCATAGTTTATTGTGTTACTATAAAAAAATTTTTTACAAAGGATTTTCAAAAGTTGAACTTTATTCATTTTGTTTTTAGTTCTGCATTGTATTTTGTAGCATTCAAAGTATTAACAAAAACACAGGAGGGCACAAATTTTAATACATGTTGATTGCACTTCAACTATTCAAACAAAACCACTTTTTCCTATAAAATAAAAGAAATATTTGATAAAAATGTCCCTAGAAGGTAATGTTTGTATGTCAGTTTAAATCCCTGCTTTACCTATATGTAAACTGGACTGGAATTCTTCTGATGAATTTTGATGGAGAGAATAAATTATAGGGATCAAAAGGATATGCCACAGCTGTCATGTTAGGTTTGTCAATAGTGCTATTTGTTACCATAGTATAGGTTTTGGCTTGGGAAAAACTTTCTTACTTTTGCTTCTTGGTTAGGGAGCAGTTGAGCTGGAATATTATGGAGGTGATGATGCCTATAGCCTCTATGTCTTGGAAGATCACAGGTATTGCCAAGTGATGTAAGAAGGGAGAGATGAGCTAAGTTAGTTGAAATAAAATTAGTTTATTCCCTGTGTTGGGTTTTGTATATGTTCTGTGGAGCTGCATACATATTTCCCTGAGCAGTTTGCAGCTCCCGTGGTGTGAATTCTGGCAATTTGTACACCGTTGCCATTCTTTCCAGGTAATGGCACTGTACATGAGAAAATGGTATGAAGATTAAAAAGCTGTGCAAAATACTAGGAAATCTTACTCATATTACCTAAAATGTTTAGCAATCTCCTTTTGAAGACAGAGCTCCTCTTGATGTGTGCTGTAATTACTTGGGAGAGAAAACTCAAATTTGTCTTCATAAAGATCTTCCATTATAAAGAGGAGAATTCTGACAACACAAGAGTCTAAGGGGATGCCTGGTGACGGTATCTGTGAGGTTTTTTAAAATGTCACTTATATGTTAGAACTAACTACTATGAACATAACATTTCAGTGGTACATTGATTTTTATACTGATCTTAAATATCCTGTTGTTTATCTTGTATTTTGCTTACACAGTTTAATCTAACTCATACTTTTTTCAGTTCATGTTTCTTCTCTTAGGAGTATGAATTAATTACTAGGAAGTGCATTGTTGTTAAAGCCCTCAGAGATAACCTTGTGACATTTGCAAGTAACGACAGTTAACCTTTTTTTTTGTTGTTGAGGACTTAGCAGAGCGGAGGAGTGTTTTAATTATTTATTGGCAAGTGAATTTGTAGCATTCATGAAAGCGACAGTGAAGACTAGTTCATAAATGGTCTAGACAGTATTTGGTCCTGCCGTGAGGGCAGGGGACTGGACTCGATGACCTCTCAAGGTCCCTTCCAGTCCTAGAGTCTATGAGTCTATGAAATACCATCCAGGAATGCCACTTCCAGTGAGTTCTCCTTCCTAGAGCTATGTGGCTGGATTGTCATGAAAAGGGTTCCCAGACACCATCTGAGATGCTTATGTGTTTGGAAGTTTAGTTCAGCACAAAAGTAGGATGTGTCTTTATGTTCCAGGGCAAGTATCACGAATTTCAATAGCAAACACAGGTTTCACTGCAATCACAGCTCGTCTTGGTGTGGTATTGTTTGCACGCTGTTGGCTCCATCACACGGAGCCCTGGATATGATCAGATGAGCCCACCTCCACATGAGCTCTCTAGCCCTTCGTGTGCATCTGAATGAGTCTAGAACTGGTGGACTTACAGAAACTTGTGTTGCTTTATCCCTGTGTCAGGCTGCCCCTCAGGCAGTGTCAGAATGACAAGACTGATAACCCACAGTGGAAAAAGCCGACCAGTCTGTAGAATGGAGGGGTTGTATCTCACCAAAGAAGTTGTCCAGGAGTGATGGTCTTTAAAAGGAAATGTGAAAATTAGACTAGACTAGAAATGTGAGCAGCACAAGCTTCCAGTGCAAGCCAAGCAACACCTCAGTGTGGGTCTAGTTAGACAATGCAACCATGGCTCTTTAGAGAAACTTACAAGGAGGCACAAGAAGCAAAGATGTCACTGAAGAGTTGCACCTACTGATGACTTCTGTGGAAAAAATATCTGTCAACCACTCGCATAGCTCAGGACCTAAGCGATGAGACAGAGGGCTAACAGGCAACAGATATACACATGAAAATGGGAACTCAATTTCAGTTTCAGAAGCTATGTCTCTGGTAGGTAAATCCACAGCTGAGTTCAGACACGGCACTCAATAGAGCAGAACTTTATAATGCCAAGTGCAACAAAATTGATGAGGGGTATGGAATGGCTTCCGTATGAGGAGAGATTAATAAGAGGGACTTTTCAGCTTGGAAAAGAGATGGCTAAGGGGAGATATGATTGAGGTCTGTAAAATCATGACTGGTGTAGAGAAAGTAGATAAGGAAGTGTTGCTTACTACTTCTCATAACACAAGAACTAGAGGTCACCAAATGAAATTAATAGGCAGCAGGTTTAAAACAAATTAAAGGAAGTATTTCTTCACACAGCGCACAGTCAACCTGTGAAACTCCTTGCCAGCGGATGTTGTGAAGGTCTAGCACCATAACAGGGTTCAAAAAAGAACTAGATAAATTCATGGAGGATAGGTCCATCAATGGCTTTTAGCCAGGATGGGCAAGAATGGTATCCCTAGCCTCTGTTTGCCGGAAGCTGGGAATGAGCAACTGGGGATAGATCACTTGATGATTACCTGTTCTCTTCATTTCCTCTGGGGCACATGGAACTGGCCACTGTCAGAAGACAGGATACTGGGCTAGCAGGACCTTTGGTCTGACCCAGTAGGGTCATTCTTATGTTTATATATTTCCACACCTGTCCTGTTATAGGCAGAGTGTTCCAAAAGATAGGTAAGATCCCAGGAGAAGCAAGCCTAAGGGGAAAAACAGTTAAAAGAGTTGGCAGTTTTTCAGAGAGAAATTATTAAATACACAATAGCAAACTATCCCAATGAGTAGGAAAGATAGGAAGTATTGCAAAAGACCACTGTGGCTTAACCAAGAAATCTTCGGTGATCTGAAACTCAAAAAGAGTCCTACAAAAAGTGGAAACTAGGTCAAATTACCAAGGATGAATATAAACAAATAACACAAGTATGTAGAGACAAAATTAGAAAGGCCAAGGCACAAAAAGAAATTAAATAGCTGGAGACATAAAAGGTAACAAGAAAACAATTTACAAATACATTAGCAGCAAGAGGAAGACCAGGAACAGGTTAGGCCCATTATTCAGTGAGTGAGTGGGAGGGCGGGGGGAACAATAACAGAAAATGTGAAAATGGCAGAAGTGCTAAATGACTTTTTTGTTTCAGTTTTCACCAAAAAGATTAGTAGCGATTGGACATATAACATAGTGAATGCCAGTGAAAATGAGGTAGGATCAGAGGCTAAAATACGGAAAGAACAACTTAAAAATTACTTAGACAAGTTAGATGTCTTTAAGTCTGCTGATGAAATACTCAAGGAGCAGACTGAGGAGATATCTGAGCCATTGGCAATTATGTTTGAAAAGTCATAGAAGGCGGGAGAGGTTCCAGAGGACTGGAAAAGGGCAAATATAGTGCCACTCTATTAAAAGGGAAATAAGGACAACCCAGGGAATTACAGATGAGTCAGTGTAACTTCGGTACCTGGAAAGATAATGGAGAACATAATTAAGCAATCAATTTGCAGACACCTAGATTAGAAGATAGTGAGATAAGTAACAGTCAACAGGGATTTTTCAAGAACAAATCATGTCAAACCAACCTAATAGCTTTCTTTGACAGAGTAACAAGCCTTGTGGATGGGGAGAAGTGGTAGATATGATATATCTTAACTTTGGTAAGGCTTTTGATACTATCTCACATGATCGCCTCATAAACTAAGGAAATACAGCCTAGATCAGTGGTTCTTAACATATTTATCATTATGGGCCTCATCCATTACTACTTGTATGGCCCTGAGGATGTCAGGTGGGCCACAGCTGTGTACTGATTGGTCCGCAAGCGGCCCATAGGCCACAGGTTGAGAACCACTGGCCTAGATGAAGCTACTATAAGGTGGATGCATAACTAGTTGGAAAATCATTCCCAGTGAGTAGTTATGAGTGGTTCACATTCAAGATGAAAGGGCATATTGAGTGGGAATCAGTTCTGGGTCCAGTTCTGTTCATCTTCATCAATGGTTTAGATAATGATACAGAGAGTACACTTATAAAGTTTACAAATGATGCCAAGCAGGAAGGAGTTGCAAGTGCTGTGGAGGATAGGATTAAAATTCAAAATGATCTGGACAAACTGGAGAAACGGCGCAAAGTAAATAGGATGAAATTGAATAAGGACAAATGCAAAGTACTCCACAGATACACGTGTATATCAGTTGCACACATACAAAATGGGGAATGACTGCCTAGGAAGGAGTACTGTGGAAAGGGATGTGGGGATCATAGTGGACCACAAGCTAAATATAAGTCAACAGTAATACACTATTGCAAGAAAAGCAAACATAATTCTGGGATGTATAATGAGAGTTTTGTAAGCAAGACACAAGAAGTAATTCTTTTGGTCTACTCCACGCTAATCAGGAACTGGAGTATTGTGTCCAGTTCTGGGTGCCACATTTCAGGAAAAATGTGGACAAATTGGAGAAAGTCCAGAAAAGAGCAACAAAAATGATTAAAGGTCTAGAAACATGACTTATGAGGGAAGATGAAAAAAATTGGTTTTGTTTAGTCTGGAGAAGAGAAGACTGAGAGGGGACATGATAACTGTTTTTAAGTACATAAAAGGTTCTTACAAGGAAGAGGGAGAAAAAAATGTACTTAACCTTTGAGGATAGGGCAAGAAGTAATGGACTTGAATTGCAGGAAGGGAGGTTTAGGCTGGACATTAGGAAAAACTTCCTAACTGTCAGAGTGGTTAAGCACTGGAATAAATTGCCTACGGCGGTTGTGGAATCTCCTTCATCGGAGATTTTAAAGAGCAGGTTAGACAAACACCTGTCAGGGATGATTCAGAAAATACTTAGTTCTGCCATGAGTGCAAGGGACTGAACTAGATGACCTCTCAAGATCCGCTCCAGTCATACAATTCTGTGATTCTGTGATAGCCAGGTTCTCAAGGAATTGTATCATGATGACTGCAGAGTGGCTGAGGTTCTGCTGGTATCCTAGAGCTGGTGAACTTGTTAATGTATGCATTATTTCACTTCCCAGTAGCTGTGATTTCTGAATCAGGGACTGGTTATTCCTAAAGGTGCTGCTTCAGGTTTATGCTTTAGCTCTTGAAAGGGATAACCTCAAGAGAGAGGTCTTTGCAGACAAGTTGTCATAGCCAGGATGTATTCTTTCAAACAGTCAACCTCCATGAAGAAGTATTACTACTACTGCCACTGCCACCACCTTCTCATCTTAATTTTATTGTAGTAGCACTAAGGGCTTGTCTACAGTACCGCACGGGGTCACTCTAAGATACGCAACTTCAACTATGTGACAAGTGTAGCTGAAGTCAGCATACTTGGATCTACTTACTGTGGTGTCTTCACTGTGGTAAGTTGACAGCTGACGCTCTTCCGTTGACTCTGCTTGCGCTCATTGTTCTGGTGGAGTACCAGAGTCAATAGGCAAGCACTCAGCGGTTGATTTATCGCATCTATACTAGATGTGATAAATCGACCCCTGCTGGATTGATTGCTGCCCGCTGATCCGGCGGGTAGTGTGGACAAGCCCTAGAAGAGCCAATCGTAGACCAGGACCCTATGTGAGAGTATAGAAACCTTTGCTGTCTGATGTTTTAAACCAAATATCAATCCTACACTTTTCTTGGCAAGAGATACCCTGTCATACTCAAATGGTGGACTGGACTTGGGAATTAATGCCATAACTTATCAACCCTTTGGCAATGGTAGTATTCTGCAGTGATAAAGGCAACGTGCCACTCAGAGTTCAGCGAGATATCGATAGATTTCACAAGGCAGTTCATAGAATCCAAGGCCAGACGGGACCACTGTGATCATATAACTCTGATCTCTCATATAACACAGGCCACGGACCTTCCCCCAAAAAATTCCTAGAGCATATCTTTTAGAAAAACATCCAGTCTTGATTTTAAAATTGCGAGTTGATAATTGAAACCAAATATCAAATCTCTTGTACCTCTTGAGGGACTTAAACATGGTCTGGAATGCTCTCACTGGCCTAGTTTTTAAGCTGTTTAAAAGGATATCTCTTCATTGACTATCAAAGTACTATTTCTGGTGGCCTGCTGCTGTGCTTGGGATATCTGGAATGCAGAATAATCTCCCAAGGAAAGTGGTGAAGTTCCATCAGTTGGGTCTTTTAAGCCTAGACCTGACAAATACATTTGAAAATGTTCGGTGGAAAACAACCTAGCATTGTCAGGGAGAGGGATTGAATGATGTAATAGGTTCTTTCCATCTCTGTCTTCTCTAATTGAATGAGACTATTTTTTATATTTAGATGGGGTTTTTTAATGGTGAATTTAAAAGCTCTTATGAAAACAAAACCCATCCTTTACTATAACATTTGAGAGGACATTCCTAGGGTTCCCTTCTAGCAACAGCACTGCGGAGGAAATGGAAGGCAGCCTAGCTCCTGCAGTCAGCTGGGCACGAGGGTCATGATCCAGCACTCCCCACCTGCCTAATTCTGAGGTAGTTGGGGAAAAAAAAGAGTAGAAAGAAAGATCAGGACAAACTCTCTCCTCCCCCCAGCAAAAAACAAAAAAAACCCACCCTCCTCTTGGAGTGAGGGAGCAGACGGCCATGCCCCTGTCTCCACAAAGTGATTGATTGGCAGACAGAGATCATGTTTGAGGCAAGCACATAGACTCATAGACTCTAGGACTGGAAGGGACCTCGAGAGGTCATCGAGTCCAGTCCCCTGCCCTCATGGCAGGACCAAATACTGTCTAGACCATCCCTAATAGACATTTATCTAACCTACTCTTAAATATCTCCAGAGATGGAGATTCCACAACTTCCCTAGGCAATCTATTCCAGTGTCTAACTACCCTGACAGTTAGGAACTTTTTCCTAATGTCCAACCTAAATCTCCCTTGCTGCAGTTTAAGCCCATTGCTTCTTGTTCTATCATTGGGGGATAAGGTGAACAAGTTTTCTCCCTCCTCCTGATGACACCCTTTTAGATATCTGAAAACTGCTATCATGTCCCCTCTCAGTCTTCTCTTTTCCAAACTAAACAAACCCAGTTCCTTCAGCCTTCCTTCATAGGTCATGTTCTCAAGACCTTTAATCATTCTTGTTGCTCTTCTCTGGACCCTCTCCAATTTCTCCACATCTTTCTTGAAATGCGGTGCCCAGAACTGGACACAATACTCCAGTTGAGGCCTAACCAGCACAGAGTAAAGCGGAAGAATGACTTCTCGTGTCTTGTTTACAACACACCTGTTAATGCATCCCAGAATCATGTTTGCTTTTTTTGCAACAGTATCACACTGTTGACTCATATTAAGCTTGTGGTCCACTATGACCCCTAGATCTCTTTCTGCCATACTCCTTCCTAGACAGTCTCTTCCCATTCTGTATGTGTGAAACTGATTGTTCCTTCCTAAGTGGAGCACTTTGCATTTATCTTTATTGAACTTCATCCTGTTTACCTCAGACCATTTCTCCAACTTGTCCAGATCATTTTGAATTTTGACCCTGTCCTCCAAAGCAGTTGCAATCCCTCCCAGTTTGGTATCGTCCGCAAACTTAATAAGCGTACTTTCTATGCCAACATCTAAATCGTTGATGAAGATATTGAACAGAACCGGTCCCAAAACAGACCCCTGCGGAACCCCACTTGTTATACCTTTCCAGCAGGATTGGGAGCCATTAACAACTACCCTCTGAGTACGGTTATCCAGCCAGTTATGCACCCACCTTATAGTAGCCCCATCTAAATTGTACTTTCCTAGCTTATCTATAAGAATATCATGCGAGACTGTATCAAATGCCTTACTAAAGTCTAGGTATATCACATCCACCGCTTCTCCCTTATCCACAAGGCTCGTTATCCTATCAAAGAACGCTATCAGATTAGTTTGACACGATTTGTTCTTTACAAATCTATGCTGGCTATTCCCTATCACCTTATCACCTTCCAAGTGTTTGCAGATGATTTCTTTGATTACCTGCTCCATTATCTTCCCTGGCACAGAAGTTAAACTAACTGGTCTGTAGTTTCCTGGGTTGTTTTTATTTCCCTTTTTATAGATGGGCACTATATTTGCCCCCTTCCAGTCTTCTGGAATCTCCCCTGTCTCCCATGATTTCCCAAAGATAATAGCTAGAGGCTCAGATACCTCTTCTATTAACTCCTTGAGTATTCTAGGATGCATTTCATCAGGCCCTGGTGACTCGCAGGCATCTAACTTTTCTAAGTGATTTTTTACTTGCTCTTTTTTTATTTTCTCTTCTAAACCTACCCTCTTCCCGTAAGCATTCACTATACTAGACATTCCTTCAGACTTCTCAGTGAAGACCGAAACAAAGAAGTCATTAAGCATCTCTGCCATTTCCAAGTCTCCCGTTACTGTTTCCCCCTCCTCATTGAGCAGTGGGCCTACCCTGTCCTTGGTCTTCCTCTTGCTTCTAATGTATTGATAAAAAGTCTTCTTGTTTCCCTTTATTCCCATAGTTAGTTTGAGTTCATTTTGTGCCTTTGCTTTTCTAATCTTGCCTCTGCATTCCTGTGTTATTTGCCTATATTCATCCTTCGTGATCTGACCTAGTTTCCATTTTTTATATGACGCCTTTTTATTTTGTAGGTCACGCAAGATCTCAAGGGTAAGCCAAGATGGTCTTTTGCCACATTTTCTATCTTTCCTAACCATCGGAATAACTTGCTTTTGGGCCCTTAATAGTGTCCCTTTGAAAAACTGCCAACTTTCCTCAGTTGTTTTTCCCCTCAGTCTTAATTCCCATGGGACCTTACCTATCAGCTCTCTGAGCTTACCAAAATCCGCCTTCCTGAAATCCATTGTCTCTATTCTGCTGTACTCCCTTCTACCCTTCCTTAGAATTGCAAATTCTATGATTTCATGATCACTTTCACCCAAGCTTCCTTCTACTTTCAAATTCTCAACAAGTTCCTCCCTATTTGTTAAAATCAAGTCCAGAACAGCTTCCCCCCAGTAGCTTTTTCAACTTTCTGAAATAAAAAGTTGTCTGCAATGCAGTCCAAGAACTTATTGGATAGTCTGTGCCCCGCGGTGTTATTTTCCCAACATATATCTGGATAGTTGAAGTCCCCCATCACCACCAAATCTTGGGCTTTGGATGATTTTGTTAGTTGTTTGAAAAAAGCCTCATCCACCTCTTCCACCTGATTAGGTGGCCTATAGTAGACTCCCAGCACGACATCATCTGTGTTTTTTACCCCTTTTAGCCTAACCCAGAGACTCTCCACACTTCCATCTCCTATGTCCATCTCCACCTCAGTCCAAGTGTGTACATTTTTAATATATAAGGCAACCCCTCCTCCCTTTTTCCCCTGTCTATCCTTCCTGAGCAAACTATACCCATCCACACCAACATTCCAGTCGTATGTATTATCCCACCAAGTTTCAGTAATGCCAACAATGTCATAGTTGTATTTATTTATTAGCACTTCCAGTTCTTCCTGCTTATTACCCATACTTCTTGCATTTGTATATAGGCATCTAAGATACTGGTTTGATCTTGCCTCCCAGCTTTGCCCTGACCCTCCTTCCTCTCTGCCATTATAGCCCGTGCTCCGTCCTGTTTCCAACCCATCTCCCAGGTCTTGTTCCCCACTTACCTGTGGGTTTTGCTCACCTGTCCCCGTCAAACCTAGTTTAAAGCCCTCCTTACTAGGTTAGCCAGTCTGTGCGCAAATAAGGCCTTTCCCCTCTTCGAAAGGTGAACGCCATCTGTTCCTAGCAGTCCTTCCTCGAATAGCATCCCATGGTCGAGGAAGCCAAAGCCCTCCTGGCGACACCATCTTCGCAGCCAGGCATTCACATATCCTTGCAATACCTCAGATTTCAAGGAGCAGCAGGGAGAACTATAATCAGCTTTGCTGTCTCTAGACACTGCCCACCTGGGCTTCGAATTCTCACACAAACAGATTTTCTCCTCCCTAGTAGAGCAGCCCTTTGCTGTATTGTCAAAGTTTCGGGCTGAGTCTGACCTTTTCCTCTCCCCACCTTCAAGCTCACCCTGAGATCTGGGGTGGTCGACCCTGCCCTGGCAGAAGAGAGTGGCTGTCAGACACATCTCCCATTTCTTCCCTTTATCCCATGAGTGATGCTTCCAAAAGAGCCTTCCCCTTTACCTCTCTCGCCAAGCACAAGGAGAGCTGACATTGAACTGTTACTGTGTAAGGTACAGCAATCATCTCCACTCTTCTACAGTAACTGACAGTCAGGAGCTGCCCTGCCCCCTCTCTGTTAGCTTCTTCCGCAGGGTCAGGGTGGGACAGGCGAGTCGATTCTTCTTAATTGATTTTCTTAAATTAACTCTAGCCCATCCGTTAGCTAAAGGAGAAAAGAGGACAAGAACAGGGAGAGATAAGATTGGTTCCCTCGGTGCTAGCATAATAATAATAATAGTACTGCCTGGAGGTTGACTGTTTGCAAGAATGCATGCTGGTTCCGATGACTTGTCGCCAAGGACCTCTTTCTTGAGGTATCCCTTTCAAGAGCTGAGGCATAAACCAGAAGCAAGATGCTTCCTTTAGGAGGGAAAAGACTGAAAGGGAATAGTGGGAGAGGACAAGGAGGTTAGAGAGAAGCTGAGAGAACACCAGACATTTTTCTTTCCACCTCTCTTCCTCTTGCTTTACTCTCTCCTCTCATTCCTGTGTCTTCTCTTTTTCGTTGCTTTTTGAATGCGTATGAATCCCTTTTTTCCCTGCCTTTTCTTTTCCGTTCTCCCTTAGATGCTCTCCAAACTATGAAGGGACACATTCAGGATATTTCAGATTAAATGCAAAGCCATGTCACTGTGATTTCTTTCAGAGACAGAACTGAGCTACTAACGTGAGAATACGTCAAGACATCGGTTACTATGTTTAGACCGTGAGCTCTTGGGAGCAGGGTACTCACCTTTGGTTAGTTTTTAAGATGCTCTGCACATTTATAGCACTATATACAAATAATAGATACAATGAGGGCTATTATAAATTGCACTCACTGCTGCTGTATGGAGCAGTCTATGCAATATAGTCCATTGTTTATCTACAGTATTTGCATAAACTGTGGTAGCATCAGGGAACCAAATGTCTTTATCACAGAACAAGGAAATTAGTCTGCAGAAGGTCAGTGTATGGTATGTAGTTTAGCAAAATCTGTTCTTTTAAAGGAAGAATATTTTAAAGGATAAAGTACATTTAAAACAAAACCCTGGATAATCAGATTTTTTTTAAAGCCGGAATTTCAAGTTATAGGGAAAAGAAAATATTAAACTTTAATGAAAATGGTGCATATTAAGGACGGTTCAAATTGTACAAAAACTTCATCATAAAGCAAAGAAAAAGTACAATATGAAGAATCAAATATTCAGACATAGCTGACTTGGAAATAGCTATAGAAAACTTAGAGGCACTTACATACTAGATCTTGTTATAAAATACCAAAATGTTACCATGGCAAATAAGATTAATTCACTTGTATATAAGTATAAAGTGTCATATTTTAGCCAAGAAGTATTTGGTTTATTAAATAATTGGATTTATCAGGTGGACTTCCTGAAGTAGGCATGAATTCAAAATAATTTTTTAGGCATAACTTTCATGAGAAGCTTAAAGTTTGAAGTCAGAATATTAGAAAATAAAGTAAAAGCCTTCTTATATGGATCCGTAGTATTGATTTATTTATCTTTTACCTCATGAAACAAAGTAGAAACAGAGTTCAGAACAAAAGATTAGTCAGTTACTGCGCTGACGCAATGACTAACCAGATAAAATGAGTTGAATTGGCAATATTGTATATTTACACAATTAGTCAGATTTTCTGATGGAAAGAAAGATGAGGGATATACAGGTGTATCTGTAAATGAAACAAAGAAAAAGGGGCCTTATTACGGTTATATTATGCTGATTTTATGTTGCCCACTTGAAAATTGGAATTGCTTTCTTAATTAATGCATAAGTGAAATGTATTGGTTCTTGGCACTGCAGCTCTGCTGTTTTGGTTGGTATCAGTATATTAGCTCAATTACAGTGTTGTGACTTGCATATTCCAGTCATTGGTCCTGCTGAACCCCAGGGGAGGACGGTGATTTTAATTTCATGCCTCAGTGGCTAGAGTTAGTGACGGATGGGTCTTTCAGATAAGGGAATCGCTTGTAAATTACCCATCTCTACCTCCTATACATGTGTCACTGGAAATAGCTTGGTGTGTACAGGAATGGCATCAGCCTCCACCCGTAACCCCTACGCTCCCCTCCCCTCAAGAAAAACAAAACAAAAACCCTGAAATGACACCAGCAACCTTCAGACAAGCATGTCGTCATTGAGAACTGCTAATTAGATGGCATGCATCATACCAAGGCGCATGGTAGAAGCAAGCAGTTGTTTGGTATATAAGCCTGTGATTTTGAGATACTATAACTGGGGCAGATTGTAAACAAGATATCTGTAGAGATGTCTGGACTATCCTGTGAGAGAAGGAAACCAGAAGAAGCAATTTTACTGAGGATCTTGGAACAACAGCACTGTGCAGAGATTATGGCTGAGTGGCTCTTACAAGTTGTGTTTGATTTTTGTAATCCTGTAGTTCTCAATTTTTTTTTAGCCTTTCTTTATCATTTGACAGACATGAGTTAGTGTTTCATTTTCAGAACAGAACATCTGATTGAATCAGTTATATTTTTAAGAATATTTTGTCTGTGTCCTCTCAGTGACTTAGAAAGGATGAAAACAATACAGCTAGATTTATAAAAATAAATTGCCTTTGACAATATAAATATCGATGCATAAGGATAAATCGGTTTTTCTACATGATTTACTTTATCTGGATGTAAATTGACATTCCATTTGCATGGCTCTTGTATCAGAAATAATACACTGTGGTTAATGTTTTAGTTATTTAAATATAGATAACCTATGATGATCTATAAAAAAAAATTCTTTTGAATATGAAGACACTGAAATTTTATCCAAAATTCATGCTTTGTCTCGTTACTTTAACTGGGTGTTGTACTGTGGCGCACAGAGGAGAGAATACAAAGTGTCCCCTGTTAGATAATTGTCTGTTTGCTATTTAGTAATTAGCTTTGAAATACATTCTATTAAAAATCTGTCAAGTAGTTATGGGTTTCAAAATGTTATTCTCTGTGACTTTCATTTGTAATATACCCACAAAGCATCTCCTGTGTTCTCTTTGGTTGACCTATCAGTAGTTCTATAGATAAGTCCTTTTGTTCTAGATTAAAATTCTAACACTGTATTCTCACATAACCTGTTAAACAATAACCTATTCCAGATTAAGCAATATCTTATTTTCCAAAGGAAAAAGCTTTAGTAAGAAATTGTGAGAACATACCTTTTAAAAATTGTACTTTATGGTTTTTCAGTTCAGAATCCAGGTTTCCCTGTGCTTTTACCCTTCCTTAGTGACTACCAATGCTGTCTGTTTTCTCAAACGTGTATGGATTTTTTATTTTTGTTTTAATGAGCACTATTAAATGAACCTCTGTTTCTTGCCACCTGAATCCTTGTTGATAAAATATCATGCCTGCAGGCAACTAAAAGCTCGGAGGTAATGTGTGTCACCCAGCCAGTTCAGGACTCTGTTTCTGTGGCTGGGCTAAAGCAGAATATATAGTCTACGAGATCTTAGTGGTAGTTTGTCAGTTTATTTTAAATACCTTTGGAGAACTGGAGCGTGGCAGTCCCTTATCAGCCTGCAGAGTGAAGTATTATTTACATGTGCTTTGGATCTTGTGCTGTAGCCATTCTAGGACAGAGCAAGCAAGAAGGAAAATGGTCTTTTTGTACCTCTCAGAATCTGTTTTCATATTTTCTAGGCATTAGTTTAGTTGCTTTCTTTCTTATAAAAAGAAAAGGAAAACCTTGATGAAACTAAGCATTGAGTTTATAGTGGAATGGCAAAAACCTATTGTCCTAAAGGAATAACATTTGTCAACAGTAAATGTATTTTCTATGTACTTTGTGTTCTCCTTCTGTGCACTGTACATCAGGTATTAACAATTTGATTGGCAGAATAAGAAGAATGAAATCGGGAAAAAAATACACGTTAAGATCTTCCATAATAAGTAGAAAATAAATGCGAAACTGTAGAAATAAACTTTAAAACTTTACATTTAAATATACATCATTCTCTAGAATTCAGCACCCTGGAAAGGAAAACAGTTCCAGTGATAACATCTAATAGTTAGACTAGAAATCTTTGTTTAAATTAAAAAGCCACCATGGCTAAGGGAGATTTTCAGGTAACTCATAACAAAAAAGGCCTCTAGCATATTCATTGCTTGAAAAAGGGAATTAGTTATACAGGAAAAGCTGTATATGATTTGGCAACACAGGGTGAGCTTTGTTAATTGCTTAGCCTGACTCAGTCAAGCCTTCACTGCTGAATTATGGTTACAAAGCTGATTGCTCTAGATTTAGTGTTTGATGATTCACTGTTTGAACAATAACGTGATGTTTTGCTCTCCGCAGGCCCACGAGCGATCGGAGAGCTCGGAGGTGGCTTTTGTTACCCAGCTCGTGAAAAAGCTGATGATCATCATTGCACGGCCGGCTCGACTGCTTGAGTGCCTGGTAAGCACAATCCTCAGAAGAAAGTGTGTCTGCTTTGAAGTGCCTGGTTGGGTACACAAGACAGTAAGAAGAACCAATTCTTACAGGGAAAATAAGTTTTTGAAAAAATAGGTCCAAATCCAAAACAAGGACACACAGGGCCTCTCTGGAAGTGTGGAGCCCTTAAAGTGGGTATAAATTGCTAGAGCAGCTTAAAGGATCTAGCCTACTTAAAGGATCCTTCATGTAAATGAGAATTGGACTCTGAGGGTATGTCTACACAGCAAAGAAAAACCTGTGACTGGCCCCTGTCAGCTGACTCGGCCTCGGGCTGCAGGACAGTTTCATTGTTGTGTAGACTTCCAGGCTTGGGCTGGAGCCTGAACTGTGGGATCCTCTCCCCCCCCTCCCCCCCAGGGTCGTAGAGCCCAGACCCAGAAGTGTACACAGCAATGAAACAGCCCTGTGACCCAAGTCAACTGGCATGCTGCGCTGGGTCTTTCTTTGCTATGTAGACATACTTTGATTTTTTTTTTTAAATTGTCATTTTCTGACATGGAACTACATGTGTGCAGGTGGGAACAATCTAAAGGAGTCTGTGAGCAAGATTAAATTCTGTACAGAACAACCTGAATATATTGAAGAGCAAGTCTTATATTTCTTTCTTAAACTACCCACTCAGAGTAGTCAGAGGACATAGTTTTACACTTAGTTCTGGACAGTAGGAACAAAGAATGCAGGTCATACCTGCAGAATGGGGACTCAGTATCTTGAAAAGCAGTGACTCTGAAAAGGATTTCGGGATCATAGTGGGCAGACAGCTGAACATGAGCTGCCAGTGTAATATTGTGGGGAAAAGGGCTAATATGATCCATGGATGTACAAAAAGGGGAGTGGGGAGGTGATTTTATTTCTGTAGCTGACATTGAGTGAGATTGATATTGGAATACTATGCTGTGTTCAAACATCAAACAAAGAGATGCTGAAAAATTGGAGGGAGTACAGACAAGAGCCACCAAAATGACTCGGGTTGACGAAAATGCCGTTCAATGACTGACTTAAGGAGCTCAATCTGTTCAGCTTATTAAAAAGATCAAGAGCTGGTTTTATTGTGGTATATGGATACCTCTGTGGAGAGAAAATACAAGGGATTTAAAGACTCTTTAATCTAGCAGAAAAATAGAGAATAAAAATCAGCGGCGTTGATGCCAAAATATTCAAATGAGAAATAAAGCATATATACTTCACAGTGAGGATGATTAACAGTTGAAACAAACAACCTGAAGTGATGGATTGTCCATCTCAGTTCAAATCCAGACTTGGATGCCTGTCTGGAAGAGATGCTTTAGTGAGACATGTTATTGGGCTCAATACAGGGCTAGTCACTGGATGAAATTATCTGGCTCTGTATTTCACAGGAGGTTAGATTAGATGCTTTAACACAGGGGTGGCCAATCTGCGGCTCCGGAGCCACATGCGGCTCTTCAGAAGTTTATATGCGGCTCCTTGTATAGGCACCGACTCTAGGGCTGGAGCTACAGGTGCCAACTTTCCAGTGTGCCAGGGGGTGCTCACTGCTCAGGCCCTGCCCCCTCCTCTGAGCCTGCTATGCCTTTGCTCCTCACCCTCTGAATCTCCTACACGCCACGAAATAGCTGATTGGGAGGAGCAGGGAGGAAGGGGGAGGCGCTGATCGGCACAACTACTGGTGGGTGAGAGGCACGGGGAGCAGCGTGGGGGAGCTGAGGGGAGGCTGCTGATGTATTACTGTGGCTCTTTGGCAATGTACATTGGTAAATTCTCGCTCCTTCTCAGGCTCAGGTTGGCCACCCCTGCTCCAATGGGCCCTTCTGGCCTTGGAATCTATCGAGCTGAGTTAAGCTGCCTCTTTTTCAGGCATTATTGCAGCTAGATAAATTTCGGTATGATTGTGCTTAGAGAGGCAGTGGCAGGGCTCATGTAAGAAGCAAACTTTCAGCAGTTAATATGAGATTTGTACCAACAAGGAGTGAGTTTCAGTGTGTGAGCGGTTGGAAGACAAACTAGCTGTGTGAAGCTTTTCTCGTAAGGTGGACAGCTCAGTGCAACAAGCCTTTTTCTTGTGTTTTGTTTGTTTGGTTTTTGCAAGGAGGAAAATTGACAACAGAATATATGTTTGTATTTTAATCTAGCTGAGCTTACTTGAGAGTATAAGGCAGTTATTTACAGCATTGAGTCTTTCAACTGAGTGAATTTTCAAAGCAGTCGTATTGAGAGATTGTCATTAATTTTAACAATTTACTTGAAAATCTTCCCCACAAGTTGAAATTGGGATTGAAAAAGCAAAACTAAACTGAAATAGATTGCTGTGACTCTCGTGGTGCTTACCTTGCTTAATACTGAAATTGAGACGTGTCACTAGAATAGCATGTCACCTTAGAAGGGTAAGAGCATTTGCCAAAGTTTAATGCCATCTCTGTAGTGTGGTGTTCCTCTTGGAAGCACTTCCTAAATCATACGTGCCGTTAGCTGCAAATTAATGTATCAAGAGGTTCCTGTGCTAGCTGCCGCTCCTGTCCTCCTGAGACAAGCATGGGAGCAGGTGGAGGCAATAGTGCCTCTGAGATTTGAGTAATGAACTCCAAAGCTTGTAATGACAGCCCTGGAAACAAAGTGGCAAGACTCCAAAGTATATAAATACTGTACAGTTCTCTAGTTTAGTATTCTCTGTGTTTTTAAAGCACTCTGTCTACCTAACCATTTTAAAAAAGTTATTTATCCTATTCTATTGATCACAGTGCCATCAGTGCTAGTGTTCCATCTGATACTGTGTATGGGAGCAAGAGTATCCTAACAGACGGCTTTCGATTGTAATAGCTTGGCTGTCAGTTTTCTCTTACACTTCGGAGCATGTGAATTCACCCGTTTTTATAACTTCACCTTTAGTTTTGCTGTGCTTTCATCAGACCAGATGTGCTGTTAAATGGTACAAAATGTACTAAAATTTTTTCATATGAAACAAATGTTATATCCAGCCACTCATATGACTCCTGCTTCTTCAATATAAAATGAAATGACTGAGCATGTAGGTCAGGTGAGGAAATTGGAGTAATGGGTGTAAAGGGTTTTAATTGTTTTCTACAGTTTTGGTTATTTAATGTTTAAGTCTTACCTACCAGACTGTAAAATGCATATAGTTTATTAAGGGCTGAGCATTTGGGCTTTGAAGGCGGCAATTTGGGCTCTCAGGGAAATACGTTAAGTAGACACTTTTTTCAAATGCGTGTTATTTACTAATGAGACCGTCTCTTGGGGAAAATGTGCAATTTAACAGTGGTTTTTGACAGTGGTATTATATTGCAGACTGGAACACTGCTGCAGAAGGCTATTCCATTCAGTTATGTAAAACTACATTTAGAGGATCTCTTAAAAGTATTTTCGACTAAAAAGATTAGTTCAGCTCTATTGATTCCACCTCTCTTCCCTGTTCCTTCTTCCATCCTTTCCTTGTCTGTTAACTTTAACTATTATCTATCCACTGGCTGCTTTCTCTCTCCCAGCAAGTAGGTCAGTCTTATCTTGAAAAAAAAAATCCTTCCCTACCTCCCACTCCACCTGCCCCCTAGTCTTTTCCTACTACTTGCCTGTGTCTGGGCCTCACAGTGCATAGACACTATGGCTACATTTGGAATTTCAAAGCGCTGCCGCGGCAGCGCTGCGAAGTGTGAGTGTAGTCAGAGCAGCAGCGCTGGGAGAGATCTCTCCCAGCGCTGCATGTAAACCACATCCCTTACGGGTGTAGCGTGCAGCGCTGGGAGCCGCGCTCCCAGCGCTGCTGCCCTGATTACACTGATGCTTTACAGCGCTGTATCTTGCAGCGCTCAGGGGGGTGTTTTTTCACACCCCAGTTGCAGCGCTGTAAAGTGTGAGTGTAGCCAAGCCCATTTGTCTCCACCAACTCTCCCTCTGATCTAGTTCCTGTCTGCTGCTCTTCCTAAGATCACTAATGACTTCTTCCTACCCAAGTCAGAGGCACTTCTCACCTCCTTCACTCGCTGCTGCCTTTGGCAATATTGCCTATTATTTGGTTAGTGCTGACTTTGAGCTGGTCACTGAATGGATTGTACAACAAAGTGGTGGTCTTTGCTCCAAGGTGCTAACAATTTTCAAAGCACCCTTTTCCTCCTCCACTTTCTCTCCTCTCTTGGTTTTTCTGATTGTATTTATTTTTGGGTTTTGGGATTTGTTTGATTTTTTGGGTCATCTCCTGTCTTGCTAACCATTTTTTCAGGTAAATTGTGCTGTTTGATGCCAGTCACTGATCCACTGTACAAAACAATTACTTGGTTCAAAATAATTTGGTAGTCTCTGCACAGGAGTCCAGCACTGCTAAACAATGAGTTTTGCAGATCAGAGTTAAAGGTACTTTAGCAACACTTTCTTAGCTGAAGCATGTGCATCCTGTCTGACCTATCAAGTGGTCCTAGTCACCGCTGACAGGTTAATAGTTTAGAGAAGTTTGACAAACAGAAACGAAATCTTCTGTGATACTAAAATTCGTAACTGCATGCAACATGGTTTGAAGCAAGATTAGTGCCTTCGTAGAATGTTTTGTTCAGCTAATTAAGTTTGATGGGAGCTTGCTGTTGAGTTGCTTAATTCATCTTTTTACCACGCTGAGATGGCAGAAAACTTCACGTGGTTCCTCACCTCAAAACTTCTGTTTCTATAGTGTACATCATGGATTGTAACAACATAAGAACTTGGGGCAAGCTAAATATTTGAGGTATCATGACCTACTGCATAAATCCTCTACTGCCAACTTTTGTTTTATAAAATGTTTTCTTACCATCTCTGTTATCTCTGTTCATTGGCAAGGCCAGCTGATCTGAGCATATGGCCATCCGGCACTGTCTCTGAATACATCTAATGGTTTACATTTTTCTAGAGTAGGAGGCCGTGTTCATCATGTTGATGTACTTGTGACTGAAGGTGTTTTGCAGCATCATTGGGCCTTGGAATCAGTTTTGGATATATTTGAGCAGGCTAGATGTTAAAGCTTAACAATAACCGTGCCTTTCCTCTCCTTCTCTGTGGGCAATAAAACAACAACAAATTCTCTTTTAATTTTGGAATCAAATCACTCAGATCTCTGGTCTTACTCTTTCACTTTAGGAGTTTGATCCTGAAGAGTTCTACCATCTGTTAGAAGCTGCCGAAGGTCATGCCAAGGAAGGGCAAGGAATTAAATGCGACATTCCTCGTTACATTATCAGCCAGCTGGGCCTTACCCGGGATCCCCTGGAGGGTGAGAACTTTTTACTTTGCATCCTTTGGGCTAAAAGCCTTTCCAAATATCAAATATGAGCCATCTTCACTGGTCGCTCTGTTAAATGAGAATTTTTTTCCCTTTAATTCACATGCCCCTTTTTTATCTCGTCCTCTATTGCTGTTCTCGAAATTTAAACTGTCCTTTCCCCTTCTAATTACCTGTTACTTTCTGTGTTACTTTTTAACCATTTATGCTCTGGTGTTTGACAGTGAAACTAGACTGCTCAGTTCTGTTTTTGTTTGTAATGTGCTGTTTATAGCAGATCCACTTGATGATTCAAAGGCACTGCCAAATGCTCCGTTGTTGAGTTTTCCTGCACAATACAGGAATGTTTAAGATCAAAATTTTCATTGAAATTTCAAGAACAGTACTTTAAATTGAATTCTGATTAGGTTTTGTTAGCCTTTATTAAAAAAAAAGCCAAAAACTGAACCTGACTTTTGGATTGTACATTGACATTGTCCTTTGAATACTGTTATATTTTACTACTTCTCTGCCAGCTCAGACAATCTATTTGTTTTATTTTTACTGTTGCATTTGCTCAGAAAGTCTGGTTCTTTAGAATGTTTCCTGGCGTTCTGCAATATTCTCCATGAGATTAGTGGGTGTGTGCAGTGAAAAGCCCTGTTACGAGTAAAACCCACTGGACATATAGCAGAATTCTCCTTTGCCACACTTAATGTTCTTTCCTGCTCCATGGAACAGTCATATTTCTGGATTAATTAATCTGTTCTAAGCACTCTGTGGTGAAATCCCTGAGGTGTGGAGTAGCCATAAAAAGGCCCAATTTGCAGCACAACCAGCACAGTTCCATTACACAGAGGGACCTCATGAGGGCATTCCAAAGCCCCCCACCATGAATGCCGCAAAGCCATAGAGTCTGTGTGTAGGTGCAGGGAAGTAGCAGAGTCATTGTCTGAGTGGATCAGTTGGCCACAATCCCTGCATTTTGGACGGAGTAGTGCAGGAGTCTGCAGATGCTTCTTCACTGAAGAGACTGTATTAACAGACACAGACTGACCAGTTTGGAAGTTGGAGAGGAGTCTATTATCCTAGCTTTTGTGTTGGTCCTGCGAGGAGCAAAGTTTGTTTACTCAAGCTTTGCATGAGGGGCCAGGACTATTATCATTTTTGCAGCGTTAACAATATGTTCTCTGCTTTGCAAGGCAAAAAAGTACAGACAATTCCTGCCCAAGGAGCCTACAGTCTCGATGATAACCACAGGGGTGACAGGATGCAGTGGGAGAGACAGGAGAGAGAGGTTAGAGGCTGGGGAAGTTTGAGAGTGGGAAGGTGTTTTGTTCCCTTGTTGGGTAATTCAGAGCATTACAGACTGCAAAAGCGTTGCCATGTTGTATGAAGCATTTGTTAACCCTCCAATGAATAGTGTAGATATTCGGGTTTTTTTAATAGATATACTTAGAATGAGTATTTGTTAAATGTGATGTCAGTGAGTTATTACCATAAATTCATATGACAGGTATAGTCTATACTTCTGAGAGTTCATCCTGATCAGTGGTAGTCAACTTATTTATCATTGTGGACCGCTTATGCAGCTCTCTGTTCAGTGGGCCACATCCACACAATCTATATACTATTTGTTTGACCCTGAAGATGTCACGTGGGTCGCAGCTGTGTGCCGATCGGGCTGCAGGCAGGCTGCAGTTGAGAACCATGGATCTAGATGCAGAAGTTTATACTTCTAGTCCCCAAAAGGCATTTAATCATTTATGGTTTTTTTTGCTAACTTGAACCGTGTTTCAAAAAACCTGTTTTTGTAAAGGGAGATAATTTACAGTATATTTTATATATACAGACATTAAAAATATTGTATGTTATATTAACATTGGCAAATTTTTAAAAGATCTTGAAAATGTATTTGCTATCTCTTTTGTCAAAGCTTGAGAGAGTTCGTCAAATTATAGTGCCTTTTTTGGGTTAAATGTCAAGGATCCTTACTAATTGAGGATTATCATTATACTAGGGTACAAATAAAATGATCCAGACATTCTGGGCATCCTGGCCAGCCATCTCTGTCCAGCACATGCTCTTACTCTATCCCCTTCCCCATTCCTTAGGGGTGATCTGGAAGAGGCTGAGCAGGTCTGGCAGCCCCTCTAGACCTCAGTGTTCTACATGGTAAAATTCATGATTTTTCTAATATGCTCCTGGGCACAGAGCCCCAGAAAATCTAATCTTTGAAATCAGTGAGTTATTGCACAATTAAATATTTCATCTCCGTGTTTTTTTAACATCGTTTAATCTCTTTTCTTTTGAGATATTTATTGGCACAAATTTTGCTTCCATGCTTGTCTTAGCAACAATAAAACCTGCCACAGAGACTGGAAGTTGCCACAGAATTTGGCAGCAATTGAACTTTGGTTTTCTTTTTCTCTCGTGGAAACAGTTTTACCTTGATTTCTGCAATATTTGTCAGAATTGCAGAGTGACAGGCTGGCAAGTAACACCAGATGAACAGCTTTTTAGGAAAATGTTCACCAGAGGTTACTGAATGCAATTTAATTAATTGTATCTGTTGAAATCTGATATAAAGTGACGTTTCTGTTGATCCCTGTCAGGGAGGGAAAGAACCTTTCATTTACTTATTTCCTATAAAAAATTGTGCAAAGGTGTCAAGGTGCCTCATGTTCTTTCTGCAAAATGGAACTGTAGAAATGTCAGTGATTTTGTTATATCCATTTAGAGATTTCTTCTAGATACCAATACCCTTTCTAGCCTGTTGCCTTTTGGATGTGGGATTGATCCTGTGAGGTGCTTCACAACTCCTGAAAGGAACTTAGCATCCTAAACTCCCACTAACTTCCCCATGGTTTGAGGGTACTTGGTACATTGCAGAATTGGGTCAACTAGAGACAAGAAAATTTTTAGAAATCTAATTTCCATGCCCTAATGGGACGAGTATACCTGCACGCACTTAAATGTGCGGATGCACACTGCTTACCCTTAACAAATTGCTGATTTTGCTGGAGAAATACTAATAGCATTACCTTAATATTTGTATTTATTCCTTATCCTTATGGTAGGGAATATGTCGAATGCTACAAAATACTGAGGTAAGGATAATTGGTTGTTTTTGTATGAGGCATTACCTAAAACAACTGGCAAGATTTTAAAGGTGACTATTGTGTAATAGTATAACATTTTTGCAGGAAAGGAAGAAATGTGCTTTTCTAACATCTAAAATACTTCCTAAAATACTGTTTCTTTGCAATATAGAAACAGATTATATATTGAGACCGGTATAAATAGTCGTTCTTTGTTGTTTGCAGAAATGGCCCAGCTGAATAGCTATGACAGTCCAGACACTCCAGAAACAGATGATTCAGTTGAGGTAAAGAAGCAATGTACTTGTGCTGTCTACCTATATGTTCCCTAGAAAGAAACAGTCTAATACATTGATAAAAGATTTGTTAGGAAAACAGGATTATAATACAATGTATATAACAACACACTGAATATTTTTAACAACATATATTTGGTAAATGATTTAAAAATACTTTAAAAAGCTAACTTGCATGCTTCTAGCAACTGAGACAGAGCTCTGTAAATACAGTAAAGAAGTATTTAAAGATAACTGGGCAACTGATAGAGGCAAACAAATGTAGACAGGAATTATCAAGGTGCTTGTCAACGGGTTTTTTTTACAACCATTAATCAAAATAGGGCTAAGGAAAGAAATGTGTTGACATAGGTAAAGAATTTTGGGGAATGAATTTAGGTTCCCAAGACAAGGATTTACTAATGATTTGTTGGGAAAATGTAGCCATTTATCTCTCCAGGCTTCTTAGATCTGTAGGTTTCTCTCTGATTGTGTAACAAAAATGCCAATATATTTAAAAAATCTATTAGGGAAAGACCAGCTTTTTGGGCGGAGCAGGGAGGGAGCTCCAGGACTCCAAGGGATGCAAACTACATGTTGATGCGAGGTGGAATTTTCAAAAGTGCCTATGTGCTAGATTCTCCAAGGTACTTGGGCAGCTATATCCACCATTTATGTGCCATTGACATCCTTAAAACCACTGTTCAGCTGCCACCTAGCCCTACAGGTGCCCAAGTCCTCAAGGTGCCTAAATTTCCACCAGTCGGCACATGCAAAGCCACCTAAGCATTGATGGTGCCTCCACAGCTAACGAACTACTCAGAGCCCTGGCTGAAGCCAAAGCCTCAGCAGTGCTGAAAGGAGATTCTCAAACTAGACTTGCCCCTACCTGTCTGACCAGCAGAACCTGATCCCATAGGCATTCTCAGAGTCTACCCAAGACATGATACCTGTCACAAAACAATACAGGTCAGGAATTTGTGTGTGTGTGAATACATGTCTCCTTGCCTAATGGTTAGGGCACTCCGGGAGATGTGGATTCTAATCCCTGGTCCAGAACAGAGACTTGAATCCAGGTCTCCTGTATCCTTAGTGAATACCCTAACCACTGAGCTGTTGGGTATAATGACATTGGGGTCTCTCTCTTGTGAAAGATCTGGGTTTCAGCTTCAAGAGTGCAGGCTACCAGAGCGGCTGACCTGGCTTAGGTGCTGACTCCAGTAAAGGGGTTCACAGCTGAAAATCCCGAGCAGAGGGAGGTGCCTCTCTGTGGCCCATTAGTTAGGCACCTTTCCTCTGTATTTCACTCCTGGCTAGCTTAGGCAGCTCCCCGCTCCACTAGCTGGCTTCTGAGGCAGGTAACTCTCTCCATGTATTGAATGGGGAGCCTGGGTGCATAACTCAGGGCTGAGGATTGGATTCCGCTAGGTGGCAAGGCACCTCGGGGTTAAGCCTTGCAATACCTAAGTATTTTTGTAGATTTGGCCCTGAGTAATTTAGGAACATAAGTCCCACTGACTTCTAAATAATTTAGGAACTTTGAAAATCCCACTGCAGTCTACAGCATAAAGTAAATTATGCTTGTCTGTAGTATGACTGCATACAGTACAAAATGATCTGTGCTGGAAGTGTTCAATGAAAATGAGAGAATATAAACATGACTTGCCATTGCTGAGGAACTCAACGTTTCTCAGCTAATATCCTGATTAGTATAAGAATAAAACTAGGAGGACGGATGACCCTGGGACTCAGAAGATCTGGATTTTGTTCCGATTTCTGCCACAGACCTCCTCTGTAACTTTGAGCAAGTCACCTGATGTCTCTGCCTCAGTGTCTGTCAATTTTGAGCTCCTCAGGTGGAAGTAACTCAAAAAGCATAACATATATTGTTATTAGAAATAGTTCAGCTTCATCAATACTGTGGGTCCTGGCTGGCTATTGAGCATTATCAGAAAGTCAATGTGCAAAGGCTTCTCTGAGTTCCATAGTAGTTTAAAAAATAAATATCCTTCATTACACAACAGAAGGATATTAGAAGGCTACCAGAGAAGGGGAATGGATCTATAATCTTATAGAAATCAGAATGTAATGTATTTAATATGAAGAATTAAATAGAAGATTTCAGTATGATAGTGGTTTAAATGTGGCAGCCATTTCTAATATCATGTCAAGGGAAAGGAGTAAATATAAAATATATTATGCCACCAAATATTTGAGACACATACATACAGATCTTCCAGTTACAAAACAAACATTCCAGGAAAATAGTTTTGGGTTTTTTTCTGTAAATTCAGGACTAAAATTAAATGATTTTCATATTTTCTATGCAGCAGCTAATTTTTTGGAAGTACATTTTTTTAAAAGTAGGCTAGTTTCTGGTGAATTACAGAGAAAAAAACATCCCTTCTTGATTTTCAGAGTCGCGGGGCCCCTGTACAGTCAAAGAAAACTCCCTCTGAAGAGGACTTTGAGAACATTAAGCTAATCAGCAACGGGGCTTATGGGTAAGGTTTTCAGCTTGTGTCTAACATTTTGCTTTTCAAGAAGATGTTGCTGTCAAGCCACCTGATAAAGAATTAGGCCTTTCAGGCTATTATTCCTGATATGCCCATGCCAGCTGCTTGCTATATTACACTACAACTTTGACCTCAAGCCCTATTATGCTGTAACTTTTTCTTCTAAGTTCGCCTTCACGGTATGTGGATAAAATTAAACATACTCATATACGATACGTTAATGTGACATTTGAGAGGTTATAATTGAGGTATGACATGTTATCCAGGAAATTATCTTTATGAGGTATGGTGTCATGTAGTTTATGTTTTGTTTACATTATTCTTTCCTGTAAGAAATACTATATAATAATAAAACGCATTTGTTTGTTAGCACCACATACCCAGACATAAGTTCAACACTTATTAAAACTAGACATTAAAGTGTAATTGCACTGTGAAGTGTTGCTGTGTAAAAATTTCCTAATGTTTCATTGTATCTTAACAGATTTGCTCAGTTTACAAGTTAAAATTCCAACTGTCAGCTCCACCCAAAGAACCCATAGTTTAAAGTTTGAGATGACAAGTTTGATGTAATATACTTAGACTTCTGTAAGGCATTTGACTTAGTGCCACATGACACTCTGATTAAAAAACTAGACAGATATATTAAGGTAGTACACGTTAAATTGATTGAAAGCTGACTAACTGATAGGTCTCAAAATGTAATTGTAAAGAAGAAATCATCATCAAATGTGTGTTTCTAGAGGGATCCCACAGGAATAGGTCATTGGCCCTGCGCTATTTAACATTTTTATTATTGACCCGGAAGAAGACATAAAATCATCACTGATAAAGTTTGCCAATCACACACAGACTGGGGGAGTGGTATGTAATGAGAGGACAGGTCATCGATAAAGTAAGCTGGATTTCTTGGTAAGCAGGGGGCAAGCAAACAATGTGTTTTAATATGTCCAAATGTAAATATGTACCTCTAGGAATAAAGAATGTAGGCCATACTTACAGGATGGGTGACTATCCTGGGAAGCGGTAACTCTGAAAAAGATTCGATGGTCATCGTGGATAATCAGCTGAATAGGAGCTCCCAGTATGACTCTGTTGCCATCCTTGGATAAATAAATAGGAGAATCTTGCGTAGGAGTAGAGGGGTTATTTTACTTCTGTATTTGGCAGTTGTGCGACCACTGCTGGAAAACTGGTTCCAGTTCTGGTGTCCACCATTCAAGAAGGATGTTGATAAATTTGAGAGGTTTAGAGAAGAGCCAGGAGAATGATCGAAGGACTAGAAAACATGCTTTATAGGAGCTCAATCTATTTAGCTTAACAAAGAGAAGGTAAAGAGGTTATTGATTAGTCCAAAAACCTACATGGAAACAAGTATTTAATAATAGACTCTTCAGTCTAGCAGACAAAGGTATAACACAATCCACTGGCTGGAAGTTTCAGGCTAGAAACAAGATGTAATTTGTCAAAGGTGTGAGTAATTAACCATTTGAACAATGGACCAAGAGTGTACTGGATTCTCTATTATCGGCAATTTTTAAATTAAGTTTGGATGTTTTTCTAAAAGATCTGCTCTAGGAATTATTGTGGGGAAGTTCTCTGGCCTGTGTTATAGAGGAGATCTCAGATGAGATGATCTTGGTCCCGTCTGGCCTTGGAATCTGTGAATCTCTGAAACGCCATTTGGGTTCTTTCTGGCTGTGGCATCATAACCAGTGATATTCAGCAGACCAAATTCTACCCTCAGGTATATCTGTGCTGCCCCATTGATTTCAGTGGGACTTAAGCACTGTGCTTAAAGTTAAGCATGTGCTGGAGCACTTTGTTGAATTAAATGAAAATGTAATAAAAACGTATTTTAGTCAGTAAAGGAAAAAGGGGAGAGCAGATTGGAGAGCCAGTTGGTTAGATAAGAAAGTTCCATTTTTACAGTCACTTTTCCATGTAGACCCATGTTTTCAAGTACATCCTTCTAAAGATATGTTTACACTGCAGTTAAACCCCTGTGGCTGGCCCATGCCAGCTAGCTCAGGCTAAAGGGCTGTTTAATTGCAGTGTAGATGTTTGGGCAGGAGCCTGGGCTCTTCAACCCTGCAAGGTAGAAGGGTCCCAGAACTTGGGCTGCAGCCTATGCCTGAACACCTACATTGCAATGAAACAGCCCCTACGCCCAAGCTGCATGAGCCCAAGTCAGCTGGCATGGGCCAGACGCAGGTATCTAATTGTAGTGTAGACATACCCTAAAAGGCTAAAGGTGGTTTGCTCAAAGTCATATCCTTGCTATATGTACTATGTACTTTATCCAACTGATATGATACTATGTTAGATAGACTACAACAAGCCACTCCAGAGACAAGGGAGTAAGTATTGATTCAATAGAGCAAGCTAACTGAATGAAAACTTTATTTGCAAACTGTACTATGAATGTGCGGATAAAGATGTGCAGACAGATGGTAGAAATGAAAAGGATATTTTATCACAGGAAATCTTGCAGCATTATGTTGTTACAGCTAATCAAACTCTTTAACCTGTAGAGCTTGGAAGGAAGTTGCACTGATCCCATTCATTTTAGGTCATTTTTCAATTGACTGGTAATTGTAATAAATATTGAAATGATGAACAGTATGTTCCTCTACATATACGCAGGATTGTGTGCTACATTCTTCATTTATTGTCTGGACATTCAAAAATGCGACAGGAATGTGTGGTTTCTGGTGTAATCTCACAGGGCCCTAGTCTTATTTCTGACGGAGGAATTGCCATTTTAATTTTAGTATGCAAGAATCTCATAACGTTGCGAGAGCTTTCCTTGGTTAAGGCTAAGCTAGTCTCTCTGCTGAGAATGTTATGTATTTGGAGAAGCCTGTGAAGACCAGCCTTCCCCGTTTCTTACTCTGAGGAAAAGCATAGATTTCTTCTTCTGTAGCGACACTTGACATGACAGATGTTTTATGTAGTCATAGATAAACCTAGCAGGAGCCTATCAGTGTATGTGATGTAATGACCTGCAATCCATTGTTTCTGAAATGGTCCAAACTGAAGGTTGGAACCCTTTTGTTGTGTTCTAGGGCTGTGTATTTGGTGCGGCACAAGACTACCCGCCAGCGCTTTGCCATGAAGAAGATCAACAAACAGAACCTAATTTTGAGAAACCAGATCCAGCAGGCCTTTGTGGAGAGAGACATCCTGACCTTTGCTGAGAACCCCTTTGTAGTCAGTATGTTCTGCTCCTTCGAGACCAAACGCCACCTCTGCATGGTTATGGAGTATGTGGAAGGTATTTTTCTCAGGCTTGAAAAGTATCTGGTTATATTATTGATTGTTTATTGTTGAAACATGTTAATTTTGCAGAGTGGTAGTAATTATTGTATATATAACACCTTTCATACTGTATTATCACCAAGTGCTTTACAGATTGAGGTTGTAGGGTCACCTTCCATTGCCCTCTAGAATCAAATGTTGCAGCCAAAATAGGCTTAGATCGTATTCTCTAGATGTCACCTTGGTAGACCTTTCACATATGGGTCTGCCCACGCCAACACAGAAGAGGATCTCAGCCACCTCCAGAACACAATTTGTTCCTGGATACTATGAAGGATGATCCATGGGTCTGAACTCCATATGGTGGGGAGGGAGTGGAGATTGACTGAACCACATCGCAGAGATGAGTCAGAAAAGTCAGTCCAGCCTGGAGCTGTAGTACCTTTCAGGGGAAAATGCCCACTCTGTGGGTACCAATGGAGCTGCAGCTAACAGCTTGGCTGCAGTGGAGCTGTGCAAACACAGAGCCATGTGCAGGGAAGCTGCTGGGGGGCTAGAGACAGTGTGAAGGTCTCTGTAGGGGAATGACGGCAGAGGCATCCTAACAGGGAGCTCTCCTGGGGGTTCTACTATTGGAGGGGATGATCTGGCCCGTGATTTGGTTAGTATTAAGGTTAAAAAGATCCAGAACAGAAATGTTAAGGTCTGGTCAAGCAGTGGAGCATTTGTACAATAACAGGAAGCTGATGAAGAACATCTATGGGAGGGATAGCTCAGTGGTTTGAGCATTGGCCTGCTAAAACCAGGGTTTTGAGTTCAATCCTTGAGGGGGCCATTTAGGGATCTCCGGCAAAATCAGAACTTGGTCCTGCTAGTGAAGGCAGGGGGCTGGATTTGATGACCTGTCAGGGTCCCTTCCAGTTCTGTGAGTTAGGTATATCTCCATATAACTGTTTAGTTCCTGTTTTCTTCCACTTAATTTATTTAATTTGAATATTAGTTGGATTTGTTTTATAGGTTTATCTTACTGTAAATAATATATTTTCATTGGTGCGTAGAACTAATTTCCCATGCCCGGCTTCGGTGTTTGGGCTAGCTGAATAACTTCAAGATGTGAATTATGGCTATTGTGTTTCTGACAAATGAGTGAAGCTGAAGCAGAATTTATTGATTGACATGTTGACAAATTTAGAGTAAATGCTTATTTGCAAATAGAGAAGAGGATCATGTTAAATCTGTGATGCAACATTCTTTAAATAGCAAAAAGAAAAGAAATAATATAGCCACAAAGGCTGGCTGAGTGTAAACTATACTTCCGTCCCAGATTCCTTTCCAACCTGGAAGATGAATTTATACAATCATTGAGCCAAATCGTACTTGCCTTTCTCAACAAATAGTTGCACTGAAGCCAGTTGGACTGCTCCCCTAGAAAGGCAAGAAGACCTTACCTGTGCTCCCTAAAGTGGAGAGAGCATTTCTCAGTAGTCTCAGCATCAAGGATGACAAACCCACCTTAGTCGTCATCCTTTCGAAAGCAGATACATTTAATTCTGTGGACTTTCCTCTCCTGTGGCATCTCAGATGAAGCCATAGAAATGCTGTTACTGTTCACTGTCCATAGACCTCAATGGCATCATACTGCTTTTTTTAAAGAGCTGGAGTTTGCAGAAATGTCATTGACAAAAGTGTCCCCTGTCCCATGCTGTTGTGCAGCTTGCTCTGCTTGTCCAGCTGATTGCTGCCCTTCTGTACAGAAGAGCTACTTGTATGGTTTGTGACATGCGTTTAGATCCTGAAAGACATTACAGAAACTATAGAGATTTAAATTATAGAAAATAAAAAAGGCATTATGGAAATTAAAATTATTTTCTAAATTGTGTTCAGAATCCAGGACCAAGGGTAAGAACCATTAATGTAGAGAGAATTTAAGGAGGTAGAAATTCTTCCGATCTAATGTTGTGGTGTTGCTGCTACTGTAGCTTAGTATTCATATGTCATTTCAATGTGCTATGTTTGTAATTTACTTCTAGGAGGAGATTGTGCCACACTCCTAAAGAATATTGGAGCCCTACCAGTTGATATGGCCAGGATGTATTTTGCAGAGACAGTGCTGGCACTGGAGTACCTACACAATTATGGCATTGTCCACCGTGACCTAAAACCTGACAAGTATGTTTTGAACCTTTCAGGTTCAAATATGTAGTTGTAGATCTCCATGATAAATGTATAATTACTAACTAAAGCAGTGGATGTTATAGGCAAATAGCAAGTCTTGTCTCATTTATTTAGTCTTGAAAAGACTAAGTTTATAATGTTGTTTTCTTGATAGGTTCAACTTCTTGTTTTCAGATCTCAATCTGTGCTAACATCATTAAAAAGTAATTCCCCCTGCCATGATGCACATTAATATGCATTCATAGACTCCAAGGCCAGAAGTGGTCATCTAGTCTGACCTCCTGTATAGCACAGGCAAAAGAACTCACCAAAAATAACTCCTAGAGCAGAGCTCTTAGAAAAAAACATCCAGTCTCGATTTTAAAATGGTGAGTGATGGAGAATCCACCACTACCCATGGTAAATTGTTCCAATGATTAATTACTCTCACAGTTAAAAAATTACGCCTTATTTGCAGACTAAATTTGTCTAGCTTCAACTTCTCACTGTTGGATCATGTTATACCTTTCTCTGATAGACTGAAGAGCCCATTATTAAATATCTGTTCCCCATGTAGGTACTTATAGACTGTAATCAAGTCACCCCTTAACCTTCTCTTTGTGAAGATAAATAGCTTGAGCTCCTTGTGTTTTTCACTATAAGGCATGTTTTCTAATCTTTTAATCACTCTGGTGGCTCTTCTCTGAACCCTCTCCAATTTATCAACATCCTTCTTGAATTGTGGGCACCAGAACTGGACCCAGTGTTCCAGCAGTGGTGACTCCAGTGCCGAATACAGAAGGGAAGTAACTTCTCAAGTCCTACTTGAGAATCCCGTTTATGCGTCCAAGGATTTCATTAGCCCTTTTGGCCTTGGCGTCACACTTGGGAGCTCATGTTTAGCTAATTATCCACTGCGACCTCCAATTCTTTTTTAGAGTCACTGCATCCCAGAACGTGTCCTGAGTTTAGTTCAATAATCCCTTGTATGTCCTAAGCTCTTCTGATGGCGTACTTAGCAGGTGCATTGCAAACAAACCAGTATTTCTGCCCTGATTCAGCAACAATCTCTCAAATCCTAACAGCAGGTACAAAAGTTGACAAAAACCCATCGTTTTAAGGATGTTGGATTGAAAGCCAGAACAGCATTTAATCTTAGGAGTCTTATTTGAGCAGTTAAGCATGGAAAGAATGACATCTTACAGTCTCATTCTATTCAAATGAGAGAGAGAAATTAGATGAGGTAATATCTTTTATTGGACCCACTTGTGTTGCTGGAAAGGAAAAGCTTCCTAGCTTTCCAAAACTATAGCAGTGAATACTGAATTAATTTCCTTCCTCTTTTTCCCAGTCTTCTGATAACGTCCATGGGTCACATTAAACTAACAGATTTTGGACTCTCTAAAATTGGGCTGATGAGTCTCACAACTAATCTCTATGAGGGACACATTGAGAAAGATGCAAGAGAGTTCCTGGATAAGCAGGTAAGCTGAAAAATGTTTTTCTAAAAAATTACAGCTTTGGATCAGTGAATCTCCGCAGCATTTTGCAGACTTTTCTTTTTCAGTGTATAGACCAGGGGTAGGCAACCTATGGCACGTGAGCCAAAGGCAGCAGGTGAGCTGATTTTCAGTGGCACTCACAGTGCCCGGGTCCTGGCCACCAGTCCGGGGGGCTCTGCATTTTAATTTAATTTTAAATGAAGCTTCTTAAACATTGTAAAAACCTTATTTACTTTATATACAACAATAGTTTAGTTATATATTATAGACTTATAGAAAGAGACCTTCTAAAAACGTTAAGCTGTATTACTGGCATGTGAAACCTTGAATCAGAGTGAATAAATGAAGACTTGGCACACCATTTCCAAAAGGTTGCTGACCCCTGGTATAGACTGAGAGTGTTTAATGCTCTTTGCAATAAGAGAAGATTTTGTGACCTAAAATTGCAGACAGAGGTAACTTGATGATCACGGTTAAGATAGATACACCATTCCCCATGCAGTGGTGTAAGTGCTGAATGCAGTTAAACTGATGAAACTATAAACTTAAAACCTAAACCTGCAATTATCTCTGTGAAGGTGCATGCTCCTTGATGTATGGGTTGGGGCCCTTTGTGACGGAATCAAAGGATTTGTAGAACTCCCTGACACTGTGGTGTGTGTTGAATGATGAAAAGCTGAGACTTGAATCACAGAGTTTACATATGATTCTGCACAAATAATGTTCTTTAGCAAAGTTCTTTTCTAAATTGCACCGAAGCCATGGGTGGAAAATTGGGCAATTCATACAAATGCTGAATGTTGTGATCTTTGACAGGTTATGCAAGTTTATCTAGTCTGACTGTCACTGACTGTGGAATATTTCCATGTGGCAAGGGATGTGTTGATCTCAAAAAATCAACTGAGACAGTGGAAAAAGAATTAGGTAGAAGGAAGCTGGCTTCCAAATATGGCAGATTGTAAATTATGTTTCCTTTCTGTCTGTCCATCTTCAGGTATGTGGGACTCCAGAATACATTGCTCCGGAAGTGATCTTGCGACAGGGTTATGGAAAGCCTGTGGATTGGTGGGCCATGGGAGTTATCCTGTATGAGTTTTTAGTTGGCTCTGTCCCTTTCTTTGGTGACACACCAGAAGAACTGTTTGGACAAGTGATCAGTGGTATGTTTGTTTATCCTGTCTCCGGAAGGGTTACCTTTAGCAGTTCACTATGAGAGAGCATGAAAATATTGACATCGACTGTAATTTAGTGAAGAAAGACTACATAAGAAACAAAGTTAATTGTTCAGTATTAGAATTAGTTTCATACTTCCTTTTTGGTAAATCACTACAGTTGCTAAAAGCTCTTGACTTGCTTAACATACACCAAATGGCATCTGTATATATCAGTGGCTCTCAAACTTTTCTTTACTGGTGAACCCTTTCACATAGGAGACCTCTGAGTGCAACCCGTCTTTATAAATTAAAAACACTTTTTAATATATTTAACACCATTATAAATGCTGGAGGCAAAGCGGGGTTTGGGGTGGAGGTTGACAGCTCACAACTCCCCATGTAATAACCTTGCGACCCCCTGAGGGTTCCCAACCCCCAGTTTGAGAACGCCTGGTATATATGTATGTAAACTCTGTCAATATGCATAGTGCAGGGAGAAATTCAGCTTATGAAAGAAATTAGTGTTGTGGGGAGTGGAAAGGGATGTGTTTGCATTTGAAAAAAACAAGCCGATTAGCAGGCCAAGGTTTATTTTGTTGTTGGTTATCCCATCTAGATAAAGGACAGGGCTCATTAATCCATTGCTATAGAAATGTAATAAAAATAACTTATAAAAGCAACAAAGTACATCAATAAAGACTGTTGTATTAGATACCTTCATGCCTTGGGTAGTGAAAGTGTTTGTCCATTGGCCCATATCTCATGGCTAGAGCTGGGCAAATGCTGGAAAAAATTGATTGATTCTGTTTTTATTATTTGATTTGCTTGTGTTCACTTAAAGGATTATTCTCAAATGTTCACCGAAACAGTGGATTTTAAGCAAATGTTGTGGAAAGTGAGTTTCAGGATTTGCAAGAAGCAAGAGCTAAAATTCATTAATAAAATTGTTACTCAAAATGTGTAGGCATGAAATACAGCTGCACCATAGTAGTTCTTTATGTGTTGCCATAAAAGGTTGTTATTTCATATGTATTAAGGTTCTTACAGTTTTGTTCCAACGATTACCGTTTGCGCTGACAGCAGCTATGGTTAATATTGAACTTTTATGCATTTTTGGAAAATGTCAGTGCTTGAATTATATGAAGTACTCATGCGGCTGAATGCAAACCCATTCAAATCATACTATGGTATAGCATACTACTTTCTATTGTATAAAGACATTTGTGGATTTCATGACTTGCCTTTTTCAAATTGTTTTATCTCCTTAGATGAAATTGCCTGGCCAGAAGGGGATGAAGCATTACCACCAGATGCACAGGACCTCACATCTAAACTTCTCTGTCAAAACCCTCTAGAAAGACTGGGAACAGGTACAGGCGTATTCTTGTGAAAAGACTAACCAGAAGCAATAAAAGGGTATGTCTTCACTACCCGCCGTATCGGCGGGTAGCAATCGATTGCTCAGGGATCGATATATCGCGTCTCATCTAGACACAATATATCGATCCCCGAACGCCCTTATATCGATTCCGTAACTCCACCAACCCGAACGGAGTTGTGGAATAGACAGGGGGAGCCGCTGACATCGATCCTGCGCCATGAGAACGGTGAGTAATTCGATCTTAGATACTTCGACTTCAGCTACGTTATTCACGTAGCTGAAGTTGCGTACCTAAGATCGATTTTCCCCCGTAGTGTAGACCAGCCCAAAGAAGCTACAGTGCCAGTGGAAGTTGCTACACTGTTGTGAAATGCTGGCTTTGTGCTGTAAAATAGTATGCATTGAGTTTAGTGATGGTCTGAACAGCTCTCTGTCCCTGTGGAGAGAGTGATCAGAATCAGAGTGAAATCTGCGCATGTCGGAAAAATGCCATTGTTTTGAGGGTTAAAGAAGAAAAGGTGTCTGCTCACCAATCTGACTGACTGTAAATATCACAGCATAACCTCGCTAGACAGATATTTTGACTGCTCCAGTTCAGGCTTTGTCGGGGATTTGTGTCTCAATCGGAATATTGTTTAAACAGATTTTGCATGAAATTCTTTTTGACAAGGACAGTGACCCTCCATGTTGATGAGCACTTGTGAGGTAACAAAATGACAGCTTTTCTCTTTAGTGGTACATACACTGCTGTGTAATCCCCTAAAATCCAAGAACCTGAAGTCTCCTGGGAAAAGTGAAGTGCTTAAGACTATATATAAGCAATGAGTGGTCAGATTCAAGCCATTGCAATTTAGCACTTTCTCTTTTAAGATTTTAAGGAACCATTGATGCATGTAGCTAACTTCCACATGACACTCCAGTTTCAACAGTTTCTGCCTGACCCTACAGCTTCATGGCACTGTTCTCTTTTTCACTAACTTTTTGTGTTTGGTTTTGTTTTGTTTCACATTTCATTTGAAATTAGTAACTCAATTTATATGTAGCCTTTAAAAATGCAAATAGAGAACAATTTCCAAGTGTACCCTAACTGGCTGGGCGGCTCAAGAATCAGTCATGTAAAGTGAAGCCTTTCATAAAGAAAGAGATCACCAGCTCAAATCCAGGCCCCACTAGTGGTGGCTGAAAGTCATCGCCACCTTAAGGGTGTTGTGTTGTGTTATATGTAAAATGCATTGGTCGGTTTATTCTGGTTGCTGGTGGACAGAGTCTGTTCCACTAAAACTGCCCCACAGTGGGCGTCCTTGCTCTCAGCCAACAAACCTTATTTTTCTTCTCTCATACCAGGCCTTTTCTGTGGACAAATCTGATACCTTTTATGAGCAGTGATTTCATTTAAAATGTCCACACCCCAACAGGCAAATGATCCTTTCTTTTTTTTTCTTTCTGAGTGTTCAGACTCCAGAGTTTAACAACAAAGGTTGTGATTCAAGAAGATATTTTTAAACATGTGCCTAATTTTAATACTTTTGAAGTCAATGGAACTACTCATATCTTTAAGTTCCTTGCTGAATCAAAGTCAAAAACTGTGCACATACACTTGGTGTGAACAAAATAGCATTTAATGGTTTTTAATTGAGAGGTTAATTTGTTCTCACTCTTGAGACTTACACTGCAGAATTATACTGGAGATGCTGCTTCCCAGCCAATGTAGGCGTGTGTTGTGCTTACGTTAAAGGGGGTAAATCGTGCAGTTTTTATCTGTCAGCACAACACTGGCAAAGAACCCAAGTTTAGTTTCCTGTGATTCTCAGAAAATGTGTGTGTTAGATGAGTGTACTTTCATGTTTTCTCCTATGCCTTGAGCATTTTTTTGACACGTGAGAGCGATGTTAGAAAAATACCCTCCTTTCAGGTAGTGCCTTTGAGGTGAAACAGCACCGGTTCTTTAAAGATCTGGACTGGAATGGGTTACTTCGACAGAAAGCAGAATTTATTCCACAGCTGGAATCTGAGGATGACACTAGCTACTTTGACAGTAAGGAAAAAGAGCTTCTGACTCAGCTTGAGTTTATATCATCTTTAACGTGGGCCATATTTCTTATATGTAGTTAATTGCTTAATGAAAATCATTATCACCAATTTAATAAAATATATTTGATTGATATTCTGTAAAAAGTACTATATTGAGTCCCGAGAGAGGAGTGAGTTTGGAGCTGAATGAGAATTGCATGAAAATTATTCCTGGAAATTCTTTACTTCATTCATAGAGGTATTTAGCTGTGTATGATTTTTTTTGTTGTCCTCCCTTCTTTCTGTTCACATGAACATCCCTGTGCTGGGTAATGTTAAAATGATGGCTGTGATCAAGCACATCAGATGCGATGACTCTTCCAGTCCACGTGCATGTTTCCACCCTTCAGTTTTGGGGTGATATTAGTTTTTAACTCGTATTTAACTCATACATTGAAATACTGTAGTTAAATAAAGCTTGGCTCCCTAGTGCAGTGGGGTGATCACGTTAGACCTCAAGCTCTAGTGCTTTGGTTCTGGGACAGAGACGGTGGGATACGATGCAGGGACACAGAGCTCAGTCCTCATGGGTAGAAGGGCAATTTTCTAGCAGTCCCCAGTTGACAAGCTTTGCAGACAGCAACAAATGTCCAGGCATGCTTAGCTGGGTAGAGGGATACCATGGCATGAGTCCTCTGTTGGGGAGAATTCTAATGTCACAGAGGATCTTTATATGGACATCAGAAAACTGAGATAGCATTACTATCATAAGCACTAGTTTACTGAGGTTTATAACCCCTGAAAAAAAGCCCTTTCTGGCTGATGCAGTGCAGCAAACGTGGCTCAGTCTGTGCATGTTTAAAGGAATAGGAAGAGCAAAACGGTGTGTATATTTGAAGTCTATTTGCACACGTGCACAGTTTTACTGAAGATATTCTTCATGATCAAAAATACTCAAAGCTCTACGACAGGCAAGATTTGCAGCTAGACAAATAGGAATTGCTGTGTGCAGACTGATCCTGAGTATCAGTTTCTGTTTGACGTACTTTATAGAAAGTTCAAAGGGCATGAACTGTCTAGGTGCTGGTTAATTATACTGTAGTCTGTGTCCTTGGTCACAGCTCGTTCGGAACGGTACCAGCACCTAGATTCAGAAGAAGATGAAGACACAAATGATGATGATCATGTAGAAATTAGGCAGTTCTCATCTTGCTCACCACGGTTCAGTAAGGTAAGGGCATACTAGTTTGTTTAAAATCATAGTCTTATTTCGGTTTTTTTGGTTAAAGTCATAAGTTGCCCTTCAAAAAAGCCAATGTTCAAATAATATGAAGGGGCCATATAGTCTTTAACACTCATTGAAGTTAAGCGTTTTAGACAGAAAGGACAGTGCACCATGGTTTGTGTCAGCTGTCTGTACTGCAGTAGTTTATCTTCAGTAATGGACTCTGTATGCATGGTAGTACTGCAGCATTTATCCTAGGTTGTCCTGAAATAACAGGTGGGGTTCAAGAGGTCTCAAAATAGGTCTACTATTGATACTAAATAAAAACCCAAGTCCATTTTGTGACGGGCTCCACATGCGGTCCAAATGCTGTTCACCATGCATGTAAACAGACCTGAACTTGTTCTAAACACTAAGACATCTTCCTTCCTCGGTGGACCTGTTAGTGTTAATAAGAGTTACATACAGTACCCCTGTATCATAGCATCATAAAAACATAGGGCTGGAAGAGACCACAAGAAGTTATCACATCCAGTGCCATGCACTGAGACAGGACCAAGTAAAGTTAGACCATCCCTGGCAGGTGTTCAACCTGTTCTTAAAAATCTCCAGTGATGGGGATTCCCTTGGAAGCCTGTTGCAAAACTTAATTACCCTTGTAGTTAGAAGGTTTTTCTTAATAGCTAACCTAAATCTCCCTTGCTGCAGATAAAGCTCATTCCTTCTTGTCCAATCTTCAGTAGACGTGGAGAACACTTTATCGCTGTCCTCTTTATAACAGTGAAAGAGAGTATCTCACTGCCCTATTTGAAAGTACTTCGAGGGTTGTAATATCATCCAGTCTTCTCTGTGGACCTGGCTCCGGTATCACAATGGCTTTAACTAGCATTAACTTCAGCGGGATTGCTCCTGGTTTACACCACTATAAGTAAGACTGAAATTGGACCTGAGAATTAGGTTGGACCTTGAACAGGTTTTTACAAATCCATAAGTCTTTATTTCGTTTTCCACCTTATCCCCCTGTTATGAATAGCAATTAATCTGTTAGGCTGCAACTTCTGTTCGGTATTTTTGGCACAAAGAGAGAAAGTCCACTGCAATATGTTTGTTTAGATTCAGAAAATGCTGCAACATCTGTAGAATGGGAAGAATAAAAAGCTCTTTATATTTTGAAAAGCTTGTCTGACAATTTAGCCAAATAAATTATTAATAGCTTTCTTGTTGATGTGCTGAATTTTTAATAACAGCATTTTTATTAATCTCATCATATGAAAATCAGGTCCACAATCAAATACAGTTTTAAAAGCTGTAAAAGGATTTTTGTTGTTGTTGTTGTTTGGTTAATTATTTAAAATATCACTGTACAGCAGAGGGAGGCATTTGTTGAGCTGTGAGCAGCACAGCAAATTCCTTAAAGAGGGCGAGACTCTTTTGTTTGAAAAGGTTTAGTGAACTTGAGGCAATATTGATAGAATCACAGTAATGAAATGAGGTCATCAGCAGGGTGCTAATGGCAGATTTGAGTTTGTGTGGTAAGATGTCAAGATCTAGATGTCTGCCTTGAGCCTTCAGCACTTTGTGGAGCCCGTTGAAGCAACTTCTTTAAAATTTTAGTATAAACATGGCCTTTGTACCATCACAATTGCATCTCTGAGTGCAGGTATTACAGCAGAAGGACATATCTGACAGTTCCAAATCTTGCCTCTTCCCTTCTCCCTGGTGTACATTGACTGAGCATGTCACATCTGTGTTGGGTCCTGCATTAGCTAATCAAAGAGCTTTGCCAAGTTCAGGTTTTAAACCAGGCTTCCATTCCGGGAGCGAAATACCTTTCGATTAGATAAGGACTTGCAGGACTGTTTACTGCATGCTTCATACAGATGGATCTTAAGTGCTTTTGCTATATGCAGGTGTACAGCAGTATGGAACGTCTTTCCATCCATGAAGAGAGGAAAACACCACCAACTAAGCGCAGTCTTAGTGAGGAAAAAGATGATCGGCTAGACAGCCTCGGTGGTCTGAAAAGTCGGGATCGCAGCTGGGTGATTGGCTCTCCTGAAATGTGAGTTTATTAGACTTGTACTTTTTATTTAATCACAAAGAAGGCTTTTTTCCCATCTACTTTGACATCAGAAACTCTTACAGCTGCAATTCAGTGTAAAATCTCTGTACTACTTAAAAGCATCTCATTAAGTTCTAACATTATGTAAGCTTACAGCGAAGATGTAAAATAAGGCGAAAGGTATTCTGCTGGTAAGCAAAGCTTCCTTCCTGAGAATGGAGTCTCAGAGATGGGCCTGAACAAAATTCCCAATCCAAACGTCTCAACCTCCAGGGGTTCAAAATCCAGTTCTCCCCACATTCTCTCCTGCCACAAATGAGAAAAATATTGGTCTTTCCACAGTTCTGAATACAAGAAATAATTGTGTCCTGTCATCTCTGTTGTTAGCAAAATGTCATAATACTCAGAAAATAGAAATCCCACACACCTCCCTTGTGCCCAGAAGGATTGAAATAATTGTCAGATTCAGCTTAATGGAGAAAATAACTACACAAGTTACAGAATGGGGGATCATCTGCTAAAACATGGTGTCATATGGATGCATTTAAGGTGGTTGTGATCTAGAGTATCTTTCCTACATGACACCTTTACTGAAAACACTTGATAGATTACATGTGTAACTAATATAAACTGATCCTGCTCAGGCCTTTCTTGTGTAAAATGTTGTTATAAAAATAAGTCTAAAAAATTTAAAAGAGCAGGTAAAAGCATAAGATGATAGCTACAAGTATTTGCATTTCTTGGCCCTGTTACTGGTAATAATGATTGTTATAATAATTTGTGTCACCTTCATTGCATTGTATTTTGTTTGATTTTGTACTTATCTTAAAAAGTTAATAAGGGAAAACAATCCAGATCTGAATTTTGCAAATACCCATAACTTTTAATGGTCCAAACAACAACCTTAAACTAAGCCTCCTCTTCAGCCAAATTGGGAGGCTTGAACCTAGAATCATATTGCTTTGGCTTGAGCTTACTCGTTATTTCTGCGCTTTTATACCAATAAAAACCACTTGCCTTTTGGCATTATGAATTATCACAGCCCAACCAGTGACCTGGTCATGCTTTTTCTCTCAGACTGCGAAAGCGCTTGTCCGTGTCTGAATCCTCACACACAGAGAGCGACTCCAGTCCGCCTCTTACTGTTCGACGGCGTTGTTCGGGGCTTCTCGACATGCCTCGGTTCGCCATCTCAGCGGAGGAGGAAGGACTTGCCCCCAAAAAGCAACAGTCAGATGGAACGTTACCATCTACAGTACAGTCGCGTGAGGGGCTCCCCTTGCCAATTCCAGAACAACCTGTGGAGCGAGAGCTGCATTTAGATGAGGACACTGGGCCAACAACACCCTCTTCAACCATCAGCAACATCAGTAGCTCAACCCTGACAGGTATGCACCTGGTGGGATGGGATCACTGCCATCAAGAAGTCCATTTTAGGGTGCAAATATTAGTTGCACTAAAATGTGGTTTTATGAGTAACATCTTTCGTTAGTGTTGCATGGTAAATAGTGCACTAGTAAATTACTGCGGCTTTGTGTGTTTCTTTAAAGTAATTTTAAATCTCTTAAAACTTGTTTGCTTTACTTCAGTGTAGACCCTCTTCAAACCTGGCAAGGTTGCCCAACATTTGCAAGACCCTGTTTTCTGTTGCATATAACTTTACCAAATTTTAACTGTTTGAGCTGAAATTGCCCATGCTGGGTGTCTGCTTCAGTCTGAATTTTTAGGAGCATTTTAGCCAGAACAGTTCAGTTGTTTCCAAGAATAAGGTTAGGGGAAAATTTAACAAGTTTTGCCCATGTTAAAAAAAAATCTGGTAACCTTTTATATGAAAAGCTGTAGTGCCTCCCTTCTTTTGGAGCAGGGACTTGACCTTTGACATTCCAATGAAACCCTGCCAAGTTGTAAGCCATTAAAAAAAATTGCAGTTTGCACATGCTAAGTAGAGACTTCTTAGATTTTAACAGCTAAATTCTCAGAACAGTGCTGGCCAGCACTGTATCCGAAATTGCAGCTCTAGGCTGCTGCAGGCTGTGCCAGGTCCAGACCCCAGACTTGGGAGCAGAGAAACTCTCTCTCCTGTGCTTTCGGTGACCCCCCATGCTGGGCCCAAGCAGTATGGAGAAGGAGGCTGCCTGATTTAAATATGGGATAAGAGCAGCACCTGAAAAGGGGAGTAGATTGAGAGAAGGACCTGGGGTGGTACAGAAAATTGGACCGGAGGATGATGAGAAAGGATGAGAAAGGGGTGAGGAATGGGACTGGCTGGGAAAGGAAGCTTGGACTGGGAGCTAGAGGAAGGGGGCTATGCCTGGCGAGGCAAGGAGACTGGGATGAGAATCCAGAGAGTGAAATGGAGGGGGCAGTAGAAGCCGGTAGGTGTGGGGGAGACTGAGATCAGATGAGGAGCCCAGGAGCAGGGCAGAGAATGGGACTGGCTGGGTTAGGAGGTTGAGACTGAGAATAAGTGGAGTAAGGGGAAGGAGATGATGGGAGAGGTAAGACAGATCGGACAAGGCGCCAGAGTGTGTGGGAGAGAACCGGGATTGGCTGGACAAGGAGTTGGGAGAAAAACAAGGAACAGCTGGTGGAGAGGGGTTTCAGATGGAGAGTAAAGAGGGGTGAGACTTGGGCAGGGCAAGGAGACTGTGACTGGGATGAGAAGCCTGAGAAGTGGAGACTGAGACTGGCCAGGGTGAGGAGAATGGGACTGGGAAAAGGAACCAGGGGAGGGGAAGAGACACGACTGGGACAGGGACTGGTTGACAGGGACAGGGCAGAATGAGTCAAACTCAGAGGAAATAGGCATAAGCATCTGTGCCCACTAGAGCACACTTCCTTCCAAGCCTGGAATGTAACCAAGAGTTCTCAGTCTCACCGTTCCTTTGAAATCCACAGGCAAAGTGTCCCATACCTCTCTAATGGTGATCCACATAGAGGATGACAACCTACTATGCTATCGATTACTCCCTTAGCTCAAGTAACAGAGGTCTGTGCAGTGGATGTAAAAGTCCCAACCCTGCTGATGACCCTTGGGGATGTTAATATGATGTCACAAGATGGAGTTGTTTTCTTAGCTTGCTTTATTAAAAAACTCGGAAATTACCTACCAAAAAACTGCTAAAAAAGCATTGTTAAAGTTACAAAGTCAAGCACTCAAAAGGTAGTAAATGGGAGAATTAAAATTGCCTGTGCAACCTTAATTTGGCTCCCTTGTGCATTTGCATTATAACAGTCTTTAACAGTCATACAGTGCACAGGACAGATCTGCTGTGGGGATGAATCAGGGTTGTGTAGTGAAGGAGACTATTGTCTATAGACCCCTGCTTCATTTGTTTCAGAAGTTGGAAAGTGTGGACTGAATGAGGCAGGGAACTGCAGGAAGAGAAAAGACAGTATCATGGCCACAGATGAATGCTTCCCTGGAGAACTGGATTTTATCCTGCCTCCACCCCGGAGTTCCTATGAGATTCCGGTCCAGTTGCGTAAACCAAATGTTTCCCAGATAGTCACTTATTGTTGCTCCTTTTCTGGGTGCTGACTTGAGATCTGGGGTCTGATCTGCAGAAGTGCTGTGCTCACGGCTGCAGCTGGAGTCTGTGCTTTGAACATACGAAGTGCTATATAATGCTAAGTCCTCTGAAAAATTAGCCCATATGCACCTCAGTTTGGACAGTCATAATGAGTGGATACCTTTGACCTTAATCACTCTCTGCCTCAGATCCTCAACTGTAGAGTGGGGATAATAACTCCCCGTGTTTCCCAGGAGTGGTTTGTGAAGCTGTCAGTTGTTATAGTGATGAGTACCACAGAGAAGCGCAGGAGGAAATTAATAATTCTGTCCTCAAAGAAGAGTTTGACCAGTGTGCAGTAGGACAGGCCTGGGACCATACACTGAACAAAGAAGATCAGATATTGAACACCTGCTCACTACGTGAGCACCATCCATTCTGTACACTGAATGATACAGGGTCCTGTGGAAAAAATAGTATGTGACCATGTAACAAGACCAGTGGTTCTCAGCCTGCAGCCCGGCCCACTCAGCACCCAGCTGCAGCCCATGTGACAGCCCCAGGGCCATACAGGTAGCATATATATTGCGTGGATCTGGCCCATATAACAGAGAAGCTGCATATGCGGCCCACAATGGTAAATAGGTTGAGAACCGCTGAATTGGGCTGTACCATCATGATGCATACACACAAGGGGGCTGAATTACTTAATTCTGGCATTTCCTAATGTTTGAGTTCTTGACTTTGTAATGTTAATTAAATTCTTCTACTGTAATTTTTGTGCCTCACCCTCCATCTGCTTCCAGCCTGTGTCGGAAGGCAGGATGCTGGGCTGGATGGACCACCGTGTGTCTGACCCTGTATGGCCGTTCTTCTGTAAATAGCATAAAACCTATTCAATTGTTGCAGCTTTTAAGGTTGACAGTTCTTGCTGGTAATAAAAATAATGAGAGTACTTCCTCCAACCTCCCCTGGTTATTTGCCAAATAAACATTTCTATCTAAATGGCCTGCTACTTTAAAGCTGTGGTTTAGAGTTAGGCTTCATCTAATTTTATTACTGCAGCAACTTAGTTTCAGGAACTGGCTTTCCAACAAAAGAAAAACAGGTAATTCTCAGCATGCAGAAGAACGCCAATGATTATGAATTTCTATAAATAAGAACTCAAGCCCTGGGCTTGCTTCTGAGAAAAATTCACTGTTGGACTACATGTAAACATGACTTTGATTTCATATATTTTGCCTGCGGGGGAATATGCTGTTAGGAATTCCCTATGGTTCTAATCTACTTTAATTTAAACTATAGCCGGGAGCACTACAGATTTCTCTGATCAGCGCATTCGTAGCAATAGCAATGAGGGACCAGATTTTACCACTCCAAAAGCCATCAGCGACTTGGCAGTACGGCGGGCACGGCACCGGTTGCTCTCTGGGGAATCGGGGGAGAAACGTACCTCGAGACCTGTCAACAAAGTGATTAAATCAGCATCAGCTACAGCCCTCTCCCTCCTGATTCCCTCAGGTAAGAAATAAGCCACATTTAGATATTGTAAAAATGTGAATGCCTTGAACAAAAGACCTGCAGACAGGACCTCTTTGTTTTTCTGCTCCTGCCAATAAAGATATTGTTCCTGAAGGAAGAGGAATTGGGAATCCAGCATATTTGCCACTTAGATGGAAAAGGAATATTATTTTGCTGAAGACGGAGATGTACATGTGATCTTGTGATTACAGAGACCATAAATGACAGCTGTGTCTCATTGTCTCGATAACAGCATCTTTTGTTTAAATTGGCTCCAAGAACTTTGGCTGGTCTCTAGACAAGGATGCAGCAAGAATATCTATTAAAATTACAGACAAAACAAGTTTAACCCTTTTGCTGCTACTTCTCTGCACCTGATATCCCTAAAGTTTTGTGAAATCATACATATCTGGCGCATTCCAGGAGTGTTTCCGGGAATGTTCAGATGAGAGGGTTAAATACATTTAAGTAAGTTAGTACCAAACGGTTTGTATATAGACAGGGGCGGCTCCAGGCCCCAGCACGCCAAGTGCTTGCTTGGGCAGCAAGCCGCGGGGGATGCTCTGCCGGCGCCACGAGGGCGGCAGGCAGGCTGCCTTCGGCGACTTGCCTGCAGAGGGTCCGCTGATTCCGCAGCTTTGGCGGACCTCCCGCAGGCAAGTCGCCGAAGGCAGCCCACCTGCCATGCTTGGGGCAGCAAAATGCCTAGAGCCGCCCCTGTATATAGAGATATGGATGTAGCTTTATGATTTTTGGCACTAGATTGTGTCATTCATTAGGAGCCTCTGTCAAGCAGGGGTAGACAGGGCCATGGTTCAGCAGACTCTCTGGGAGGAATTCTTGCTTTGTGCCCACTACCTCCCACCTCCCCTTTGTAGAGCTCAAGGCCTTACTGAGAGTCCCAGGGACTTCCTTGTTCCTGCCTAGTAAGAGACCAGGAACGTCCCTGCAATTTGCAGCCCAGCCACCAGTGCCAGTGTGCCAGGCCAGCACAATATCCTGGTACAGCAGTGCCAGCAATAACATCTCTTGGAACTCGGGAGGCAGATAGAAGATTGCTGTTTGGCTTCATTGTGATGACTTGCATTTCATTTCCTGTCGTCTGAGGGCTGGTTGGTTTTCTAACTACCAGCTCCCTCGTGAAATTCTCTAAAATGCTTATTTAATTATCCAGCAGAGGCCTCGACAGAATTGTTCTCATCTGTCAGGTAAATACATAATAGATGGCTCAGCAGGTGTTTCTTAATGGTCACTTTGTGGCAGTTTTTCCTAGACGAATACAGAAGTTGTGTATTCAGTTCATATTTTTATATGTTTTGTAATGTAAATTATTTTATTAGCTTATTTAAGTTTGGTAAGACTATTTTAATACATGTGCGACTGCTAATAATATTAGTAACAACTGTAATAGTTTTTAGCCAATAGGCCAGTTGAATCACACCCATGTAAGAGGGGACCTGGGTTCTGCAGCTGCTCATCTGTAATATTATTTTTAAATCATTACAATGCTCCTGCATTGGCTGCCTACTACTTGTAAATATTTTGCCCCTTCTGAATTAAAAAGCCCACAGCTTCCTTGAGCCAGTTGTAATCCAACCTCATATCAAATTTCATTTTTAAAATCCAGGTTGGTTTTGAGTTACATTGGGCAGACAAGTGACCCGCACCGTGTTGACTATTTATTTGAACAGTATATTCTCTAATCTAGAAACTGTCGTCCCATATATATAAAAGCAGGTATCTATATAAAATATAGTAAAATAAATCTTTGGTGGACTGAAACTGTATACTCTAGGATTCTACCTGGAGCAAATATTTATGGTTGCTTAATGAGTCCCTGAAAATAGCTTTTCAAAATGGACATATTGGCCCAGCTGTAATTCTAGATGACAAACAACAATGCTGTACTAAGTACACAATAAGAAGCACTCACTTTTTTGGAAACAGCACTGATTTTGACCTTTCAGAGCACTTATTAATTAAAAAGACTGCAGGAAATGAACCGTGGTACATTTGATACTAAAGGAATTTTTAATGCGGCTTTCACTAGCTTTATAAAAACAAGGAAGATTTCATTTCCTATTAGAATTGTAACAAGAGTTATATTTCCCTTTGAAGATCAGGCTCTCTAATTTGCACTCCTTTGTATCATCACTGTAGATCACCACACTTGTTCCCCATTGGCTAGTCCAATGTCACCTCATTCTCTATCCTCCAACCCATCTTCAAGGGACTCCTCACCAAGCCGAGACTTTTCTCCTGCTATCACAAACCCCAAACCACCAATCATTATCCATCGGGCTGGAAAGAAATATGGCTTTACACTTCGTGCTATTCGAGTCTACATGGGGGATACTGACGTCTATGCTGTGCATCACATGGTCTGGGTAAGTCACTGGTTTTCTAATAAGAATGCTCTTAGGGGCCGCAAATTCTTTCTTTCAAGATTGCAGGTTTAACCTATACTCTGTCCTTTGCTGGTATGTATCCCCTCTCCTAATTCAGACCCAAAGGAGCCTTTTGACAGACAAAATCTTTAAAAACCCTAGGGGCTGTTTCAGCAGCAGTCCAACCCCGTCACAAAAATCACAACAGCTTTTCCCTTTTTCCACCACTGGTACCATAGGTCTGCCTCCTTTTACCAGAAGTGCATACGTTAAAGCATATGTCTTTGTGCAGCTCCTCTTGCTCTCCATTGGGGTTGTCACATGCGAGTCCGTTACAGCTAATTCATCCTGAGCTGTGTAAGCAGTGATAGTTTGCTTCAGGTCAACCCAGTCTGCTGGAATTTTCAAGACAGCCACTTGGAGTTGATTACATGCCTTAAACCATCAGTGCCTTTACATTGATTGTCCAGCGATTTGACATTCAGTTTAGCTGTGTATTATGCCAAGGCGTCTTACTGTCTGTTTCTCCATATCTCTTCCTTCCGCTTACACGGTACACGATGTATGTGATCTTTCTTTGGCAATGTATTTGACTGTTATCCATAATCATTTTTCCCAAAATGGTGTATTTTATTTAAAATACACTCTTTTAGAGTTAGAAGAGAGGGTGGAAGGGAATGGTTTCTTAATATCCTTCTATATCAGTGTTTTGCAGACCTCATTAGGAGAGCCCGTCTTTGTATGTGGTGATCATTGCTTGATGCTGATCATTAAGTAGAAAAATGATCTAGAACTGGATTTTTCTCATAATGATAGTAGCTTCCTTTGGTCCTTTCTGCCTGCCTTGAAAAATTCTGTATGTATTAGCACTGTGGCTTGCAACCTCTTCAGTCCATTTCAAAGAGAAAGCTGCTGCAACAGGTTACACCTCACCTTAAGGTTGCAGGCGCCTATTTTAAGGTGGGGATGGCAGCATCACCAATGGGGGAAAAGCCCGATGTGATGATTTGGGTGTCACAGTTTAGAAAGTACTGTGCCAAATGATGGGAGGTGGGAAAAGAATTTGTGGTTGGAATCAGATACATGATGTGTACAGTCTCAATGCCTGGAAATGAGTCTGACAGAAAGGATAATAAGGCTACGAGACTTTTAAGCCAGCTTCCAAGAGATGTGCTCCAGGACGTTTAATTCCGAAGCTCAGTGGACTTAATTATTTTTATATTTATATGGGTATCAAGAATATTCAGAGTGATCATTAATGATGACCAAAAATGTGCAAGGACACTTACCCTCATGGTTCAAGGCTTACGCCAGTTTCTAACTCTTATTGATCAGGATGAGACCTGTGAGGCGCAGATTATCCCACATCTACTATTGTGGGGTTCTTACGCCTTGCTATGAAGCATCTAGTATTGGTCACTGTTGGAGATGGGATTCTGGACTGGATGGACCTCGGGTCTGGTCCAGTCCCGCTATTCCTATGTTCCTGCGTATTTTCAAGTAAATAATTTCCCTGTCATTGCCAGCATGTGGAAGAAGGAGGTCCTGCTAGTGAAGCTGGTCTGCGGGAAGGTGATCTGATAACCCATGTCAATGGGGAGTCTGTCCATGGACTGGTGCATACTGAAGTAGTGGAACTGATCCTGAAGGTACGGCTGGAACATGCTTGTATTACAGAATGTGGACAGTACATACCTAAAAACTGATTAGAAACCCATTTAGTATCTGATTGTCAGAGGATCATTTTAAATGTAAGTTAAATACCTGGCTCCTAACATTAGCCTTGCAAAAATCCTTTGTTTTAATCCCATTGCCAGGTAGAAATTATAAATCTCTCCCGAAGTCTCCAAAAGTGTCTTGTTCCACTTTAAATTGACATTCCATTAATGTTTGTGGAAAGTAAGGGCCTATCAGGTATAGCTGGCACCAGAAGAGCTGCTCATTTGTTTGACTTTACTGATGAATTTGGAAGCAGTAAACAGGTTAATATGGTGTAACTATAATAACGCCCCTGTATCATTTTAACAAACAAACACCCTCACATTTTCCCCATTAATTTTATTTTGCTTTAGGCTGCTAATGTTATTAGCCCTTAACACTGTTTTCTCAAGGATTATTGTCAGCAGTGTTTAAAAGAGGCTTTGTGATAGCTGGTACTTGAAAGTATTTAGCTAAATGACTTGTATGTTGATACCTCCTTGTGTGCTGAGTACATTTATGGAAATAAATTCAACCCTTGAACAATTCCAAAAGAGCAGCCTCTGATGGGTTTGCACACATGGAAGAAATAAGGTATTTTTCTTATGCGAGTTGAGGGGATCGGGCTAGGGCTTTTAGACACCATCAGCGTAGATTTGTGCTGATGGATGCCTGATGCATCTCAGTGTATCTGTCAGTGTGAAGAAAGGGTCAGACACATATGTAGGGAACAGATTTGGGTGCCAAAGAATGCTGCTTTGTCTGAATTTCTAGAAGGAAGATGATTGTTGTTGTTCTCATTGGTGGTATGTGTTGGCACCATCACCATAATATCTTGGTGCCTTACAAGGCCTAAATTGAGGCATTCAGGATCTCAGTAAGTGAGGTCAAAGCCCGTGCACCTTCTACTCTGTGCAGCTGTACCAGTTAGCTAGGAAATCAAGATTTAATCTGTTGTGAAAGCCTGACTAAAGAGGTTCATCTTACCGCTCGAGATGAAGACTCCAAGAGGGAAAGGGGATTAGTCAAAGGAGTAAAACATGTCAGCCTGTGATAAATTAGCAATCCACTTGCTCAATACCTAGAACCGCCAAAAGCAATCTTATTCTATACGACTGCCATCTTTTGTATCCGACAGAGTGGAAATAAGGTATCTATCTCTACTTCCCCGTTTGAGAACACATCAATCAAAGTTGGGCCAGCTCGGAAGCCCAGCTACAAATCCAAGATGGCTCGAAGGAACAAGAAAAGCAAAACTAAAGATGGGCAGGAAAGGTGAACTTGATTTTTTTTTTTAAAAAAAACTCTGAAAATTAAATGCTCCCAAGGTAGGCAGACCTTGTCAAAGCAATTTCCGTGTAACAAGTTTGTGTCAAAGGCACACATGGTTACTCACCTCACGCCCCTACACTGAGTGACAGAGATGTGCCTGTAAGTGTAAATAGATTTTTTGGTTTAACAGATGAGTAACTTTTAATTCGTCTTCCCAGTAAGAAGAAAAGTTCTTTGTTCAGGAAGATCACAAAGCAGGCATCATTGCTGCACACTAGCCGTAGTTTGTCTTCACTTAACCGCTCGCTATCTTCTGGAGAAAGTGTTCCCGGTTCTCCAACCCACAACCTGTCCCCTCGGTCACCGACGCAGAGCTACAGATCTACTCCCGAGTCTGCACATTCAGGTAAAAGAACTGTTTAAAGGAGGGATTTTAATTTGTAAATGCTTCATTTTTAAAGGAAAATACAAAACAGACACTAAACCAAATATTGAGTTTACATTTATTTGAACTTCAAAGCAGCAATTGCTGTGTATGTCTTATTGTGCTGTGGGTAGATCAAAGGTTAATCATGAAAAAGGTCAGTCTGTTCATTATGTACGTAGGTGGATCTTTTAGCAGTGCAAATGTGTGGTGTAAGTTATGATCTTTCCACAGTATTTTGCCTTTTTTTTTAAATGATACATAAGAGAAAAATAGTTGAACTGTGGAAAAATCATAGCTGATAATTTGGGCAGTAGACAGAGAATTTTAAGAAACTTGCATACTGACAATAACAATAAAATGCATAGTTTTATATACATATGGTTTAATATGGTAGTAACAGAATGTTTTCTCAGTGAGTTTCTGGGAAATACCCTGTAGTTTTTTCTGATACTGATTATGTGACGATCACATAGTAGCTCTGCTGGAAACAATGGTATGCCACCTTATAATACCTTGGGGTAATGTGACAGACAGCTCTTCTTACCATTGTACAAGCATAGCATGAGCGTTTTTGATTATAATACACAGTTTAAAAAAAAATCCCTTTCTCTTTTTTCTTTAAGTTGGTGGAAATTCTTCCCAGAGCAGCTCTCCCAGTTCCAGTGTTCCCAACTCTCCAGCCAGCTCTGGACACATCCGACCCAGTTCTTTACATGGACTAGCCCCAAAGCTTCAACGGCAGTATAGATCTCCGAGGCGTAAATCTGCAGGAAACATCCCTCTCTCACCACTAGCTCATACTCCCTCACCAACCCCACAGTCCACATCGCCACAGCGTTCACCTTCTCCTTTACCAGGGCATTCAGTAGGCAGCTCCAGTATTATTCAGTCCTTTCCTGTAAAATTACATTCCTCTCCACCTCTGGTAAGACAGATTTCCAGACCCAAAAGCGCTGAGCCACCCAGGTCTCCTTTGTTGAAGAGAGTCCAGTCAGCTGAGAAACTGGCTGCCTCGCTGTCCTCTGAAAAGAAGCTGGCTTCCTCTCGCAAACATAGCTTGGATATCTCCCACTCTGAATTTAAGAAGGAGATGCTACAAAGGGATCCCAGTCTCCAAAGTTTACAGGAATCTGTGAATGAAGCAACAGGAGGTAAAGTTGGGCTAGCAGAAAAAGGGACGCTGCAAAAGCCATCTTCCAGAAAGCTAGGTGCTATTCGACAAGACAGAGTAGAGAGGAGAGAGTCACTACAAAAGCAGGAGGCCATTAGGGAAGTAGATTCCTCTGAAGATGAAACAGATGATGGTTCAGAGGATAGTCAAGATGGGAGAAGATTGGAGAGGCAATCCTTCAGAGGAGAACAGGGATCCAACTCTTTTAATGATGATAGTAAGTTTTCTTCTAAACTGGAAAGCAAAGACAATCTGGAGGACGATGCTTTTCTAACCAATGATCCAAAAGGTGCAGCAGACTTGCAGAAGGTAACTAAGCAGCCACCTAAGGCTGTCTCAGAGGCACTGCGAATTAGCATATCCCAGTCAGAGTCAGAGATTCTCACCAGAACGTCTCCAGGAGAACCTGGCAAATATGAAAAGCCACTGCCAGGATCAGGAACAACAGCAGAAGAGCATAAATTGTTAGAAAGCAAACCCTTTGAGCACATTAGTCAAGAAGATGCCTCTTATGCGAGCATCAAATACACTGAGGGGAAAACAATGGATTGCATAGAAGATACAAAGTGCCCACCTGTGGGATTCCTTCAGTTTGAGCGAAGCCACTCGTCAGGAGTGTCACATGGCAAAGATGCACCAAAGGAGTCTCTGTTAACAGAAATCAGTCAAAAAAAGCAAGATACTAAACCTTCACTAGCACTTTCTTCTTGTTGCACAACAGGTATAAATTCTCCTCTATCAATAAGCCAAACGGACTGCAGAGAAACAGATCACAAACGAGAACTTCAGTCTACAGAACAAAGTAACAGATTTCAACATCTGGCAAATGTAAATGAAACATCTCCAAAAAGTCCTGCTGCTGAAAAACAGCAAAGCTCGTGCCATGCAGAGGGCTCTTCACAAGGCAAGAATCAATTAAATGCTAGGAAAATTAGCCCAAGTAATGCAGCAGGTACTGCACCCTCAACTCCACATGTCTCAAGTTCCAGTGAAAAGGCCCTTTCGGTGTCTCAGTTAGAAACTGTAGCTCAAAGTGTGTTGGGCCCAATGAAGCTTGACGGCTTGGGTACTAGAAAGCTGGAAACTGGTAAAGAGTCCCCGCAAATGGACCTGTCTTGTAAGAGAGATTCACAACAAATAAGGCAGGAAACGTTAAAGGTGGGATTAGAACAAGAAAGAGTGAGACCTCTTAGCACAGACAATCTTACTACAACCTGTGCACCCTACACAGAGTCAACAAGTCCAGCAAAGTCTGGGGAGCCAGCATGTTCTCTGACAGCAAAAAAAAAGCCAGATTTTGGCAGTTCTAAAGCACTTGAAGCCTTGGGGGATAACAGGAAAACTTCTCCATCAAAAGATCTTCCACATGCCCCTGGAAGACAGATTCTAAGGGCATCTCCTCTGCCAGATGGCAGTGTGAAGCTTTGTAAAGAGGAGACTCTGACGCAGGAAAAAAGCAAAGAGGCTGGAGGTCAATTAAAAATACAAGACTTTCCGTTGTCACATGATAATGTTGTGAAGAAAACATAGCAGAGTCCCTGGAATACGTGCACTCGAGTATTCTACCTTCAGAAATAGACTGCATGTTTGAATTTTGTAATATACACTAATACGAAATAGAACTGTGTACATCTATTTTTGGGAGAGTTGTTTTTTCATACTGCTTTTTGCATTTTTTTTCCATCCTTTCAATTCTATTTTTGTACACGGTGTGCTTGCCATTTGAGGTCTCTTTGGAACAGGGTATCTTTAAAGCAGAGCTATGAAATAGTTTGCTGACTTTTTTTTCTTTATTTTGCCCTGAGTTTGGGGTGTGCTGTGCATTTTCCTCCAGTTTTGCATTTATTTCAAATCCCAAAGAATTTTCTGTGCAAAATAGGCAGCTGACATTAAAATCTTTCACTTTTTCAGCTTTCTCTTTCAAATTGCATTCATTGTTTCCCAAGTTTTTAGATATTTACAAGCTAGTTTGCCCTACGGCAAGGAGAAAAAAATTACCTTATTAATAGGTTATCCTGCAAATTCAAGCCCTCTTCAGCGCAACCCAGATCCTTTTTTTTTCTGTCACTTTACATATCCTCCAGTCCCACACATATCTTAGAGTTCATTGCCTCTGTATTGTCAGTCTGGGATGCAGGGAACAGTCCTATATATTTTTTTAAACATTTTTTAAAAACCTGTTTCTCAAATGAAAGCTCAAAGAAGCAAGTCTGCAATCTGTAGCATGTTTTGCTGGGATGGTTTGTTTTTACTTTGTTTTACAGGACACAACGCACCTGTCTCTTCCATCTTTTAACATTTTAATTGAGTTTTCTCTCTCCCTTTGCTGCCTGCCTTTCTAGTCTGTCCTGATCCAGAACAAATAGTGACACCATATGGAGGGACATAGCTGTTTTTAAAATGATAATGCTGATAATTGTAGCACCCCAAGTAATGTTAACTTCATGACATATGGGTATTGGAGACCTCTCCCTCTTAGGATGGATCTAAGTAATTCATCTAGGGGAGCGTAAGTGTTCCTGCCAGTTCTGAAACAGAGCTTGAGAAACCCAGCAAGGGTTCTGAATTTGCCTTTCTTCTCAGAGAGTGCTATGAAGTGTTGTTACCTTTGACTCATTAAGTTACGTGGATGAGCTGCAAACAGACTTCAAAACAACACATGGTATTTCAAGATTTTACCTTTGGTAGCTAAACCATGTCCACTGCTCAGTTCACCTGGTTCCATTAAGAATTACTATTATCTCCTGGGTTGTAGCATTTCTTTGCTTTAAATATGACCAGTTCTGAATAACATTATTTTTGGGATGATTGGATCTGTAATAAAATGCTGACTGATATATAGTATAACATATCTCTGGCATTGTACGCCATTTCCTTACTCTAGCCAATCAAAGCCTACTGTCAAAGAATGCTACTGTCATTCATCACAGAATGCTCTCGGCTTTCACTCCAACCTTGTCCGAGTATATCTGTGTGTGGGTAGCCTACAATAGCTGGCTACCCCGTACACTGATGTGCTTTGATAGAAACATTTCTGAATGGTGACTGCACTTGCAGCAGTACACCAGACAAAGAGTTGCATCTATTGGTCCAATTTCATTAGATTGCTTTTTTCCATTATGAAAACCTCTTGTGCACTTTGAATTTCTACTTATTTTCCCTGAATGTATCTTTTGTATAGGAATACAATTTTCCCATCTCTCTTTCAACCTGATTTAATTCATGATACACAAATCCCAAGAATCTCTGAATCCCTTGTCCTGCCTTTTTCTCTGTAACCATTTGTTTCATTTTGTAACCGATTTTGGACCAACTTTTGTTTGGGGTTCTTTTTTATATTCAAGTAACTGTTTATTCTGTATGTTTGTGTGTGTGTGTGTGCGTGCGCACGTTTACTGCAGGGCTGTTAAGAATGTACAGGCTTCTTAATGCACTAAGAAGAAGCGTCAACACTCTCAAGCAATTCATAAATAGCTCCAGCAGTGACTGTGTTAAAGGCAGACGTACTATGTCTTTGATCCTTGCACTGGAATGCACGAGCTAGTCAAATGCACATGGGTTTGTCATTGTAAATCACGACCTTTGTACAACCCAAGCAGAGTCCTTCATTACCAACCTCTTGGCGCACTCTTTATTTCAATAAGCATGTTATCCTACGTTGATTTCAAGACAATCATGAGTGCAGGTTTTGCTGCTGACAACTGATCTGACTGGTGTTCTTCCCAGTGGGTTGATCCATTAAGACGTTTTCAAGAAGAAAGGTCCAGTTGGTAGTACAGACTAAGATAAAATGTACATAGTCAGAAACTAATCCACTAAGAAATGGCTGATAATTTTTGGAAAATCTATTAAATTTAATAATTTATAAGATATGAACTTGTACCGTGGGGATAGTCTTGTAATGGGAGTGCTATGTAATGTCTGGCTTGGGTATCAGAGTTATATACAAAGCACACCTGGATCTCATGGGAAGTAATTTATATTAAGATATAACCCAAATGGTCTTTGTATGAACATATAAAATAAGCAGTGACTCATCCCTCTCCCATGGCACTCATCAATTGGGTGGATGACAAATTGCCCATGAAAAATAACGCAGTATAATTTTGTGTGTGAATAAACAGCACTGTGTCTAAATAGTCTGTCAGTTCTAGTCTACTAATAGTATTGTGACCTTTTGCTCAGATATGGAGGGGGTCAGCGCTACTTGTCTGGGAGGTTACCAGGGAAGCTTCCAGAAGGCATAGCACACTACAACGGTCTGGAGAGTACTAGTGCTTGAGCATCTTGCCTCTCCTATCTTTGAAAATAAGACTTGTTACAGTGAATTTCAGTTTTATCGCTCCCTAAGTAATCACAGCTGAGCAGAGGAGGATTGTGAAGGAGCCTGACACATTTCAGCTTTTGCATGATGGCACCAAAGGAGTGTTTGGCCAAAGAAAGGGTAAGATGCGTATTTAGCCACTCGATGTCTATATAGCAGATGCAAAACAATGGATTCAGTTTTAAAAGTCCACCATTTGAAAGCCCAGGCAGACTGGTGTTACCAGAAAAAGGTCCATTACTGGTGCAGCCCCACAGTCCCTATCCCTTGTCAATTGGCATTTCCATTGCCCAAGGTGCCAAGTATGCACAGTCCCCACTCTGTTAACTGATGTCACTCTGGCAGTTTTTAGCAAAGCTCTTGGGGAAAGCTGAGAGAAGATTTCCATGGAAAATGTGACGTTGAACCAGATACGTGCCAAGATTTATCACTGGCTGAAAAACAAAATCATAACTTAAAGAAATAGTCTTCTGACTCCATCTTAGAGATGGGGGAAATGAGACATTGGAAATTAATATCTGTGGGGAGCGGGGTGTATGTTAGTATGGTTTTCAGAGTGCAAGCTGAGTGTCATTCTGGCTATACAGAAAGGGAGATAAAACGTGTGTGAGAGAGAGAGAGACACACACACACACACACACAAAACCATCTAAGCACATTACTTTCCTGAGTTTTTTTCATTTTGTTTTTGGGTTTTGGTGCGAGTTGTTTTGTTTTTCTTTTAGTCGTTTTGGTTTTGGAATTTACCATATATAATTTGTTCCCACCCTTGTCATCCTTTTTTATCTCTATACCCAGCCGGTGCATTCCTGCAGAATGCTTCGTTTCAGTGTTATTTCCCCTCTTGCCTTCTAACTGTAGCATCTAAGAAAAATGAATATTTATTGTAAATATTAGACTGTAGCATTGTAATCACCACTCCTGGGATTGAATGCCAGAGGCTTTTAACATCTAGTATCCTAAAGAATGCTTGTTGGGGGATGGGCAAAAGGTGTGACCTGTGGTCTTGACCTCCACACTGCATTAAGGTGTGATTTAGATTTTTTTTCTTCCTGCACAGGGAGGATAAAGTCTTGTCTTTTCTCTGGTTTTCTCTTGCTGGGTGTGAGGGATAATGCTGTACTTCTAGTAGAAGATTTTGACAGACGTGTGTTTACGTTGTGTTCAATTATCATATCCAGGCGGCTGTCAGTGCGACTTTGAAGCTGGGCTCTGGTGTCAAGCTGTGTTACTCAGCGCTTGGCTAGATAAGAGGAAGATGTGGAATTTAAGTGTTTTTAGAAACTTGAACAATTGCCACATAATAGCGGTGCAATAATTTTTATTCATGTTGTACCTGCATGTTGATGTTTAAATCCGCCTCCAAAATAAATTTTTTTTACATAAATACAAACTCTTGTTTTTCTTCATTTTTTGTCTCCTATTTTAAATCTTCTACAGAAGACGTAGGCAGCATTGCCATGCCTTTCATGCTGCCAGCTCAAAAGTGTTTAGCCTCATTGTGTGCTTTGAGGCTCTTATACTCAACTGAATCCCCAGCCCCAAGCATAAGGAGATGGCTGCAAAGTAGCAGCAAGTTGGCGACATCAAGGTAAATCCAAAGCTCTCCGCAAGTTCTCTGATTTTTTTTCCTACTTGGATCAGTTGGCTGCATAAGCCAAAAGTTTCCTCCTTTGCACAAAACTCGCCTTCCCCCACTGAGATCCTTCGTTCTTGTCCTAAGTGACTGGTTAGTGTAGAATCCCTTGTGTGGGCTTGGACCATTCCCATCACTGGAGCTTATAAGGAGACACACAGGGAAGGATAAAACTCTTAGTTGAGCTGCAATAGAAAGCAAAAAGCAACAAAACAAGAAAAGGGAGGGGGAGGGTAATGTAACCCAGCATAATGTATTTTAACAAAAAGATAAAAATAAAATCTAACTCCTTGCCATTATGAAATTATTTAACCATCCTTTTGTACTTTATACTTCAGAGCCTCTGTGGATAAAGTATCACCGTATGGCACTCTGCGGTGGCTGAATGTCAACGTAACTTACGTTGACTTAATTTGGTAGAGTAAACTTGCCCTTAACTGAGGCCAGGATTTCATCTGACGTCTGCAGTGCTATTCCACATACCTAGTGTATGTCCTTATTGATGTACACACATGAAAAATGACACCACAGCTCACAGCAGCAAGGCAATTAGTGCATCAGTGGAACTGGAAGAAGAAAAGGCATCAAGCAAAGCTTGTAATTTCTTCCATACTGTGGCAAACCATTAAAACCAACTTACTGTAAAATACAATTGAACCACACTGTCCTTTATATTTTCTCTTGCATCACTGCTGCTTACCAACATATAGACCAGTCCTATTCCGCCTAGTCCTGTGAAATATACAGTATGTTAAGCTAATTGTCTTAGTTCTGATTAGCCCTGCTCTGCAAATGGCCATCATTCGGAAAAAGTGACCATTTGCCACCCCCAAAGTTTGATAGTGCAGCTTCTGTCTCTCTCCTATTAACTGCCATACACAAGGTGGGCTAGGTTCCCTTCAAATGCAAAATAAAGGCAAGTCAAAGGAAAAAACAAAAGCAGTGTGGCTATCTGCAGTGAAATAAATATTTTAGCAAGGGAGGCTCTGATGCCATTTTGTTGGATCTTTTTTTTTTTTTTAAGAGGGTGGAATTCTGCATTCTGTGCTCTCAGGTGTTCTCCAGAGGAGATATTCATGCAAGGAACTGGGCTGTCAGTGAGATGACTAGGTAGAATCATAGCTGCCTGCCATGCATGACACCTGCAAAATGCCATGGTCAGTGCATGTTTGGGGGCCAGATGGAATCATCCCACTGGTACAGCCACTCCTGGGGCATGCAGGGCATGCCTGGCACACGTTCCTGCTCCATCGACATGAGATCTACCCAGAGTGAAAACCTGCAACCACTCTTAATATAATCCGTTGTTCAAGCAGACAGGACTTACACTGGGACCGACTTGTTCTAAAGGTCAGGATGATGGGAGCTTGTAAGTTCTGCAAGCTAAATGGATCTTGATTCTCTTTGTTTCTTAGAGAAAATGTCAATGCCAAAAGGTACCTTGCATTAACATTAAGAATTTAACCTCAAACAAGCAAGAGTCAGAAAATTCTGAAAGCTAAAGTAGCTCTCAGGATGTTAACTCAGTTGCATTAACTCAGTATGTAGTACTTTATATTTCTGTTTTCCTTGTGACCTGAAAACTGAACTCTATTAATGCATAGCATACAAAAATATAGGATGTTGCATCACAGCTGGGTTAAGGCTGCTGCCACAGCATTAAGTTTTGGAATGTTCTGGCTTCTATGTGCTTTGTATTCCCCTGTGTTGCATTAATACTAGTTTGTAGATGGATTACATACAAAAAAGACTACATTAAAAGAAAGTTAAGGTTGCAAAGTCAAGCAGTCAAAATGCCAGAAATGCCAGAGGTTGTCCTTGCAAACTTATTTCAGCTGCCTTGTTCACAAGCATTATGACACAAGAATGGTTTAAGATCTGGAAAACATGCCTTATAGTGAGAGACTAAAGACATCCAATCTATTTAATTGATTGGAAAGTAGGCTTAGAGGTGACTCAATCACTGTCTACAAGTAACTACATGAGGAATACATTTCTGATAGTAAATAGTTCATCAGCATAAGAGAAAAAGATGCAAGATCTAGTGGTTGGACACCAAAACTAGACACATTCAGACTTCAAATAAGGCATACATTCTTAACAATGAGGATAATTAACCATTGGGACAATTTACCTAGGGACATGGTGAAGTCTGCAACACTTAAGTCTTCAAGTCAAGAGTGGATATCTTTCTAAAAGTAATGCTGTGGCTGTCACGGAGTCCCCGGGCGATGCTCTGGAACTGCTCCCCACCAAGCCAGTCAGGACTTTGGGGAACCTCCTCTCCCTTGGAGCAGACTTGTTCAGGACAAGAAGCTCACACGGCTTCACCTCCTGGGTCTCTCCTTGGAGCATTCAGCATCCTCTGCCCCTCCGTGCGCTTCCCACAGCGAGTCCACCCCAGCAGGGTCCTGGGGAAGCCACCGGGTTCTGCACCCCCACTTCACAGTCAGACGTGACTCTCAGCCAGCCAGTAACACAGAGGTTTATTCGATGACAGGAACAGGGTCTAAAACAGAGCTTGTAGATACAGCGAACCGGACCCCTCGGCTGGGTCCATTCTGGGGGGCAGTGAGCCAGACCCCCAGGTCTGCCCTCCACCCTCGACCCCAGCCAGCTCCAGACTAACAACCCCTCCCAGCCCCTCCTCTCTGCTCAGCTCCTTTCCCGGGCCAGGAGGTCACCTGATCCCTTTGTCTCCAACACCTTCAGCTGGCACCTTTGCAGAGGAGGGGCCCAGGCCATCAGTTGCTAGGAGACAGAGGGTCAGGCATTTAGGTGCACTGGCCCTTGGCTCTGCCAGATACTTAAGAACTGCCATGGGGACACTGAGGCACCAACACAGTATTCAGAGAAAACATTAAGAACTTTCCCAGTTTGTCACATCTCTCCCCCCTTTGAGACCGAACTGAGCGAGGTCACTCCAGCCAGTGACCTGGGGAAGTTCAAACCCACCAAGGTTCCCATGGATGCCCCAGCATCTCTCCCATCCCTTGGTGTGTTACACCAGGACAGTCCAGTCTTACGCCCTCCCTTAGGTCGGGTGTGTTTGATGGCACTTGCAGGCCGCATGTGGGAAGGTTTATGCAGCCCACACCCTTTGCCACCCCAGTACCCCTGGGCTTTAAGCTGGGATTGGGTCTTTTCCCAGCACTCTGGTCTGTGATTCGGGTTCCCTTGGTTAAGAGCCCCCATCTTGGCCTTTGCCAGCTCTGGGCTTGGGCAGCCGCTTCCCACTTCGTGGCCCAGACACAACACCTCTGCCGTGCCCCCTTGCACTTTTCAGCTTTTACCGTCAGTCCCACCTTCTTGAGGCAGCCCAGCCCCCTCTTCACCTAGGACACCTGTTCCTCCCAGGTCTGGCTAAAGATGCACATGTTATCAGTGTCTGCCAGGGCCAAGTTCTCCATTGCCCTTTGCTTGTTTAGAATCTCCCCAGGCCTAGGCATGGGGTGGGCATCGGGCACTGTGATGGCTTTAAGCTTCCTATAGCCCCCACAAAACCAGATCATCCTGTCTCCCGTGGGGATCAGCCCCACAGGTGAGGCCCATGGGCTGTAAAACGGCTGGATCCCATCTAAAGCCAGCAGGTCCTTGACCTCTCTCTCCAGGTTCTGGGCTACTTTCCCAGTGACTCTGAATGGGAAATACCTGACGGGGAGATTGTCTCCCACCTCAGGGAAGAGATCCCCCTGGGGGTCTTCCCCCTTCTTCATCCAATCCTCCCTCTTCAGGTTCAGGGGTTCCCTCACTCTCCTCCCATCTAGCAGCTCGAAAGGGAAGAACCCTGTGGATTCCTGGGGTACCACCAGCTGCCTCCCAATTCCCCCCAGTTCTACTTCCCCTTGGGGAGCCCATTCCTGGTACAGGAATCCCTCCTCCTGCAGGACTCTGTCCCTGCAGACTTCCCCAAGGGGGTTTGCAGCGCTGTGGCCAGCAAGTTCTCTCAGCTTCTCCAAGGAGGGATCCCTCTGCAGCTCGGTCTGGGATTCAGCGGCTGGGGCAGGGAGTGGGACCTGCTCCCTCTCGCTGGCTGGGCCTGGGGTCACAGCCCCCCTGAGCCCTGTCCCTGGTAGCTCCCTTCCTGCTGTGTAATTACTTCCCAGCAGCATGTCTGGACCAGGCAAACCTGGTTGGCAGCTGCCCTGCCCTGCCTGGGTGTCCCCCCGCTCAGCTGGGACCTCAGCTCCTCCTCCCCCCCCCCGTGCTCAGCACTGCCCTTGCTGTCCCAGTGGGGACAGGCAGCGAGCTTTCTGCTCTGGTCCCAGCATCAGAGCCAGCGTGAGCCCCCTCTCCGGTGTGCAGGGGGGCGGGGAGCATCTCTCCCTCCCACCCAGCCCCAGGGGGCTGGTTACAGGTAGGCAGGTATCCTGAGCCCAGCAGCCCCTCCCCCCTGCCAGCCAGGTTATTTGCATTTTCACTGACCATTTCCATCCTAGCCAATTGGTTCCCTGGATTTGAATTCAAACCCTCGGCCGTTACAGGAGCGGGGCCTGGATCCTGTCCCATGGGGAGACAGTCACCCCCCAACAGGGCCTCCCAGCCGATATCCTGGAGAACCCCAACTACCAGCCAGCCCGACCCCTCCTGGGTCTGCACAGGGATCTGGGCCATAGGCAGGGCGAGGGGCTTCACCCCAGGGAACTTCACCCAGGTCCCACAGTCCCTCAGCATCTGGGGCTGCACCACCACAGTTCTCTGTGTCCCAGGGTCTCGCCCTCCCAGGCATGTTTCCCCACTGACCCCTGGGCAGCCCCCTATGTCTCTCTGCTCCACCATCACCAGTCCACGCTGCTGCTGCTTCTCCTGCAGCTTTTCCTCGGGCTCTTGCTCTCTCTCACGGTCCTCTCGCTCTCTCGGGCTCTGCTCCCATCCCATCCGTCTCCAATCTCCTGATGGGGAACCCAATCGTGAAGACCCTCGTCTGATTGGGGACCAGACTCCCGGGGATGCCTGGCTGTTGCTCCAGCTGCTCTCAGATCCTCTTGTAGCCCCATCTGGGCCAGGAATCTGCTCCTCAGAGCGGTGCTTCTCCTTCAACTGCACGATTAACTGTGCCTTGGGGAACGTCCCCATGCGTAACCCTCTCTTTGTGCACAGGATCACAATGTCCTTCTCAAGGAGATGGTGATAGGCCATCACTTCACCGTTCCCAAGTGGCTCTGGACTCACAGGCCTGTGTGCTCTTGGCTCCCCCATGGTTTCCAGGAAGAACCCCTGGTGTGCCAGCCCTTCTCGTGATCACCACCTCTTTGCCAGGGTCGAGCTGCAGACTCCTCCGCCCCTGGGACTGCTCCTGCAATCCCCAGGGGAACCCTGCTACTGCAAAGATCCTTCTCTCTCCCAGGGTCGAGCGGCAAGCTCCTCCGCCCCTGAGACTGCTCGCTGCAGTCCTCAGGGGGACCCCGTTACTCCAACAGTCCTTCTCGCTGGTCACACACTCCCAGAGGTTAACCGCCCCCTGAAACCGTCCCACTCTGAGCCTTCAGCACGCCTGGTCCTCATTATCCCTCCTTTGTTTTACTGCTCCCCAGTCACTTACTGCAAGCAGCGCCATTCACGGGGTGCAGTACATCCCACCGCTACCACCAGTTGTCATGGAGTCCCCGGGCGATGCTCTGGAACTGCTCCCCACCAAGCCAGTCAGGACTTTGGGGAGCCTCCTTTCCCTTGGAGCAGACTTGTTCAGGACAAGAAGCTCACACAGCTTCACCTCCTGGGTCTCTCCTTGGAGCATTCAGCATCCTCTGCCCCTCCGTGCACTTCCCACAGCGAGTCCACCCCAGCAGGGTCCTGGGGAAGCCACCGGGTTCTGCACCCCCACTTCACAGTCAGACGTGACTCTCAGCCAGCCAGTAACACAGAGGTTTATTCGATGACAGGAACAGGGTCTAAAACAGAGCTTGTAGGTACAGAGAACAGGACCCCTCGGCTGGGTCCATTCTGGGGGGCAGTGAGCCAGACCCCCAGGTCTGCCCTCCACCCTCGACCCCAGCCAGCTCCAGACTAACAACCCCTCCCAGCCCCTCCTCTCTGCTCAGCTCCTTTCCCGGGCCAGGAGGTCACCTGATCCCTTTGTCTCCAAAACCTTCAGCTGGCACCTTTGCAGAGGAGGGGCCCAGGCCATCAGTTGCTAGGAGACAGAGGGTCAGGCATTTAGGTGCACTGGCCCTTGGCTCTGCCAGATACTTAAGAACTGCCATGGGGACACTGAGGCACTAATACAGTATTCAGAGAAAACATTAAGAACTTTCCCAGTTCGTCACAGTGGCTCATCCAGAAATTATGGGCTTGATGCAGAAATTATTGGGTGAGGTTCTCTGGCCTGTTATGCAGGAGATCACGATAGACGGTCATAATGGTCCCTTCTAACCCTAAAATCTATGATCCACTCTTTAAATAGGTGATTACATACTATTCTTTGCACAGGGACCCCTGCCTCGTTCAGGGTACACTACAGTGTGGACCACAGGGACCAGAGAATGAATCAGAGCTGTGTAGTGACTTAGGCTGTTTTCGATAGGAGCAGCCATTTCAATCAGTCTGTAGTACAGTACTGATGTGGTACTAATTCTAGTGCAGGACTAGCTGATCTGTCAGCGAAGAGTCTCACCTGATTAATTTTCAGTTCATACATTTGCTGCCCTCACAGAACTTTTTGTCTTGGACTTCCCAGCCCAGCTTGTTTAATAATAATAATAAAAAGGTGAAATGCAAGACATTTATCTTCTGCCTTTTCAAAGTGTCCCAAGGGCTGGGACAAGGTTAATGAAGATGAATTTGTACTACCTAGCAGCACATGGATTTCCCCGCATCTCCATAGCCCACGCTGCAACTCTGGAACGGAGCTAGCTGCCCAGCTTCAATCACTGTCTCTCTGATAGATGGAAATGTCACACGGGAGAGAGGGGCCCAGTAATGCTCCCTGCTTCTAGGGAGACACCAGCACAGGACGTCTGTCTGGAGTCTGCACCTTTTCTGACAGCAGATCGATGGCCAGTGTTGGGGGAAGACTTGTAAGGGCTAAAGGGTTAATCCCAGGTAGCCCGACATTCTGTGGCAGGTAAGTGGTGCTGCTGTTCCAGACTCTGTAGTGAGCAAGGCCAACCGTCCATGAGGCTGGTGGCAGCAGAGATTTGAAGTGGTCCCAGCAGGGTAACTCTTTAAGGAAAGCATGTGGTTGATACCTGAGACACTGCACCACATGCAGGCTGATCGTATCAGAAAGAAAGTGACTTCTGTGTGAGCCAAGTGTGGCACTGCTGCTGCCCCCAGGACAGCTACCCACTAGCCAAGGTGGGTCCTGGTTTGCTTCTCATTCAATGAACAGGTACGGCTGACCTTCAGCACAGGCAAAGCAAATAGCCACTTGGGGCCCTGCGGCCTATGCTACATACAGGCCGGCCCCAACTTTCAGCAGCAGGTTCAAGTGAGAGGGAGGAAGCCACTTGCTGCCAGACCCCACTCCCAGCTGCTGAACCAGAATGAGGGGCGATCCTCGACTCCCAAACCAGTTGTCCCTGGTAGTTGGCGCCTACCCTTGCCTGGGGCCCTGAAAATGGTGTGCATGACGCAAATGAGAAGCTCAGCCACGGTGTGGAGAGCTTCATAATACCTGCATCAGTGTCTGTCCTTCAGATGGCAGCCCCCAAACACATCCCTTTCATGGCTTTAGCCTGTGGAGGTGGTGCTCGTTGCTCAAGTGACAACATTGTCCAAGTCAACTGCACGGCTTGTGTGCAGTGAGTTCTGGTCTTCGTGCAGGTTAAAAGATCACCCATTGTGCACAATCCAATACACTATGCCAAGAGAAACCTTCCCTAATGTGTTACACACCCTGTGCAGTTTTACCTTCCTGGACCTTACTGCTTTCACTGGGCACAGTGAATGCTCTGCAAACAGGCCATAGCGATCGGGAGGGAGGGAGTTGTCTGCATTAACTTCAAGAATACACAGAATGCCTTTGGCGTTCTTGCCAGTGCTGTATCCATGGAGTGAGGTAAGTGGGTGACATTTCTCGCGTGCTAAACCCAAAACCCCAGTGGTCTTTGAGCATCTTGCTCCTTGTCCATTCCACGGAGAACGAGAGGTAAATCCTACTCCAGTCTGGCTTATGCTCTTGAAGACTGGCACCAGTTAATAACCAGCTCTGTGGCTTGAGCAAAGTAAATGGTGTTGGCTTTCCTCTGATTTAAGGCAAGGTGCAGTTATTAATAAGCCCTGAGCTATGGAGTCGTACTGCTGCAGTAGTTCTGTTCTGAGAGATTCAAATGTCTCTTACACATCTTCTGTTAGGGCTGCCTGAATGGCTAGAGTGGTACCATGTTCATCAGCCTATTAAAGAAAACCAAACACTTGGGTTCAAATGGGCTTTAGGAAAATTATGTATATAGCACCGAGAACAAGTTAAAGGCCAAGAAGCGGCCTCTTAAGTGCCCCAGTCCCCATATTTCCTATTACTCAGTCTTAATGGCATTTATACCCAGCCAGAGACAGGTTCCAGATTGCTTCTATCACAGTGTAAGTCAGGCATGTTTCTGCTGAAGTTAATGGAGTTTTTTGTGGATTTACCGGAGTGTAATTCAAATCAGCCTCTGTCTATGCAGCAGCCACTATTCAAAGAGGAGCATGTGGATTTTTCCAATCAGGATTTGAATAGAGGTTGTTACCCAGCAACCCCAAGTGCTAAGCGCTAGGTTATATCTATTATAAAAGGGGATAGAGCTCTTTGAATTAGATTATGTGCAAATTCTTGTTTGGTTTGGAAAGAGGTTGGATCAGAAAAATGTTTATTGGCAAATCTGGACTTGTGGCTCATGATAGCTCTCTGACCTGCCAGCGGCACCAGGAAGAAGCAGTTTTGTTCTGCTTTATGGTTGGTTGGTTGGTTTCAAATATGGAATGTTTCTTGTTTTGCATTGTTCCTTCTGTTTCCTGGAGATAAAAAGGCCCTGGGGAGGAAAAGAAGCCTTCAGAGAGCAGCTATTTCAGTGCTGTGGAGAAATAAAGGGAAGGGAGAAATGTTCTCAGGCAGGCAGGTTGGGAGGGGGGACCGGACCTCTGACAGGCAGCACGCCTGGCTGTGAATAGAGAGCTCCTTCTCACTCCACTCTTGCTCCTTTTGATGAGCTGTTTTCTGCTGGAAGGTTCCTGGCCAACCAGCAGAGAGGTATATGCTTGCAAAGGAGTTTGTTTCCTGCTATTTCTCTTTCCTCTGCCACTTCTTTGGCTCCCTGTATAGCCCACATGTCCCCTGTTGCTGCCTGTCCTCTGCTGACTGAGGATGGGGAGGAAATATTTTCAGGCTCCAAGTCACCACTATGGTGATTTGTTGCTTTATCAAGACAACTGGCTCAGCATTTTCCACCCGTGGCCTCATGATTGGAGCCGACCTTTTCCCTGCCCAGTCTTAGCAAGGAGCCTGGATGTTGTTCCTTCATCTTGTCCCTGTCAGAAGAATAAGGTTTCCAGCTCTAATCTGTGTGTCCCCAGCAGACTTGAGAAATCCCTCTTGATCCCCTTCAGCAGCCTTGGCGCGTGTGTGTGAAAACAAACTCCGGCTGTAACGGCCCAAGCACCTGACGATGGAGCTCTGTCCAGCAACTCTGTTAGATGCTGGTGTCGTCTCCAGCAGCAGGAGCAATGGGCTCATCTCTGGGGTGAGCTGGAGCAGTGCACAGTTTATGACAAAGAGCCCTTCGGTGATTAGCACCAGCCCATGTTATGGGGGGATCTGTCTCTGTCCATTTTAATAGATAAGGTGCCAGTAGATGGCACTCAAGAATATGTAGCATTATTCCTGGATCTTGTAGGACCAATAAAACTATCCTTGGACCCTGTAAAAATGGCTTCCTGAATGCAGTTCTTTGCACAGATCTCTTAACGGTTTTCTTCTCTATTCGACTCTTCTGATACATCCCTCACTGCTACAGGGGAGTGTGTGCACACGAGATATGCAAAGAATGCACTCGTGGGTAAGGCACAAGAGATCTATGTTCTGGTCTGGGCTCTACCACAAACTTTCAGGACTGGGTTGATTATTCTTCTCCCACTTCCTCAGTCTACATGTTGCCACTGACACAGTTCAAAATAACCGATGTCATGGTGTCAAGTATCGAGGGGTAGCCGTTGCATCTGAAGAAGTGGGGTTTTTTACCCATGAAAGCTTATGCCCAAATAAATCTGTTAGTCTTTAAGCTGCCACCAAACTTCTTGTTGTTTTGATGACATCCAAACTGTATGCCAGCAAATGCTTTACAGAGGTAATACTGCACTATTTAATTAGAAGCTGTGTTGCCCTGATGAGGAGCAGCACCATAGAAATACCTTTGTGTATATGACAGCAGGGCAGCATGGGGCATGAACTGCAGAAAACTCTTGTCAAGCCATTATATGGCAAATATAAAAGCAATCCCAAAGGGAAAGAGAAATCAAGAGCCATACGCCAAGGTAGAAAAAGGCTTTTCTTTTGCGGATGGGCTGATCCAGACAGCAGCAATGCCGAAGGAGGCTCTCTCATCAGCAGTGACATGCCTGGAGGAAGGGCCAGAGTCCACCAATGCTAGACAAGCAGAAGTATCCGAGACTGAGGCAAGAGCCATGAAGCAGGCTGGAGAGATTTTAACAGGAGAAGGCATTGCCAGTGTAACACCATGCCCCTAATGGGTCATCAATAGCGGGAATTGAACTTGGGACCTCTGGATCTTAACACTTGAGCCTCTGCTGCAGGGGCTGGAAGAGCCAAAGCTGTAGCAGCTGCGTCAACCTCACTAGGGCCCAGTCATCACTAGCATGGGACAGAGCAGCCCACTGAGCGAGGGGTTCCACCAACACTTCTTCGAAATCCACTGTGAATATCTGCTGGGGGTGCTCCAGAGCGACACTCATCTGCCTCCGGCCTGTGACCGGCTTTCACAGCTCATGGAGGAAGCGCTGTGGAGAACGGGTGAGTTGCTTTCCACAGAGCACTGGCTAGGCGACACCGTTATTCTATCCAGCACCAGTCAAGGGGCACCAAACGCCCAGTGGTTAGGGCACTAGTATAGGACTTGGGAGACCTGGACTCAGTTCTCCGTTCCGCCACAATCTGCCTATTCAACCTTGGGCAAGTCACTTAGTGTCTCTGTGCATTCGTTCCCCCTCTGTTCAATGGGGATAACAGCCCTGCCCTGCCTCACATGGGTGTGTGAGGATAAATGCATTGAAGATTGTGTGGCACCCAGAGACTACAGTGACAGGGCCATACTAATACCAGAAATAGACAAATATAGATACAAATCCCCATTGCTTCACAATGTGAGTTTGTCTGACCATTCACAGTGTTACAGTGCCACAGAAATAAATGTTTCTTCCGATTCTGCCTCTTTTAACCCTGTTCCAAGCCAAACGAATGATTTATTGGTCAGATATTGGTGATTCTGCAGAGGCTGGGTCGCCTCAACATTTGGTTCCCAAAATCCAGTGAACCACTCCCTGGCCTTGTGATTCTGTTCTCTCAGTATAGGAGTCTTATGAACACTGTCACACTGTCTGGAGTGGTTCACAACCATGAGTGCCAACCTCAGGGCAGGGACCCCCAAGTGTTGTACGTTCTACAATTAGATTTCACCAACCCAGTAACAAATGTGAACTCCTGAAGCACTTGTAAGTCTGACCATAGAGACGCAAACAATCCCCTCGGGCATTCCAGTCTATCTTGCCACCCAGGAAAGCTGGTCATAGTGTAGCTGATTTACACCAAAGATCACAAGGGATTTAGGCTACTTCTAATCCCAGGAAACCAGTCACTTATTTCTACCTCAGATCTCACACTAAAGACAATGCTCGTAGCCAATCCTAACTAAGGATTCATTAACTAGGGAAAAGAAATGAGTTATGTATACATTAAAGCAGGCAACATCTATACACAAATGAGTTACAGTCTGTGGTTCCAAATAGTGACAGAGTTGCTGTAATCTGTCAGCACTGTATGTCTTTTAGGGCTAACTCAGCTTGACCTTGGGGATCTCTGCTTCTGTTTCATTGCTCCAGCCCTGTGAGAGTCCAAACACTAAAAAAGATGAAAAATATTCGTGTCCGATATCTTCCAGAATTCAAACTGATGGGATGAGCCTCTTTGCACTGAGCTTGTGCAGGGGCTATTAGCAAAATCTTTGTATTGTGAAGGCCCACAATGGCCCACTTTGTTTTGCTAGTCCTTCCTGATGGGGAAGAGGTAATACCTTTCACAGGGATTTAGCATTCTGTACTAGGTGAAGTTTTTTTGTTTTCTTGGTTGAGGAGTTACATAGTTCAAAACAAACATTTTATAGCTATAGCACAAACACTTAAGCGTTACCTTACGGCCTGGGATATAGACATTATCAATAGGATTAATACACCTCACAATTTACAAGCATTATATGAAGTCTGAAGTCTAAGCAGAGTCACGCAGGTGAGCTGGATTGGTTTCCAGCAATGCATTTGTCAGTGCTCAGCTGAGACCTTGGCAAGAGCTGGCGCCTGGTCTGCTAGCATCACAAACACCACGTCTTACTCTTGGCTCCATCCACAAGAAAGGGCTGGGGCTCATCATGTCACTCTCTGGAGCAGCAGCTGGTGGGGTTAAAGTGGACTATGTGTCTGGAGGTTGAGGGAATCCTTAAAAAGTTCCCCAGATCAGCTCCCTGGATGTGTTTAGACTCATCTGGGCTCGCTCTGGAGGGAAAAATAAGATTTTGCCATCTGTGACCCCTATTAGCCCAACTCTAGGGGAGGGAGCTGGAGTCTATCTTGGCTCACACCTCAACAGAAAGAATAACAAAGTTCAGTGGAGTGGCTATATTGTGTCCTCAGTGCTCCCAAAGGCAATGGACTTGCACAGGAGTCAGGTGGTGAGACTTGAGAAAGAAGGGACCCAGGCTGAGCTTGCGGAGGAAGCAGTTAGAAAAACACATCTGTTTATATGTAAATTGAGCACATTTGATGTAGAGACACTGAGAGACTGCAAACCCTGAGCCCTACAGTGTCATTCTTCCAGGGCTGAGTCGCACTTGAAAGGCCCTCAGAGGCCATGGAGAAGAGCAGGACATAAATTCCTAGATGGATGGAAAGAAGAACTGCCCTTTCCAGACACTGCTAGTGCTCTCCCAGTCGGAAGTCCTGTTCGCTCATCGGGTAGGAGAATTACTCTGATGTGGGGGAGGAGGATACACTGCGGTATTATTTTGTAAACTGACCCTGGAGAGCTTTCTTGGCAGCGTTTACAGCTGATTGGATCCTTTATGCATCTCCCAGTGGTTTTACTCTGATCTGGACGGGCACCTGAACGCTATCTGAACTCTGGCAGCCACCCTAAATTCTCCTACCGTACAGACATCTCGCAGGACATTGTATTGCATTGTAAGCAGTGATGTATTGTCCTCTTTAATTCCCAGGTGGTTGATAAATCATGAGATGTTTTGCAGGGGTCCAGGGCTATCTGCATGTTCTCTTCTGCATTTAAGTGTGGTGTGCAACTGGACCTTGTGGCTTGGGGCTGAGCTGCAGCTCAGAGACATTGACTGCTATAGTCCAGGGGTGCGCAGAATAGTTTTGGAATCGGTGTGGAATTTCCCCACCAGATATGGGCTGAATTTCACAACCAAATGCATTTTGTTGCTTTAAAACAACACAGTTATCTTTTAATGTGTGCACCATACCACTTGCCACTGAAAAAGCTGGCAAAGGTTTTCTGGGATGAGCCTGTCTCAGATCAGCTTGAGACCCAATCAGTTCCAGAAACATTCTGAATCCCTGTCAGATTTGTTTCATAAAAACCTCGGCTTGCCCAAATGGCAGAGCAGTGGGCAATATTTCCTGCTGGCATAGCTAGGTAAAAATCCTTTATGTTGGGGAACCAATGAACACACTTAACGCCAGCCAGAATCGGTCCCTGCATCCCAAAATACTGGTAACCTCCGTCAGAGGGCAGCATTGGCTCACAGGAGCGGGGACCACTTTGCCATTAACTTTAATGCCACATACAGCCCGAATCCTCAGGCCGTTTCTCTCCCTTCTGTATTAAATAACACATTGTAAAACACATAGCAGAACCTGAGAAGAGCAGGCAGCAATAATGTGAACTCCCCGTGTGATATAACAGCGCTAGTGTATTCCACTGCTCAGTTGTCTGCTTCCCTCCAGCAAGCTTATGTAACGTTCCCGACAACCAGAGCTTCTGACGAGAGCCAGACCCCAATCGTATTCCTTCAACCACTGGACAGGTGCAGCAGGGCAGTGCCAGCTGCTCAGACGTTGCCCTGCCAATGTGGCTGGGCCCTTGTTGTGCAGAGCAAATGGCTTCCTCTGTGCCGGCCCACCATTGCTCATTCAGTCCTTGGCTCTGGCCATCCCCTTAGCAGGGAAGCGAATCTCATGAGAAACTGCACCCCAAGCCCTGTGCAGCCCATTGCATACAAGTCGCCACCAGTCGAGATGGGTGATGACTTTGCCGGGTGTTGCTCTGGGCTGGAGATGCTCTGTAGATAATAGCCAGGGCCAGCTCTAGACATTTAGCTGCCCCAAGCATGGCGGCACGCCGTGGGGGGCGCTCTGCCGCTCACCGGTCCCACGGCTGCGGACCCTCCGCAGGCACTCCTGCGGGAGGTCCACTGGAGCCGCCTGCCGCCCTCCCAGCAACCGGCAGAGCGCCCCCCGCGGCATGCCGCCCCAAGCACGTGCTTGGCACGCTGGGGCCTGGAGCCGGCCCTGATAATAGCAGTAAGAACACTTATGTAATAAAAGGCCTTCCATCCTGGGATCTTTAATGTGCTTTCCAAGCATCCACTCTTGTGCACGTCACCATCTTTGGCTCAGAGGATTACCAGCCCCATTGCAGGGATGGAGTCTGAGTGTCAGAGAGTTTAGCTGACGTTCCTCCCCCAGCCAGCCTGGGACAGAGTCTAGATGAAAACCCAACTCCCAGTCCTATGCTGGACTAGGGGAAAACATCATTTTCTGACAGACTGATTGATTGAAAAAACAAAAACGAAGAGACTGTTTGAAAGCTGCTCGGGAATGCAGCGTCCAAGGAAGACAGATCAGTAGGAAGAGAACCGGTAAAGTGATCAGAGAAGGGGTGAAGTTCACGTACCCCATGTTTGGCAACTTATTACGTGGGTGGTGATGGTTATTTAACGTTTAGATCATGGTAGTGCCTACAGGAAGGGCTCAGCCAGGCTGGGGCCTCATTGGGTAGATGATGTACAAAGAGTAAATAGAATTCATGCCCTGAAGAGTTTACAGCCTAAAAGTGTCGTGGAGATCAGCACCACGTGTGTGTGTATGTGCTTTAAATGCAAAACAGACCTCAAGCTTAAAGATGACGGGCTGTGACTGATGTCTCGTGTTTTGACATGGGTGTCAGTACTATATGTTATATTTCTATATTCATGTCATAAATGGATGTTAGCTTGCACTTTGGACTGCCTCCCCTGCACTCTGCTCACCGGTCACCTCTGCCCAGGCTTATTCGAACATTCCAAGCCAGCCAGTTGCTGCAACCCCCTGCTTTGTTTTTAAACAAACTGCCAAAAATACTTTCCTCCCCCAGATATGAAACTTCCTCAAACGAAAATAAATAAATAAATTGCACAGCTCTGAGACACCCACCTGTGGCAGGTTTAAGGCCTAATATCCCATGACACTGCAGAGCTAGAGGTGAGAGCTTTGTGCCGTCAGAAGCGGGATGTTCCCGGCTTCCTAATGGGTTGTGCAGCACGTGGAAGGTTCAGTGATCAGAATGTAACATTGGGAGGTGTCTGAAGTGCCTTGCAGTTATTAGAAGTATTGGCTGTGTTCTGTGCTCCCCCTCTGAGGGCTGTCCCGGGGAAGTCACGGTAAGAATGGGAACCTGGCTTTGGGGATGGAGGGCTGTGCAAACCAGACTGGATAACAGGTTTTAAAACTCTACCCTTCTAAAAGAGTGTTTCTGTAACTGCTGGACATGTCTGGCAGACACAGTTTGGGGGTTGTGATGTTGGCATGTGAATCACTTAGTATTTATTTGTATTGCATTAGTGCCTAGAGGCCCAACCTCCATTGTGCAAGGTGCTGTACAGCGGAGACACCCCTGCCCCAGAGAGCTCACAAAGTGAGTATAAGACGAGAGACAATGGCTAGATACAAGAGATAGCGAAGGTAACAATGAGGTGATACAGATCAGCATTATAAACAGCAGTCACAGGGCACAAGCTGCCTCACCAGCCTCAGGTATTTTCCTAGGTTTCTCAGCAGAGGAGCGTTTTAAGGCAGACACTGAGGTGGCTTTAAAGGATTTTACATGGAGCTTGTTTCTGCCAAATTCGCAGTGCAAAAGCCTTACACCATGCCCCCATCCTCGTCGGCACGTGTCACCTATCTAGCGGATCTAGCCTCTTTCTCTCTCTCCAGCTATATAATCAGATGGGCCATGAGATTGTGTGTTTTTGTTTTTGCAACTTCTGCAGTGGTTTGGATCCATGCTCCCTTGGCTCCAAAGCCCCAGAGCACAGGGGAGGTTGGATAAAAGGTTCTGAATATGGCTCTTCTTTCTTCTGGTAGCTAAATGCTCCATAGATGGGAGACACTTCCTGGGCCAGCTCCCTGCCTGTAGCATGTCTGCAGGACACAATAGAGACACATGCTGGGATTGACAGAGGACCTATGGGAGGTGAACACCCAGATCCCTAGAGAGAACATTAACCAGCATACACTGAGTAGTCCCCAGCTGTGCTCTGAAGCGCACAGAATAGAGCAGGAGAGCCTATAGCAGTTGTAGACACCGAAGGGACCAGGCCTTGAATAGCACGATAGGAGCCCCTGCTAGGAGAAGATTCCGATGCAGAGCTGAGAGGTCCAAAGCAATTCATTTTATCTGAGATCTCGTCCTGTGGGTCACTCTGAACATCCCGGTCCTCGCCTGGAAGAGAGAACAGGGAGTGGAGCTGTGTAGGAGCTACTGCTGACTCCCTCCTGCAATAGCAGAACAAGGGGACCCTCGATCTTCTCCCCAGTGTGGTGGAGAATCCAGCGCACTCTCCACTGAAGGCTGTTATTGAGGTAAGCGATTTGGGAAGCTTCAGGAAGGGATTAGATATTTCCTAGCCTACAACTCACGGGGCCTCCAGCGTATGCTCTGTATTTGGCTGAGGATTCTCATGTGTCCCGCCACCCGAAAGGGTCTTTTTCTTATATTGGCTCTTATTACCCCCCCCCCCCACCAGGTCTGGGCGGATGCTTTGTATTTGTCAGGAGAGAACTTGACGTTTGCAGATTGGCAGATCTGGGCCCGAACTCAGTTTGTCCATCATTAAAACTTGTCTTTCCTCTCTAATCTCTCCTGGAGAAAGCCACTGAATGGGATGGGGGCGGGGGAGAGACGGTGCTAACTGCTGAGCTTGTTTAGCATTCTCTGTTGCCGCCCATTCCTCCCCAACCCCAATCACAGACCAGGGTGCAGCCTTTCGGCTGTTCTGCAGAATGCACCCACCAAGCAGTGAGGGGCCCACAGCCTCTTTACATGGGTTGGACCCTATTAGAGTCCCTAGAGGCCACCTAGTTCCAAACCCCTCGTGGTCCTGCAGGGCCACTTGCTGGGACCATTGTCCTCCATGACCCAGTGCCTGCCCCTGGGGGCAGCTGCATGAACATCCCATGCTGAGCTGGGGCCCTAGGACCTAGCATGGCCCCTCTGCACTGGGATGGTGAGCACCCTACGTGCCTTGAATCGCAAGCCTCTGCTAGCTTGCGCTCTCTTACCCTGCTCCCAGCTCACCCTAGCCTCCTCCCCATGGTGATGGTTCTGTGGTGGGTTTATTCTCTCTCACGGTCACTACAGCAGTGGAGGAGGCTGAATTTCCAGTACTTCTGATAATTATAGGGCAAGTACCCAGCCTTCTCTGTACCCAGTGCAAAGTGCAGCGACCATGGAGAGCTCCTGGTGGCTGGCCTAGCATGACCCATCTCCCTGCTTGCATGCTGTGCCTTCTCCTTCCCAGCTTGCTCGCTTCGCCATCATCAGGAAGGACGTAGTAGGAAGGTCCCCTTACTTGTTGCCCTCTAGCTGATCACCGCTGTGGGATTGCTCCCCCCTAGCAAGCTCGTTGGCACTAGCTGGCTGGCACCACGGGCTGCTGAACGGCAACTAGCACCAAAGGAAAGTGGCAGGACTTGGAGGGCATCCTGCTCTCTCTTTCCTGTGGCTGCCCAGCAGAAGGTGAAAGGTATGACTGTATCTGGGAAAGAGTCTCCATGACAATGACTGTCTGGCTAGTGGCAGGGAAGCCTCCCAAATATCAGAGCTTCAGACCAGAGTAGCGCCCCCAAAATTCAGCCCCAGAACCAACATGAGGGGCTGAGTCCATTTTCTGAATGAGCTTTTCAGTATGAGCTTGGGGCACCAGTTCTGGTCGGTTCCTGTTTTAATCTTGCCCTTGTCCCCTCTGTCCATGGGCTCTGGATCAGTAGCTTCTGCAGGGATCCCACAGCAGGCCTGCACCGTGTACCTGCCAAAGGCAGCGATGGGGTCAGACAGTCCCCCTGGGATCTCTGTGCCTCTCCCAGCCTGGCCAGGAAAAGGTGCCGATGGCACACATAGCACGGCAGAGCCCACTGGTGCTCCTGGCGCTGCTGCAGCCGTCAGGCAAAGGAGCCCGTTGGGTCAGAGTAGAGGTGCTGGCCCCGGTAGCTGCCAATGATCTGCTCTCTGTCACGGCCTTTAATAAGAGAAGGGCAGAGTGGCTGCTTTTCCACGTTCAGTGTGGGCTCAGCTACTCTCTGCCCCTGCTGCGCTGTCCTCCCTGCTGGCAAATCACAGCCTGTCTGTCCAGCTGAGCCTCAGCCACTGGCCTTGGCCGGCGTTCAGAGTGCCCAGCTGGGCTCTGTCTCCCCAGAAGTGGCTGTCTCGGTCCCTGGCCATTCTGCTGAGTCAGGCTCCCGCCAGCAAGCACAGGCTGCTGCCCTGTGTTTCCTCTCTGTGGGGGCCAGTCTGGCGTGTGCCTCCCTCCCCAGCCAGCTGGCTGGCTAACAGGTCTGCTGCCTGGCCCGTGACGCTGGGGGCTGCCAGTTACAGGTGAGCGACGTGCTGACTCTACCAGTCCCTGTTCTTCCCCCTGGAAACTCGCCCAGGTACGGCTCCACTCCTGCCCTGTTGGAGAGGGAAGGGGTGGGGCCAGCACAGCACGCCCCCTGCTGGACGTTGTCTGCATGTCAGCACCTCTTATTGGTAGTGGCGCTGAGACATCCATCGCTGTGTGCAAGGCGGCTGCCCAGCCCCGCAGGAAGAAAACCCATCCATGGGATTGTCGCTGTGCCTGGCCGAGCAGGGTCTAGGCTGTGGGCCGGGGTCACTTGGCGCTGGGGGTTTGTCGCCACCCGCTCTCCATGTAAGGGCGTGTGGAAACGGGGCGGTGCTTGGCAAGCTCACTGGCGCTCAAGATGGCGGGTTGGCGACTTTCTCTGGAGTTGGGACTGGGGAGCTTGGGCCTGAAGCTGGACACGTGAATCGAGGAGGGTGTGCGTGGAGCAACGCCGCCTCCTGCTGCTCACAGTCTCACACTGTCACCGCTCGCTGCCGCCTTTGCCACTGGTCCCCTTGCTGCCCAGGGGCACTGGAAAGGGGGCGGGAGCCAGGGGGTCATGGCTCCATCACTTTTAAAAGTGGGAGGGCTGTGCCGTAAGGGCGAGTGATGGGGGCGTGGGGCAGAGAGGAGCAAGCAGAAGCCGGGGTCTTGGGGGGAAGAGGCAGTGTGAAGGTAGGGCCTCGGGGGCAAGGGCAGCGTGACAGCAGGGCTTTGGGGGAAAGAGCGGCGTGGGGCCATGGTTCGAGCACCGGTGGCCCCTCCACTTTTAGGGAGCTTCCTCTGCTCCTGCTGCTGCCTCTGTGATGCCGTGTTCAGAGGCTCCACCACTAGCCCAGGTCTTAGGCCTCCCGCTGGGAAGAGAGGAACCTCGCTGCTCCTGCAGCCTGGCCGATGGCTTTCCCCGCAGTGCTGTCCCCACGCCCTATCTCAGGCTCAGCCCTCGACCTGCTCATCTGGGACTTCAGGTCTCGCCATCACCAACTAGAAGCAAGGACTTTCAATTGAGTCCAATCGGCTCCATCTTTAAAAACTGGAGAGGAGAGGATCTAGGAGCCCCTCCACCCGAGGATGAACATCTACCCCCATTTAGTAGGTGAGGTTAAACGTAAGGGCATGCTAAGTACAATTCTACTGCCCTTTACTTCTACAATAATGATACGGTTTCATTACCCCTGCATTCAATACCAAGGTGAATTTCAACCTGAAATAGGCCAAATTGATCATTTTGGCAAAGCTGGTCTGTGTGGTAATCACCGAGGCAGAGGAGGGGGGGGTCTGTGGTAATACGCTCTGCTCCTGAGATCTTTTCCCCCAGTTCCTTGAGAGAGAGCCAGGGAGAGTCCATTCAGACTTGCTTATGTATTAATAGTAATGGGCTCCGGGTGCTCCAGATAGCCACAGGTTCTAGAGCCCTTCCTCCCGCCCTGGGCAGCGTGGTCACACCTGGATCTCTGGGACCGTGTTTGAGGCACTGACATCGCAGCATGAGGAATGGGGTCCTGAGTAAGGGATTCTAGACACCAAGCTGTTAGGGGTCTCCTGTTGGACAGCAGGTCTGGTCACCACAGGCGGGTGAGGAGAGGGCTACAAACTAATTGCTGGGGATGGTGATATGAGGAAAGGACCCAGAGGCCAAAATGGCGATGTGCCAACCCGGGGGGGTGGGCTGCGGGCTGCCTGGGTCACAGCTCCTCAGAGCAGCCTGGCCAGAGCCCTGCCTGCAGGTCTGCATGCTCCAGTGACTCCAGGGCCAGTAGCGTGAAGAGACTTGGCTAGTGCAGAACTTCAATGCTGTGCATGCTTGGAACCGACGTTTAGGGACACCCAGGGCATGGGGGCTGCATCCCTGGCCCTCTTGGCTAAAAGCCATTGGTGCAGCTTTGTCTTAGGAACCTAAAACATGTCTCAGAAATTCTTCCCATCCCCTGCCCTACTCCAACTTTATTTTTTTTAAATGTGCTACCAGTATTTCTAGGCTCCCCCCAAGTCTGCATGGGAGGGTCCAGGGCTGGCTGAGCAGAAGGTATTGTAGGGCAAGACTGAGCTGTAGGGGAGGGGGGCCCAGGGCTGGGTGGGCTGGGACTAAGGACCCTTTGGGGAATAGTAGTGGGGTGGCGGGTCAGGACTGAGGGGCATTGGTGGAGCTGTGTGTCGGAAGCAGAAGGAGGTGAAAATGGGGAATGAGGCACGTCAGCAGAGCTGTGCAGGAGAAAATCATATACCCCCCCTTTTCACCACGCCAGGGCTCTTTCACTTAATCTCAAAATTACAGGGAAAAAATTGGAGGACATGTTGCAAACTAAGGGCGTGGGCAGGTCCACTTAGAGGCGGCCCTGCGCCGCAGCGTGTCCACAGATGGGTGCGTGTGCGCAGCCCTATATTGCCTTTGGATTTAACCCTTTCTATCCCCCTCCTCGTCTCTCCTCTAAATGCTGTCCGCAGCAGCAAGGTCCCCTTTCTCCATCACATGGCCTCTGCCTTGATATTTTTAATACTGATTAGGGCAAACCTCCTATTTTGGAGATTGACGTCAGAGGGATTACTAAGGGTAAGCTAATTAGCAATAAGCAAATGAGGGCTCAGCCAGTTTACGCCAGCTGACAAGCTGTCAATGAACCAGTGACGTGGTGAATATTGTCATAAACCTGTTCAAACGAGCCGTCTAACTCGGACTGGCAGCAGGAAAGCATTTGGGGAGGTGGAGGGGACTGACCGACGCAGTCCGGAAGAGCTAAGAGCCACAGTCCCTAGTGCTAGTTCTGCTGGCCAATGCTGCTGCGCCCGGCGTACGCCCACAAGCCAAGGAGCGCCAAAGCAGGCCACTGCTATGAGCGATCTGGCCCAGTGCTGCAAGCTCTCATGGTTTTATCGTAAGTCTCACAATATGTTACTGGGTTTTCCCTTAGCACCCCAGCTCCTGGAGTCATGTGGTTCCAGGAAAACCTCGGTTTTCATTTAAAAACAGGATGTTTCTAGCCCCCTTGGTGTGAAGTGAGCGCCCATGACAGGCTGAAGAATCAGACAGCAAAGAACAAGAATTCCACATGGGTTTTTTTATTTGAAAAAAAAATCCCCTGCTTTTTTTTTGGGGGGGGGGGTGGCCTGAGGCAAGTGGTGTGAATGCTGGCGGGTGGTGATACCAGAGGCCCTGCCTGGTAAGGACTCGATGAGGGGTAAATAGAAGGTAAGGGGGCTGTCAGCCCCTTGCTGATGCTTAGTGTTTCTTTTGGTTGGCTGCCAGCAGAAAGGAGATGGGTCGAAGGGGAATCTGGCTCCTGGAAGAGACAGGGCCCCAGGGGCAATGGGGAGAGGCTTGTGCTCCAAGTCTGCTGAGTTGCCAGGGCAGGTGGGCCAACGTGGGAGTCGAGAGCCCAGGCCCAGCCTCGGTGTGAGCTGGGGCTGCCAGGGTAGAGGCTGAGCCAGGGAGGGAGCAGCAGCGGAGTTGGGGAGCTGCAGCAGCGGCCAGCAGTGCCGATGGAGAGCCAGATCCGAGCTACGCTGGAGAGCTGCGCGGCCAGAACCGGGAGAGCGGACACCCCCTCCTGCACCACATGTAACCTAGAGCCGAGCACAGTGAGCATCTGGGAGAACAAGGCGGGGGCCTGGGCAGAGAGGGTCCGACACAGTGAGCCATCACTGGACAGGACAGCTTTGAAGGGGGGACGTGACCCCCACGGGAAGGTCTATATGGGGAAGAAGGGCCCTAGCCACCCACACTTACTGTGGCTCTCAGGAAGCAGCTGCCAGGTCCCTGCAGCCCCTAGGCACATGGATGGACAGGGAGGCTCCGTATGCTGCCCACAGGCACCGCCCCCACAGCTCCCATTGGTCATGATTCCCAGCCAATGGGAGTTGCAGAGCCAGCCCCCATGGCAGGGGCTGTGTGAGGAGCTTTCCTGATCACCCATGCGTCTAGGGGCTGCAGGGATCTGGCGGCTGTTTCCGGGAGCCGCATGGAGCAAGGGCAGGTAGGGACCCTGCCTCACCCCAGGCCCTGCTGTGCTGCCAACCGGACTTTTAACAGCCTGGTCGATGGTGCTGACTGGAGCCACCAGGGTCCCTTTTCAACCGGGTGTCCTAGTCCAAAACCGGATGCCTGCCAACCCTAGTTCTGCCTCGTGTCTGGGATTTTGCCAAGGGGCTCAGCTGTTCCTCGCGAAAGGCCTGGAGAGAAAAGACCCTGTGAGGCCTTGTGGGGTTAACATAATGTCACAGCTCTGTCTTAGGCTGGTTGGGATCTGGATGCATTAGCAGAAGTGTGCAGGGGATGACCCAGGCCTGAAGTAGCAGAGTCTGCAGCAGAGGGGGATTGGAGCGTGGGAGCAGAGCTGTGTATGGGGCCCAGGGTTTGGAATAGTCGGGGGGGAGACTGGGAAGTTGGGAGTGAGGTGCTTTGTTAGGGGTCTGGAGAGGAGCCCAGAGTTGGGCTAGCGGAGGGGGGGCTCAACACAGGGGTCACTGGATGACGTTCTCTGGCCCGTGTTATACAGAAGATCAGACTGGACGATCTAAGGGTCCTTTCTGCCTTTCAACTCTATGAATAACTCTCTCCAGCTGCCCTGGGAGTGAAAGCTACTCTCCACCCCTCCACAGGCACGTCAGCCTGACAGCCCCAGCGACCAAAGCCCTGGAAATACCCAGCGTGAGAACATCAAGGACTGTGGCAGGTGGAGCCCCATCCCAGCTGCGTGTCCATGTGCAGGCCCCCTCTGGGGGTGAGCGGGGAGTCTGGTATCCAGGCTCTCGCCTGAGGCTGCCAAGGAGGGCTGGGGACCTGTTGGTAACCGGGGGTCCTTTGCGCCGGGGGTGGCAGGTCATTCCTGGCTGCTCTACTTACCATCAGGGCTGCCATTATTGTAACACAGCCTGCGTCCCCGCTCCCTTGCCCGCGGCACTAAACACAGCCAGCATCTGGGCAGCGCCACGGGCCGAGCCTCGCAGGTCTCTTGGAGCATGGTTTCACCCGCTCCATGCAGAGAGTGACTCCTGCCTCCCAGCTCGCCGGTCACGCTCCTGCCTTCGCAGCCCAAAAGGACACTGGCTGTATGTTTCTGCTGGAGTGTCACGCCACCACATCCCTGGTTTCCTATAGTGCACTTGCATTAACATCTGGGGAAGAAGGATGGTCTGGCAGAGGGGGCACTGGATTGACGTTCGAGGGACCTGGATTCAGATCTTGGCTCAGACACAAATTTCCTGGATATCCCTGGACAAGTCACTTAATCTGCAGTCGGGAAGGGTGGCCTTACGTTAAGACAATGGACTGAGACTGGGAAGAAGTAGGTCCTGTTCCCAGCTCTGCAGCAGATTCTCTATGTGACCATGGGCAAGTCACTTAGCCTCTCTGTCCTTCAGTTTCCCCGTCTGTCAGACAGGAATAATACCTCTGCCGTGAGGCTAAAGTCATTGATGACTATACTCAGATACTACCGTGATAGAGAACGAGAAACTCTGCCTATATCTGTCTGGGTTTTACCTTTACTCTCTTTTAGGGCTTGTCTACATGTGGAGATGAGCTAAAATAACCTACTCCTCAGAGCTATGGGGACATAGTTTATTCTGCACTAGCTATTCTAGTCAGTTCCCTATGTAGACAATCTCTAAACCTTGCCTGGCTTCCGCCTAAACAGAATGTTTTTACCTTTCTTTTTGGAGGGGGTGGGGGTCACTAACCTCTCGGTGATTTTGGCTCTTCCACCTCCAGCGGTGAAACACTCCTGCCGCCATGGGGAGTGGGGGTGAATTATTAAGCAAACAACCTGATCAATAATGCAGATTAAAGGGGGAAAAACCCCACCCAAGCCCCAACCCATCCAGTGAGTATGTATCCAGCAGACAAACCAACTGTTCAGCCCCAAGAGGGCGAAAGTTTGTTGTTGTTTTTCCTTCTTATTTGCTACTTTATTTTCTTTTTAATTTTTTTTGATTTTTAAAAACCCTTCAGACATGATGTTCCAAAGGAACAGGGAAGTCTTTCTCCTACTGGATTATGAAGAACTTTAGCCTGGAGGCACAGACTAATAAACAGATAATAACAAAAACATCAGGCTAGAGCTTATTTTCAGAACATTCATTTACTTTTCTATAAATGTTTCATTTGTCCGAGGGGGCTGCCGGTCGGGGGTGCGGTGGCGAGTAGGGGATGGGGAAGGCTGGTTTAGACTCCTAGGTCTTGCAATGCTGTATGGACGTGGCTGCCTTATTCCTATTATTGAAGGGGACATTCCTGTGTTGGGAGGGGACTCACCCCCACGCCCCCGCACCGAGAGTTCAAATCCCAGGTTGCCAGGTCGGGGGGATTAGCTGGATGATTTCTTTGCCTGTGATTTGGTTGTAGTTGGGTTTTTTGCTGCTCTGCGATTCTCTTTGATAAGGAAAGAGAGGCTCCCGCGCTAGCCTGCCCCGCCTGTGCAGCTCTTCAAAGGCAGAACTCTCCTTGCGGGAAAGGCCGGCTGCAGCTCTAGGGAAGAGCCTTGTTTTAAAGGCTGCTGGGGCGCTGGGGGATGGGGTGAAGGCCAGGACTCCCGGTTGATTCGCGCTGCCAGGAGCACACTGGGTGCTGTCGAGCTGAAAGGGCCTGGGAATGGACTCATCGGTGGGGGAAGTCGTCAGCCGCAGAGAGAGACTCTCTCGGTGCATGGAGCAGGGACAGCTCTGCCAGCGGCTGCCCCGTGCCACACGCAGGTCTCGGGCCATGCCTGGCTGGCCGACAAGACAGCCTCGGCTCTGCAGCCCATTCAGCTGTTCTGCTGAGACACTTGACAATGGGGTCCCACTGCTGGGGGTGCAGGAGGGGAGCCATTCCTACCCAGGAATCCCTCCCGAATGCCCCACAGGCCGAAGCAGCAACGTCCTCTGCAACGTCGAATTAAGCCATTAGGTACCAGCTGCCAGGTGTGGCTTCCTCCACACTGGGATTGGGCGCCTCATTTAGTGTCGGCTGCCAAGGGTGTGTCACACGGGGACGGCTCTCTGCCAGTGAGCTGGTGAGCTAGAGGTGAAAGGTCTCCTATTACCAGCCACCCGAGCCAGCCGGCCCCTGTTACAACACACAGATGGGGAGGCCACACTTACAAGCCCATGAATGAATGCTGCTTCCCACAGAGGTGGGGACGAAATCTTCTGCCCCACGACTTCACTCCCAACAGACAGGTTTGCTCGTTGCCTTGTCTGGTTGATCCTGATCCAAGACATTGGTGTTTTCCATAGGGGCAGGGAGACTCAGCTGGGGAGAAGATACGAACCAGCCGGAACGATCTCTTAGGTGGAAACAGAGCCTGAGCGTCCTGCTGGAGTGAAAAACTGGCTTAGCTCTTTGGGATGAGCTCATTTCCTGCTTGGGCTTTGAATGGCCTGCGTCAAGCTGGCACCAGAAGATGCCCCGGAGAAACTGCTCTGATGGTTCTTTGATCCACCCCAGGAAGCTGCACTGGAATCTCCCCATCCAGCCTCCTCTTGCAAGGTTCCCCTTCTGGGTACATGTGGCCCGGAAACCAAGGCCTGGATCTGGACATTGCCAAACACTGGAGGGGAAAATGGCCACTGCCCAGCCCTTCCCATGCTTTGGTCACTCCTCTTCTCATCGCACTCTGCGCCTAGAGGGAGTGGGTGGGTGTCTTTGCTCTGAAGCTAGCTAAGAGGAGGCAGCAGGAATTCAGCCCGTGGCTGAGCAGTACTACGCACGGACTGAACCTCTCCACCAGGCACCCTGGTTCCTTCGTCCCTTCATCTCTACTTTCCCCTGCGTGGCATTGCTGGTGCAGAATGGCTGTTGGGCTCCAGCCCAGAGGTGGCTGCATTTCAGAGCGGGGTGAGCAACTCCCACTCATGGCATACAAAGTGCTTTGGAGTCTCCCAGGCCCTGCAGGAAGGGAAAGCCACTGCTAGACTGGAAAGCCGCTTCCCCTCTTCCCAAGACACCAGCAGGCAGAGAGGATGCTGGGACTGCTCAGGACGTGTGGGATGAGCAGCTCTCTTCTCCTCTTTGCACTTCTCTAGCCAGCCCGTAGAAGCAGACAGTCTTTCTTCCAATGTGTGCAGCTCATTTCCCCAGACATGGTGCATCTGGCTTCCAGTGAGGTTCTCGCTTTCCAGCCGACTTGCCTGAGGCAGAAAGAGGATTTGCCTGAAAGCCAGCAAGTGAGTCAGTGGCTTAGAATCCAGGCTTCTCCCCAGCCTCTTGCACTAACCTTTGCACTGCTCCTGTGTTGTGCAGTCCAGGGTGTTCAGAGCGAAGCTGCCAGCCCGGAAACCAAGTTGTCTGTAGAGACATCCAGGAAAGTGCTCACACCATGAGGCAGGTATCTGTGCAGATGCTGCTCCATAAACAGGCTGCAAAATAGCCATGCTCAGCAAGGATTTCACGGCCGGTGCAGGCTGCATACCACGAACACTCGCCGGGGCTAGCAGCCCTTGCAGTCTCTTGCTCTGAAAGCAAAGGCCCCCCTGCCCATTTCAGCTACAGGAGAATCATTATCATGCAGCTGCCAAAGCAGTATGGGGCCTGTGTCACACAGTGGAGCAGTTCTGATCCCACCCAGTAGAGGGCAGTGCTGCACAGACACACCAACTGCTCATTATAGTATTCAGCTAGGTGTATGGATGTGCTAGAAATGACAGCTCTAGGACCCAAATAAAAGGCCTCGTTCCCCAAAACCCATGCCTGGGCTGCCACACCCCTCCAAATCTGCCTCCCTCTTGAAAGGCCCCTTGCCTCCCCATCCTGCCTTCCACACAACCCTTTCCACCCAGAGCTCCCTCCTCCTCCTTGTGCCCCAAACAAGAGCCCTCCTCTTCTGGATCCCTCAGTCCTACGGCAAGGCCTTGCCGCCTACACCCAACCAGCCACCATATAGAAAGGGAGAGATGGAAATACCCCAACTCCTGCCCAGGCTTCGTCAGCCTTTGCTGCACATGGCAGCTTGTAGCGTGTGGGATTGGTCTGTACCCTTCTCAGGCCGGGGCCTTGTGTGTTTGCCCCTGCGCAAGGCTGCACGTGCTGTCTGTGCTCAGTCTGCTCTGACCCACGGAGCAGCAGCTAAACTGCACCCTGAGCCCTCTGGAAGGTCCCATCCGATGCCTGGGGGGAGGGTTATGTAGCCTGCCTAGGTGCTGCTCTGATCGCTTGGAAGGCAGCACGCTGCCTCCGGGTTTCCTTGTAAGGTAGCAAACCCCAGGGAGTCTCCTTGCAGTTGGGAAAGGTCATTTTCCAGTGCAAAGGGGATATCGAACAGCCTGGTCCTTTAAACCTGGCCCCAGCCTGTCTGTGACCAAAGCCATATCGACATCAAAGAGGTGCACGGCGCGAGGGAGCCAGGCTGGCTCCTGACCGGATGGCGATGGCTTTTAGGATGCTGCACTTTCCCACCCCAGTCCATGTTCTGCACTCAGAGCGCCCCCGTCCCCCAACCTCCTGGTGCTCCTCTTTCGGGCCATGCAGCGACCACGTGGCCTGGCCTGTCTCCTGGCTCATTTCACACCTGGTAAGGCAGGACACTTGAGGAGTGCTCAGCTCCCCTGGGGTGATACCACCAGCTTCTGGCAGCTCGAACTTGGCTCCTCTCACGGCGGCTGGGGGTTGGTGCCATCTGGCCTGCAGCGTGTCTGCTGGTTGTAGCTGGGCAGGAAGCAGCAGCTTGCGGGAAGACAGGCCTCAGGAGGAGAGCAGGGCAGTTGGTGAGGAAACAGGAACGTCTCGGAGCAGATCTCTGGGCTGTCAAGAAACGCAGTGAAAAGAGTATCAGAGGTGGAAAATCCCAATCAGGTCTTGTCTCCCTGGGGGCCTCCCTCCTGTCTGGGTGTTCCCCAGCATTACGCCCCCCCTCCCCCCCCAGGGCTCCCTCTGGTCTTATTTCAAATGTGTCCTACCACCGCTCAAGGGAAACCTGTGCAGAACCCAAGTTACTGCTCCCTGGGTGGCGGAAGCCTTCCCCGCAGCTCCCTCTGCCGAATTCCATCCTGATTATTTCTAGGTGTATGCGGGGGAACGGTCCCGCTATTGTGGGGAACTTTCCTGGCTTATACACCCCCCCAGTGAAAGGATCCAAGTCCTCGCTCCCATTCCCTTTACCCAGAGCCCTGCCTGACCTCAGGGGCTCCCCTTCCACTCTCCCGTGTGGCAGAGTCCTGGTAACCCCAATGAGGCTGGGCCCAGGATTCCTGGGGGCTCGACCCCCAACCTTAGGGCAGGGGCAAGGGTGTCCCCACTCTGGGGGGCTCTCTCTGCACTGGGTGCTTCCCTGACCCACTGACCACCACATACAGTTCGAAGCAAATACAGTTTATGAAACAGCAACTGATTTTAAAAAATAAGGAAAAAATGGGAAAGGAAAACAGGTCACCCTGCTCTGTGGCACGGGGAGGTCACGGGAACATAAGGGAAGTTCCTCACAAGTCCCAGGCCCTGGCTGTGCTGCAGGGATGCTGAGTGTCAGATGCGTGCTCTGACGGTGGCCACACACCCTCAGGCTCTAGGTGACAGGACCCTTCTTCCTAGCGTGGCCCCCGCCTCGTCAGGGTTACAGTCGTCCTCCCAGTGCAGCCTGCAGGGCCTCTTGGCTGGGGGTGTCTCCCTGTGCTGGGCCCCCTGCCCAGGGTCCCCCTTGCTCTGCCCAGCTGCTCACTACACCCGGCTCCAGCCCCAGCCTGCCTCAGCCCTGCTGCTGCTCTGGGTCCAGCTCTCTGGGCTGTGTTTCTGGCCCCTCTGGCTTGGGTTGCTGCAGCTCTGCTCCCAGGACAGGTCTGTTCTCCGGGCTGCTTCTGTGGCTCTGCTCCCAGCACTGACCTGCTCCCTGGGCTGCTTCTCTGGCTGTCCTGGCTCTGCTCCCCAGCTCAGCTGGGTCCCCTGCCCTCTCCTTAGCTCTGCCCCACTCTATCTCTGACCCAGGCAGTTCCAGCTCACAGGGAGAACGGGACCCCGCCTGGCCATCTGACCCCCTCATTAGCCTGCCCACCCTGTCAATCAGGCTGGCCTGGAGCATTGGCCTTTCCCTGTTGCCCCTGTCAGTCGCAAGGTCTTGATTTCCCACCAACCCTTCTCCTTTCTTTTGGTACTGGGTGCCAGCAGCCAAAACACCCCAACTGAGTGTTAATAAGGGGCCAACAGTCCCCTTACACAGGGACACCCCTAATATCCCCCCTCCGAGCAGATGTTTGCCCTCCTCGGCCCTCCCCCTGCTGCAGCTGGCGAAGCGCTGTCCCGGCCTCGCTGGCTGGAGCGTTCAGGAAGCTGCTGGGCAGCAGCTGAGAGGAAGCACAGGGGGAGCCCCCATCCTCCCCTCGTGGAGGGAGAGTTAACCAGTCAGTGTTGGCCCCCACCAGGACCCAGTTCTGTCCCTTGGCACTGCCGGGGACGGTTCTGCTTCCCTGTTATCCTGGAGAGTGAGAAACAGAGGCTACACGAGGGTGCAATGCCACTGCTGTGTGCCATTCACTGTCCTCTTGCGGGGAGCAAGGGAAGCCAGGGTTTCTGGGTCCCCAGGGCTCTGCTCCTGGAAAGCCAAGGACGCAGCTTCCGGGCAAACCAGACCTTAGGTAGCTTAGATATTTAGGGCTGACCTTTAACAGCAAAGCCCCCCGGGTCCAGTTCATCTCAGTGCCCGGCCTCACGGCTGCCTTCTTGGCCCAGGCAGTGGCTTCTGCAGAACCCAGCTTTATCCAGTGAATGACGTACTTTCTGGCCATCTTTCCATAGGTGTGGGGAGTAAGGGAGAGAGGACGGGAGGTGGAGAGAGCTAGATCTGTTTTTCTTTTCTGATTTCCCCATTCCAGGCCGTGGTCTCTCTAACCTCCTCCTCCACTAGGTGATGTCCCTGCTCCGTGCCCTTCCCTCCAGTCACCAAGGCAATGAAAGTGAATTTTGTCCCCTGGGCGGCTGTTTGCATGCCTCTGCAGAGCCCGGGTGATGGGTGACGCTGGGCCTGCCACCACACCCCTTCCACTTCTGGCCAATTGAGCTTGACAGTTCTGGGTCTAAAAATAAGCAAATGTCAGGGCTAATTGGGGACCTAAATATACGGTTACTTTAATTAGTGCCAAGCGACTGACTCGCAGTCACGTCCATGTGTCTGTTAATCCAATGGGAACACGCCGGCTAAGATGCTTTAGCTTTGAAGGGATATCCCAGAACATCCTGAACCATATACCGCTGCTTTATCCTCACGGCAATATAGTGGCACAGCTGCTTATAGGCTACTTATTATGCTGCAGGTAACCAATCAGATTGCTCAAATTGTGGTGGAAGGCCGCGGCCAGTGGATGCCCAAGCAGGGCTGGAGGTAAATACCCCTTCCTGCTGCAGTCTGGTCAAGCACTCAGGCGTATTCAGGAGCCAGGGGGCCAATAGGAGATTTCTCAAGGTATGGGTAAGGTGGCATGGGCTGCATAGGTGCTGGAACTAGGGGTGCAGGGGGTGCTGCAGCAGCACCCACTAGCTTAAAGTGGAGTCCACTATAAGCAAGGTTTACAGTTTGGTTCAATGGCTCTCAGCACCCCCACTGTACAAACTCTTCCAGCGCCCCTGATGGGCTGAATTCAGGAGCTGTCTAGCAGGTGGCCTGTCTTTTAGAGCTGGGCAGGACTGGCATTACCAAGCATGGAAGTCAGCCCAATGCACCTGGTGATATCACATTGAGTCCCCATTCACGGAAAGGTTTGCGGGTGTTTTGAGGGATCCTGGCGTGGCATGGACCAGCTGTCCTCAGGCATGCCCTGTCTTTGGCCAGGTAACCTCCAAAGAGCTAGGCTGAAGCATTTGAGAAGATACAAAGGTCTGTTCTAAAGGGGACCAAGCGGTATGAGACCAGTGTGCCCCTTTGCAGGGTGGGTGGAACATTGGTGGGATGTGGCCTGGGACAGAGAAGTTGTGCCTGACATTTCTGCCCTACAGCAGTCCCTCAAATGTCAGAGGCTGCATCACTCCAACGTCTGTCGGGAGCCCAGGCCCAAAGGTCCACACTGAGTTTCTCAGGCTACTTCTTCAGGTTTGACTGACCCGCCCATCGAGTTTGGAGGGGTTTTTGACCCCAAACGGTGTGAACAGAAACTGAGGGCAATCTCTCCAAGCCTGGGAGCTGAAGGGGCTGGGTCTCTCCCACCTCTCGTCTCTATGACAACCGGCCCCTGTCTTTTTGATGGATGTGGCTTCTCATCCCAGGTACTGGGTCTTTGACAGAGATGTGTTAAATGGAGGCCTGCTCCAGCACTAACCTGGCCTAGGATGTCGACGATCAGCAATCCCCCACCCACCCCTGGGCAGATGTGTCACTGCGTTGCCAGCTCTTGCCATTTCAGTGTGAGTTTTGCAATGTTTAGCATTTTTTCCTAAAGCTCCAGCTCCCGGATTCAGGGGATTATGAGAGTGGTTCTGATTTCATTTTTTTTTAAAGTAATGCCCATTACCATCAATGGGAGTTAGCTGCCTACGTGTCTTTGAGGATCTGGGTTCAAGTTTCATGATTGCAGAGAAAAGCCTGAAAATATGACCCATGTGTGACTCTAAAGGCTCAGAAGACAAAGAAAATGAACCCCTCAGTTTTAATGATTCTCTCAATTTTTTTAAGCTAATCCCATGATTTGTGGGGGCCTGACTCATGATTTTTGAACACGGGGGTCTGGGGATGCTATGTTGGTCTATCTGCTGTGACCGCACCTGATGTGTTTGTGTCAGTGCATTCTGGGAAAATTGGGGCAGCCTTCCCATGGTGCCTCAACTGCTGGGGCCATGGCAAGAGGAGTGCAAGCATTTTCCTGCACAGAAGCCTGGTTAAGGGACTCCCCCCCTGCACAGTGGAAGAACCCTCTTAAAACCCATTATGGCCTGTCTCAGTCAGCAGGGTGGCCATGTTGAGTGTGTGAGTGAAGCCAGCCATGTTCTAGCTTTGTATGGTTGGCGGGACTTGGGCGTCCCAGATTGGCTTATTTTCTCCTGGGGCAGCCTGGGGAGCAGGCCCCTCCTGTGCTCTTTGGGTGTTTGCCGGGGGAGAGTCCCAGGCAAGTTCCGCCTGGCAGGTGTGGGGAAGGTGATCAAACCTCCTGGCTCCTTCGCTCCCTGCCTCTTGGCCGCAGTGCCGTTTCCCAGCCTTATTACGTTCAGCGCCTGAGCCAGACTTCAAAGGAGAGATCAGCCGAGCAGGGCTCTCGATATCTTTATTGTGCCACTGATGCAGCTTGGTGAAAGCATGGCCCACGTAGCAATTATTGCTGGGTAGGATGGGACTTGAGGCTCCTAGCCAGATGGGTCCGTTTGCAGCCCTCTCGTGCCACTTAATGAGGTTGTCTCTTCTCATTCACAGTCAACCCCATGCTCCTTCTGCCTCCCTGGTTCCTGCCCTTTCCCCCCTCAGTCCCTGGGATGCTCAGCCCCCCACTCTCCCACTCCTGCCACCTCCTTTCAGGGTCTGGGAAAGGCCCCCCTCCCCCAGCATGGCACTCCCCTTCTTCAAAAATTGTGGAGAGGGGACTTGTAGGGTGCCATCCGGTTGCCTTTGTCATCCATGGTAAAACTCCCATAGACTTATATGGGGGCCCCTCCTGGCTCTGAGTGTCCCATCCAAGGTCTCCTCCACCAGTTGTCTGAGCCTCGACCTTCCGAATGTCTTTAGAGAGCAGCCCCTTCAGGTGGCGTCCGCCCCACAGGCAGTACCTGGCGTGACACCGGCGTATCGCAGACTGTCATCCTCACTGGCCCCATCGTTGTGGTGGCATGGCTCCCGGGAAACCCAGAGATGCCCAAAGGCCCAGGCACTGATTGGATCTAGCCCAAAGTGGGATCTTTCAATGAACTTGCCACAAGAAAGTGGTCCAGTACGGCTCCGGTTTCGAACCATTGAGTGCCATGAATAGCAGCCTTCTGCCACATCCATGTAGTGACCCTGGCTTTGCTAGAATAGGGGAAATGTCACCATTTCAGTGATCATTCAGTCATGGAGGTTTGCAAATAGAAAAGGCCTGTTGGGTCATCCAGTCCAGCTCCCTAGCCACGGCAGAATTGGTCCCTTATTGGTAGGTGGGGCCCCGTATTATTCAGCTGAAATCAACAGTCAAAAGAGAGAACAAATGCTCCTGACCAGCGTGTATTTAATTGCATTTCAGGGTCACCTGGAGGACCCGCCTGAGATCAGGGACTCATTAGACACCTAGAGAGACACGGTCCCTGCCCTGAAGCACTCCCAATTGAAATAGCCCAGACAGACCAGCTTTAAACAATGGATCATTGATAATTTCTATATTTGGCACCTGGGCTGGGGAAGATGGGAGGCAGAAAGTGTGGCCTCTGCCTCCATCTTGGCTAGACATTGGGCCAGTGACTGGAGGAAAGGCGGGTCTCTCGGGCTATAATGGCGAAGGGCCTTTTGCAAACCTACTAAAAAAGTGCATGTGATGCTACTGGGCCCCACCCAGGCGCAGCCACCACCAGCTGTCATGCCCAGTCTCAAGTACGGACCTTGGAGGAGACTGGGGCTCTGTTTCTGTTTCTGCCACTGACGTGGTCGGTGACCTTGGGCAAGTCACACCCCACCCCCACCCCCGGTCTGTGCCTGTGTTTTCCCCGCTCACCTTTTGTCTGTCTTGTCTATCCAAAAGTAAGCTCTCTGGGGATTGCCCTGTGTGGTGGGGCCAGGATCTCAGTTGGAACCTCGTGGCAATACCATTCTGCTGCTACTAATACAGCCTGTGCCAGCCTGAGTCTACCCCCCTCTGGCAGTGACAGCTCTGTGCCTTCTCCTCCAGGGAGAGTGCCGCTTGGAAACTTACAGCGCTGCCTACCGGCTGGGCATCAGGAACCATTCTCGTCCTCTGGGGTGTGGAGCAACGTCGGTCTGCTGTGAGCTGCCGATCACAAGCTGCAGTCCTGCCCCATGCAGCCACCATTCTGACTTCTGCCAGGCCACTTCAGTCCCCAACTACACCCCTCCAGCTGTGCCAGTCTCCCTGCCATGCCTACAGGGCTGCCAGTGCCTTTCAGTCCTCGTCTGCAATACTCCCAGCTGTTCAGACTCCCTGCTATGCTCTCTCTGAGCTGTGCTGAACGTGGCCATTTCCAGTGGTTTTGTGCTATGGGCGAGACGTCCAAGCTGAGATGGTGCAAATCAAGACGTGTGTCCCCAGCCAAACTGCGCCTTACCAAGATGGGGTTAAATGAAGCTTACAGGTAGAATTCCAAGAAAGAGGCTCTACATGAAAATCTGAAATCTATGAACATCTTTATCATCTCTCTGGTGGAGCAATTAGTCATCTCCCAGCAGGTGATTTATCATTATAAACATGACAGCGGAAAATTGGCTAGTGGTGAGTCAGAGCTGTGCAATCGTCCCGGCGCTCGGCCATGAACTCACCCATCACGATGATGATGTCACCGGCAGGCAGAACCCAGCCTCAGGTAATCCCGTTCTCTGTCTAGCAGGGCCTTGTAGTCCAGAAGCTGGGAGACTGCAGACCCCTGGTTCTGTTTCCATCTCCACACCTGTTTCTCCTCCCACCTTGTGTCTATTGCACGGCAAGGTCTTTGAGGCAGGGACTGTCTCTTATATGTGTCTGTGCAGCACCCAGCCTCTGTGTCCTACTGCTTAACAAAGTAATAACTCCTGATCCTGTTTCTTAGTGCGTTAAGAGCTGCTCCAGACCAGAGCCAGCAGGGTCGTTGCTGTGAGTGGCTGGAGGCCTGGGTTTTCTGGCAGCCTGCCTCAGCGTCTCACACCTGAGGCGTGCAATTGCGGGACAACAATGCCTCCTTGTTGGGCCACGGTGGCCCTCGTGTTAATAATTAGTCTATTTGGTTGTGCGAAGCCGTGTGAGGACACTCGGGAGCAGGAAAGTGAGGCTCCGGCCTAGTGTTGTTTGGCCATCAGGACGGAAGGTGTCAGTCAATGTTTAGCTCACAGCAGTTCATTTGGGAAGCTAATTTCCTTTACAGTTAAATTGGAAACATGGTGTGGGGAGGAGTCCAAGGGCTGTGCTGTTCTGGAGCATTATCTTTAGCAGTGGTAGAATATCTGCAGCCAGACGGGGAGCCTGCCACGGCATTGCTTGGTTTTGGTTTTTATTTTTTTTTTAAGCAAATTTGCTGCCGGAGGGAGAAGTGCCAGATTCACAGCCCTGGAGGCCAAAAACATCTCTCTCCTTGGGGTTGCGTTTTCGAGGCTTCGGCATCCACAGCTGGGATCAGATTTTCAACTCGGGCCCCTAAATAAGGGCCAAGGTCTATTCCTACCACAGTCTATCATGGTGTGCAGCACTGTTCCCAGAGGAGGTGCAGCTGGCCTGTGAGAGACCTAACCAGTCCCCTTGCTTGTCTAGATTACTTTCCCCTGGGAGTGTTGAATCATTATAAAATCAATTCCAGCCCTTCCCCCATCGAATCTCCCGCAGGCAGCTTGCTGGTCGAAAGGAGGGCAAATGTCTGCAGAGCTGGACTCACTGGGAATAAATGAGGATTTTGCTCCAGCAAACCTAGTCAATCATTGATGTTAAGGTCGCTGGGAAAAGCTTTGCTCTCTCGGGTCGCCAGTGAGCAGAGGGTTACGTCCTCCATTAAAAAGAGCCCAGCTCGTTACATTTAATCTCTAAGCCTGAGCCAACTCACTGAGACAGAGCCAAATGTTTAACCCTTAGCATGCTCAGCTGTCCCCGAGTTGGCCCATTTGGATAATGACTGTCTTTCGGGGAGAGGTTTCTGAGTAGCCACCTGCATCCACCTGTTTCTAGGACAGGCTCTTCCGTGGGGCACCCAGCCTTGTCCCAGATCAGGCATGACAGGCTGTAGAGCCTGAGTCTAGGGCACTCAGCAGGACACCTGGGTTCCAGTCCTGGCTCTGGCACTAGCAGGCTGGGTTGGGCAGGTCGCATCCCCTCCCTGTGCCTCAGTTTCCGTGCCCCCCCCCCGGTCTTGTCTATATAGATTGTAAGGCTGAGAGCTGCCATCGAGGCCAGCACCGGGGACCTCCAGTGCTCATAGTGCGAGCCTCTATAGCGTGAGCTAATGAACCAGGCTCTGTTACGGACGCACCTTCCCGTGGATCAGACGCATAACACACACTGACTAGTGGGACACATACGCCCTCGAGGACAAGGACTGCCTCATGCTATGTGGCTGGGCGGTGAGCTGCGAGGTGCTACTGTGACCCACGTGATAAAGCTTCATGTGGGCGGGCAGTTAAGGTTCAGAGAGATGGGGGGAGTTTGCTAAGGGCTCAGCAGGACTCCTGCTCCCCAACTGGGCTCATCCTCATGGCAGAGGGAAGGAGGAAGGAGAGGCCCTGGAAGCATTCAGCCACTACTCGGCTGGAGGGCGGTGTAGCTCTGTGGAAGGGATGGGAACAGGGGGCTGACAAGCACAGGCGAAAGCCAGCTGAATCCAGAGAGCAGATGGGAGCTGGAGACAGAGAGTTTGGCTCAGTCTTTCTTCCAGAGCATGAATAAACAGCCCCATGATTATGGAGGAAGCTGACTTTCCAGACCTGGTTCACCCATTGGCTTGTGCCAATGGTCTTAGCGCCTGCTGTTTGGGGGTTGGAATTAGACCCACTCAGGTGTTTGCCTGAAAAGAAGTTAAAAGCTCTACTACTGCTGACAGTGAACGGAGTTTCCTTGCGCACCAGTGGAAGAAGACTGAGTTCTGAAAAGAGAAGCCTGTGAAGCATGGCCACCCGCTCCTGGTGCCAGCTTCCACCTCCCTATCCCCTGCTGGATGGCTGTGTCATAAACAGATAGCTAAGGGTTAATGTCTCTTTCACCTGGAAAGGAGTAACCTGAAACAAGACTTTTTCAAATCTGGGTGGAGGGAAGTTTTGGGGTGTGAGTTCTTTGTTCTTTGTCTTGTGTCTGTGCCCTCTCGGCTCTGAGAGTGATTTTTCTATCTCCTGCCTTTCTAATCTTCTGTTTCCAAGTTGTAAGTACAAAGATAGTAAGACAATAGGTTTATATTGTTTTTTTGTATTTACATGTGTGTAGTTGCTGGAGTGTTTTGAATTGTATTCTTTTTGGATAAGGCTGTTTATTCACTTTTTTTCTTAAGCAATTGACCCTGTATATTTTCACCTTATACAGAGACTATTTTTAATGTATTTTTCTTTCTTTTTATAAAGCTTTCTTTTTAAGAGCTGTTGGAGTTTTTCTTTAGTGGGGACTCCAGGGAACTGAGTCTGCAGCTCAACAGGGCATTGGTGGGAGGAAGAAGTCAGGGGGAAAATCTCTTTGTGTTACATTTACTAAGCCTGACTTTGCATACCCTCTGGGTAAGGGGGCGGGGAGAGAGATTAGCTCTCTTGGTACTTGTGTTTCCAGGACTGGAAGCAGGGAATCTCCTAGGGTCGTCCAGGGAGGGGAGCCTGGGAGGAAGTAACCAGGAAACAAGGGGAGGGGGTTATTTCCCTTTGTTGCAGGACTCAAGGCATCTGAGTCTGGGGGTCCCCCAGGGAAGGCTTTGGGGAGACCACAGTGAGCTAGGCACTGTATAATCCCTGCCTGGTGGCAGCTTTACCAGGTCCAAGCTGGCAACTAAGCTTGGAGGTTTTCATGCTAACACCCATATTTTGGACGCTAAGGTCCAGATCTGGGAAAAAATGTTATGACATGAGTGGCAGCGTTGTGGGATAGATAGATTCCAGAAGCCAGTAGTAATATTATATTTTCCTTTTCTCTGCTAGGGGCTTTTAAGCAGAGAGGGTTTGGGTTTAAAAGGAACCAGAGAGAATTTTTTTTTCTGTTCTCTCCTGGCAGTAGCTTGCATATTAAGCAAGGAACCATTAAGGAACTATTAAGGGTCTTTTGTTACACTATAGCACTCCGATTGACAGTCAAGTACCCAGCACAATACACATGCAAATAAAGTGGTTTTTCTGGTTTACTTTACATTTAAAAGATTAGCTAGAGGAAGAAAGGGAAAAAGGCACTGTTACTAGGCAGACCCCAGGAGACAACAGAGCCAGCAGTTCAGACAAAAAACACCGGAGGGCACCCCAACACAAGAAAACAGGAACCATGACTTCTAAGGCAAAAATGGAGGCTGAAGAACAAATCAAAGAAGCTGAACACAGGCTACAACTGGAAAAAAGAGAAAAAGAGGTGGAGCTGAAAGAAAGGGAAGAAAGCATCAAACTGGCAGCGTACAAAAGAGAATAAGCAGCCAAAGAGGCAGCCCACAAAAGAAAACAACAAGAAGAAGAGGCAGCCTACAGAAGAGAGAGAGAACTCCAGAGGGAGACCCACCGACAGGCCATGGAATTAGAAAAGGCTAAGCAACAAAACACAGCCAGTCCTAACAACCCTGTGCCAATGATTGTTCCACAGCACAGGAAATTTCCCACCTACAAGGCAGGTGATGACACCGAGGCCTTCTTAGAAAATTTTGAAAGAGCCTGTCTTGGGTACAGCATCTCTGAAGACCAGAACATGGTAGAATTGAGGCCACAGCTCAGTGGACCTTTAGCAGAGGTGGCAGCTGAAATGCCTAAGGAGAAAATGAACGATTATAAACTGTTTCAAACGAAGGCCAGATTAAGAATGGGGATAACCCCGGATCATGCCCGTCGGCGTTTCAGAACCCAAAAGTGGAAACCAGATGTGTCATTTCCCAAACACGCCTACTACGTTGGGAAAAATTATAAGGCCTGGATATCAGGAAGCAATGTTAAATCCTTGGACGAACTGCACCTCCTCATCCAAATGGAGCAGTTCTTGGATGGTGTTCCTGAGGACATAACACGGTACATACAAGATGGAAAACCCAAAAATCTCACCGAGGCGGGGGAGATTGGAGCCAGAAAGCAAGAAAGCTACTGTCAGGGGGAATGAATACCCCCGAGGGCACACCGACAATAAACCCTACAACCGAGGGCAGCCAAAGACCCCACCTACAACCCAAGGAAAGCCACAGACACCCTATTCTTCCACCTCACCAGTCTCCAGTAACCCACCTCGACCCAGTGACCAGTCAGCTGGAAGATGCTTTAAGTGTAATGAACTGGGACATATAAAGGCCAACTGCCCAAAGAACGCCAACCGAGTGCAGTTCATTACACCACCATCACACCAAAGATCCCCAGGCCCAAATGTCTCTCAAATACCCTTGGAGCGAAGGGAAATTTTGAGAGTGGGCGGAAAGAAGTATCAGAGGGGTAGCCGTGTTAGTCTGGATCTGTAAAAGCAGCAAAGAATCCTGTGGCACCTTATAGACTAACAGACGTTTTGGAGCATGAGCTTTCGTGGGTGAATACCCACTTCTTCAGATGCATGGCGGAAAGAAGGTTACTGCGTGGACAGAGACGGGGGCACAAGTGTCAGCTATCCACCAATCCTTCATCGATCCCAAATTCATCAACCCAAAGGACCAAGTGACAATTTACCCCTTCATGTCACAAGCTGTAGACTTGCCTACAGCTGAACTGCCTGTCCAGTACAAAGGCTGATCAGGAATGTGGACTTTTGCAGTCTTTGACAATTATTCCATCCCCATGCTACTGGGGGAAGACTTGGCCAACCAGGTGAAGTGGGCCAAGAGAGTGGGAATGGTTACACGTAGCCAAACCAGGCAAGCTTCCAAACCCATTCCTGTTCCTGAGCCATCCACAGGGGCCCTGTCTGTGTTACCAGAGACCCAGACAGAGGTAGTGGACCTGGATCCCATGCCAACAATGAAAACAGGCCTTTACCCAACTTAAGGCGACGCTCATGTCTGACCCCGTGCTCAGGGCCCCGGACTTTGACAAGCCATTCCTAGTAACCACGGATGCATCTGAGCGTGGTATAGAAGCAGTTCTCATGCAGGAAGCAACGGATCACAACTTCCATCCTGTCGTGTTTCTCAGCATGAAACTGTCTGAGAGGGAAAGTCACTGGTCAGTCAGTGAAAAGGAATGCTACGCCACTGTGTACGCCGTGGAAAAGCTACGCCCATATGTTTGGGGACGATGGTTCCAGCTACAAACTGACCATGCTGCACTAAAGTGGCTTCATACTGCTAAGGGGAACAACAAGAAACTTCTTCGTTGGAGTTTAGCTCTCCAAGATTTTGATTTTGAAATTCAGCACATCTCAGGAGCTTCTAACAAAGTAGCGGATGCACTCTCCCGTGAGAGTTTCCCAGAATCCAGTAGTTAAAAAGTGTTCTTAAAATGTAAAAGTCTGTTAGTTATATACTTAGTGGTATATGTTAAGGTGCATGTGTTGTATTAATCTGTTTATTTTAAAGTTCTAGGAGGAAATCGCCGCCAGTGAGGTTCCCCACTGTCTGCAATTAGGGGGGCGTGTCATAAACAGATAGCTAAGGGTTAATGTTCTTTTACCTGGAAAGGAGTAACCTGAAACACCTGACCAGAGGACCAATCAGGAAACAAGACTTTTTCAAATCTGGGTGGAGGAAAGTTTTGGGGTGTGAGTTCTTTGTTCTTTGTCCTTTGTCTTGTGTCGGTGCCCTCTCGGCTCTGAGAGTGATTTTTCTATCTCCTGCCTTTCTAATCTTTCTAATCCCATATTTTGGACGCTAAGGTCCAGATCTGGGAAAAAATGTTATGAGAGGCTGTTACTGGGGGATGCCGCGCAGTGACTCAGCCCACAGAATCTCAGCAATTGTCATCCTCTATCCAGAGAGAGGACTGCCCAGAATCGCCCCCCTGCCCCTGTTCCTGGATGTCATCCATAGCCTTCCTTCACTGGTGAGCTCACCATCAAGCACTATGACCTGGGAGGTAGTGTGGCTGAGTGGATAGAGCATTGGCCTCTGACTCAGGTGATCTGGGTTCTAATCCCACCTCTACCACAGGCTTGCTGGGTGATGTTGGTACAAGTCACTTCCCCTCTGTTTCCCCATCTGTAAAATGAGGATAAGGACTCTGACCTCCTTTGTAAAGTGCTTGGTAATCTGCTGCTAGGAGTTGGAGAATATTTTTCCCCCATCCCAAATCTGAACTATTTCACAGCTCTCCTGTTCTCTTTCTGAAAGTATCAAGAGAGTGGGGTAAGGACTTAGACCTTGACAGGGGGATCTTAACTAAGAGTAAAGAGGTTATTTTACCTCTGAATTTGGCAACTGGTGCAACCAGTGCTGGAACACTGGGTCCAGTTCTGGTGCCCACCTTTCAAGAAGGATGTTGATAAAATGGAGAGGGTTCAGAGAAGAGCCATGAGAATGATCAAAGGATTAGAAAACCTGCCTTCTAGCAATGGACTCAAAGAGCTCAATCTGTTTAGCTTAAGCAAGAGAAGATCACAGGGTGACTTGATGGGGTGATATAAAGGGACCAAATATTTGAGATGGGCTCTTTGATCTAGCAGAGAAAGGTCTAACATATGATCTTCCTGCTGCATTCAGCTGCTCTGTACCATCTGACCTAGCTGAGGCATGTAGACCCAGCTCCCAAAGGTGTCTAGGTGCCCAGCTGATTTCAATGGGAGGGCGGTGCTGAAATACCTTTGGAGGATCTGGACTTTACAGAGCACCTGGCCCATAAAAAGGTGATGTAGGGAAAGGGGCCTCCTGACTTTTCTCACACTTCAATCTCCTAAAACCTCTTGGTCAAAGCAGTGACTATGCTGGGGCTGGTAACATGTGCTGTATTTTCTATCACCGGTGTGTCTGTAACAGCCACAGGTTGGACTGCCCCCATGGCAGTGAGGGGAAAGAGAGGAGCGACTCACCCATGGGACAGGAAATCTGCCTTCTCCTGCTCTTACTGAGGGCTCCCTTGTGAGCTGGGGCCACCATGTAACCTCTTCGTTTCCCTGTCTCTCTCCTGCACGCACCTCTCAGCCTCACCAGATCCCTTCCGCCATTCGTGAGTGCACAGCACTTTGAGTGTGATCCCCACTGACTTCTGTGGAGTTCCTCTGCCTGATGCCCCTGCGAGTCGCTGAGCGAGAGGAGGATTTGGGCCCACAGATTTAAAATCACTGCAGAGGCTCTACGGTGGCCCAAGAGAGAAAGACAAGGATCTCCAGAGCTTGGCCAAGCAATATCTGCATCGTAACTGGATTGTGACTGACAGAGCACCTAGGGTGGGTGAAAGGACACAGGCTGAGTTCCCCTCAAAAAGGGGGCATGGGTGAAGGCCCTGAGGAGATAACCCTGCCCTGAATCAGAAGTTAGAAGGTTAACGCCGAGGCATTTGGTTCCTGCATGGGGCAGCCCTTGGCCAGGGTAGGTTCTGGAGCGAATTCTAGTCTCTGCAAGGGAATGCAAGATAATGGCACTGCAGATGACCCTGGAGTGGAATGTGAACCGCTGGCCTGGGCCAGCCGCTGAGGATTTCTGCTCTCCCTCTCTGGCCCTCCTCCCAGGAGCAGCGCCTCTGGATTCGCTGCCACAGTAGCTTAGCCTTGCCTGCAAGCGTGGCCTCTCTCATGCCTTCAGCTCCCACTCCCAGCAGGAGCCAAATTCTTCTCAGTTGCCATAGGACTTAAGCAGCTCCATACTGTGATCGTTATCGCTCTGAACTGCCGGTCCCAGACCAAGGGGAGGAATTTGCCGATGACATGAGGCAGCTTTGGGAAACTTTCTACGCTTCTGTTGCATTCTATTTCCAAAAGGCAGAGTGAGGAGATGTCCTGGTTGCTTTCTGGGCCTGGGAGAGCAGAGTCTTAATTACCAGTTAGGTAATGAGGGCTGGTAGCGTAATTCTTAGCCCTAGCCCTCTCTGGCTCTCCCACAGTAATATCAAACTGAGGCAGCAGAGCCTTGCTCTGAAGGACCTTTTGCTGGAGAGAAAGGTCGATAATTCTGCAGGGAGCTGCTGGTGGAGCACCAGAGAGCTTGTCTGTCTTTTCATATGCTCGGAGCCCCAGGGCCCAGTTGAACTGTGATTCAGGACATGACAATAGGGCAGGGGCAGGCTAGAGATGGAACCACAGCGAGGATGCTGTTGTTTTTTTTTAAATGACCATATTTTTTATTGTAACTCCCTGGAGACATGGAGCAGGATCCCACTGTGCCAAAGATGGTCCCTGCTGCACAGAGCTTACAACCTAAGTATATTGTGGACTCAACTTTCCAAAGCTGTGAGTGATGGATAGATATATTTTTGGAGTGTCCAACCTAAGACCCCTTCAAGAGGCTTGATTTTCAGAAAGTGTCGAGTGCTTTTCTCTGCCTATCAGGCCTCCTAAAGGGTGCTCAAGTGGAGCATGCAAAAAAAAATCACAGCTATGTCAGTCATGAGTCACACTAGAAAATCTTGACCTTTAATTGGTCCCATCTCAGTTCAGAAATCTCCGTCATTGGTCACTTGTCCATCGATGCAAATGGCACGTTGTGTTGATGTTTACATGGCAGAGGTCAAGTTGGAGTGAATGTGCCCTGATGACAAGACCTGAAACGGGCTGTTCCAAACTCGTGGCACCTATTGCAAGACACTCAAACCCAGTTCCCCAAAGGTATTTAGGCAGCTCATTCCCATTGAAAGAAGTGGCAGTTGGGTGTCTAAATCCTTTGAGTCAGGCAACATGGTGATGAAGCTGGCTGAATGCCTCCAGAGAAAACACCGATCACCTCTGATAAGGGTAATTTCGAAGGCTTGGTAATTCCATTCTACCTTGCTGAATTCCCCCTGTAGTTTCTATTGGAGACAGTATTTCTTTCCTTCCTCCTCCAGCTATTGGGTGGCATTGCTGTGGGATGTTAAACAGTGACCATGTTCCACCCCAGAGGTGGCTGTACTTACTTGGCGGGGCAACATGATTCCTCTCTCTCCCTATAATTTCTGAACGATATATAGGATGTTAGCTGTAGTCAATTCTTTATTCCAATTCATGTATGGACCTTAACTTATGACTAAATTCCAGGCATTTTATTCACAGCTGATGGATATGTGAGTGCAAACAATGACAAGGAGACAACTCCCATGGAAGCCAATGGGAGTTTGCCCTGGAAATTCAATGGGAGCATGGTAAGGCCCAGTATTTGTGTGATTATCTGTTTTATGGTAGCATCTGGTGGCAACCAAGATCAGGGCCCCACGGTGCTAGACCTAGAGTAACAGACAGCTGCTGTATGGGTCAATGAGACTGTAATGAGCTGGCTTGTGTATGTTACTGGTGGATAGAATTGAAACTGCTCAGTGGTGAGTCATAGACACTATACTGCAAAGAACAGAGGAGAGTCTCCTGTAGCTTAAGTAGTCAGTGCCTGTGCTTTTGCAGCAGGAAGCACTGGGTTCTGTTCCCCCCTACCTACCCAAACTGCTGCACGGTTGTGGTGTGCAGCACAGGGACAGACCGGGAGCCTGAGGTAGCTGTGGACTTATTACAGTATTACTGGTGTGAAAGTGGGACACTGAGATCCTTGGTTTGAGCAAGGTCATCTTCAAATCTCTTCCCACATCATTCTGCTAATACTCCCTGCTCCTGCCCAGACCCCTGTTGTCCTTGGTTAGGCCATTCCTGTGCTCAGACTGCCACTCCGTTGGGCTGGATTGACCTGCCATGCAGGGTTGAAAAGGCTATAGACTGCTGCTGGGCCAGACCTGGCCTGCACAGGAACCTCGGCAGGAATTCGCTTGCAATCCAGCTCTGTTCCAAGTGCCAGCATTTTAAACTATTTCCATGAACGATTTAGCAGAAAAACCACAGCGGGGTTTTTGGTGTGGCCATTAAAACATTTTTCGCAGGCCTCTGGCCCAGCTGCGAGGAGTGGCTGGCTCCCACCGGATGCACCAAGCCCCAGCTCATTGTGGAAGAAGGGAGCATTTTCACTGTGCAGAGCCCTCAACTGCTCTGCAAATGTTTCCCTATGAATGCACAAGGACCTCCTGAGAAAAGGGGCTGGTTTTTATTGTACGTCTTCAGGACCTATTATGTATTTGATTTCCTTTGGAGCCTGGAAGGAGGAGAGATGCCCAGAGCTGCTATTACAGAGTGAGGAGTGGACTGGACCATGTTCAAAAAAACGATTGCGAGATCACACCGGATTTAGTCCCTTGGCTCTGTTTCTCCCGCTCCCCTCATTTACGGTACTTGCTTTGTAGCTTTCCTGTAAAATCAGATTCCAGTATCAGACCTTCTTAAAACCCAGCCAGCTGGAGCAAGACGTGACCAAAATTATTTCCTTCTCACTGACCTTTCTGACAAGTGGAATCTGTCTCTCTGCAGCTCTCTTGGCATCAGCAGCTTATAATTTAGCAAAGCCCTGCTCCTGTTTCGCTCCCTTCCTCTCCATATGCCGCTGTCTCTTTCACTTTCTGTTTAGGCCCCTTCCTTCAATGCCAAAAGCTGCACCAGAACAACCTATCCAGGGCACACTGCTAGTGCTCATTAGCCTCATTTCATCAAGAGATGCGTGCTGGGTTGTTTAAGTTTTCCATATTGAGTTTTCCCAGCCAGAGCTATTGACCAGGATCTAAGGTGACCAGATGTCCCGATTTTATGGGGACAGTCCAGATATTTGGGGCTTTGTCTTATATAGGCATCTATTACCGCCACCTCCTGTCCCGATTTTTCACCCTTGGTGTCTGGTCACCCTGCCAGGATCAGGACTGACCTGTTAGCGGCGATGGCAAAGACCAGCAGGCAGAATAGCATCACAAAGGTTCCCATGGAAAGCAGGTGCTTTCACCAAAAATTTAGCTTTGTCAAAAACCCAATTTTCCATCAAAGCTGCTCGACGGAAAATATTTGACTCTCCCTACCTCTGCGGCACAGTGGAGCGGCTTTGATTCCATCCAGCAGAAGGGACTGGCAGACAGACACGCCAGCCGGGATGCCACAATAGATAGAAACAAACCAATCATTGCAGACCAGGGCGTCATTCTGTTCCTATTGAAACCAGTGGCAAAACACCTGTTGCATTCCATAAGCGCAAGATCAGACTCAGGATGTCTACTGCTTGTGGACTATCATTTCTGGTGATATTCTGAAATAAAGGGTTCATTGAAACCATTCAACAGAGTTAACAAACAGAGGTGCTGCAGTCTTGCTAAAGGAGTGAGGTACCAGAGCTCAAACGGTCTGAGCAAACCAGCTTGGGCAGACTCCTATGGGCCTGCTCTCAGTTTGAGCTATTGTGCATAATATTGGGCAGAGCCTTGATTGCTAATGCAAAGAAGAGCAGGTCGTAAGGACGCTCTTCTCTGACTCCTGCTGGGATCTAGACAGGAATCTGAATTCAAGCTGCTCATCCTGACTGTGGAGGAAGGGGTTGGAACATAGGGCTAAATCCCAGAACCCCATGGGCGGCAGCACTGTAAATCAGTCTCACCTGGCAAAGGCTTTCTCTGCATCCCCTGATGGGCCAGCTGCAGAGTTCATGGTTTGGAGGAATAAAATTAGAACGTTTCTTATTTAATCTCAATAGGTTACGTCTGTTTGCAGCATCCAGAAGCCCCCCCTCAATATTAGAGACTCATTCTTCTAGACACTATGCAAATGAAGAGGTTATTAGCTGAATTTTTTCTATAGGGAGATACAGGTTAGTTCATTAGTAGCGTCAGGAAATTAGTGATGATTGGGATGAGGATTTTATTGCCCATCTCCTAGGGAGATGAAGCTGTCTGAAGCACTTCGGATAATTCTCTTTCCTTCCCTTGGGCTTCCCTTCCTAAGTGGACTGGTCAACACCTGTTTTGAGGAAAGCTTTTCTAGCCGAAACATCTAGTCTCATTGAAACAACATTTTTCATGGGGAAAACGTTGACTGGTGGAAAAACGTCAGTTTCCCCCTAAGAAAATTAAAAAGAACACTTCTTTGGTTTTGAATCCACATTTCAAAACAAAATGAAAACATTTATTTCGCTTTGACTTTAAAATGGCCCTTTGTTTCAGGTTTTTTTTTTTAAACCGGAAAACCAAATGACGGTTAAGCTGAAATGAAAACTGTGGGAAAACCAGGATTGCTTGTTGAAACCGTCTCGCAGTACGAATGGGGCTTTTCCCATCGGTGCCAGTACCTATGTAATGGGGATGTGGCGTGTGAAATTGAGGTCACTAACAGCACAGCATATCTGTAGAGGAACAGGCCAAGAGGTCTGCCCTAAAGCCCCCAGCGAGAATCCTCCAGGCAAAGTGGCTCTTTGAATCCTTTAAATGAACTGTTTCTTTGACTCTTTCTCTTTGTTTTTTGGCTTCCACAGACTGTTTGGGTCCCTTCTCTCCCTTCCTTGAGCTCCAGTGCCCTGGAGGCAGAACTTTGGTACCGAAAGGCCACTTTCTAATATAACTTTGAAGGGTCTGATTCTGTGCCACGCCCCCCTCAGCGGCGTCTTGCTACTTCTGTGCCCTCTGCATTCTAGGCTCTTGCAAGCAATAAAATGACCCAAGGTGTGAGTTAGGCAGCCCTGGGCTGTGACACTGCCCCAGATCCCCATAGCACCATGTGCCATTCTTTTGCATCCCGCCTACACCTGGGCTCGCGATGGGGGAGTGCTTCCCTTGGTCATTGTGGCTCCTGTATGACCCGCATGTGCTGCCACAGCAGCATATGGGGGTGAATGGGGGGGAGGGGAGGACAGACTCTGTCCCTTTATTGGAAAAGTTGAGGAGCTCCTAATTTAGCTTCCGGAACACTCTGAGCGGTTAGATGCTCCCTACGTGCTGTGTAAATGGCGGCTACGCTCATGAGAGAAAAGAAGGTGGGGGGGGGGAGATTAAAAGCCCCCTGTGTGTGAGAGACAGAGGATGCTTACAGCTTCCTCTGGGCATGTCTGAACTGCATTATTCTCATAACTGAAAAATCTAGCTCAAGCCGTTCACCATGGGCTGCGTAAAGAAAGCCGATACAAGCAAATACTTTCCCCCTAGCAGTGTAAATTAGATTGTGGAACTTGTAGGGCTTGTCTACACTCGCAATGTATAGACGTGACCTGCGCTGCCGGGAAGGGTAGTCCCAGAGACCTAGGTAATCCACTTCCCTGAGAGGCGGGAGCTTGGCTGATGGAAGAATTCTTCTGCTGGCCTAGCACCATCTACCCAGGGACTTAGGTTGGCTTAATTACATTGCTCAAGGAAGGATGTGGATTTTTCACACCCCTGAGCAACGTAGGTGGGTCGATCTAGTTTTCTAGTGTAGACCAGCCCATAGATTTATGGAGCTTAAGAACAGCTAGTCCGACCTCCTGTATAACACAGGCCAGAGAATTTCATGCTGTCACTCCTGCTCTGAGCCCAATAACTTCTGTATGAGTTTGGCGAAAGCAGATCTGCCAGAAAGACATCCAGTCCTGATTTTCAGACCTCGAGATGAAAAATCCACCATTTCCCTTGGTCATTTGTTCCAATGATTAATCGTCCTTGCAGTTAAACACGTGTACCTTATTTCTAATGTGAATTTGTCTGGCTTTAATTTCTGGCCATTGGTTCTTGTTTGCCCTTTTTCTGCGAGATGAAAGAGTCTGTTAGTAACCAGTATTTTCTCCCCATGCAGATACATGTGCACTGTAATTAGGTCACCTCTCAATCTTCTTTTTGAGAAGTTAAACCAATTGAGCTTGGTCAGTCTCGCTGTCAGGCATTTTCTCCAGCCCTTGATTCAAATAATTGTCGTGGCTCTTCTCTGCATCCTCTCCAATTTTTCCATCTCTGTCTTAAAATACGGCACCAGAACTGGACACAGTATTCCAGTATTGGTCTCACCAGTGCCACACACACAGGTAAAAATGACCTTCCTACTCACTACTTCCACATTTATACCTCCACGGATCCTATTAGCCCTTTTTGTCACACCCTGCTTTTCCCTTCTGCCCCCGCATGTCAGGGTCTCCTAATCTCCCCCATCCATACCAGCAGCTCTGTGTGACCCCCTTCCACTATTTCCTCATTCTGTCTGGGAGAAAAATCATTCAGGGTGTCAACATGTTAATCTCTGTTGGGAGGAAGGGCAGAGATAAAATTGGGAGCCTTGTGATGCTGGAAGACGTTAATCGGAGCTACCAACCACTTTTTATCTATAAACAACTGCAGAGGTGGCTGAAGTTGTAGCTCTACTAAACAAACGACTGAGGCCCCCGATGGCCCCCATTTTTTCTTCTTTCTGATTTTTTGGTTCTCTCCCCAAGTCAGTATGGTTCCGCCCAATGATGCCTAGAACATCCCCTGACACTTCGGAGTGAAGCAGAGGTGAGGCTGGCTGTATTTTAAAGAAGCCTTATTGAGGGCGCAGGAACAAACCACCCCAATGTGCAGAAAGAATAGTAAATATGGCAGGCGACCAACTTGGCTTCACAGTCTTTGGTGAGCTTAAACACAAAAAGGAAGCTTACAAGAAGTGGAAATTTGGACAGATGACTAGGGAGGAGTATCAAAATATTGCTTGAGCATGTAGAGGTGTAATCAGGAAGGCCAAAGCACAATTGGAGTTGCAGCTAGCAAAGGATGTGAAGGGTAACAAGAAGGGTTTCTACAGGTATGTTAGCAACAAGAAGAAGGTCAGGGAATGTGTGGGACCCTTACTGAATGGGGGAGGCAACCTAGTGACAGAGGACGTGGAAAAAGCTGAAGTACTCAATGCTTTTTTTGCCTCAGTCTTCACACACAAGGTCAGCTCCCAGACTGCTGCACTGGGCAGCACAGTATGGGGAGGAAGTGAGCAGCCCTTAGTGGTGGAAGAACAGGTTAAGGACTATTTAGAAAAGCTGGACATGCACAAGTCCACGGGTCCAGATCTAATGCATCCGAGGGTGCTGAGGGAATTGGCTGATTTGGTTGCAGAGCCATTGGCCGTTATCTTTGAAAACTCGTGGCGACCGGGGGAGGTCCTGGATGATTGGAAAAAGGCAAATATAGCGCCCATCTTTAAAAAAGGGAAGGAGGAGAATCCAGGGAACTACAGACTGGTCAGCCTCATCACAGTCCCTGGAAAAATCATGGAGCAGGTCCTCGGGAAGCACTTGGAGGAGAGGAAGGTGGTCCGGAGCAGTCAGCATGGATTCATGAAGGGTAGGTCATGCCTGACCAACCTGATGGCCTTCCATGATGAGATAACTGGCTCTATGGTTATGGGGAAAATGGTGGACATGATATACCTTGACTTTAGCAAAGCTTTTGATATGGTCTTCCACAGTATTCTTGCCAGCAAGTTAAAGAAGTATGGATTGGATGAGTAAACTATACGGTGGATAGAAAGCTGGCTAGCTCATCAGGCTCAATGGGTAGTGATCAACGGCTCAATGTCTAGTTGGCAGCCGGTATCGAGCAGAGTGCCCCAGGGGTCGGTTCTGGGGCCGGTTTTGTTCAACATCTTCATTAATGATCTGGATGATGGGATGAATTGCACCCTCAGCAAGTTTGCAGATAACACTAAGTTGTGGGGAGAGGTAGATATGCTGGAGGGTAGAGATAGGGTCCAGAGTGACCTAGACAAATTGGAGGATTGGGCCAAAAGAAATCTGGTGAGATTCAACAAAGAGAAATGCAGAGTCCTGCACTTAGAACGGAAGAATCCCATGCACTGCTACAGGCTGGGGACTGACTAGCTAAGCAGCAGTTCTGCAGAAAAGGACCTGGGGATTACAGTGGATGAGAAGCTGGATATGAATCAGTAGTGTGTCCTTGTTGCCAAGGCTAATGGCATATCATTAGTAGGAGCATTGCCAGCAGATCAAGATAAGTGATTATTCCCCTCTATTCAGCACTGGTGAAGCCACATCTGGAGTATTGCATCCAGTTTTGGGCCCCCCACTATAGAAAGGAAGTGGACAAATTGGAGAGAATCCAGCGGAGAGCAACAAAATTGATCAGGGGGCTGGGGCACATGACTTATGAGGAGAGACTGAGGGAACTGGGATTATTTAGTCTGCGGAAGGGGGGATTTGATAGCAGCCTTCAACTACTGGAAGAGGGATTCCAAAGAGGATGGAGCTTGGCTGTTCTCAGTGGCAGCAGATGACAGAACAAGGAGCAATGGTCTCAAGTTGCAGTGGGGGAGGTTTAGGTTGGATATTTGGAAACACTATTTCACTAGGAGGGTGGTGAAGCACTGGAATGGGTTACCTAGGGAGGTGGTGGAATCTCCATACTTAGAGGTTTTTAAGGCCTGGCTTGACAAAGCCCTGGCTGGGATGATTTAGTTGGGGTTGGTCCTGCTTTGATACCTCCTGAGGTCTCTTCCAACCCTAATCTTCCATGATTCTATGTTCAGAAGTTCTCGTTATCTGTAACGTGACATGTCACGAAGTTGAGTACAAGGCCTTCGTGACCTAGATGAGGCTGTGAATGGTTCCACCGGAATTTTAAACTTTTAACCCACTTCTCCCTAAAGGTCAGTTTGACAACAGCTTGGAGTGTTTGCCTGGAGGGAGAATTACAGAGTGTATTCATAGTTCATGGTTCCTTCAAGAGCCCAACCGCTTTTTCCTTTGTCATCCTTTACAGGGGGAGAAGGCATGGCTGGGTTTTCCAGAGTGATTAGTAATCTTGGAGTAGCTCATTTTTTGGGGGTGCCTAACCGGAGACATCTTAAAGGGGACCTCTCTCTCTTTCAGAAAAGGTTGAGAATCTGCTCTCCGGAAAACACTCCCCTTTTAAGGCGCCTTGTGCTCAGTACCCCCAATCACACTCTTTACCCCTGGAGAAAGATGATGCCTCTACTTGTAACCCTTCCTAGCTCCTGTGAGGAAGGGGTGGGCGGGAAATGTTTTGCAGACAGCGGTGACCTCAAAGCGTCCCAGGCACAGGACATGAGCTGGAATTTTGCAGATTTCAGCATTTCTTTTCAAACACAAGAGGAGGAGAAACGGGTCTCTCTTCTGCTCTGGAGAGAGTGATGTTTCAGGAGTTCATTAACAAAAACTGCAGCTTCCCATTGGCCCCAAGTGAGACCATTTCTTTCCCCATCCTGTGGAATTTTATGTGACTGATTCTATTTGTAGCACAACTGTCTCCAGGGCTAGCCTGGCAGAGGGGAGAACAATCTGGGGCAATTAACTAAAACTCCACTAAAAAAACACTACAGATTGGACACACACATTTTTTTCTCATTCCCAGGACAGAATTCCTAATCTCTTTAACATTTTCCTTGGGGCTGACCATCTGTCCCAATGCTAAAACCATAAGGGCACAGAGATGGGCTATTTAAAGCCAAGATGAGTGCCAGAAGAGAGAAGCATTTTTGGCTGGAATGATCTGGATTCTTCACTCCCCATCGCCTTCTGGCAAGAGCCCTTCTCCTCAGCAGGGTCATGCAATATTATTTTTCCATATGCATTTATCCAGCGTAGGCTTATAGTCCTCACCGCAGCGGTTCTCAAGCTGCACTCCCCAGTCACATGGCACATTCTTCTCCACCTTTACAGCTGTTCTGATGGATTCCATGGACTTGAGGCCAGAAGGGACCTTATGAGCATCTAGTTTGACCTGAATAAACCAGGCCAGAAGATTTCAAGCGGTGATTCCTGCAGCTGTTCCGTAATTTGTCTTGGCGAGAGCAGATCTTAGGGACAGATGCCCAGTCTTGATTGAAAGACTCCACCGGATGGAGAAGCTACCACATCGCTAGCTCAGGTGTTCCAGTGGCTAATTACCCTAACTATAAAAAAAATTGCACCAGTGGGAGAGTACGTGTGGGTGGGAGGTAGGAACGCACAGACATGCAACTGTTGAGGGGTTGTTCCTTCTGCTGGCGTCCCTTCTCCCCCCCCCCCCCCGAGGTCATTGCAACTTTAAGAGAAAGGAGGAAAAGGAATTTAAAGCTGCCACTGGGGCAAAGTCAGGAGCTTCCTCTGTAGCCTCCTTTAGGAAAAGTTGGTGGACAGGAGGTTCCAAGGAGCAGCGCAAGGCTGAGAAGACCAGACTGTCAGATGGAGAAGAGCTGGGAAGGTGGGAGCGAGCGTGTGATATCGGGGAAAAGTGCGCTGGGAAAAGGAAGGAATTTGACTTTCATGTCATTAACTGAACATGTGCAATTAACTCATAGACTCATAGACTCTAGGACTGGAAGGGACCTCGAGAGGTCATCGAGTCCAGTCCCCTGCCCTCATGGCAGGACCAAATACTGTCTAGACCATCCCTAATAGACATTTATCTAACCTACTCTTAAATATCTCCAGAGATGGAGATTCCACAATTTCCCTAGGCAATTTATTCCAGTGTTTAACCACCCTGACAGTTAGGAACTTTTTCCTAATGTCCAACCTAAATCTCCCTTGCTGCAGTTTAAGCCCATTGCTTCTTGTTCTATCCTCAGAGGCTAAGGTGAACAAGTTTTCTCCCTCCTCCTGATGACACCCTTTTAGATACCTGAAAACTGCTATCATGTCTCCTCTCAGTCTTCTCTTTTCCAAACTAAACAAACCCAATTCCTTCCGCCTTCCTTCATAGGTCATGTTCTCAAGACCTTTAATCATTCTTGTTGCTCCCAAATTAAGCCCCCAAATACAGCAGTTTGCGTGGCAGTAGTGGCTGGCAGAGGACGTGACTATGACGCAGTATCTCTGTTTTGGGGTGGGAAGGTTTTGAGAACTCTTCCACTAACAGTATCCCCCTCCCGTCATGTCATGAGGCAGGACTAGTTCATATCCTGCACTAACAACCTTCTGGCTGGGAGGTCGTCTCTGTTGCATTTGCTGGCGTTCGCACCCTTGAGTGGACTCGATAAGTTGCCAGAGTCCCACGCCCACCAGTAGCTGGATTCTGCCAGGTGTACACAAGATTCAAATCGGGATCGAGGTGCTCTGTAGTCAGGACCTCCCCTAGGGTGAGACACGGTGCACCCTGCTCCCCAGCCAGTCCCGTGTTCTGATCTCATCCAGAGGTGTCTGCGTATTTTCCCCATAGTGGAGAGAGGACTGGGAGAGTCTAGAGAAGAAACAATCAGTTGCAATATCCAAGGGTTGCCAGGTTTAGGGAGAGCATCTGACCTCCTCAACCAGCATCTTGTTTCCATACCGGCCCATCTCTTATTGCGCTAGGTTCTGCCAGGACATTGGCTCTCTAAGATCTTAGTGCATTGAAGGCTGCAGGGGCTCAGTACGAATCAGCAGGACCAGCTGATATTGTGTGAGAAGACTGGAAAGATTCAGTGACTTCCAGGCCAGAAGGAACAATTAGATGATCTAATCTGACTTCCTGCTAACACAAACCAGAGAATCCTCCCCCAAAACAGCTGCAGAAAGCCCATAATTTCTGCTTCTAGAGGGATAGCCTGTCTTGATTGAAAGACTACTGGTGATGGAGAACCCACTGGGCCACCAGGTCAGTTGTTCCACTGGTTGATTCCCCTCACTGTTACAAATTTGCCCTGTATTTCTAGTCTGAATTTACCCAACATCAGCTTTTGTTTAAACACTGATAATGTCATTTGGGTGAGAGCCCAGTGGGGAAGTGTGAAGTGATTAAAATAAGCAAATCTCACCCTGGCTGCTCTCTCTGGTACCAGTGGCATAGCTAGGACAGGAAAACTGAGTGGCCCCGGCTTTTGGGTGGGTGGGAGGGGAGGGGAGTCAGCAGGGATGGGGGGATCCGCCTCCCCCTACCTCCTCCAGGCTCAGCAGGCATCTGAAGATGAGGCTACCCAGGGTGCACAGGCTGTGGGGTGTGCCCATGGTTAAGAGGGGGGAGCTCCACCTGCCTCTCCCAACCCCAGCTCGGTGTCTATCCACCTGACTGCATCCCTCTCCTGCTGGCACCGGGCACTGCTGCCCCGGTCTCTGGCCCCAGCGCTGCCCCCACCCAGACCTGCCCCCACTATGCACCCCTGTCCCCCCGCCCCTGCCTGGGATGACTTACTCCCCGCCGGCAGGACAGGGACATGGCCAGGGCGGATGGACACCAAGCTGGGTCAGGAGTCCCAGCCTGTGGATTCGAAAGCTCCAGCCCCAATTTGGGTAGGCCATGGGCCACCAAGACCCACCAGTGGTTACACCCCTCTCTTGTACTGGTTGGTGCATTGCAGGAGTCTGGCACGGGCTCCCAGCGCACGGGTGTGTGAAATGAAAGTGATGCTAAGAGCGGCCATGTTTGTAAGACTTGCTATCGAGGACACCTTTTCCTGGAGATTAGTCCGCTCCAGCCACTAAGGTGTGGCTGGGGTGAAATGCCCTTCTATTCCACCTGTGTCTCAAGGGACTATACTTGTCCGTTTGAGTGTCGGCTGTGGTAACATACAGGCTTCCCACACAGGACAGCTATGACTGGATGGGGAGCTCTGACAAGCCTGCTCCAGCCGGGGCCTGGCCACCAGCTGTCAGACCCACCAGCAGCCAAAGTGGCCTCCATTGTAATGTTGCTGGTGGTTGTTAGAAGTGTCTTCCTGACACTGGATGTCCTTAAAAAAAAAAATACCCTGAACAAGCCTGATATTATTTGCCTCTGGTTTTTGTCGGCCTACAGATTGTAACCGCGTTTCTGGTTGCGAACAGTTTTCCTTCAGCCATGCTCATGCTTGCAAGTTAAGAATGGTCACGCTCCAAGGCTCCAGGTTGCTGCAAGAAGAGATGCTGGTGAATCCAGAGGTGGCTCTCCACAGAGTCATTAACGAGCTGGATGCTAGAGGATGCCTTGCTGCTTGCTGAGAAATTAAAACTCACGGCCTTGTGCAGGAATTGAAGATCCCATGGCTTTTTCACAAGAGTGGGGGTGTTTCATCTCAAGGCTTCTGGCCAAAGTTCCAACTCAGCCAATTAGCCAGCATAGCTAAATTCTCCCTGCAGATGGTATCCTTCACTTCCTGCACTAAACCCCTGAGCTGTTAAGAGCTGCCATGTTCCACACCAGAGCTGGCTGCAGGTCAATGGTGGATTCATTTGTAAAGTACTTTAGGATAGAAGATGCCTCAGGGTACGGGTGTGGGATACTAAAGTCCTTCGTTATTTTTATCATTTTATTCCTGGACTCCACTCAGGAATCAGGGTTCTGTTGTATCAGCCACTGTGCAAATGAATAAGGTGAAGATGGTACGTTCCTGAGAGCTCACGAGCTGAGTGGCTAGTAGCCGGTCTGACTGTGTGACAGGGACACTAGCTGCTTTCCCCAGGCTACAGTTTCTCCCTGCTGACAAGAAGCAGCTTGAACATATTTCCATACTTGTTCACAGGAATGAAAGTTACCCCTTTTCCTCTAGTATGGGTCCGCCCCTGTGAGCAGAGAGCCCAAACCAGAACATTCAAATGCGTGGGACGGCTTTGCGTCTGGGCCCCGTCCTGAAACTGGGCCGAGCCAAAATGCCAGCGACGCCCTGCCCCCGGGGAAGGGTCTTTCCTTACTCCAAACCTGGCTGCTGTCCACAAAGGGACCCGAGTGCTAGACCGAGGAGTTTAACCCAGCTTGGAAGAATTTGGGAGTTTCACTGCTACTGCTGCTTTCCACCACCACCACCTCTGCTCCCTACAGCTGAACACTTTGGGTCTGTTTCCTGTAAGGATGTTTGAACAGTTTAAATGAGACCCCAAGGAAAAAAAATCAAATTAAAAGAAGGCAGAGCTTTCTGCAACCGTCACCGCATTAAAAACCCATTGCCTGGAAATTCTCTTCCTCTCTTTCTGTGGAATCCAAAGGCCTCTTCAATGGCTCCGACAATATGTTTAAAAACCCTAAAACATCCTTTAATGTTTTCCAAATCCTTGCAGCTGGTTTGTCACTCTGCCACTGTTCATTAACCTGAGAGCCTCGACCGTTTCCCTTGCTAGGCTCCTGGGCTCCTCACGACCCCTCAACCTGGTTCTTTTTGACTCTCTCCCTTTCTGACGTTCTAAACGACGATATTTTTGTTGGACCTGCCTCGTTAATTTTGGAGCTGTAATTAATTAGGCTCTGTTGCTCTTTAACCTCTGCCATCCCCTTGGGCCATCCCCCAGCCTTGCTGTTCAAACGCTTTGCATGTTCAGCGCATTCCAGTCAAAGCCTGGGGGCCTGCAGCCAGGGCTTCCGGAGGAGGGAACTTGGCTAGTCATGAGACTCTGCCGTTCCCTACTGGCCCCCTGGGCTAAATCTCACTTTCAAGAGCTTCCCAATTGAGATAGTAAAAGAGAGAGAAAAGGCCCTCCCTTCCCCCACCAGCCCTTGCACACACGGGTTTCCATGCCTTGACTTTTGCAACAAAGAGTTTTGGGTTTGGAGGAATTTTTCTTCTTCCGCAGCTTCCAGCCGGATGGGAGAAAGTCCAGCGCGCAGCCTGCAGCGCCTTTTCTGCTCTCCCGAAAAGAAAGACGTCAGTTTAGGATCTACGCTCTCCTCTGCGCCCCCACCCCGCAGCAAAACTGAAGTTCTTTATGTAAATAAACAAACCTGGAAACTCACCTCCCAGCCACACCTCACCAGCCCCGGTCTGGCAGTGAAGCACACCACCGGATCGGGGCCTTCTGGTTTTCTGTCAGCTGTTTGCCAAGTGCAGGAAAAGTTTTGAGTTTCTCTCCCCTATCCCACACGAGACGCCATCTGCCCTAGTTCAGTTGGCCTCTGTTTGACGGTGACAGCCCACCATGATCTACTGGCGTTGCCAACTCTTATGGCTGTTACTGTGAGCATCAAGGTACTTGGAATTGTTTCTTAAAACCCCAGTAGCTGGAGGCAGGGGATTAACAGGCGGCTGGTTTGCTGAGACCACTGCCCATCGTGCTGTGCTTTATAGGCACAAAGGCTGTCTGCCCAGTTAACCTGGGTGATAAGCAGCAGCCCAATCTGAGCCCCTAGGTTAGCCTAGCCCAGGGGTGTGACCATTCCCAAGCGTGGGTCCCCAAAGTTTTTACTTAACCCCCATTTACTCCTGTCTGTGCCCCTCCCCCCAAGGAGCCAGGGCCGGGCTGAGACTGGGGCCACAGCTGGGGGCAGGGCTGGGAGTGGAGTCTCAGTCAGGGCCTGGGATTTGGGGCTGGCAGCCGGAGCCAGCAGCTGGGACTGGAGCCAGAAGCAGAGCTGGGTGGCGTTCCCTCTCCCCACTCTTTGGGGGCTGGCCCGGGCCCCAGCTGCGCCCCCCCAAACATTCCACCGTGGCCCCCTACGGGGATGTGCTCCACCGTTTGGGGACCTCTGCCCTAGACTCTCTGTTCCGTTAGCCTTCCAGCAGTGCTGAAGCAGTGACCACATTAGAGCAGGGGTCGGCAACCTTTCGGAAGTGCTGTGTTGAGTCTTCATTTATTCACTCTAATTTAAGGTTTCAGGTGCCGGTAATACATTTTAACATTTTTAGAAGGGCTCTTTCTATAAGTCTATAATATATAACTAAACTATTGTTGTATGTAAAGTAAATAAGGTTTTAAAATTTTTTAAGAAACTTCATTTAAAATTAAATTAAAATGCAGAGCCCCCCGGACCGGTGGCCAGGACCCAGGCAGTGTGAGTCCCACTGAAAATCAGCTCACGTGCCGCCTTCGGCACGTGTGCCATAGGTTGCCTACCGCTAGCCTAGAGGAACACCGCGAGACTGTTGCTATGTCCTCACTGTTTCTGCGTTTGTGTGAGGCTGGGGCCAGTTTTTGAGGATCTCCGGGCCACCGGGTGGTAGGATTCTTTCCCAATCAATTGTGTCAGTTGTGAGTGTCCTGCAGAGGGAGTTGGGAGCATGCAGCAGAGGGCTGTCGCCTCTCAGGTAGCTTAGTCTGCATCCTCCCTGGTTCCAGCGTGAGTGAAAGCAGAACCTGGGAGCTAGCTCAACCCCGCCAGCCAGATGAGCTGGCCTGGCTGAAAGCACCTCTGGACCCAGGGCAGAGGATTGTATATGTAGATGGTAGGCTGGCTTTAGGCTATACCCAGGGTAAGAGTCAGGGCTAGACATAAGCAATGGGTTTTGCTTAGATTTGCAAGCTCTTTGGGTGCAGGCCCATCTTTTTGTTTCCTCTGTGCAGGTCCTAGGATCAAGGGGTCCTGGTGTAGGACTGTGGCTTCTAGGAGTGACAGTAATACAAACAACAATACCTAAGAATCTCAGCTTTGCACCATGGGCGGAATTAACTTGAAAACGTGACCCTCCCTCAGAAAGGCTCTGGCAGCAGACAGCCAATAGACATCATGAACAACGTATTCAAATGTATTTAAAAATCTGATGGTTTTTTTAACATGTGGTGCTGATGATGCTGCGTTCCTCTCCACCGGGTGTGTCCAGCGTCCGAGCCGGGTAGATGTTCTCACGCCGTTCCTCTAGCGCTGTCGCTGCTGGAAGATGTGGAAATGCTACTGCGGAAGGGCGTAGGCATCTTTACCTCCGCCATCTGATCGGGCTCAGAACATGGTTGTAAGGCCTGCAGCCTCCCAGCATGTGAGAGGGGCACTTTTTTGGTATAGCTGTTCCCCAGAGCCTAGTCCATAAAACACCTGCTCCCCACCTAAGCACAGGGGCATTGCGGAGAGAGGAGGGCGGCGTTTCCTGAGCTCTGTTGCTTTGTTCAGTGCGTAGATGCCAAGGTGGTTGGTGCCTTGGCCAGAGAGATGAGATTCCAGACTAAAGACATGTCTCCTTTAGGAAATTTCACTGGTTAAAACCCATCTCTTAGCACTTGGCTCAGCTGACTACAACCCTGGGACCAATGAAGACAAGGTTACGTCATGTCCGCTGGTCAGAGGTAAACTCTTCTTTCACAGAGTTCAAGGCCAGCAGGGGCTATTAGCTCATCTAGTCTGACCTCTTGTACAGTGCAGGCCTGTCTCCAGTCATGTATCCAAGCCCTTGAAATCCCAGAAAGCACCTGCCCAATTCTGCTGGGGGAGGGGAATCCTTCCTGACCCCTGCAGCTCACCTGCTGAAGCCCTGAAGCATGAGACGTGAGCAGGCCGAGGTGAGGCAGAGTGGAAGCCTTGCTCCCATTTGTTGTTTGTACAACAGTAGCACCTGGAGGCCTGAACGGAGGTCAGGTCCCTCTTGTGCTGGGTGCTGTACAGACACCTAGTGAAAGACAGCTCTAGCCCCAAACATACAATCTGTGCAGGCAAAGGGTGAGAGGGGAATCTGAGGCGCAGAGAAGGACAATGACATGCCCAAGGTCACCTAGCAGGTCAGTGGCAAAGCCAGGGCTCAAACCACGTGTCCTGAGTCCAATAGTGGTCTTGCCCATGTGTCAAAGTCTCTCTCCTTGGTTGTTTTTAGGAGAATTCATTGCCTATGCACTCCACAGTGTGTTGAGCGGGATGGAGCCTGCTATCCTTTAGCTGAGTCCTGTTTAACCAAAGCAAATTATAACCTAAGCATGAGAGAGTTATTTAAATGCAGCCTCTGGTTATGGAGCTAACACGCTGGGTCAAACCCACCTGTGGTGTAACTCTGCTGGGCTTACTGAAGTTAATGGAATGACTTACGGTGGATGTTGATTTTAAACAATTCCTGACTTAAAGAAAAATCTCATAGAGATTATATTGCTTCTTCAGTGCCTCCCATTCAGGGATCTCCAAGTGCTCTTATGCTAGCAAAAATGTTCGGAGGGGATATTAAGCCATGTTTCAGAGATTAAGCTAATCTCTGTCTATGATGGGCTAGGATGAGTAGGGCAGTGACTTACCCAAGGTCACCCAGCAGGTCAATGGCAGACTCATGATTAGAACTCTGGTTTCCTGACTCCCAGCCACATAACAGATCTGGCAGCTCCTTACGCTGAGTCCTGTACTGCAAACGCTGTGCCAGCCAGCTGTAATGCTTTATGTTTTCATTCAAGTTTCCATAGAGCACCCAGGAAAAAAAAAACGGCCTCTTTTTTTTATGGAAAAGTCACATTTCATCCCGGCCTCTCAGGCTCTTGGTGGCGGGATGAGCAGGGGTTCGGAAGGAGAGGGAGCCTGCCATGGGAGGGAAATGGTATTCAATTGATCAAGAGTGAATTTTTTGGGGTCTTTTTGGTTTGGCAGCTGGAGCTGGCGTAACATAGAAATCTGAGTTGGGCTCGCGTTCCTTTTTTCCAGTGGTCTGTCAGCTTGTGAGAGCTGCCTGCTTCACCATTCGCAGCTCAGACAAGCCCATGCAGAGCCAAGCTAGGCCAAGCTGAGCTGCCAGCAGGATCGCTTCCCAAAGGAAAGTGTATTGAGCAAAAGGAGCAGCTGGTGGGTGCATGCTCCCATGTATTGACACGACTTTGGTTCTCGCAGTACAGGGCCTGATCCTCAACTAACTCACCTGTTTGCTCATCTCATAATACTATACATGTCATATATGCTTTATACTATGATAAGGCATCTTTGCATTGCATCCGCTTTACACTGCCAGAGCAGAGCCATAGAGTATGTCTACATTGCAGCTGGGGTGCGTGTGCACTGTTAGCAGTCAAGCCATGGTCACATGGGCTACCAATCCGGGTCTGCTGCAGCTTCCCTGCTATTGGATGTAAACTAGTTCGGGTGTGTGGATGTACCCTCGGTGTAAATGAAAATTGGGTCAATTCTCTCTTAGTCCACACTCTCTGACACTGGTGTGCCACTGATTTCAGTATGGTTACTGCTGATTCACACAGGTGTAAATAAACAGGCCTCCAGTTTCTTTGATTAATTTTTTTAAACCACTGCGGTGTTCTGGCTTTTTTTTTAATACTTATCTCATACAGCTGGAAGGTCAATGAGTCCAGCCCCCTGCCTTCACTAGCAGGACCAAGTACTGATTTTTACTTCTTATCCTATCCCTTAGTGGCCCCCTCAGGATTGAACTTACAACCCTAGGTTTGGCAGGCCGCTGTTCAAACCACTGAGCTATCCCTCCTGTCAGCTAAAGCTTTTTTTTCTCAGCTGGGTCCAGTCTCTTACTGAGACCCCTTGGCATTCCCCTCAGCTGGTCACACTTCTCTCTCCATGTACTCTAGGAGCCTGCTTCTGAGCTGAGGTGGCTTTTACCCTGGTGGAACACAGACTTCCCTGGTGTGCTTGGCACAGCAGGAAATCAGGCCTCTGCCACCAGACATCTGAGGCCCCTCAGCCTCCAAGGCTGCTCTTGAAAATTTTGCATTCAGTGTCTCACTCGAGGTCATGAGGCTGATGGAGCTGGGATGAGAACCCCACCCTGTATGAGCCACTAGACCATAACCCGCCCCCTGAAAAGGGGGTGGAAGAAGAGATGGTGATTTGAGGGAGGACTAATGCTAGATCTGTAAGAGGCCACTTTCCTCACCCCAGACCTTGGTGATTTGTTCCACCTGTAGCACTGGAGGACCAGAGATGGTATTTGGGAAGGGAGGGCTTTGCACTCAGGGTTAGGAGCTGTAACTGGAATGTGTTGGATTTTTTTCTCTCCTCTTGGCTTTGAGGAGGCTGCTGCTTTCATTTGTCTGTGTGAATTGACCTGTATCTTGCACATCTAGCAAAGGATGCTTAGAGCCCTCCAGGGGCATTTGAGATGTTTTGTATAAATCTTCCTTAAGGAACAGCTGTATCTTGATCACAAGTAGTTGGGCTGAATTTTGGGATCACTAGGTTGGACGGTCCAGCGTGTGTTGTACAGAAAGTCTGACTAGTTGATTGACCATCGGAATTTATAAATCTGTCAACAGGTTGTTCCACCTCTAGCTTCGATGGTAGCACGTACATGAGTGCCATGCTGTTCAGCACATGCACACACACACGCTGTGTTATTCAGAACATCTACATACATGCTGGGCAGCCATGCAGGTGCTCCTGCAGGTGTCTGCAGTGGACAGGGGTTTTTCCCAGATCTACAATCCACGGGCCCAGAATCTGCTCTCTTTGCCCCCCAGTGCACACGCTCATGCTCTCAAATAGGTTCTAATTAAGGCTCCACCTGTTGCACTAAGTTATTTTTCCATTTCCAGGGCCAAACGAAGGCAGGCTTGCAGAAGAGAGGTTTACTCATGGGAAAGCAAAGAGCATGTTAGCCCACTGAGCGGCTTCCTGCTTCCTCCAGTAACCCCCTCACTGCTGGAAAGATTAACTTGCTGTATGTACCTATGGAGATGGGTAAAAAATGTCCAAGAAATGAATGCTAAAGCAGTGCCCAGACTTGGAAGGAAGAGTGAGAACTTGGCACAAGGGAGGGGTTGAGGGATAATTTTTATTGGTTTTAGGGAGCTGAACAGGCACATAGCAAGAGGCTCAACAGACAAAGCAGGGCTACCATTCCCATTTTATGGGTGGGGAACTGACATACAGACAATGTGACTAGCCCAAGGCCACTCAGGGAGTTGGTGGCAGAGCCAGGAATCAAACCCACATCTCCTGGGTCTGCAGCCAGTGTCTCAGTCACAAGATCAAACTCCCCTTGCTACTCATGGCCCAATGGCTGCTGTGTTCACTTGTTGTGCTCCATCTGACACCCAGCTGTGTTAAAGTGCGTTGGGAGATCAGGCTCCTTCTTACCGCAGTACCAGTGTGGTAGGCGGCTAGGAGGGAGGAGCCTGCTATGACTGATGCAGGATGTGGGGCCCTAGGAAGTCATGTAGCACAATAGGAGGGAGGAAAGTAGGCTGGGGGTCAGAGGAGCTGGGGTGCAGGGTGGGCAGTTGATCAGAGCATGTTTCATTGAAGGGTCACAGCAGGCATGGTGGGAGCCTGTAGGTGTAGGCTGGGAGGAGGTTGCTAGATGAATGAAGGACTCAGAAGTATGGGGTCCATTCTGGCCACAGGTGTTGTACGTGCCTCAGGCTGGCTCTGAGCACAGGAGATCCTGCTCCGTTCTCTGCATGGCTAGGGGGCAGCAAATTTTCCCAGGTTATCCTGGGCCTGAAGAGATCCCACCAAGGCTCCCAGCTATTTGAGTGTCTGTCCTTGGCATTAACGGCGCTCAGCACAGAGAGCAGATGCTGTCACCATCTGGTTGCCAACCCAGGCAGCAGTCCTGCATTGTTTTTATTTCTCGTTACACTCGGATCTGAGGAAGGGCAGGGCTCCAAGGCGGGGCTGAGGATTGGTGAAGGTGCATTGCGAGAGATGGCTGGAAGGCAAAACTGCAGATGAGCTCAGAAGGAACCCTGGGAAATGGCCCTCTGCAGTTTCTCAGCCTGGTAGTCTTGAGTGCTGTTGTAATAGAACTTGTTGGCATGTAGATAGGACCTTTCATTTACATGTCTCAGCATTCAGGGACCTGGGCCAACATTATTATCTCCATTCTGCATATAGAGAAGTTGAGGCCAGAAAGATTAAGTGAATTGGCCAAGGTTATTCAGCAAATCAGTGTCAGAGCAAGGAATCAGGTTTCCCCTCCCCCAAATCCCAGGGCCAGGTTCTTATTACCCAACCACCAGCTCTACCCTCCCCCTACACACGTTCCCCATGTCTGCTTCCTATCCAGAGGGGCCCATCCCTGTTTGCCTTCCTCCCCCGCCCCCCCCCGCACGCTTTCCAGCCCAAACTGCTGCGGGTGGATTGGGTTGGGACATTTAGCATGGTCTTGTAGTTATTAAGGCCCTAAACAGAGACTTGGGAGATCTAGGTCCCACATCTGACACCAACTTTCCTTGTGACCTTGGCCGAGTCATTTAATCTTTCTGGGCCTCAGTTTCCCATCTGCAAAATTGGGTTAATAACACTAGTTTTCCCTTTTAGATTATAAGCTCTTTGGGGCAGGGGCTGCCTCTGAACAGCACATGGGGGCCATGATCTCAGTCGGGACCTCTATTCTCTATTGTGATATAAATAACACAGGCAAGCTTCCATCCAAACCCTTCCACTGGGTCCCTGCCTCAGGCTGGGAATCTCTGCTGGGAATGTCCCACTTCAGACAGTAGGAGGCCAGGAATATACAGGAAAGGATACACAAGTTACCCGAAACAATAACAAAACTGCCACAAGGTGGATGAGCAGAGCTGTCTGCCCGAGGAGATTTCAGCAAGGCTGTTTGCTGAACAAGCTAAACAAGACGTTCAAACACTACCGACAAGATGAACAGGTCCATCTCCAGCACCCCTCTTTCCAAGGTACCCCGGGGTTCCCCTTGTCATCATCTTCGTTATGGAGACAATGACTAAAGAGGAAGAGACAGGGTCTGATTGGTGAAGGCAGCAGACTTGGGTTCTCTCTGAATCAAGGGACGGGGTGAATAAAAACCCACCATACCAGCCTATCCTTCTGGGGTAGCTGGCTGCCTGGGGGTGGAGGAGGGTTCAGTACGTGCTATTGTCATTTGGCACCGTACTGCTCTGCCCGGTCAAATAAATGTTTCTCCAGCTCTCGCTTCATTACAGAAAAACAGGTCTGCACTGTTAAGAGGCCAGGAGGGGAGGAACTGGACGCTGCTGGAGATGGAAGCAGCATTTGGAATCTTTCATGTCTGGTTCTACTCCTGCCCAGGTCAGTCGTGACCCTGTCTGATGTGGGTTTGGTGCACCTTGTCCTGTTCCCTGAAGATTTTTCCAAAGCGCTCGGCACTGGCCTGCTGCCATCCCTACCCTGGATGGTTTACTAATGACTTCAGTGGGAACAGAGAGAGGCCAATGCTGAGCGCTGGTCAAAATCCCAAATCCGGGGCAGGGCGAATGCCATGCAAACAGCTGGTCCCTGCTTGGTGAGCTTTGGCAGTGGGACCCGGGCTGTAGCTGACCGTTTGATCTTAGGGGCCTGACTTCTCCAGGCGTGGCTCCATGCAGAGACTGAAACCAAAAGCCTCCTGGGGCTGGCCTGGGCATAAGCTGAAGACCTCCGTTCAGGTGCTGGGGTTGACTTGTTTGCCTTGGCGCATTATGGACGCCAGCACGCTCCACCTGCCTTGCATCTGCTGAGACTGTGTATTGTCAAGGCAGCATCGGCGGCTTGTTCTTTCCTGGGACGCTGCTGCTGAAGAAGGGGTTGGGGCCTTCTCAGGGGTGCTGAACTGTGCTCCCCACTAAAGTATTGCCCACTGCTCAGTAAGCGGGGTTGAGGAGCATCCAGAATGGAGGATTCCCTGGCATGGCTGTGTCCCTCCCTGGAGTCAGAAGGGGCAGTAGGGATGGACAAATTGATCTGGATGAAGTAGGCACCAGCCTTATAGTTGCCTAGAGCCTGAAATCTCATGTGCTGGGGCTGGAAATATGGCGGCAGAGCATTCTTGTGGTGACAACCTGTTCTCGTGTAAATGCCTAGACACTCAGTTCAGGTTGAAGCAGATGCTGGTTGTGCAGGACTCGATACTGATCTCCCGCCAAGGCTGCTTGGAATGGGACATGCAGCCAAAGAACAGAAAGAGAATCTTGCCTTCTTGGACTCGGGCAGGAAAGAGACTCCTCTCTGGATGTCCGCTGTTAGTACAGCCAGTTATAACATACGTTTATTTCCGAGACGACGTCAGCCTCCTCCAGGAACTGAGGGAAGATTAGAGCCCTGCAAATCCACAGATATGCACTTTATATCTGCAGATGCAGTTGTAACGTTTACCATCTTGCGGATCGGATGTGGATCCAAATGTTTGTATCAGGGCAGGGCTCTCACCGTGCGACAGGGTGCTGGTGTGGTGAAGATGCGCATACGTATAAAAGCTGGAGTGCAGCTCACGGGTCGGATACAAGTTAATGATCTCGGATGCGGATCCAAATTTTTGTATCCATGCAGGGCTCTCGGTATAGGATGTGACAGCTGAACAATAACCAAGAGGGCTTTACGGGGATTCATGCACTAACCTTTCAACTCCAGAGATTAGGCAGGAGGATTTCATTCGGATGATGCAGCACCTGGTGCTGAGTGAAGTTTTTGCACTTCACTCGTGGTTCAGCGGAGGATTCGAATGCATGAGGAAGAGAATCACTTGCCCAAGGTGTCAGACTGCATTACCCTACACTTCACCACAGGATACGCCTGCTCCCCAGCATGGTGGGGGCTGGATTATTTTTATGAGCATTCAAGTTTGCAGCTGTACATGGGCTGGACATGGGAGAAGAACGACCAGTGAGAAAAGCATGGGAGGAAGAGGACAGCAACAAAGGACAGGGGGGAGGGATAGCTCAGTGGTTTGAGCATTGGCCTGCTAAACCCAGGGTTGAGAGTTCAATTCTTGAAGGGGCCATTTAGGGAACTGGGGTAAAAATCTGTCTGGGGATGGGTCCTGCTTTGAGCAAGGGGGTTGGACTAGATGACCTTCTGAGGTCCCTTCCAACCCTAATCTTCTATGACAAGGATATGATGGAAAGACTTTGTTGAGAGGTTTGAAGAGAAAAGACCTCTGAACCTGTGTCATGGACCAGGAGTAGCAAAGCACTGGGGACAACTCCAACCCCGTGTAAATGGGAAAAGGAGTTGAGAAGTAAAGGGATATTTGCAGCTATACAAGCCAAACCAGTAATGAACATCATCCAGCCTCACAAGCAGAGGGGAAAAGCAATGTGTGCTCAGTGCTCAGGCCTGGCCAGGGCCACCCAGAGGATTCAGGGGGCCTGGGGCAAAGCAGGGGAGCTGCAGTGGTCCAGGTCTTTGGCAACATTTTGGTGGCGGGGGGGCCCTTCAGTCACTCTGGGTCTTTGGCAGCATTGAAGGACCCCCCGCCGCTGCTGAAGACCCGGAGCAACTGAAGGGTGCCCTGCCACTGAAATGCTGCCGAAAACCTGGACTGGGGCCGGGGCCTGGGGCAATTTGCCCCACTTGCCCACCCCTCTGGGTGACCCTGGGCCTGGCTAAAGAAGTTCTGGCTTGGGATTTACTAATCCCTGTTCTCTGAAACCCCGAGCATTGGCCGACCCCACACGCTTTGGAGTACTGCTCTGCTCTGTGCTTCTGCTTCCACACCGCCACCAGACAACAGCCTCTATCCTGTTCACATTTGGCCACAAGCAGCCAAGAGCTTGGTGGTCTCACCCCCAGCCCATGTGGATATTCAGCCACATTAAAGGGACACCACTCCCTCCCCTGGTGCTGTTTGGCAGGGCTGGGAGTCTTCGCTCTGTGTCAATGATCCCATTAGCTGCGAGCTGTTGCTCCCTGAGATCCATGCCAAGGCAGGACTGCGTCCACGTGGAGCCGACTCAGGAGGGGGCTGTCCAGCCTGCAGCTGTTCCCCCTCCCAACACCGCTGCCGAGGGAGCTGTAAGGCTACCCTCTGTGTGCCGCACGCAGACGCAGGCGGGCCAGAGCAGGCCGCGATGGAGGATTCAGAAATGGAGCTTCTTCATGGGGCAGCAGGAACAGTGGGCCTGGGCCAGGCTTGGGTGGGGCAGTCACGCCTGCACCTGGAGGCAGGGTCAGGCCTGCACGGCCCCCCAAATGTATGCGATCCAGCCCTGGCTTGAATGCAGCAGGTGTGCCCGAGCTGCACCGAGGTTGGCTCTGGCCACGGGGCGTGAGAGTGCCCGGCGGCCAGCTGGAAAGCAAAGTGCTTGCGCCATCAATCTGCCCCGGGGAAAAGGCCGCAGTTTAACTAAACAGCAGAGGGGGGTTTGGCAGCGGTTGACAAGCTCTCCCTCCCTGCACGCAGCCCAGAGATTAATTCCAGCTGTCCCGACGTACGCATGTCCGGGTACGCTCTCCTCCTCTCCTTTCAGGGCTGGCTTCCTTTCTTTTCGGCAGCTGCAGCATGAGCGCGTCCCCATCCAAAGCCAACAGCCGTCAGAAGGCTGCGGGGTGCTGGACGTCACCATTTGACGCCCTGGGCTGGCTGTTCACGGGACAGTAGTTCTATAGGAGGTCAAAAGACGGGCCTGGGAGCTTAGATTCATAACTGCTGGACACTAAAAATCATGGACTGGATCGACACGCGTGATGTAAGGCTTATCACAACAGCCTGTGACCACCTAAACCCACCCCTACGCCCCACACACCCCGTGACTAGAGAGGTGTTAACGGGCCACTTCGCTTTCAATGGGCCCTTGAAATATGTGCAGCTACTTATGCTAAAGAACCTCTTCCACTTTGTATGTAGGTGTGACCCTCGGAGCGTGTCTACCTGGCAATTAAACAGCCCCCTAACCCCTGCCGGATGCAGGTTTTTAATTGCTCAGTGTAGACATACCCTCGGAGTACACTTCCCAGCCCTGAAGGTTTGAAAGCTTGTCTCTCTCACCAACAGAAGTTGTTCCTATAAAAGTTATTACCTCCCCCACCCTGTGTCTCTAATATCTAAGGCTACAGACACGCCTTCTGCTAGAATAGGTCTGATTTTCTCAGCCCTTTGAGCTCCTTCTTCTGATGCTGGCATAAGAACAAGTCTAATGACCTGCCTGGCTGAGTGATTTCAGCCAGAAATATTCAGGACCCGGACAGAGTGCAGGGGTAGCTTTTACTGCCCTGCCCCGCCGAGGTGCTTCCTGCAGCCCCATGGCACTTGGCTGCCTGTTTCCAGATGCGGAGCCAGGGGACAAGGGATGGGTTTGACGTGGCTCAAGAAGGGGAAGTCCGGATGCTCCCTGTGCATGGTATCCCGTCTGGGACTGCGAGGAGTGTGTGTGCTTTCATCATTGTTGATAGTGTATCTGGATCTGTTGCTAGCCGGGTGTATCTGCAGCGGGGCAGGGAGAGGAGTAGTTGGGACATGGGGACAGAGTCTCTGCATCCAGCTCTAAGAGTGGAGGATTCATGAGATTCCCCCCTTAGCAAACTGCGGAGCCTGGTGAGCTCTTGGAGGGACCAAAAGAGGGCAATGATGTGGCATCGTCACTGGCCGGGGTGGAGACGGAAGCAAAGTCACTGTGTTCCCGAAGGGGAAGGGATTGAAAGGAAGGTTCCTGTGTCTGTTCAAAGGGCCATTTGGCTCCGTTCTGCTTTGGAGGTTTGAACTGTTGTACTTCTCGTACTTTGGGCTGGATTCTGTGCTCCTGAGGGGGCTCATGCTGGTTGCAAGGATTAAAAAAAAAACCCACCCATAATCAAAGGTTTGGAAGGGAATTCAACCCTCCTGCTTCAGGGCATAAGCCAACCTCTACCTGATGAGGTCAGGAGGAAAGGTTCCCTGGGGCTAGGTCCCATCCTTGCCTGCTGCTGGGCTCTGACGAAGCTGGAGATGGATCCTGGACAGGATGCACGGGAGTTCTGATTCCATCTGGCACTGCTTGGATAACCAGCCAGGGGCCTTATCATCTGCAGCTGCCCGGCTGAGGCAAACCAGGTGACTGCTGTGTGAGAGGGGGCTGGCAGGGCGGGTTTTGGATGTAGGCTCCACCGCCCTTTACTGAATGGGGTCAGAATTGCTCAGAGGCAGGGTGACTGTCATCCTCTCGTGACAGCAGCCTGCAGAGGACGATAGCCCTAGCACTTCTGTGGCTAGCGGAGCTTCTCTTTGGCTACGTCTGCACTATAAGATAGGGTGTGATTCCCAGCTTGTGTATACATCCTCGCCCCCAGAGCTCGATGAGGGCAACCGTGAGCGTAAATAGTAGTGGAGCCGTGGTAGCATGGGCGGTGGCCGGGATGAGGGCTTAGCCACAGGGTTTAGGCAGGGCTGTACTCGGCCTGGCTCAGATGTGCTTCCTCTGCCCATGCTGCCGTGGCTACGCAACTGTTAATGCTCAGATGGGTACGTGAGCTGGGAACCACAGCCCCAGCTTGCCGCTTTAACAGAGGCCGTGTTTATGGAGCTCAGCGCTGCATCTCCAGTCCCACTCCCAGGGAGGGTATTCAGCTGCTCTGCCTGTTGTCCTGGGTCTGCAGCCAGATATGTGATACCCGGTGCTGCGGATGTGAGCAGCCCTTGGCAGCCCAGTGGTTGGTAGCAGCCAACCTTGGAGCAACGGGTATCTGGTGGGAGGGGGACCATTCCCTGGGGGAAATGTCTACGCACAAGGACAAGACCTGATCCTGGCTTTCGAAGTGCTGCTCTGGGGAGCCAGAGATGGTGCTGGAACCAATCCCTTCCATTGCTGTTACTCCTGGGATGGCTTCACCACTGTCCATGGCAGAACAATTTGGGGTCTTGAATAGATAGCGCTGCCCCTGGGAGCAGTGACCAGCCAGCAGGGCCTTGGTGAAGAGACAAGATGGGTCAGTCCCTGCCTTAGCATTTCCCTGCCTGGCTGAGCCCTTGTGGGCCTGGGGAAGGTTATGTGCATTTCCATGGGGCCTGTATCCTCCTTGCCCTGGAGATGGCTGGTATCCCAGTACCCTGCCTCACGCTGCTGGCCCTTCCGCACCCAGTCATGGCTGCAGTTCCCCTTCCAGATCGAGGCCTCCTGCTGTTTCCTCATTGTCTTGGACTCAAGCCCTGCTGTCTTCAGGGGTGCCAGGAGCGCAGCTGACTGCCAGCTTGGCTAACCCGCTCTCTGGGATGCTACGTCGCGGTCTCCCCTGGGAGTGCATGCACCCACCACCCCCATCAGCTCCACCTCTCTTTGGCAACCAGCGATAGGAATCAGAGCGATGGGGGACGAGCCTGGCTCAGGGGGTTGGGATGTGAGGAGGTAACTGGCTGCTTTGCGGGTGGGCTGGTTCTTTCTCCTGCTCCTGGATAGTCGAATACTAGAGATGCTCCCTAGGCCAATGAACGGGAGCCCTCCATGCGTAGGGTGGGTGGGAAAAGAGGAACTCCCTCTGGCTGCCTAGGGACCGCAACTCCAGCTTTGGCCAAAGGCTCGGGGGCTGCACACCCCGGCCTACTGCCATTATATTGCATGGGCCATGTCCTGGCCATTGCACACCATGGCCTCTGCAGAGCCCTGATACTAAGAGGTCCCTGAAAACTACTCGGCCCCCCATGTGCCATCTCCCAGGGGATGAATCCCACTGCACCTTGCCAGGAGTCTGGCTGGCCAGTGGCAAACGCTCCCTTATGCCGTGCTGGTGTTCCCTAAAGCTAAGCTGAGGAAGATCGATCTCCCCAGCGAGCGGGCGAGCCCAGCCAGGGAATCGAGGCAGAAAAGCCCTCAACGGGTCCCAGACAAGTGACAAGTTTGACTCAGACGTTCCTGACCAGTGCGCCCGCTGCCTCGGCTAACAGAGCATTGTTAATCCAACAGCCTGGCCTGGCTGAATTCCCCAGGGAGGGGCTGGGATTACTAGGGGGCTGGGTGCAGCTTGATTTGAAGCCATGTTCCCTCCCTCCCGCTGCCCACCGGCGCTGCTCCCCCAAGAAGCCAGACAGACCTCAGGACTGCCCAGGTCTCTCTCTCACACCCCCACGCTGCCCCCTCATTCTTTGGCAAGTGACATGGGTTTCTGGCTGCACATCCCTGATGCTGGCACGCAGGGGCCTGCGCTCTCCTCCCAGTGGCCCGTTCCCCTCCCCTAGGCAGGCTGCAATGCAGACAGCAATGCTCCATGACAGCAGGCTGTGAGGCTCTGCTCCTGGCTGCTGTGTAGGTCAGCAGGCCCTGGAGCAGTTGTGCTGTGCAAAGACCGCGCTCAGCCCTTCTGGTCCGACCTGGCCCGCTTTGTGGGGTGTGAGACTGGCCCGCGCTGCCCTGATCCACTCTCCCTGCGGTGTGAGCCGAGCTCCAGTACCTGTTTCCCTGCATGTCTCTCTGCAGCCCATAGCCTGGTTCTAAGGCCCTGGGAAATCCAGTCCCATTACCATGATTCAAGACCTTGGCACAGCCCATCCTGTAGCCAAGCTGTGTTGGGGGGCTGGAGGGCAAGCTATTAAACTTGCAAGCTCTGTGAATCCATTGGCTGGAAACCCCACATCAGGCACAGGGAGGAGTCACAGCTGCTCTTCCAGCTGCATAGGGGCTGGGTGGCAGCCTCATGGCCTGCCTGTGGGTTGGGATGTGTCCCCTTGGAATTCTGTGCCTGAAGCCAGAGTAGTCAGGCCACAAAAGGGAGGGTTTATTCCCCCTCCAGTCCATTTCATCCCAAAGGATAGCCTGTATAAAGGAATGGTGCCCCACATTGCAACTGGCTCTGGGGTGGAATGCAGCAGTGGTTTTAACAGCCCACTGGAAGACTGCGCAAAAAAATGGAGACAGAAAATAGAACCTGGGCCCCGCTTCTCTTCTTTCTTACCCTGGGGTAAGTCATGAGTTGGTGGGATTCCATGAGAAGCCAGAATCCCCTGCGCTAACATCTGCGCTGATGCTCACTCACTTCTGATCTTCTCCTGGAAGAGGAGGGCCAAGAAATTCCTTCCAAATATATATATATTAAATATGCCAAGGGGGAAAAAAGGGGAAGAAATGGAAAGAGGGAAATGGGGAAGGAAGAAAAGAAAAATCTTCTGGCCGGGATCAAAGCAACCTGCAGTTTGGAAGCTGTTTGAAAAAATATGGCAAGGTTTATTTGTCTAACTCGCTGCAGTGAAAGGCCCTTTTGTTTCCAGCTCTGCCATCCACGTGCTCTCCCTCTCTCTCTTTGGAATTATGCAGTTCAGCGTGCCCAAGAAGGAGCCTACAGTACACATCTTCTGTGCTGTGTTTTCTTACTGTGGGGCTGCGACCCAGGCTCAAGTTGTTTGGTTTGGCTGGTAGCTGGAAGCGCCTGAATGAACCCAGTGAGCTCATGTTCCGACCTGGCCTGCTTCTCAGGAGGCGGGACTTGCCTGCGCTGCTCTGGTCTGCTCACTAGGAATGCTTGTATTTTTGTCAAATGCAAACTGCCCGGGTGCCCCTCCCCAAGCTGCGTCACTGAGGTCAGATGTGAAATAGCTGGGGCTTGTTATTTCAGGCTCAATGTTCTTGCAAAAGTGGCTGTGTTTCCCCCTAATCCCATAACTACCCAAACTTTCTTCTAAAGCTGCACTCTTTTAAGAGCTATTTTTGTCTTTCCGGCAAATTTCATGAAATGCACTGTTCCGCCCAACTGGGCTTTGTACCCAAACAGCTGCCTGCTAGGTACAGCCGTCATCTCCTCTCCGGTAACCAGGACAAACTGGACTTTGATGAGATTTCCTACTGGAAAAATAAAAATAAAATAAATCACATCCCAGCTCTTTGCCTTGTAAACTGAGGTCTGGCGCAGATGCAGGGCAGGCAGCCCCCTGCTGGTGTGGACGCTCTGAAATTGGTTTAAATGTGTCTTAAATTGGTTTAGCTTAAATGCATTACAAACAGATTGATGATACTATTTAAACTGATTGAAAAGCATCTACACTAGGGAGAGTTGTATTGACTCAGCTAAACCAGTTTCTAAGCCGACTTTAGTTGACCAGTGTTTAGTAGACTAGAGTTGCAAGGTGGGAGATGGACTACAGTCCACCTGTGACAAGTTTAGCTCCCCTCCCAGGTTGGGAGCATGATCAGTGATGAGGGATAGTAGGTGATAGGCGGGTCAGGTGGCTGAATCAGGCCTAAGGTAGATACAAGGCCTAGAGAGAGAAAAGGGGTCTTGGCAAATGCCTCTAGAAAGTAAGAAGGTTCCTACAGAGCCTTGAGTTGGAGGGAGTCACCAACAGGGAAGGAGGACTGCCTGAGGACCCTTCCCAACCTAGGGCAGAGTGTCCAACTGAGAGAAGTTGGTGGAGTCTAGTACAGTTTCACAGAGGGGAACTGTGAGACTCCTCTGGTAGGAGGAGAGGACTTTGGAGACCCGGAGGAGACATCTCCACAGGCAGGAGGAACTGGGCCCCGCTGGGGAGTGGGCAGAAGAGCCTGTTTGTGTTTGAACTTTGAAAGGGACTTGAAAGGAAGGACAGATCTTCAGGGAGGGGGGCCCTAGGCGCAGCTTGAAACTGGGGTGAAGACTCTGAAGGTTTGAGTTCTGCTTTAGACTCTGTTCTAAGATTCTGTGCAGGGCTTAATAAATTGGCCTCCAGAAGGAGAAGGTTCTGAATATCTGGACTGTGTGCCTCTTAAAGGGGCCACGAGCAGAAGGAGAAACTGAGGCAGGGGCACCAGAGAGCTGGCCCCAAGGGGGCGCAGGCCCTGTTGCAACCCAGTTCAGCAAAGGGCAGAGTATCAGAAGACAGCTTTGGTAGCCCTGTGTGTTCATCTCCAGCAGAGATAAGTACTGAAGTTAGGATTATACAGCACCTGAAAAATCCAAATGAGGTTGTCTCTCCAGCCACCAGTCTGCGTTGCAGCTCAGCCCTGTAGGGGAAGTGGCAGACAATTGGCTAGCGGAGGGGGCTGTAGGTAAGGACTGGAGTGCGTTGGCAGTGAAGTTGTGGCTCCCTGGAGAGTGTAGTGTAGTCAGGATCTTTTGGGATGAAAGGCACTTTATTCCCGTACGACGTTAGTGTTTCTTCTGGCAGAGCTTCAGGAAGCTTGCATGGCACTTGTCTGTCATGGCTTTAGACGCTGCTGTCTTCTGAGTGCCAGAGATGAGGTCAATTTTTAAAGCAATAAGAAATACATTCCCCTTGCACCTGAACACAGGGACTTGGGAAGAAAGCCCTCGCCAAACCTCAGAGAGCCGCTCGCCCTCGAAGGCAAGGTAGAGATGGGGCCCAAACGGCAAGGATTGTGCCTGGCTCTGCCCTGTCCTGCCGCAGGGTGGAGCTAGCTCCATCACTGAGGCTGTTTGTGTGAAAAGAATAGGCTGGCTTCTCCAGTGCCCTGTGCCCGGTGCAGTGCTTGTGTGAGGTGGGTGTGAAACGCTAGTGAATCAGAACAGCACTGTGGGGCACTCACCTTCCGCTGGCATAAATGAATTCACAGAGAACCACCACCAGGATCTTTGCTTCCTCGGTGGTTTACCTGTCCAGGTCTCATTCCTGCTGCGAAGCCTCCAAGAAAGGGCCAATCCCATAAGGGAAGGGAAATCCAAAAACCGGTTCATTCTTCCTGTGTTTGTGCCTGAGCCCTGACTGGCTACTGCGATGCTACGACTCCTCCTTGAGTCTTCATGTCATCGCAGTTCTGTAAACCTGCCCAGAGCCCTCTGGTTAGGCCTTGTCCCTTGTCCTGTTTGGTTGTGTTTAGCGGCTAGGGTGTGATGCTCTGTCTGGTGCACTCACTTGGTGCTGCACTCCTGGGATCTGTGACACCCCCAGAGAAGATCAGCCCAAAACAAGAGGGGGTGGAGGGGTGTTTGGCATTGAAAAGTGGGTGCAGAGACCCCTCTGCTGTCTGTGCAGTGGGCAGAGAAGGAGCATGGCTGGATCTCTCCTGTGTCATGCCAATCCTCAGTTTCAGCACCTTGGGACTGGCAGCTCTCAGCAGGCCCGGACAGACCAGCCCTGCACAGGCACTAATGCTGTTATCGAGGGGAGATACTGACCTCTCCCCGCCTGCCCTGCCCTTGGACTGAGCTGGCTCCAGGCCCAGCAGTCAGTTCTGTGAGGGGCTGCAGCACACCTTTGGGTGGGGTACATCTAGTGGCCATTAACACTCTCTTTCCTGTTTCTCATCCTTCTCCCGGGAGCCATCCCTCTGGATTATTGTGGTTCACATCATACTGTGCACAGGAACCGGCGGCCGCGTCTGCAGATCACAAGCCGGATGCTTTGTGCGTTTATAAAACTTGATGGCTGGCCACATCTTCCAGCGAACAGTGCCAGGAGCCACATTCTTCTCTCCATTTTTGCACAGAACTTTCCATTGACTCCAGCGCAAGCTCCATGCGCAGAGCAAGGGACTATGCCCATCCAATCCTAAGCAGGGGAATATGGAGGAGGAGTAGGGGGTGGGGGCTGGTTACCAATGTATGCAGCACTGGTGTGACCATTACAGGAATACTGTGTCCAGTTCCGGTGTTCACACTTCAGAAGGGAGGCTGAAAAATTGGAAAGGGCTCAGAAAATAGCTGCAAGAATGATTCAAGGTCTGGAAAACTGGCCTTATTAGAGATTCCAGCAACTGGATCTATTGAGTTTATCCAAGAGGTGATTTGAATGTGGGTTACAAGTCCCTACAATGGAAGGAGATTGCTTACAAGGGAGGGCTCATTATTCTAGCAGGAAAAGTGTGTGCTGTCGCTCAAACAGAAGTTATGGGCTTGATGCCGAAATGATTGGGGGAGTTTCTCTGGCTTGCGCTATAGAATCATAGCGATGTCGGGCTGGAAGGGACCTCAAAAGGTCATCGCGTCCAGCCCACTGCGCTGAGGCGGGACCAAGGAAACCTCGACCATCCCTGGCGGGTGTTTGTCCAGCCTGTTCTTAGGAACCTGCCATGACGGGGATTCCAACCTCTCTTGGCAGCCTGTTCCAGAGCGTAACTACCCTCACGATTAGACAGTGTCCCTAAAATCTACCCTAAATCTTCCTTGCTGCAGATTAAGCCCTTTACTTCTTTTCCTGCCGCCTTGGACATTTGATCACAGTCTCCTTTATAACAGCCCTTAACATATCTGAAAACCATTATCGGGTCCCTCCTCAGTCTGCTTTTCTCAAGACTAAACATGCTCAGTTTTTTTAACCTTTCCTCACAGGTCAGGTTTTCTAATCTTTGATCCTTTGCTGTGTTGCAGATTCTCCTCAGTTTATTCACATCTGTCCTCTAATGGGGGGTGCCCAGAACTTCACTCAGCATAGGCGCCGATTCTGTGGCTGCTCTGGGGCTGGAGCCCCATGGGGGGAAAAATAGTGGGTGCTTAGAACTCACTGGCAGCCCCGCTGATCTGCTCCTCCCCCCAGCGCCTCCCACTGCTGACGGGTCCCTCCGATCCTCTCCTCCCCATCCCTGCCAGCGCTTTCCACCCACTGAGGAGCAGCATTCAGCCGTGGGTTGGAGGGGTGAGGGACGAGTGGGGGCAGGAAGAGGCAGCGTGGGGGTGAGAAAAGGCAGGGTGGGCCCTTAGGGGAAGGGATGGGGTGGGGGTGGGGCCTGGGATGAAGTGGGGGGTTGAGCACCCCCCAGGAAATCAGAAAGTTGACGCCTTTGAGAGTCAGTGCTCCAGCCGAGGCCTCGCCAGTGCTGAGTAGAACAGAACAATGACCTCCCGTGTCCTACATGGGATACTCCTGTTAATAAACCCAGCGTGAAAGCAACTGCATCATGGTGCTGACGCCTAGTCAATTTGCGATCCTCAAAGCAGGAGGTCATCTGAGAAATGGGCCCTGGGGAGAGAACAGAGTGCAGTCCTGAACTAAGCCTGGCTAACCTCTACGTGGCCGCTTCAAGGTCTATGTTCTTCTGAGTATTCACAGAGTTCTGTGTTTTCATGCCTTCTGGTTTTGCAGAGCATCAGGACACTTGAAAATAGCTCACTACAGATCAGTGCCTAGATACTAGGGTGACAGGCCCTCTATAAGGCCACGTCCAGACTAGATATTAAAATCGATTTTAGATATGCAACTTCAGCTACGGGAATAACGTAGCTGAAGTCGAATTTCTAAAATCGAGGTACTCACCCGTCTGGACGGCGCGGCATCGATGTCCGCGGCTCTCCGTGTCGATTCCGGAACTCCGGGTTGATGGAGTTCCGGAATCGATGTAAGCGCGCTCGGGGATCGATACATCGCGTCCAGACTAGACGCGATATATCGATCCCCGAGCAATCGATTTTAACCCGCCGATGGCACGGGTTAGTCTGGACGTGGGCTAAATATTGTCATGGCAGGTGTCAGCAACACGAGTCCCCTTGAGCCTCCTGCTCCGCGCCCCCCCTTCGTCTCCCCGGCAAAGGAGCACGAAGAGCGAGCCAGGCTGTCGCAATGGTTGTGTGGTTTCAAGCGCTGTCCTTGTCCTTTACTGACTATTGGGCAGGGGAAGCTGAAAATGGGCGGCTGGTAGCTACGTGAGCCTGTGGGCACGACATTGCTGACAGACGACGGAACAATCCCCTGCCGAGCGTTCACTCAATCGGCCGGGCTGCCGACTGCGATGGAAGTGGAATAAATGGCACTGCACATCCGCTCCCAGCAAAGCGAGCTAGGGCCTGGCTGGCAGAGGCGCTTTGTTCCTGCTTCCAGCCCGTGCAGGGTAACAATCGGAATATTTGCCCTTGCAGCCTGGGAATTCAAGGTGCTTTGCTTTAAGTACGGTGGTGGATTGGCTAGGGCTTCTGCAGCACTGCGCTCTGCTGGATGGGAAACAGAGCTGCTCCTCTGTGCGCCATTGCCCTCTCCGGCAGCTAATGGGGATTCTCCTTTAGATCAATTGGCCAGGGGCCTGTAACCTGGGAGCAGGAGGATCTGAAGTCTGTCTCTGTCTTTGCAGCAATGTTCTGAGTGGCCATAGCGCGGAGTCCAGCAATAGCTGGAAATCCCAGGATGCTCCTGACTTGGTTCAATATTGCCCCTCTTGTTTATATGGAAAACCAAGGCCTGGAGAGCTAATGGGACTTGCCTGTGTCACACAGAGCCAAGGACAGACTAATGTCTCCTGACTCCCAGCCCCATGCTCTATATGACTTCCCAGCAGCTATGGGTGCATGTGGAACCCCTCGAGAGCAGGAATCAACCACACACATGCTGTATCAGAGGAGGACTTGCCCAGGAGCTGGTCAAGATGGGACCTGCAGAGCTCCCCTAGGTCTCGTTTTTACTCCCCTTAGAACACTGCCCAATGTCTTGCCCCAGGAAGCTGACAGGGAGTGAGGTGGGAGGCGGATTGAGTAGCAGCTGGGCTGTGGAAGGTGGCTTGGGGAACTGAGATCAGACTGGACTAGTCGGAGCATTAGGGAGGAAAGTTTCTGCAATGAGCAATGGGGGTTGTTGCAGGAGGGTTTAGCTGATATGGGGCCTGGGCATTTTCTTGGGCACTGAAGGAGAGTTCAGCCTGTCGGTGGCTTTATAGACCACTTAACTCAGCAGCAGCACGGTCTGATCAGGGCAAACAGACACATCCCTAGCCCCCAGCAGGTTTTCACTACAACTGGTTGGAAAAGTTTTGGATGAAACATTTTTTTCTGCTCAGAATTTGCCGATTTATCAAAATCTAAATATTATGCAGACAGGGTTCTATTTTTGACCATGTTTATCCACATCTCAGGCAGGTTTAGAAACCTGCCTGGTTTCCTGCCAGCTCGCCTGGCTGTCGGCATGGAGATCTGTCCCAGAGCTGTGGATCTGAAGCCCTGGGGCCCCCAGCAGTCCACCGGCCCCAGAGCTTCCAAGGCCTGCAGCGTGTGTGTGTGTGTCTCCAGGGTCTGATCCAGGGGTGCAGCCAGCCAGGTGGGGTGCTGGGCCTCTGCTCCCTTTCATGGAGAACTTTGCAATGTTGGGAGTTTTGTTCCAAATTGTAACAAAACCCAGTTTTGAAATATCAAAATCCTCCACAAACCCAGTTCCCTCCCTCTGCTCAGCTTCAGTTTAAACAAAACTTATTCAGGACCTAGAGGTAGTTAACACTTGATGGCTGTGAAATTTGCTGGGGCTCGCAGTCCGGTTCCTTGTGGGCATGTGTCCCCATTACACCCCCAACCCAGTGCTTTCTATGCTCTGGACACACAATGCAAGTTCCTGCAGCCAGCCCTCAGCACTCCAGTGGGAGGCCTAGGGTGAGGGAGTTTAGCCTCACTCTCCCTGCTGCAATGGGACTCTCACCCCTACATGTGTGTATTGAAATGATGGGCTGTCACTTTAAATTTCAGGCTTTCTTCCTGGTCCTGCTTGCAGGATAGGGGGCTCTGTGGGACAGCCTGCCATCTGGGCCTAGCAGCCAGCCAGCCTGGAGTAAGGTGGGCTGAGTTGCGCCTCTCTGTTTTAAGGAGCAGCCTGATTTCTCTCTCTCTGTGTTTTGGGGTTCCTGTGCATTATCCTGATATTAGGGGATTTGTCTTGTATATACAACTATAGCAGAACCTCCTCCTCCCCTTGATTTTTCACGCTTGCTATCTGGTCACCCTATCCTAGGGAGACAGGCTGGCCAGGTGGGGGCTGTGGCCAGCAGAGGGACCTGGAATTTCCAGGATCATTTAAAGCTGCCAGCTATGTCCCTTCCTTTTGCAAATGTCTGTATCTGCTCTTCCTGTCATTGCAGCAATGAAGCTGATGTCACTGTCTGTACTTAACTCTCCACCTGCTAATAGAAGCCACTGGTCCGCGTGTGTTACATGTCCCTTGCTGTGTCAGACCCGCACAGGATCCGAGTCTATTACAGAAGAGCTGTCGCTTTAGCTCTGCTCTAGTGGCTCATGCTCTTAGCTCTGGAGGTCAATCCCTGGGGGTCAACCAAGACAGTGGCTGTCATGGCTGACTGGCGCTATCCTACATCCTTCTGCGCTGCAAGGCGCTCTTGGTGTCAGGGTAGCTATCGGAACTAACCTGAGTGATGTACGTGCGTTGAAGCAAGCCCTAAATGCGAGGCTGCTTGGCTTCTGGACACGACTGAGCATATTCCATCACCCTGGCTCATCCGCTGAGGTTGAAGTTTGGGCAAATAACTACAGCTGGGTGAAAAAGCCAGTAATGTTTTGTGGGAAGTTTAGGGGAAAACCTGTTTATTCAGAACTTCTTCTTATTTGAAATTTAAAATATGAAATGGAAAATGACAGAGAAACTTTTCAGTAAAAATATTTGTGGTTTTCTCTGACAATCAAAAGCTGAAACGCTTTACCAAAACCCTAAAATATTTACTGAAAAAAAGCTGAGTTTTGGAAAATGGACCCAAATTAATATTTTCCCTCATTTTGTCCAAAAAGCCAGTGTTAGTTGGGGAGGGGGACAAGTATGGATGAAAACACTTAGACTGGCTCTATAAGTAACCTAAAGTTTCTCAAAAGGAAAAGCCCTGTAATGCTGAGATCGGTAGCCTCCCCAGAGGGAAGCTGGGAGCCTCATCCCTAGAGTCATGAGCAAAATACTGGAGAGCATTCTGTAGGGGCAGTCATGCATTGCCCAGGAGATAGGTCCCATTGGATTCAACCTTCTGCACCATTTTCTCCCACAATTCTCTGAGAGGCGCTGTAAGTGCCAGTGCTACTGATAATGACTGGGGGAGTTTACATGACGCAGCTGCACTCCTTATTCAAATCCAGAATCATACCCTGTTCAACCCCATTCACTTCAGTAGGGGAAGAGTCAGCATTTGGGCCCAGGCATTCAGCTAGATCCATGTAGGAGACGTCAGGCTTTCCACCCCTCCCTGGGCCCGGTTTGGTCTCATGCTGAACGATCCCTTTCCTGGTTTGATGCACAGCCCCTTCCTGTATTTGCAGATGGGGTGTTTGGCAGCTGCCCCCTGCGCTTAGCCACAGTGTGTACTTGAATATTTCAGTCCTCCCTCCTCCTGCAGTCCCTCCGGCCCTCTGCCCTTTTCTGGTCTCTGTCCCCTCCGTCTCTCTAACTAGGAGATAGCCAGCTAGGTGTGTGCCTAGTGTCTCTACTGGCACAACCTCCAGACCATTTTTCTAGAGCATAAGCTTTCCCAGGCTCAGGCTGACATGTAAACCTGGGATCTGAGCTCTGCTCTGCCCGCCTGGATTCATCAGCTGCCATGGGAGGGCGGAGCCACTTAATCTCTCCTGTTGCGATCAATGGAAGTGTGGCCGCTGATTTCGATGGCGGCAGGTTCAGGTCCTCTGTGCCTCCATCTCCCGTCTGTAAAATAGGGAGATAATGACACTTCTTGCCCTCCCAGGAGCGGGGGGAGGGTTAATCCTTTCCCGCCTGCCCAGTGCCGTGAGATGATTGGGTGGCAGGTGCTGTGAGGCCGAGATACTCTATTCCTTTTGGCTCTGGCTCTAGCTTCTTCCAGGTTCTTCCGACTGTGTCATCCACCGCGTGCCTGTTCCTGTGTAACCCGCTCTGGCTTCAGGCCCGGCTCTGTGCAGCAAAAGGCTTTTTTCCCCGTTTTCTTGCCCTGTCTCACGTTCTAGGAAGCTTGATACCCAGGTCCAAGTTTTAAAGCTTTCACGTCTGCAGTGTGGTTGTGCCTGAGAGCCGTGAGCTCATTGAAAACGTAGCCTGAGGCGTCTCCGTCCAGATGCAGCGGCAGAGGCCCCCGGTCCGGCTGTCTGCAGTGCAGTTCAGTGGGTGGAGATCCTCGAATGGAAGTTACTACAGAAACCTTATCGTCATTTCTTTTCACCAAGGCACCCAACCCACTCCTTCGTCCTGGCACCAACTCTCGGTGTCCAGGCCTAGCAGCAGTGTGAGATTTGCCTTCTGCCTTTCTCGCCCCCCTGCAGCGCGGTGAGTGAGCAGATCCCTCGGTCACATCAATGTTTCCTGCTCCTTCGACTCATTAACGAACCCAGAGGATTTGGAGGAAGTCTTGTCACATTACTTGGGACAGAACAAACCGCTGGGGTTTGCCCTTTCTCTGAGAAGACATCTGAGCTGGGTGGTGTCTCTCTTTCCATCTAGTCAGCGCAGCTGCTTGGAAGTTTCCTACCCCCGATTCTTGTCTGAAATGTTTTCACAACTAAACACCCAGCTGCTGAAGTCCTGAAAATTATTAGCCAATTAGGGATGGACTCATTTCCTGTATTTCTAACTCATTCGATTTTTATATACATATAAACAATCCAATCCCAGGATTTGGTATGAAGATTCAGACCTAATAATCCCAAATGCCTGGGTATTTTCCATTCTGCCAGGCGTTTCCTTCCTACTGCCCACACATGGGGGTGGGGGAGGAAAGGGGGAGCCAGGCATCAGCGCTGTCCCACACAGGGCTATCCATTCAGCTAGCGAGTCAGACTCCGGTGGGACTGGCCAATGGTGGGAGAGGCGATGGGTCTGTCCCCTTCACTCACTGGTGTCCTGTGTGAGATGAATTGGGGGTTAGAGCTAGATGGAAAAATGGGGGAGTTGGGGCAGAATTTTTATTTATTATTTATTTTCAGCAGAAATTTGATCACTGAAATATTTTGGCCCAAAACCAAAATAGGTCAATGTGGCAGTGGGGCTGCAGTGCATCATGGGAGTTGTAGTTTGGGTGCGTCATGGTCTCATTCTCCCCTACACTCCAGGCTGTCTGGCCAGACTATATTCCCCATGCTGCACCATGGGAAGAGCAGCCTGGTGCATGATGGGAGATGTAGCCAGGTGGAATTGTGACATCAGATGTAGTGATCCCTGCTCCTTACTCTTGTGCCCCATTTTACGATTCTCTTTCTCACCCGCTCTCCTGTTTTCGCTGCTACGGTAGGTCCAGCTCAGTGCTGGGCTTGTGATATCGGTGTTAGTTCACCACCGCCCTGTTGTTTTACTTATTCTTCCACCTCCTCGGCTTATTAACCTACTAAAATCTCATTTGCTGCAATGAAAGGAGTCAGCAAATTTAACGTGAGCTCTAATCCTGAACTAGGGTGACGAGGTGGCCTGATTTTATAGGGACAGTCCTGATTTTTGGCTCTTTTTCTTATATAGGCTCCTATTACAGCCCCCACCCCCACCCCGTCCCAATTTTTCACATTTGCGGTCTGGTCACCCTATCCTGGAGGAAGAATCGAAGTTCAAAAGAGTCTGGTTGAACTCCGTTACCTAAAGTGAGTCAGGCCTGGGCAGGTATAACATTGTCTGAGTGGTACACAATCCTAACCCAGAAAGGATCAGCCCTGCGTTCTCTGGGCCCAGCAGACCATGCTTCCTGCTAGTTCAGCTTCTAATGCATTTCCTCTCTTCACCGTCTCTTTCGGACTGTGGCTAGAATCTTCCCGCTCTGGACTGCTCCTCTCCTCTGAGCCTCGAGGCTTAGACTGTACCTTTTCTTTGTCATTAAAAGGAAAAGGAATCCTTGGTTAGTAATGTGCTGAACGTGCCATTGTCTGGTCCTCGTTCCCAGTTGGTGCCCAAGTTTCCTTCACTTTCAAAGTACACTGAAAATGTTCCACTGTTGAACTGGACAATCATTTTTGGCTGAAACTTTTTCTCCCCCCGCCCCCATTGTGAAAAATGAAGTTTTAGTGATCCCAAAGTGATTTGCAAACTTGTGTTGGTTTTGCTGAACCTGTCTGTGTTTTAAAAAAAATTATGAAAAAGTTGATTTTTCAGGTTAAAAAAAGACTGCTCATTTAGAAACTTCCTTCCACTGTTTTTTCTTAGATGCAATAAATAAATGAATTAAATTTAAAAAAATTGCTTGAAATTGAAACAAAACACTTCATTCATTTTGACCAGAGACCATTTGGTTTGTGTTTCAATTTGCCAAAAATGTGAGAAAATTTCGGTTTTGGCGTCAAGCCAAAATGCAATCTTTTTTTAATTTGTCAGAACTGCCAGCCAATGGAAAAATCCACGATTTGCACAGCTCTGCTCTTTTGCTTCATTGTGCCAACGTTAAAGAATAAAATCTGAACTATTTTAGGTCCACATTATTATTGTTACTATAGTAGGCACCTACAGAGATCCAGGCCTCATTGTTTGGGATGTTGTATGATCACTGAGCAGGAGACAGTCCCTGCCCTCAAAGATTTTGTCATCTAAATAGATGAAGGCGAGGAGGAGAAGGAGAGAAGTGACTCTCTTAAGGTCCCAAAGTGGGGTAGTGTCAGAACCAGGAAGATAATGGTTTCCTAACACTCAGTGGAATGCCCTACCCTAACCATTAGGCAATGCTGCTTCTCAATCCAGCTGTATAAAATTGTGTGTGTGTGTGTGTGTGTGTGTGTGTGTGTGTGTGTGTGCGCGCGCGCAAAGGGACGTAGTCAAAGTGTTTGGGAGGCAATGTGGCCTAGTGTTAGAGCACCGGCCTGGCATTCAGGCAACAGTGCAGAGTGCTTTGACGCAACCAAAGAAATGCTACTCAGGACTCAAAGCACTTGCTGTGGCGATCTCAGCACCTACAGGCACAAGTCGGTGAAGTACAGTTAGTGGGGCGAGGCCATTGTCAATGTGGGGCCACGTTGGAGAGACCCCAAATTTGCCCCAGTGGCTCAAATGGAACTATTTGTGTGAGTAAAGTTACTCATATGACTACCCACTGGAAGGGCTGGAGCCTTCAATTTTGTTTATAAAAGTTTTTACAGACGTAACATGAATGGAAATGTTTTCGTGTGGCTTCCTCCTACTCGAACCATGAATGTATCTTTTTAAATGTCAGCATCCCAGTGTTGCATTGAAAGCCTCACAGGATCAGCTTGTAGAGGAGACTCAAGAAGTGAAACTGAACCATCTAAGTTCACTTAGCGGAACCACGTGACATGCAAACAAACTGCATAAATCAATGGGGGAAAGTAAATTCGATTTGTACAAGGATGTCACTTATAATCATCTAAGGTATTAGAATATGTTATAGCACCTGCATAAGTAGCTCTAGGCTTGGAAGGCTGAAATTTGAATTGGTACATGTAGATTTCACCGTACACACACAAAGTGAAGAAGAAATATTTCCATCAATAATTAAAATTTACAGATTGGTGGAGTAAGAAAAATGCTGCTTGAGAACTTATCTGAGTTTGATTGAAGGATATTTACTTTGTATATGATGCTGAAAATTTGGGTTTTAATGTTTATAAAACTTTAACTTTGTCAGTCTCGTCCTTGCCTCGAGGGAGTGGGTTAGGTCACTTTTTCCTTGCTATGACACAGGGGCAAGAGATGGTTTTCACATTTCATAGATTCATAGATTCATAGACTCTAGGACTGGAAGGGACCTCAAGAGGTCATCGAGTCCAGTCCCCTGCCCTCATGGCAGGACCAAATAGACCATCCCTAATAGACATTTATCTAACCTGCTCTTAAATATCTCCAGAGATGGAGATTCCACAACTTCCCTAGGCAATCTATTCCAGTGTTTAACTACCCTGACAGTTAAGAACTTTTTCCTAATGTCCAACCTAAATCTCCCTTGCTGCAGTTTAAGCCCATTGCTTCTTGTTCTATCATTGGAGGCTAAGGTGAACAAGTTTTCTCCCATTTGTTCCGGTGCGCTGCAGGATTCTCTTTCATTCATCGTCTGCCCTAGAAGACCCACTCCCTTTGTGGAAACACATTGCAGAGAAAACAATGCGTGCAACGGGCGGGCCTTACGGGGCACAGGGGTGCTGTGCTGAGTGGGCATGGATCCCGCGATGAGCCCCGCAAACAAAGAGAGCTTTGAGCAGCCCAATCCGAGGGAGAGCGGCTGGGCAATGAACTAATGTCTAGTGCAAAGTGAGTGACAAGCTTCTGTTTGTCCTGCTGCGGAGAGGCTAACAAACCGGTTGCTCTCCACCAGCCAGCCCTGGGCGGGATGGATCGGCTCCAACCTGCTCAGTGGGGCCGGTGGCAGATCTGTCGAAGGTCTCAGCAGGGGTGGGGGAAGTCGTGCTTAATTCCAAGTGACAGCAAGAGGGACCAGGAGGGCAAGGAGTGCAAGGATGCTCTTGGCCCAGGTTCGTCAGGGTGCAACACGCCTTTGATTACAGTATCAAGATACCCTCAGGTGGAGGTTATCCCAAGCTGTGCGGTGCAACCCCTGGGGGCTCACGTGGTGGGGCCCAGGTCAGCCCCCATGGAGGGCAGGGAGGGAGCACCACCCAGTCCGCTTTCTCCCCACCCCACCCAGCTCCAGCCCCAGCCCTGCTCTGCCTGCAGCCCAGCTCTGGCCCCAGCTCTGATCTGCCCCCGGCTTCTCCAGCCTCGGCTTCTCCCCCATCCCCCGTTCCACCTTCAGCCCAAGCTCCTCTGCTGAGCCAGCTGTGCAGTGATGGAGGGAGAGGGGGACGTGGACAGACTCCATTACAGTGTGTGTGCATGCGGGGGTGACAGGAAAAGTCTGCCTGAAGGGGATCCCCAGGGTCTGGTGATGTCAGGGCAGGCTGGAGATGAGCCATTAGGGTCTCTGCCAGTGGGAGCTCGGATACCATGCTGATGGGCCTGGGCAAAGATGCCAAACAGAATGCAGGGAATTCCTGCCGGGCTGCAACCGGTCTCATTTCACACGGGCAGCACCCAGTATGGGGCAGCTGTGGAGAGCGAAACTGACCTAGGGAATGAGCCACCCAGGCAGGCTCAGACCATATATTTGCCCCTCTCCAACTCCAGGCTGTAGACCAAGCTACCAGCTAAGCAGGTTCAGCTGGGAGACTTCCAAGGAAAAGCCAGCGTGCTCCAGGAAGTGGCGTGGGTGTCAGGGGGTTCAGTTGGAGATACAGCGGCTCCTGGTGGTGTGGAGCGAGAAGCATCATCGTCTGTAGGATGGAAGGCCTGACCACGTGCCGTCGGAGATCCCACGGCTATCTTGCCCAGGGAGGATGGGGTCAGCACTGATGTTGGGGTCACACACCAATTCCATTCCCATCTCAAACTTCCCCATGGAGCTTCCTTCGGCTGCAGTGTTCTTCACTGCACAGCCCAAACTGATGTGCCGGGTCGCTGGTCAATACCAGCCACATCCTGCCCCAGAGGTGGCTGCATTTCCGGGCTGGGTGGGGATGAAGTTCCAGTGAGTTGCCTCGTGTTTGGGTGCGTCACTTAGCTAGACCTGTGTTCCTTCCCCCAGGAACCACAGCTCGCCCTAAGTGTGGGGAGGGAGCTGGGCTTGTCTGCCCTTGTCGCGTCAGCCTGGGCGTCGGGTTCCAGCCACTGGCACAGTCCCATCCCTCTCCTTTCCGATGTGACCCAGGGAAGGGTGGTGGCTTTTGGATGTCAATTTTTCCTTCCACTTTGGGAGGAGTGAGGTCACTGGCCCGAGGGAGGGAAACACCCTCCAGCTGTCCGCTCAGGGAGCACCCAGCCTGATGACGTTTGAAGTGCCAGGAGTCGTGTCCCTCCCTCCCAAAAATCCCAGCTGGAGCCTCAACCAGCCTCCCTCCCACCTGCAGACGCTGTCGCTTATTAACACCCTCCATGTTGGTACCTAATAAACAAAATAACCCTCTGCCTCCTTTGCACAGGGATGCATGAAGAGACGGGGACTGATCAGGGAGCTGGGGTGCTCTAGGGGGGAAGAACTGCTATAAATCAAAGCCACAATGGGAAGCACCCCTTAGTGGCCGGGTCTGGCTCGCCCATGCCTGGTTGCTGGGCCTCGGAGATTAGTGCCGCAGCAGGAAAACAATAGCCGGCATTGCAGGCTGAAGTCCCGGAGGAGGAAGGAGCCATTCAGGCTTGTGCAGGGTGCAAAGCAGAGGAGATTAAAAACACAAGCGCTAGGTAACTTGGGTTGCAGTGTGGTAGTGCACCGGAGTCCTGGCTTCTTGTCCTGCCAGGTGACTTTGAGCAAATCACTGTCTGCCTCTGTGGCCCTTCCTACCCCTTGTCACACCTTGAATACTGCGCAGTTCTGGTTGATTCATCTCAAAAAAGATACATTCAAACTGGAAAAGGTTCAGAGAAGGGCAACAAAAATGAGTAGGGGTATGGACCAGCTTCTACATGGAGAGAAAAGATCTGGCCAAGTGGGGCTATGACAAAGGTCTGTAAAATCATGCCTGGTGTGGAGAACCTGACTAGAGAAGTGTTATTTACTCCTTCACATAACCTAAGAACCAGGGGTCACCCAATGACATGAATAGGCAATAGGTTTAAAACAAACAAAAGGCAGCACTTCACATAACACACAGTCAACCTGTGGAACTCCTCGCCAGGGGATCTTGGGAAGGCCAAAACTATAACTAGATTTCAAAAAAGACTTAGAGACATTCAAGGAGGACAGGTCCATCAACGGCTATTAGCCATAGTCACGGCTGCAACCCCATGCTCTGGGTGTCCCTAGACTCTGACTGCCAGATGCTGGGGCTGGATCACTGGGTGATTGCCTTGTTCTGTTCATCCCCTCAAGCACCTGGCACTGGCTGCTGTCGGAAGACAGGAGAATGGGCTAGATGGGCCCTTGCTCTGACCCAGTGTGGCCGCTCGTATGCTCTGCTGAAGCACTACACAAACACAGCTTTAGTGTGCTGCAGCAGCATTTGAAGTGTAGAAAAGCCCCAGGCCTCAGCACCTGTTTGGGTCTCTCTGTGTGGAGCTGCCGGGGAGCTACTGTCAGGGTTTTACATGCAATAGCCATGTGGTTAACTCAGGGTGATGCTTTCGGGACAGTGCAGGTCTCTGGCCTGTGCCTCAGCCAAGCGTTACCCCGATGTGCAGGAAGAAGGGCAGCGGAACGGTTCCCCCAGGAGCACCTGTCTCCCCACGTCCCGTTATGCACCTGCCCTGCATAGAACACGCTCCTGGAGCTCAGCGGGGGACTCCTGCGCCGAGGAACACATCAGCGCCCCAGCGCTCGGCCCGGGAGAGCCGCCGAGAGAGGCTGAGCTGTTCCGACAGCGGAGCTGAGAACAAGACAATGCTCTTAGCCAGGCAGTGCCTCCCTCATCAATTTCTTAGCAGGCTCTGCAAGCCCTTTAGCGTGTTGGGGGGGGGCTCTCCTCCCCCCCCCCCCCCCGGACTCCAGTGATGGTATTACTACCCCGCTAGAATCCTCTGCTCTAGTGAGCACCTGGACATTCACAGCTGCAACACGGTCCTGTCCGCCTCCCCTTCCTCCGCACACTGCAAGGACCCGGGGCTGGGGCCTCAGCTGGGGCTGCTCAGGCCAGCTCCAGCCACCAGTGCCGATCTTGCCGCAGCTGAGGCTCTGGCCCAGGACCGGCGTGGTTAAGCAAACAGCATACGACCCACGCAGTCACTAAGCTTAACCATGAACCCACCGCTCAGATAGATCCCCATGCGATGGCACCACTGGGCGCCGTGGGGTGGGGTGCCCCATCCTCTGCTCGTTGGGCTGCACTGGGGCCTGTGTCTCTGCTCACCTCCAGGCCTGGCAGCGGGAGGGAGGTAGGCATGGTCTGGGTGGGACAACAGTGACCCTTGCTGGCCGTACCGGATGTGGATGTCCCAGCTTTTCCCGGGTGAACGGGGTTCATGGTCTCAGGGATCTCACTGAACTCCTGCACTTGGCCACCACCTAGATTCCTGGTGACCTCATCAGGTCCTACATCCTCCCAGGGATTGGGCCCTCCCCAACCTGGCCAAGGCCCTTGTGAGCCAGGGCTGGACTGCTCCCCCCGATGGTGCTCCAGCAAGTGCAGCTGTAGCTGTGGAGTAAGGCTAATCGGTGGGAGTGGATCTCCCCGCCCTGGCAGGGGTGAGAGCTGTGGCATGGATTACCGAGCCCTGAACGGCCTCCAGCCTGGCTGCCTCTGGGAGCAGTGCTCCTCAGGAACACCCAGGCTGTCAGGGATGCCGGAGGTGCTGGGGGCAGGGCATGCCCAGGGCGGGGCCTTTACCTCTGTCACTTGCTCCCACGGGAAAGGGAGCTGAGCCATGCACAATGCCTCTTTGTTCCAGCCTTCTGCTAAGGGCAGGTGCTGCAGTCTCTGGGCTGGGCCCCGGCTGGATGCCCAAGTGCGGGAGCAGTAGCTGGGAGAGGCGTGGGAGCCTTGCATGACTCGGGAGCTGGGAGAGTGGAAGCCCCTCCCTCAGTCTGGGGACATGTGGCCCTGTTGTTCTGCATTACTGCCCAGGCACTATAATGTTGGACATCTTAGAAATCTGTCCAGTAATTAATATTCCTAGGAGAACTGCTCAGCCCTTGCTTGTTTTTGGGAAACCCACGTGTGCTCTGTGTCTGGCTCTGCTGTGCTCACAGGCTTAGTTCTAGGGCATGTCTTGCATCTGCGAAGAGCTCAGGGTTGAGTTGCACAGAAATCCTCCCGCCCCCCCCCCCATCCCCGCTACTCTTAAAAATGCAGCCACCTCTGGGGTGGAGCGTGGCAGCTGCATAGGGTGACCAAACAGGAAGTGTGACAAATCAGGACTGTTCCTATAAAATGGGGATATCTGGTCACCCTATAGCTGCACGAGCGTGCACAGCCACCCTGAGAGCAGCTCTGCACTGAAAACGCCGCTGTAGCACTTCAGTGAAGAGACGCCTGTTGGCGTTGTCAATCTACCTCTGCAAAAGGTGATAGCTACAGCGGCCTTCTCGGCACCATAATGCTGGCTACACGAGGTAGGACTTATAACCGTCGCTCGGGGGGTGGCTTTTTTCAGCCTCCTGAGCGATGTAGTTGTACCAATGTACATTATAGCGCAGACCAGGCCTGGGCTGGGAGACTTGGCGGTTCATGCCCCAAGCTGGCATTTAGCCAGGCCGCTGCAGGTGAAAAATGTACTGGGGTGTTTCATGCATACAAGTGGGCAGCTCCTTGTTACTGCATCGTGGCCTTATCAGCTCGAGGACGTGTCCAAAGTGCCTGTCTGCTCTGGGGCTGAGCCCCGCGAGTGCCATGTCGTTCCCATGTGGTTGCGGGTTGATTCTGGTGGCCAAGCCCTGTGTTGCTTCACTCTCTCTGGCACGTAGACAGGGCTTGAGGAGCGTGGGGCCAGGGGCGGGGTGCATGACCCACTTTCCCACCGAGCTGTTCCAGAGCTGCGCTTAGAAAGCAGTTTTCCAAGAACGGAGATTAGCATGGCCCAGCGATTTCTTCTCAGCGGGCTTGCCAGAGTGGGCTTGCAGCATCCCCGGCCAATCCAAAGGGAAGCTAGTTGCTAGGAGCTGCCAGCTAGAGGCCGAAGGGATTCCTGAGCAGTCATTGACTGGGGCTGTGTGCCGCTAGCCGTGCAGGAGAGGTTGCTAAGCATTTTCCAGGGCCACGATGCAGCAGCACAATTTGGACTGTGTCAGCAATTTCTCACCTCTTCCCTCGCCTGCTCGCTTTGTGCAGGCTGGGTCTCTCTTAGCTGCTGTCTGGAGCTGGGATTCTTGGGCCGGGAGCCAGAGAATTCCCCTGGTTGGGGAATCTCCCCTGTTGTTTCTGACAGAACTGGGGCAGCGGAGCTGCCCGGCTGGGCTAAACAATCCCAAAGAAGTTCTCACGCCGGGGTGCTGGGTGCCCCAGGCTGGGGCTGGGGCCGGCACGGCTCGGCGAAATCCCCATCCCCGCTCAGGCTCATTGTTCAGCTCCACCTCAGACCTGGGTGCAAAGTGGGGTCGGGGGGGGAGGGGAAGGCACTGAAAAGTAATTTTTGTTCTGCACAGAACAGTGCCAAATGGAGTATATGCAGCCATGGCCACAAAATGGTTTTGACATGGTTCATTTGGGGGTGTCTTTGCCCCCTTTTCCCACTGAAAAGGGGGATTAAAGGAAGCAAGAAGAGGGAGGGGAGAAGGAAACTGAAAAATAACTTTTCCCCCATGGTTTGGTTTAGTCAAATAGAACCGGGCCATTCGGAAGCTTTCAGGCCATTCTGTGGGCAGTGAGCCCAGCATGGGGAGAGCCCTGGGACCAGGGCCCCTGCCCCGGGGAGTTTGCAGCTCAGACACAGAATGGCCATGCAGATGCCCCAGGCCGCCTGGAGTGTGATGGCTGCTTACTTCAATTTTAATACACACCTGTGCTTTAAACAGGGCTCAGCCAACCGCCTCATCCTCCTTAAAGAGACAGGACCCCAGGACGAGTTGGTTATGTTTGCATGTGGGACCTAGGGCCCATGTCTTAACAGCAGAGTAGGTATGAAGGAGGGACTGGGAGGTGGCGTGGGGCGGGGCATGAAAAGTGGAGTGGGAGAAGGAGACAAAGGGAGCGGGGTGAAATGGGATTGATGGTGCAGGGGATGTGGCAGGGAACCCAAGCAGAGATGGGGGAGCGTGTGGAGTCAGGCAGACCCTTGCTGGGGATCAGGAGTTGGCATCTCCAGTTTGAATCAAGGAGAAGCTGGAGGATGAGTACCTGGGGCTGGCTTAGCATGTCTGCTATTTTCTGGCAGGGGCATGCTTTGCTCTCAGGCCTGGGGGTTGTAGTTCGCACTCAGATCCGTATCCAATATCTCCCTGCTGGGCCAGCCCTAGTCCCCGGATGCAGACCCTCCTGGACCTTGCATCTGAACCTGAGCTGGCGTCTGGGCTCATCTCTGCTTTGTGACGCCTGGAGGTTGAGTGGGGCTAGGAATTCCGAGCTGAAGCCTGACGTGGGGAAGGGCCAGCTTTCATCTGAAGCTTTTCACCCCACCCAGAGCACTGGGGGCTTTTTTAACAGCCAAGGAGCATTTAGCAAGTCTCTGTTACGCAAGAGACAGCTGAGAAGACGTGCATCAATCCACGCGTTGCTGGGCCTCATCTATACACACATCAGACTGGACGGGACCTCCTGGGGCACTGAGTCCCATCCCCTGCTGTTGCAGGCAACCCTGTTGGGTAAATGTGTTAATAAATATATCTAGCTCCATCGTCAAACTGGATCGGTTATTTGCCCTCCCCTGCTGCCTTTCTACTGCAAGGCTCTTCTAGACCCTCCTTCTTCTTAGCATGCGTCTAATTTTCAGCCTAACTGTCTGCATGGCTGCTTTAAAGGACCAAGCCGCCTGCCTGGAAATCGGTGATGGCTGCATGCATGCTGGGCAGTGCTCTCAGAACTGCAGCATCTGTCTCTTTAGTGCCCTAGCTAGGCATGAGGCTGCAATCTATGGAAACCTAGTGGCAATGATGCGGCTCACTGAAGCCTCTGGAAGAGAGTACTCAGGGGACCTTGTCTGGCTCCTTCAGGCCTATGGATCACTCCCAGAGGGTCCGGAGGGAGCAAGAGGCAGCCCTAGGTTTATGAATGGAGGCCTGGCCTACACCTAAAACCTAGGGCAACCTAGCTCCGTCGCTTAGAGCTATGAAACACTTTGCACCCTGAGCACCATCAGGAGATCAACCTAAGCTCTGGTGTAGCTGCAGCTAGGTCAATGGACAGATTCTTCCCTCAACCTAGCTACCGCCTTGTGCAGAGGTGGATTTCCTACACTGACAGAAAACTGGGTTTCTGACCAGGTTTCTAACCTGGCTGCACCAGAGCTGAAGGCAGAAATGACTGAAGAGAACAACCAAGTCAGAGAAATCATGGAGCCACTACACAGGATCCAGATGACTGCAGGGGGAGTGGGGCAAATAAACGCAGGAAAACGAAGCTTCAGAAGAGCTGCTGAAGTGGGGAACTGGGAGATAGTATGAAGTAGCCCTTCACCCCAGGTTCACTTGGCGTTTCCATGGTTTGATAGCAACTTGGGAACACGACACCAATGAACAAAGAGTGCCTGGCACATTCAGTTAGCATGCAGCATATGTAGGTTTGTAAGGTGAAACCCTGACCCCATTGACGTGGTGGTGGTGGTGGGCTTGCCCTAGATTTCAGTAAGACTAGGATTTCACCTATAGAGTTGAAGGCACCATTCTGATCATTAAGTCTGACCTCCTTATTACACAGGCTATAGAATTTCATGCAGGGCTTCCTACAGTAAGCCCATCACGTTGGGTTGAACCAGAGCAGCACTTTACTCCCAAGCTTGGGCTGAAGATGCAAGTGACGGTGGTCCCCTACAGTCCTTGGTAAATTGAGTGCTTTAACCTCAACTTTAGAAATTTACCCCCGTTTCCGGTTTGAACATGTCATGCTTCAACTTCTAGCCATTTCATCATCTTATGCCTCTGTCGGCGAGGTTTTATTTGACTTAGCGCGTGAGATCTGTCTAGAGCTGAAACAGGGGCAGCAGATTTCCTGGAAAAGTCCATTTTGAAAGCCATCAAAATATTAGCATCTATTTGACCATGTGCTACTTGGTCTAAACCACTCACTGCTAGATAAAAGTGAGGTGCAAATGTTGACGACCAAAGCACGGATGAACCAAAAAGCCTCAGAAGAACAGAAAATTGTTGGAAGATGCCTGACAGGTACCAGTTCTGTCCATCATGACTATTGATTAGTGCTTTGAAGCTAGAAGCTAAACCAGCTACAAGATGGTTGTTGAAATCCTGGTAAATAATTTTTTCTTCCAAGAAAAAATGCATATGAATTCTCAGCTGAAGTAGAGAAAGGAATTTCTTTAATAAACTGTGTTGGCTCGAGGAGCTTTAACAAATTCTTATGAGTTCCATCAACAAACCAATTTTAATAGTTTCTGAGCTCAATTTTCACTGTTTAATAAGGTACAGTATGGGGATGGACTGTGATGCCTACTAAAGAGATTTACATATAAAGTTTATTCTTCCTGCATGTCAATAAATGACTGATTCCAAGCAGTAATTTACATATTTTGCTGGCATCGTTTCATGAGCGAATTAGAATGGTGAGAAAGGGGAAAATCAGCCTTAGAAAGTGAAATGCACAATTAGCTTCAGCTGGCATTGGTATCTGGCTGTGCTCTTGTCAGCTGTTAGAAGGTAAACAGAGTAGGGGCCGGTTGGCGGTTGGATGGGGATGCTCCAAGGAAAACTCATGAAGTAGCAGCTGATTCAACTGGAACCACTCTTCGCTCTGTCAGTGCTGACCCCAGTGCCCCAGCGGTGTGTGTGTGTGTGTGTGGGGGGGAAGTGTAGGGATTGGGGGATAGCTCAGTCTGCAGTGCTTTTCCCCCTAACTCATGCTGACCCTGGCATCCTGGCTGGGTGTGCCATAAGCTCTCTGCTCAGTCACTGCTGAGTCAATGCCCCATGGCAGTACCTAGATGGCTGGCAGTACCAGCTTTCCAAGAACTTAGTTGAATTTTTTTTTTTTGAGAGAACATGAAATCCTAGTTCTCCCAGTAGCAGCAAGCCCGTGTTTCCACTCTCTGGTCTTTAGGCTCTGATCCAGGTCCCGTGTGGGGATGGGGAGGCCTGTGGCACAGAAACGATTCAAATGGCCACAGGGAATGGATGTGCTCACTCCCCTGGCCTTGGCGGATAAGCTCGACTTCACTGGCATGTCGGGAACACTGCAGAATTGGGACAAGCGATGTGGCACTGTGAGGCCAGGGAAGGTGCTGTACGAACAGTACCCCCAGAGCCCTGGCTCCAGGGTCAGAAGAGGGCCTGGTGAATGCAGATTGCTGAGCGACCCCACAGACTCCTGCAGACAGTGCTAGGAAGTCTACGGGGCGTAGGTGAGACTGATGGCCCCATCACTTTTTCATGCCCTAAGGGTGAGTGACGGGGGGAGGAGGGAGCAGAGCAGTGGGCGGGGCCTCAGGGGGAAAGGCCAAGCAGGGCGGAGCCTCTGGGCAGAGTGTAGGCGGGGCCTCAGGGGGGAGGCGGGGCAGGGGCTGGAACACTGTCCGAGCGCCAGTGTCCCCGCCTACACTTTTAGGGAGCTTCCGGTGCGTCTGGCCTGGCTCTGCAGCTGAGATGGAAGTGCAGCTGGCCGGCTGGGGAGCTTTGTATTCTGAGGAGCTGGGGGCGGAGAAGGGGCGTCTCGGCGAGCACCTGGGTTTGGTCTGGCAGGACGTAGCAGGACCTAGGTACTCGCTCCAGGGTGTGCCTAACAGGGAGGTGTTTTGTAAATGTGCACGCGGATGTGATGGCTTGGTGAGGGCTTTGACACCAGGTCATTTGCCTTCGCAACGGGAGCCACTGTAGCTTTCTGTTCCTCTGCCCAGAGGGGCCGACAAGCCCAGCATTCAACTGGCTCAGCCAGAGCAGAGCGTTTCAGAGGCTGTGTGTAAGGAGCACTAGGCGGTGGTGCTGTGTCACTGAGGGGCTGGTGCATAAGAGGCGCAAGGTTTCAGACATTGGTATCCCACAGCGGTGACGGCTGTGGGGCAGTGCGTTGCATATCCAGAGAGGGAGGTAGATCCACACTACACTGAAGTTCAGCGCTGGGCTTGCAGCCAGAGCGCAAGTGGGGACTTTTCACTGGCCATGCTGGTATTTATAGTACAGTCATGTTTAAGTGGCCACATCCAAACGCTGGCTCCCATTGTGCTAGGTGCTGTACAAACACAGTGTGAGAGAGTCCCTGCCCCAGAGAGTCTCACCAGACAATGCAGATGGAATGGGACGAAGACGTACGTTATTATCCTCCCATCACAGCAGGGGAACTGAGGCACAGAGAGACAAGAGGGCTGGCCCAAGGTCACATTGGGAATCTTTGGCAGAGCAGGGACTGGAACCCTGGGTCTCCTGAATCTAAAGCACCCCAGGCTACCTCTCCCTCCCCTGCAGGGCTGTGGGGTTTTACACTCAAACGTGCCTCATTTCCTAAGGATCTGGGCCAAAAAGCCCTTTACAGAAGCTGCTGATGAGACCGGCCCATTTCTTGCTCCTGGTCCTCTGCCACCACTGCTCTGTTTCCAGGATGCACTGGCACTTCCCAGGGGTAGAGACCAGCCTGAGAGAGAGCCAAGGCTGAGCAGTGGGTCACATCCCCATGGGCGTGCTCCATGGCTAACATGAGTGAAGGTAGAGATGCCCACCTGCCCCCAGTGATGGGCAGAAGTCCCACACCTCTGATTGCAAGAGAAGGTGCCCAGCACACAGGAGCTTCTGCTCCTTTTATTACCCAGAGCCAGTCATTTCCACAAGTCCATGTGCCTCTGCCTTAGCAAGGAGTTCTTATGGCTGGCCACTCCAGTCCTGGCGGGCAGCAGATGTTCAAACCTTTAGCTTCTGGCAGAAGCCTGTTTGCTCAGGGGCGTTAAGCCAGCACCCTTGGTTCAGGTGTACTGGAACAGCAGCCATGCATTTGCTGCTAGCACGCACTGTTTGCCCAACGGATTTCAAGTTTGACGCTCTCTCATTAAGCTGATTTTGACTCTGTAGCATTGGAGCAAGGTCTTAATTACTTGTGCTTTCGTCTGTGCACGCTAATGGAATGGAGCCGCCACTAGGAACCATCATTTGCATATGTTTATTAGAGTTAACCAAAGCTCTGTTGTCTCTGCCCATCATGTTTAGGAAATGCTAATTCAGCATCTGCCGCTGGCTGGGCCCAGCTAACAGAGCAGTGGCTGCTGCGGTTGCTATAATGTGAAGATGGTCTGGTGGCACCTCAGTTGAGGGGGTTTATAAACCAGTTCTGAATTCGTCGTGCTGGGAATTTCTGAAGAAACACTATAAAAGCTGCTTTTTTTCTGTGTCTGTTGGAGACGGGAGACGTTTCTCTAATTTCAGATGCATTTTTGTGCCTTTTTCTGTCTGAACTCAGCTTCTTGTTTGGCGGCTGGCGTAGCAGACGGGCATTAGCCCACAGACCGGGCAGTGCTGATTGCTGCCAGAGTGACTTACTGCGGAAAGCACCGTATTGGAACTGACGTGCAGCGAGACCGCCAGGATGGAACCACACAGTGGACCAGCGCCTCGGCTGGTGGACCTCAGTGCAGCACCATTTATTTGTAGTTGTTGGAGCCCCATACTGCTCAGTGCTCTCCAGCTGGAACGAAAAGCTGGCCCCGGCCCCAGTGAGCTTCCAGGCCTTGTATAAGGCAAGAAAGTGGGTCTTGCCCCAGCATGGAGTAGCCTGGTTTCAAAGCAGGATAAATTATATCGGTGCAGCCCAGCCTTGCTTCTTACACCCCTGCAGCCTGAGAGGTGCTACTGGTGGACTCAGGCCCTGGAATGATGTGGGGCTGGTGACCAGCGCAGACTGACAGGTATCAGGCATGGCTGGGGTCTGCATTGTCTCTGAAAAGCGCGCGAAGGCTGGCTTGCTGGAGACGGCGTCCACACTGACTAACCAGGGCTTGGCAGACTGAAGCTTTAAATACCCTTTGCACAATGCTTCCCAACCTGCTCTGTGAAAATCCTCTTGGTGATTCCTGCCTTCCAGGGGAAAAATTGGCAAAGTGGCACTTTCCTTCGTAGCTGACTTCCCCTTCATGGGGCCAATGAAATCGGCATCAAACAATTTTCTGAACTGGGAAAAAATCATCTGTCCCCAGATTTCAGTGGAGCTATGCAGCCATGGGAGGCCCCTTAGGCTGTCGTTCCTAATCAGTGTCACAGTCAGAGCCTGTGGCCAGTGCACCTGTGCAATGTTACAGTAACTCACACACTGGAAGCCTGAGAAATTCCCCAGAGGCTTGAATCTAAGAACGGCTTCAAAGGGCTCCCTGAATGCGTCGCTCTTGTGACATCACACCTGGCTCGGCTCACAAAGCGACAGACATGGAGTTGGCCCGCCAAGCAGGAGGAGGGACCAGAACTATTTGCTGCAGGCCATGTCTGTGAGGCCATTTGCCTTCTGCTGGGAGGGGGTCTGTCCTGAAGCCCATCACCACAGTGCTGCTGGCCAATGGAGGGTGACTATGACAGTCAGGGCCAAGCTTGAGTTGCAGCTCCCCTTGCGAGCAAGGGACCAGCGCAGCAGGCGCCATGGCTCCATTAGCCCTCTGTGACTTTTGCATTTAGAAAGCTCAGCTGGAGTGACAGTAAAATGGGTTCTTGGCATTTAAAATAAAAGGGACTACGCGGCCACCAGGTGTTCGCAGATGGGAGCGTTCGCAGCCCCTGCCATTATTTCAAGGCCCTGTGGAGCAGACATGCTGCACCTCGGCCTGATGGTCACCCACCGGGGGCGGAAAGCCCTGGGCTCTGCTTGATGGGATCGCTTTGATGTCCTGCTTGGTCGCACACTGAAGGGCAGCATCGTCTACACGTGTCTCACTGAGGCTTACATCCATGGCAGGCTGGGCAGGCTAAAAATAAGCTGATGTTGCACGACCTGGTCCTGAGCCCTCAGAAACAAGCAGCTGGACAAAAAAAAAGTGCCCTGATGGTAGGGGAAAAACCAAACCAAACCCAACCCCTGAAAAGGTCAGGCTGCAAATGCAACAATAACCCAGTGGAATTTTACCAACTACCCCTCCCCCCCTCTAGCTGCACTTTTGGACTGAGAACTAAGTGAAATTGCAACCCAAAAGCCAGCGAGCGCACTGAGCCAGCACGCCGCGTGAGGCCAAAAGAGCTCCCCCACCCCCCGAGTTGGCCTCAGGTTCTGCAGCCTTGAAGCTTTTTAATGGCACTGTATTGCTTACGCTTCAAGACCACCCTTCAGCAGGGCAGTACGTGCATTGCAGCCAGAGCGGTAACGGTGCATGTGATTAGCTTGTGTGCCTGTCCCTTTCAACGTGAGCAGGGTGTTAACCCTGAAGCATAATGATGACAATGCAGAGTGCAAGATTGTTTATGTACTGCTGCTCCTTACTTTAGCACAAAGCAGGAAGGTTTCTGAGGGGTATGGTATGAGCCTGGTGTCATGGGCAGGGCTGATGCACCATGTTCCCTGTCTCTCCCCTCTCAGCCCAGCTGAAGCCTGCCAGAGACTCACGTTGCACAAATACTTGCCCAAGCATCTGAAAACGGGCTTACAATGCAAGGGCCTTGTCGGTTGCGCCAATAACCTGGTTACTGCAGGGCCCTGCCCAGAATTCCCTTGCCAGCTTCCCAACAACCCCACTCAGACAGGATGCAGCTGCCGGTGACACCATGCAAAGGCTTGGCTCACACACAGTCTGGGGCCAGCTGTTCCTTGGCACATAACACAATGGCCCAAAGAGACGCCGAGGCCTTGGCACACGTAGAGGAAAAAGCCGGCTTTCTCAGGCTGTGCCTGTGCACCCTTCTCAGGCGGCCTTGGCAGGAATTTGGGGGCACGTCGTTGACTGGAGAGTGTGGGGCAGTAGTGCCAGTGTTGGGAACAGCCCACGCCCTGCTAGCATGGGGCGCTAGCGCGTGGGGGGGGGGACACAAGCTCTTTGGGGGCAGGGAATCACATTGGTATTGTCAGCTTTGCAGCACCCGGGGGCTCTGAAAACACAGCTGCTGCTCGGTTAAACGCCCGGGGAAGCTTTTTGTGCTGTGCCCTTTGTTCAGTGCAGCCCAGACTTGGCCAGGGCAGCAGCATGTAAGTGGCAGGGCTCGAAACACTGTGGCCACCCATGTGTATTGCCTACACCACTTGCCGGATATGCCACTGGCTACAGCCCGGCAGTGCGACGCATAGGCCAGTGGCCACAGCAAAGCTGGAAGGTGGCTATTCCATGGCACGCATATAGTGCCCTGGGTGAACTGCCCAGCTCTATGTCTGCAATGCTGCAGCACGGTTCCACGCAGTGCTCCCTGGTGCAGGTGTAACATGTGCCTAGGACTTACAGGGCGCTAATACGCCCAGGCTGCCGGCTTCCAGTGGTTCTGTCCCAGCGGAGGAGCCGTGTGGTTAATCAGGGGAGGCTGCTAGTCCCTTAGCTTGGTCCACGCTGGTCACGCCCATGCTGTCTACTAGCAGACTGCCTTTGAGGTGGTGGGTGCTGACATTTTGTGTGTGTCGGGGGGGGCGGAAGGTAGGGGAGGAGCTTAATTTTATTTAATCAGTTTTAATTTTTACTCTAGTTTCTAGCATGGGCTGGTTGGTTTGTGGCTGGCTCACCTGTTTCCCGCTAGGCTCCAGCAGTGGGAGGGCAGAGTTAAGGTTGTCAGGGCACATTCTTTAACTGGCTCTTGCCTGGCATTCCCAATGCTTGGCTGTGCTGAACACGACAGGCATCACCGTTGGGCAGCCTTCACTCTGTGACGATGAGGTGTTTTTTGGCGCTGTGTGCTGGGCTGGGCACACCTCATAGCGCTCCCCAAAGCCCAAAAGGGGCCTCACCCGCTGAATGATTTTTGAGGCCATTTGGAATCAAAGCAGAGAAATCTTTGGGCTGTTTCATCCCCCACTTCTCCACGGCCAGCCCCGGCTCCCTGTGTTGTCCTGGGCAAGATATTTGGGCTCAGATATTTGGGCAAGATATTTGGGTTTGTTTGAAGGACCGTGTGCTGTAGCTGGCAGTTGGAGGTGGAGCTACTAGGAAGGTTTGAAAGCTAGAAGCCTCTGGTAATTGGCTGAACCTTAACCAGTGGGCGGGGCATTCACTCAGGCCAGGGCTTGATAAAGCTGCGCACAAGCGACCAGGGAGCTTAGCAAACAGGAGCTGCTAACAGGGAGTTTTGCAAGGGAGTTTGGAAGGGGAGTAGGAAGGGGGGGGGTCCCTTGTCAGTCTCATCTGTGACCCATTGGTCCCCTGAACCCATAACCTGAGCCACATCGAAAACCTTTCTGTTTACAGCAGAGAGGAGCGGATAGGGAGCTGTAGACAGGAATTTGAGAGCGTTTGGCAGAGGGCGGCTTACAATGGTGAGGAGGACCCGCAACACCTGTGCCAGCACTGCTTCTGTCTCCTCCACCTGTGCCTGTAGCCAGACAGAGCACCAAAGCATGGATGCTTTTACCCAGATTCTGGTGTGGGCTTGCAAAGACTGTAATTTGCAATTTCCACTTACTGATATCCAGGCTGGGGGTGGCATCCAATGTGAAAGGTGCCTACTGGTGGAATCTCTCAGGCAGCAGGTGGGAGAGCTACAGGAGGAGGTGGCTAGGCTGAGGAACATCTATGTCCATGAGCAATTCCTGGACAGTATCCATGTGGAGACAGCTGATGGTGCTGTCCCAGTTGACAGGACTACCGACACACCAGCGGAGGAGGAGATGCCTCAGGGTGTATCTGACACACCAGTGGAGGAGGAGGCTCAGGGTGGACACAGCCAGCTGGTTACTTCTAGCAGCAGGCAGTGCTCCACCGCTGCTGCGAACCCTCCTGTTGTGGTAAAAGATAACCATTATGCTCTTCTTGATACAGGAGAGAAGAAATCACCCCCAACAGTTAAGGGGGTGAAGCCTCGTACCCCTAAGGCTGGGAGGTCTGCTGCCACCACTGATAAGAAACGTAGGGTAGTGGTGGTTGGAGACTCTCTGCTGAGGGGGACGGAGACACCCATCTGTCGCCCTGACCGTTCATCCTGGGAGGTATGCTGCCTGCCAGGGGCCCGTATCCGAGATGTTACAGAGGCTTTGTCGAGGATTATCCGGCCTTCTGACTACTATCCCATGCTACTCATCCATGTGGGCACAAATGATACTGCGAGGTGTGACGCTGAGCAGATCAAGAGTGACTACAGGGCTCTGGGAGTACGGGTTAAGGAGTTTGGAGCGCAGGTGGTATTCTCTTCGATTCTTCCTGTTGAAGGTAGGGGTCCGGGCAGAAACAGATGCATCGTGGAGGTGAATGCCTGGCTGCGAAGATGGTGTCGCCAGGAGGGCTTTGGCTTCCTCGACCACGGGATGCTATTTGAGGAAGGACTGCTAGGAACAGATGGCGTTCACCTTTCGAAGCGGGGAAAGGCCTTATTTGCGCACAGACTGGCTAACCTAGTAAGGAGGGCTTTAAACTAGGTTCGACGGGGACAGGTGAGCAAAGCCCACAGGTAAGTGGGGAACAAGACCTGGGAGATGGGTTGGAAACAGGAGGGAGCACGGGCTATAATGGCAGAGAGGAAGGAGGGTCAGGGCAAAGCTGGGAAGCAAGATCAAACCAGTATCTTAGATGCCTTTATACAAATGCAAGAAGTATGGGTAATAAGCAGGAAGAACTGGAAGTGCTAATAAATAAATACAACTATGACATTATTGGCATTACTGAAACTTGGTGGGATAATACACACGACTGGAATGTTGGTGTGGATGGGTATAGTTTGCTCAGGAAGGATAGACAGGGGAAAAAGGGAGGAGGTGTTGCCTTATATATTAAAAATGTACACACTTGGACTGAGATGGAGATGGACATAGGAGACGGAAGGGTGGAGAGTCTCTGGGTTAGGCTAAAAGGGGTAAAAAACACAGGTGATGTCGTGCTGGGAGTCTACTACAGGCCACCTAATCAGGCGGAAGAGGTGGATGAGGCTTTTTTCAAACAACTAACAAAATCATCCAAAGCCCAAGATTTGGTGGTGATGGGGGACTTCAACTATCCAGATATATGTTGGGAAAATAACACTGCGGGGCACAGACTATCCAATAAGTTCCTGGACTGCATTACAGACAACTTTTTATTTCAGAAAGTTGAAAAAGCTACTGGGGGGAAGCTGTTCTAGACTTGATTTTAACCAATAGGGAGGAACTTGTTGAGAATTTGAAAGTAGAAGGAAGCTTGGGTGAAAGTGATCATGAAATCATAGAATTTGCAATTCTACGGAAGGGTAAAAGGGAGTACAGCAAAATAGAGACAATGGATTTCAGGAAGGCGGATTTTGGTAAGCTCAGAGAGCTGATAGGCAAGGTCCCATGGGAATTAAGACTGAGGGGAAAAACAACTGAGGAAAGTTGGCAGTTTTTCAAAGGGACGCTATTAAGGGCCCAAAAGCAAGTTATTCTGATGGTTAGGAAAGATAGAAAATGTGGCAAAAGACCACCTTGGCTTACCCTTGAGATCTTGCGTGACCTACAAAATAAAAAGGCATCATATAAAAAATGGAAACTAGGTCAGATCACGAAGGATGAATATAGGCAAATAACACAGGAATGCAGAGGCAAGATTAGAAAAGCAAAGGCACAAAATGAACTCAAACTAGCTATGGGAATAAAGGGAAACAAGAAGACTTTTTATCAATACATTAGAAGCAAGAGGAAGACCAAGGACAGGGTAGGCCCACTGCTCAGTGAAGAGGGGGAAACAGTAACGGGAGACTTGGAAATGGCAGAGATGCTTAATGACTTCTTTGTTTCAGCCTTCACTGAGAAGTCTGAAGGAATGTCTAGTATAGTGAATGCTTACGGGAAGAGGGTAGGTTTAAAAGAGAAAATAAGGAAAGAGCAAGTAAAAAATCACTTAGAAAAGTTAGATGCCTGCAAGTCACCAGGGCCTGATGAAATGCATCCTAGAATACTCAAGGAGTTAATAGAAGAGGTATCTGAGCCTCTAGCTATTATCTTTGGGAAATCATGGGAGACGGGGAAGATTCCAGAAGACTGGAAGGGGGTAAATATAGTGCCCATTAATAAAAAGGGGAATAAAAACAACCCAGGAAACTACAGACCAGTTAGTTTAACTTCTGTGCCAGGGAAGATAATGGAGCAGGTAATCAAAGAAATCATCTGCAAACACTTGGAAGGTGGTAAGGTGATAGGGAATAGCCAGCATGGATTTGTAAAGAACAAATCGTGTCAAACTAATCTGATAGCGTTCTTTGATAGGATAACGAGCCTTGTGGATAAGGGAGAAGCGGTGGATGTGATATACCTAGACTTTAGTAAGGCATTTGATACAGTTTCGCATGATATTCTTATAGATAAGCTAGGAAAGTACAATTTAGATGGGGCTACTATAAGGTGGGTGCATAACTGGCTGGATAACCGTACTCAGAGAGTAGTTGTTAATTGCTCCCAATCCTGCTGGAAAGGTATAACAAGTGGGGTTCCGCAGGGGTCTGTTTTGGGACCGGTTCTGTTCAATATCTTCATCAACGATTTAGATGTTGGCATAGAAAGTACGCTTATTAAGTTTGCGGACGATACCAAACTGGGAGGGATTGCAACTGCTCTGGAGGACAGGGTCAAAATTCAAAATGATCTGGACAAATTGGAGAAATGGTCTGAGGTAAACAGGATGAAGTTCAATAAAGATAAATGCAAAGTGCTCCACTTAGGAAGGAACAATCAGTTTCACACATACAGAATGGGAAGAGACTGTCTAGGAAGGAGTATGGCAGAAAGAGATCTAGGGGTCATAGTGGACCACAAGCTTAATATGAGTCAACAGTGTGATACTGTTGCAAAAAAAGCAAACGTGATTCTGGGATGCATTAACAGGTGTGTTGTAAACAAGACACGAGAAGTCATTCTTCCGCTTTACTCTGCACTGGTTAGGCCTCAACTGGAGTATTGTGTTCAGTTCTGGGCACCGCATTTCAAGAAAGATGTGGAGAAATTGGAGAGGGTCCAGAGAAGAGCAACAAGAATGATTAAAGGTCTTGAGAACATGACCTATGAAGGAAGGCTGAAGGAATTGGGTTTGTTTAGTTTGGAAAAGAGAAGACTGAGAGGGGACATGATAGCAGTTTTCAGGTATCTAAAAGGGTGTCATCAGGAGGAGGGAGAAAACTTGTTCACCTTAGCCTCCAATGATAGAACAAGAAGCAATGGGCTTAAACTGCAGCAAGGGAGATTTAGGTTGGACATTAGGAAAAAGTTCCTAACTGTCAGGGTAGTTAAACACTGGAATAGATTGCCTAGGGAAGTTGTGGAATCTCCATCACTGGAGATATTTAAGAGTAGGTTAGATAAATGTCTATCAGGGATGGTCTAGACAGTATTTGGTCCTGCCATGAGGGCAGGGGACTGGACTCGATGACCTCTCGAGGTCCCTTCCAGTCCTAGAGTCTATGAGATCCTTGAGGATATGGAGGCCTTGACCTCTCAGCATTGCTGTGTCTCATCTGTAGCTGCACTGCCATCCAGTGCAATTCTCAGCACCACCCTGGACACATAGGTGGCCCATGCAATGCACAGGTAGATGTAGGTGCCTAGAGAAGGGATCCTCAGCAGACAACCAGGTGAGCATAGGCTGCCTAACCTCCCCCCCAGACTGAAATGATAGGGAGAAGAGAGGGGGTTAGGTGCCTCAGCAGCTGGTCTGAGAGGCCTCTGCTCCCGCTCCCCAGCTGGGAACGGCCCTGGGCTTAGATAGATGGTGTTACCTGCTAGGGCTTGGCCTGTCTTGTGTTCCCACTTCATCCCTCACACACCCCCATGGTACCGTGTCCCCACCTGTCTTTGGTGTTGGCATTCTACTGCCCCCTGACCTATTGATAACCACCCTCTGGCCTTCCATGTGGGGGCTGGCAGGTCCCAAGGCATTAGATGTGCTCTGAGTGAACCTAAGGGATTGGGCCCACTAAAGAGACAGGCCTTCCCCTGCTTAGTATATGAATCCCCTTTGCAAGGCCTGCACAGCTTTGGCTCGAGTGAGGGCTCCAGGCCCCTCGGCAGCTCTAGGCAGCTTTGCCAATGTTGACCAGCAGCTCGTGTGCAGGTAGGGGGCATCTGAACAGCAGCTTTGAAATGGCCAGTGGTGCCTAAAGGCATATGTAGGTATCTTAAGTACCTTTAAGAAGCTGGGCCCTGGGTTCTCAGTGCCTCGGGTCTCTCTATAAAATGGGGATCACAGCACTTCCTTTCTCTCCCTTTTGGTCTTTGTCCAGGTGGATGGGGGCAGGGACTGTCTCATGCCATGTGTGTACAGTGGAGTCCTGACTTCCCTTCACACCCCTGTACCACGCACAACACTACGTGCACTGCTCACTACGTGAACAGTAGCTCAACCTCCTACCAGCCGCCATTATTTCTGAAAAGTACAGCGTGTTTTGGGGCAGCGTTTAGTAAAAAACACCACACAGCACGGCCTCAAGAAAATCTCTGTTTTTAATTCTGCAAGACAGACAAGTATTATGGAGTCATGGTGACGTAGTACATGGATCTGCCTCCATGGGCTGGAGGTCAACCACAGCCAATACAAGCTATTGAAAGACTGGATGCAACTGTACCTTGTAACAATACGGCAGCATGATACCAACAAGCCAAAAGCAGATATTGAGAGAGAATTGTGAAGAGAAATACCAGGCATACTTGTCAACAGCTGTATTCGATTTATACTCTCTCCCTGTCAGTGCTACAGGGCTCCATTCTGATTGCAGTTATACAAGGGTAATACCACTGAAATCAATGGAATCACTCCAGATTTATGCCAGTAGCATCCAGCATAATGTTTCCCTTGGCTTTGATAAATCCCACTTATATACTATTTAGAGAGAAAAAAAAATCAAATCAAACCAAGATCACTAATGTTAGTTCTTTCCACCTCCCCAGGTAATTTTAATTCTGTCACTTAGCTGGTCCAATAAAAGATATTACCTCACCCGCCTTGTGTCTCTGTGTTTGATGCAGACTCAGATTCCCCCTTCCCCCATTAGCAACTTGCCAGTTATTTTCCTCATCTATAATAAAACCTCCATTAACAAAAAGATGAGAGTTCTAAAAGCCTTCTGTGTAAGGCTGTGGCCCATTTACCACAAGGTGGATGTGGAATAGCTGAATCGCCTAAAGTGAACACATGCAGTAAAGTGTGAGTATCTGTCTTGAAGCTCACTGTGTATTATTAGCATACACACCTGTGCAGTGGCAGTGATGGGTCAGGATGTAATCACACTGGACTGTAAGCCCAGCTCCCAGAGATTTCACTTTGCCAATTGCAGGCAAAGTTACTGTGATAGGTGTAATAAATTTAAAGACCCAATTCTGCTTGCATTGATCTCAGTGGCAGCAGGATCTGGCCCTTACTGAGTAACCAGAGAGTCCAATTATGATTTCAACACTTACACTATATATTAAAGTGAATGGAATTGGTGTGATTGGAGAATAAGGCCCTCACAAACTACTGCTTCTTTAGTGGGCAGCTCAGATATCAGGTTTCAGATGCTCAAGCCTCTTGCCATTTCTAGAGCCCCAATAAAGCTGGGTCACTAGACTGATATGTTTCAGAAATCATCAGGCACCCATGAACATGTCTTATGTCTCCACGACCTATGGAAAGGAACCATAACTGAAGTGAAGAAAGGAAATGTTAAAGAATAAACATGCTGTGAGTCTGATTTCATTTACACTAGTGCTATTGCGATGTGTGTCATCTCTGATCTAAATTAAGTTCTCTCTGAAGAGATTTTAAATTCAAGCAAATTGCTCACTACATTGTCTCAGGATCCATGTGAAATTGATCAAGGAATGTAGAATTATTGTGGGATTGTATCGCCTAGCTAGAACAATTGCTTTTACACCGTTTTCAGTGAACGCCCTGTTGCTGGCCAAGTCAGGCCAGCGGTTTTGTTCCAGGCACCCAAATGAAGCAGTGCTGACGTGTGTATTTGTTAACTGGAGTTTAAATTGCTCATGATTTTGGAGACCTAGCACTATTTTGGCAACAATCAAAAATACAATAAACAAACTCTAGTCTTGAACTGAGCCTTAAACAAAACCCATTTTCACTGCCTCAACCAGGAGAAACAAAACACAGGTACCACCACAACATGCCAACTAGGCTGCATTTCTGAATTTATTAGAAACAGCTGTCAGTACATCCTTCTAAAACATTACATGTAAATGTGCTTTATTGCAATTTTTTTATTGCATTTTTTTTTTTAATCTAGAGCAAGTAGGCCCAGGATGTTTAGTGTCTGGGATTTAAAAGCCCGACCATCTATTAAAAAAAATACAGCAAAATCGTAACACATCTGGTGACAAGTACAATGTTGCATTACTGATCTAGAAACTACAGTATGACTTGTCCAAAAACACTAACATACAATTGGTTTCCATATGAAGCAGTTTGTTTCTTTTTAAAAGTTAAACTACACAAATTCCATTTTTTTTTAAACTACAGCATAAACGACAGAACAGGTTTTACACAAATAACAACAAGAGTACCAAAAAGTTACATGCTGGAATTCATATGGAGGAAAAAACAAAAACAAAACAACCCCCACCCTCCAACAGCTTCATGAGAAGCAGTTCTAAACAGAGGCAGTATCTCTTAGAAGAAAAAAAAAATCAGATTAAAAAAAATGCAACAGTAACACAAAGGTTATACAAAGGAGTGTGTGCTATCATTTCAGTCCTGACTATAAAAACCAAACATACGCTCATGGTTTACACGGAGACTTGCCTTCATCTAACCAGTGCATTCACAAAGTGATACACACGATTACCCTCTGCACATTAGTTCTAGACAGGAGTTTGGTTAGATTGATTTAAAACATGCAAACATTACTGCATCTTGAAGGAAAATAAGAGAGGTTTTTTTTTGTTTTTTTTTTAAAGTAACCTTTGCTTTGAACACATTTTAATGCTCTTGTCCCAGAGTAAATAATTAAAAAAAAAAACTCTAAACAATCCAATTAAAAAAAAATCATAGTCTAGACTCTCAAAAGCACATTGTCAAGATGTTACTGATAAACCCCTTTCATTTGAAGAAAACAAACCCAACTTTGTCTAAATGTGTGTAAAAACGTGCAAATAGTGAATTTTGTTTTAGTTTTAAGGGGCAGTGCCACTTATGGCTAATGCATATAAATGTGTATGTGAATATATTTTACATAGAGCTATATACATACAGTACATATACACACACACAGATATGATGCAGACTGTTACAATCCCATGGTGCTGTAAACTGCCAAACATACAAAATTAACAGGTTTAGTCAACTGTATTCTTATATGATGTATAAGTCACTCACAAAAAACAACAAAAAAACCCCACCCAACAAAACAATCTACACACTTTATACTTCAATGACGATCCTCAGGGCTAATTTCACTGCTGGCATAAATGGGGTGGTAACCCTACTGAGGTTAATACATTTATACCAGGGGGTTAATTTGGTTCCTGGCCATTGCTATGTCATTTTTAAACACAATTGTTTTTCCAAATGAAGTTAAGCCCATTCTGTGACCACACCACCACCCAGCAAGCACATTTAATGGAGTGGTGGTGAATTTACAGAAAAAATATACACTCTCATTTGTTAAAGCCACTATTCCAAAAGCAACATCAAATGTTAAAATCAGAGGAAATTTAAAATCAAAGCCTAATTGAAAACATCGTCTCAGTGATTGATCAGAGAGAGCTGTTATTTCTGTTGACCAAACAGAACAGATGCATGTACTCATTTGCTGCAGAAGCCTGCATGCCAAGTATTTTAAGTCAAATTCTAAACCAATGCTACATTTGCATTAGCCACAGAATGGGAGTGGGTCTACTGCCAAAAGAAAAGAATAGGAGAGCTGCATTAAACATGTGGAGCCAGCCCCAAAGACCAGTGTTTTAAGCACCATCATCTTCTAGAACAGCTCACAAAACACACTGATAATCCTCAATCTCAGTCCTGTGGAACTAATGGTAAGGCCTCTAAAGGGCTTTCAAAATTCTTCCCTCCCCTCCCGCAGAAAATATTTCTGGCCACAGAATGTAAGCTTTGCAAAAGTTTGGACAAACTTTTCTATAGCACTGTCAAAACATACTCCTGCCATACAGAATAATTACCTATATTGCTTTACCAACATGTCCTGCTATTATTTGGGGCACGGGTGTGGCTTGTTCTCTCCTCTTGCCTGCACAGATTGTGCCAAAAGGAAACTAGTGGGACAGCAATGCAAGGTTCCTTCAAATACAAACAGATCTTTGTAAAAATAGTTGAGTAAGTCCTTTAAGACTTTCATCACTATCCCAACTGCTTTTTACACACACACACACACACACACACACACACACACACACACACACACACACACACACACACACACACACTTTTTAAAACGTATAACCAATTATTCCAAGGCTTTCTATGCAAAAGTTGAGACTAGAATCATTTTGACGTCTAATCTTTTGTGAATAGACAGGAGTCCTGTTCAAGTGCATTGTCTGTTCCTTGCTCAAACTACAATCAGAAGTTCTTCAAGAAGCTGAGCCCGGATTTTCAACCCATTCTCTCACTTACTAAAGCCTCTGTGCATCTGACTTAAATTTGCCATTCGAAGCAAAAATTGGCATGAGTCTTTGTTCTTTCAGGAATATATTTTGACTCTGCTGTAAACAAAAGCTGACATTAAGGTAGGAAGAAAAACAAAAGAATGTAGGATTCTAGAATATGGCTGAAAACAAAACCCCACTTCACCATAGTGCTGTTAAAACTGCATTTTGAACCTGTCTCTTACCCTTCCCCCCACCCACCAAAAAGTACCTGTTTTATGTCTGCAAAATGCAGCACTTACAAGACTCACTAACAGTTCAGATTTTCATTGTTAGTGTAAAGAAAAAAAACAAACAAACATTCAAACAACAGAAAAGAGATTGTTCAAGTACCAAATATAAGGGGCTTTTCCAAACTTTAGAACTGTGACACACCTTTAGTAATTCTGCTGTTTTAAAACAGCCATAGGATTGAGTTGCTGGACACGCTGCCATCCAAGTTGCACACACAGCAATGTTAGGGCAACGAAGATTCGCCCAGCCCTTTCAACTGCACTGAAAGTGTCAACATTCATTTCCACAGTCTCCATTATGCTGCTTGGCTTTAAAGAGGCAAAGATTTGTTCTGGTTTCTGTCCTTCTATGACATGAGTGCAGCCTGAAATTTGGGTATTATGTAAAGTAAATGGGCTCGATTCTCCTTTCACATACACAGCTTTTCTTCAACTGTAAGTGAGAAAAGAATAGGCTCATTAATTTGATTGAGGATTTCTTTTCTACCTCTGTCACCTTTGGAAGTGTGCATGCACATGGAGAAACCATGTTTGATCTTGGTGCAGAGAGAAGAGAGTTTTACTGCCTCAGAACCCAGTACAGACCTAGGGGACATGTGGTACATGGCAGGCATTGCGCCATCACTTCCAGAAACAGTTCAGACAACTTCTCTCCCCCTTTAACTGGAAAATGCGCCACCATATATGTTCATGTATTACACGGTGGTTCAAATACTCAGTGAGACACCCTTGTTTTTAGACTGCACCTGTGCTCTTTGGGAAAACTTTGCAGCAGCCTCAAACTGCAACTTACCAACTCATCTCAACACCCCCACTCCCTACTTGTTCGCAGTAAGACGTGCGACTGGTAAAGGAACTAATGGGAGGAGAGTTGGAAGTTTAGGAACTTCAGCAACATGATGTTCTTGGCTGCTGTGTGTGTACAAAGGGCACAATGGCAACTGTGGAAGTAGAACTGGTTTCCCCATTTGTGAAAAAGCAAAATACTGTATCACCCCTGTTCCCTGCAAATATACTTCAAACAGATAGAAGAAACTGTGCATATTAGAAGGTCTCAATATCATTTCCCCCATTTAATACTGTGCAAAAAAAAGTTTTATTTAAATCTCTATATATACTTAATACAACATGGGTCAGTGAGATCAGTACTACTCTAGCTGCAGTCAAGTAAGAAATGGCTGCTCCAATACACTGAACATAAATTCCCCATCTTTTGACCCTTGAACTTTTCTGCACTCTATTCACACACGAGCATACTGTCTTCTGGGGTTTTTTAAGATTTTTTATATTTTATTCCCTTTCTTTGCCCTTATGTTCTCTCATATGTATTTAAGCTTGTTAACAGCTCATACTAGGGCCCAATCCTGCACCTACTGAGCCTAATTCCAATTTCTCTTTCAGTCATGTGCAGAGTAACAGGGTTACATTGGTTTTATACCAGTGAGTGAGCAGGATGAGGCCAAGTGGAGTGACTGGGAGCAGGAGCAGGCCCCCTAGTGGATTATACCTGCTATGTATTTCACTTGGTTTTATACCCATTTTTCACTTGCCACGAGTGCAAAAACTGACGCAAAAGGAGGTGTGCAGTGGCATGTGTGACCATAAAATGGGTAAAACACTAGCAAGCTGTAACTCGTGTGCCAAAATCAAGTGCAAAAAGGCACATGGACAAATCAGGAGTCATCAGGGAGATAGGGATGGAGAAAGTGAGGAACTTTTAAGTTTTAATTTGAACACAGTTCTAATCTGAAATGTAGGGGGAAAAAGAATAAAAATGCTTCTAGATGGCTTTTAGCTTTCTGGATGGATGTATTGCTCATAACAATGCAGCACCTATGAAGGGTGAAGAAATATGAAATGGGGGGGAGGGCAGATTCTGAGCTCATTCACACCCCACTGTAAAGCCAAAGTCACTTCACAGAAGCCAATTGAATTACTCTGAATTTATACAGGCATAACCAAAAGTGGAATCTGGCCTAACACATCACAAGCTCAGTGATCTTCAACTACAAGAAACCTTCAGAAGTAGTTCTCCTTCCTGCACCACTGCCAGTGGTGCTGAGAAACTGAGCCAGGATTTAGTCTAATAATTGACCGCTGCTGGTTAATATGAAAACCTATGTCACAGTTCAGATTGCAAGACACTTCACAGTTTGCAGATTCTCACCAGTGTGAATAGAGAATGAGGAATAACTCCATTGACTCCACTAGTTTCCAGTGGAAGAAAGAGAAGATTCATGATGTGATGCAATAGATTTTCAAAGGCCCAGAGAGTAGTTAACTGCTATCTGTACCTTTGAAAAATCTACCCAGTCTATGTGTAGTCTAGATTGAAACCAGTGGCAGGGAGAATGCTGGAGGGGCAAGAGATAAAGCATGAGAATGCTTTGCCGTCACTGGATTACCTGTAACTTAAGAGATGTGGCAAGTTGCTTTTACAAAAAAAAAAGTCCATTTCTGACCTACAGCTGGAGCAGCAAATGTAGATTTTTACTGAATAGGACAGACATTTTACCAGCAACATAGTAGCCAACCAGGGCATGGGGCCTTGTGTTAGTCTCATTCTCCTCTCACATGAGACATCTATCAGCTTCAGTTTGTGGGTCTTTTCAAGCCTTGACACTTATTCATTTGAAGATCGCATTCTAGCTGGTTAACCAGCAGCTGGGTTTAACCAGCGGCACATTAGTGCAAAATAAAGTGTTGCTTGGACATGCCAAGCAATCTAAATTGCCCTTTCCACTATTATTTATCAGTGTTCAAGATCTGTCACAGCCCTACTCATGAATAAATAATACTCTGCTGAACAGTATTTTATAGTGCCTGTGTTTGATTTCTCAGTGTAAACATTAATTAAGCCTCAACAGCCTTGCCATTATTCCGCAGGGATTACAGGTGATTCAAGTTCAAACAAGAAGCCAGTGGCAGGGTCAGGAACAGACCCAAGGGCTCCTGACATGCAGACTTGTGTCTTAACACTAGACTGGTTCCTGGCCTGTGCAATTTACATACAGTGGGTATGAAACAAAATGCTAACATTAAAAATAGCAAAAATTTAATTCTAAGGCCACAGATGGAATAATTACTTTGCCATTTGTGCTTTGTTGCCAAACAAAGCTACTCTTACCTAATTTAGTTTTCCACTGTAGAGACTCAAGAGGAGCAAATCAAAATACTGAGTCACGCATATCATGGGGACAACCTACATCTCTCTTCAAGTGCAATTATTCCTTGGCTTAAGCATTTTAGGAACACAGGATTGCTGCACCAAGTCACACCCAGGGTCTGCCTACCCATCGTTAGACAGTATCAGATGCTTCAGCAGATGCACAAGAGAACCTGTAGTTTTTAGAATAGTCTATGCCTGTCTCATAGCAGAAGATCCACTTCCTCCTTTGGCTACTACTTATCTGGCTGCTGTGTTTACAAATAATGCAGGTTAATTTTTTATTATTGCCCAACACTAAACATGGCTATACATAGTGAAACTAGATTCTGCTAGCATAAAATTTTGAGTACCTGACTTCAGTGAAGTAACGGAAATCAGAATCTGGTCCATGGGTGAACAAGTCAAAGGATATTTGTATGATTGAGCACACTATTTATAATAGAAAAAAATCTGAGGACTGGTCTTCATGTAATTATTTGGTATAAGAAGCCATCCAGAAGCACTGCATTGCACCTTTTCTTTATACTTACATTACAAAACAGTTACAAGGGTTTCAAAAGAATAGTTCATCATTCAGCAACAAAACTCACAAAACATGAGTGGCCAGCTTCATTCTGGTTTACATTCCAAAGCATAGTATCTAAAGATTTGGAAAGAAGTGTCCCAAAATAACAACAAACAAAAAACAAAACCAAGAAAAAAAAACACGGAAGAGGGGAGAGGAAGGAGGAGCAATTACATCAAATCAGACAGATTAGAGTTTCCAAAACCACACAAGAAGTTTTAGCTTTTCCTTTTATTTGTTTCAAGTTTTGGTGTAGAAAGTATATGCGGATGCTAATGCAACCTTCCCCCATAAGTGCTCAATCCAGCAACGAACAAAGTTTTGGTGGGTTCAATTTGGTTATAAACATTTCCTTTAAGCGAAGACCTGTAGTGCCGTTGAAACCAAAAAACTTTGTTACTGTTGGTAAAAAATAAAGCAACTTTTCTTTATAAGGATTTTTTTCCTTTTAAATAACCTGAAGCTTTCCCGTAATTCCTTTGGTCTTCTCTCACCAAATTCCATGCCTCCTCAAGATAAGCCCTCATTTGGAAGTTCGGCTGAATTGCAGTGAAGCTGCTAAAATTAACGGAGAGCATTGCTGTGTAGAGTTTCCTCCCCTAGTTTCTTGGAGTGTAAGACTGAAAGATGTTACTGATGCCTCAATAGAGGCTTCAAAATTGTCTCCACAAGAACAAGAAAAAAAAATCCCAATTAAAAGTTCTGCTGAAGGTGCCTGGCAAAAAATTATCTCCATAAAATGTTTTGCTTCCAGTTTTTTGGATGTGTTTACGTTGAGTTTATTCCCCCAGGAGGGAAACAAAAAAGTATCTGTAAAAGCAAAGCTGAGCTTTAGGTAGCACCAGGACACCTACACCCAAGTTGTCGTCTTGTTGCTGCTAGGCCTCTTTGATTCACATTCACAGACTCACTTCTTGTGCAAAACAAGCAGTCTAAGGAGAAAGAATGCCCTCAGAGTTCTAATAAAAACTGTAGAAAAGAATCCAAGATAGCCAACACTTTCCCCCTCCCTAGAATTTATCTGCAAAGGGAGGAGGGCATCTGTGCGTAGACAGGATAGGCAAGCCTGACATTTAGGGAATCATTGTGTTGAATGAGGGATGTTTGCTGGTAATGAAGGACTAATTCCTTAAGTGTGCTGTACAGGTTATATGGTTCTGCAAACCCATAACCCCTTGGAGTGCTGTAGATCACACAGTGTTTAACTTCGCCATCAGCTCTGCAAGGAAAGAAACAGGACAGTTTAACATGACAGTCTAAATGTCAACAGGCAACTATTATAGCAAGGCTGATTTTGCATCAATAAAATAATGACAAAACTCTAGAGAGAAGACGAAGGGGATGTTATAATAGAGATTCCGGGCAGAAGATATGCATCTAGGAAGAATGGTTACACATCCTTATAAAGTGATCTACATAACAAAGAGGAGTACTTGTGGCACCTTAGAGACTAAAAAATTTATTTGAGCATAAGCTTTTGTGGACTACAGCCCACTTCATCGGATGCATGCAGTGGAAAATACAGTAGGGAGATACACACACACACACACACACAAAACAATGTGTGTTACCATACACACTCTAACGAGAGTGATCAGTTAAGGTGAGCTATTATCAGCAGGAGAGAAAAAAAAAAACTTTTTGTAGTGGTAATCAAAATTGTCCATTTGCAGCAGTTGACAAGAAGGTGTGAGGAAAGGTTGGGAGGTGGGGGGGAGAGAATAAACATGGGGAAATAGTTTTACTTTGTGTAATGACCCATTCACTCCCAGTCTTTATTCAAGCCTAATTTAATGGTATCCATTTCGCAAATTAATTCCAATTCAGCAGTCTCTAGGAGTCTGTTTTTGAAGTTGTTTTGTGATCAAGTGGGCTGTAGCCTGCAAAAGCTTATGGTCAAATAAACTGGTTAGTCTCTAAGGTGCCACAAATACTCCTGTTCTTTTTGTGGATACAGACTAACAGGGCTGCTACTCTGAAACATAAAAAAAAAAAAAAAGAGGCTTTCACATGGGGCAGCTCTTATCTCAGTACTCCAACCCCTACTGCTTACTTCTCAAACTTTCATTCTGAGGACTGACCAGACTTAGATTTTTGGCAGAGATAAGCGGACTGATTCTCCAAATGGCATTTCGCCAATACCTTGTAGCTGCTCAGAATGCTGGGCTACGTCTGTAGTCAGCAAACACAGCATGGGTTCCCCCCAAGTCAGTTCGTTATCTGAAGTTATAGTAATCAAGTTCCTAACTTGGCATTTGCCGAAGCACCACAATTATTCCACAAGCCTGGGAACTACTTGCCAGAAAGATCAGATATTAGATAATCTCCACGCTGGAACTTTCATAATCCAAATCACAAGTAAAAGCAGGTTACATTATGCCATTTCAGTGCTATCTTGTGGCACAATACCTATCAACAGACAGAATATGCCCTTTCTGAAGTACTATCATTAGCTTAAACAGAACAGCCATGAGGATCTGGAGTTGCATGTCTGAAAATCAGAACAAATCTAAACGTGTGTCATGTGGAACATTTCCGAATCCAAACTTTGCTAATGTTCCTCATCAGAGAGTGATGTGAATATCTCGCCATAGATTATTATGGAGTTTCTTACTGGAATGCTGCAGAACTATAGCCTAGTGATTACATGACTGAAGATCATAAGGACCACAAGACCTGTACCTTCAAACCAACAGCTTTCTGCAACAAAGTTGTACTATTGTAACCTAGATGCATCTGCTCCACATTGTGCTCATTTGAATGTGTGAATATTAAGGTGACTTGAATTCTCTAAAATAATTAAAATGGCAAAGATACTTGAGATTGACAATCTGGAGGTTTCTTAGTAAGTTAAACCATAAAGAGAACAGACTTACACCACAGAACAAGCGTAACATCCTTTCTTGCTACTCTCTCGAATTAAAAACGCTCCATCCGGTTTCCCACGGAGCAAATCTTCTGCTTGGATACGGTTGAGATCCCCAACAAACCAAGTTTTCTCATCATAATGTGGCAAGTTTTCATCTTCTTCATTCACAAAGTAAGTACTAGAGAAAGAAGAGATGGAACTCGTTAGCTCAATAACCCAGTCACAGAAGGCATCAGTTATAAAGAGGAGGATTTATTCTAAAGGTAAATAAAATGAAAATAAAAAAAAATACATCTGGGAAGAGGCAGTTCAAGCTTGAAGACCAGCCTGCTAATATTCACTCAATGTCAACCAAGAATCCGTATTCAAAAAGGTAGCCACATGCATATTAGCTGAAAACAGATGCTAGCTCACAGGACACAAAACTTTCCCTTCGGAAAAAATTCCAATCCTTTACACAGAAACTGGCATTTCATATTATTGAGATCCTCAGTGGGAAGCCCGGAGCTCTGCCACTTATCAGTGAGATTAAATGTACAAGGGCACTTACTCATCAATATTTTCATTTTTGATTCCCAGCCAGTCGTTTATTCGCTTCTGCCTCACTCCTTTGTGATTGAGCCATCTGTCGGGATGAGAAAATAGAGAGCATTAGTATGTTCCCTAGTTGTTTGCTACTGACCAAACAGAAGAGAAGCTTAGACATAGATTCCATAGAGAGAGAGAATCTAGAGTCTGAGCTTACCCCCGGTGCACTAAAGCCCATGTGAAAGACAGACCCCAGGCAACATTACACAGTACACCCTTATACAGTCTTCTTAGAATGATCTCTTCACTGGGGAGGGAGCAGCAGAAGAGGCATGACCTCTAGACCCTGCAAGTCAATGGGGAAAGGAATGTACTATTGCCGGCTATGCTGGGTCTTCTGATGATGGCTGTGGCTGCCTCCCTCTCCCAGAACAGCATGCATTGTCACTGGTGCCTCTGTCCATGTAACATTCTCACCTTCTCTCTGAAGGGGTGTGCACACAGAGCAGGTGTTAATTCTCTGATACCAGCAAGGCTCAGAGGAAAGTGTGCTTTGGAGTGCCATGGCCCTCCCAACCTGTGAAGTTCCAATCCTATAGATTTGGGTAACACAAGCTTCTGAGGGATTTGGGTCAGTAAGAGGGAGTACGCCATTCTAAGGAGCCACCACTTTGCCCTTTGCCCTCTGCCAGTTCTGCATCTTCTGCTAACATAAATGGAGGAAGACACTTGGTCAGTGAGAGGGTATCATCCATGATGTTCTAATTCACATGAAAGCTACTTATATTGTAGAATGTGTACTGGTGTACCAGACATGCTTTGAAGTCTGACAGTTACAGTAATAGGCCATGAAGTTATTATTACAGAAGCAGTGGAAGGCTAACCAGCTACTCAATAATTTCATACCACGGGTCTAGTCTCCTGTTAGTGCACACACAACTGTGATTATAAAGAGGAGACCAGACTCCCATTAGTATAATGAACATACAGAATGATAGCAACTATCTTTACCAAGTTAATCACAGATATTGTTTTGAGGTGTACAGGCCTTGCCTACTTACACAAGATACTGATCTCTGATCTTGCGTAGCTGGATAAGATCAGGTTTGATGCTATTCATTTTCTTATCAATTTCCCTATTGTCCAGAGCTTGTTTCTTCAAATCCTGCTCCAGACGCATTTTACTATCATGGATCTCTCCCAGGCGTGATTTTAGTTTCTCATAATTCATCATAATTCTGTAAATAAATTTGTAATGTTTAAGCAGGAGAGAAAATTACAAAAAAGAAAAAAAAAATCAGTCCAGACTGCTCTAGCCTTAAGAATGTTATTATTGACTGGCTTACCTCTAATACACAGTACTGGAAGACAAAGAGCCATATTTCTTTATACCACATTCCTCTCATGTAACCATCAGTTTAGTAGCGGCTACTACTGTAAAGTGCTTTCATTTTGTTCGGAGTGCAGTTTTACCCTCAAAAGTGACTAAAAGAATGCTTCCTACTTACTCCTTGGATCTGCTCCTGTCATAAATTTTAAGATCTGTTTCTAAATGTAAGACAATTTTTTTTTACTCTTGACAAAGCCAACATAGCTCTGGGAGTGAGCTAGATCTGATTCTTTCTCCAAGCTCAGATTTACTTACTCAAGTTCTAACCTGCAATACAACCCTAGCACAGGTGTCACTGTCAACAGGATTTGGCCTGCAGCAGACACTTATTACTGGCAATGATGAGCAAGTTGGAAAGAACCCCGCTTGACTCAATTTCAGATCTCAAATTGGTTTGCAGGCCTGGCAGTTAAGAACAACCTCCCTTTCTCCCCCACATTCATTTACTTTACTTATAAACATATTGACACAACTGTTCTGGTGTCAAGGTGAAGCATGCGTGTCCCACAATGTCACTTTTACGAAGTCCCTTTTCAGAGTAGAATCACACTAAGGATATTATTGCAATTCAAACGATGCCATGTCAGGGTCAGGTTAGCCATCATACTTGTCCTTTTACCATAGGGCAACCTACAGCTGTGTTTATTTGCAAAAATCTTAAGAACATTTAGAACACTGGAATGAGACTGTATTCCTTGTACATAAATGCAACAGCTTATACTAAAAAGAGTAAGTTTAATATCTAGTCGCCAAACATTTGTGCAGAGATTTTATTACTGTGTAACGCTATAAAATAGGCAAAGCTGCTCTGCTGTTAAGCTTCCTAGATCTGGACTATTTAGTAAAGGGATAGCATCTTAGGCTACGTCTTCACTACCCGCTGTATTGGCGGGTAGCAATCAATTTCTCGGGGATCGATATATCGCGTCTCATCTAGACACAATATATTAATCCCTGAACGCGCTCCTGTCGACTCCGGAACTCCACCAATGCGAACTGCGGTAGCGGAGTCGACAGGGGGAGCCGCGAACAATGATCCCGCACCCTGAAGACGGTAGGTAAATCGATCTAAAATACTTCGACTTCAGCTACGTTATTCACGTAGCTGAAGCTGCTTATCTTAGATCGATCCCTTCCCCTAGTGTAGACCAGCCCTTACTTTGTGATTTGTTAAGCACAGCATACATTTACAGCACACTATAAACACTCAATGCAGAATAGGGGAGTTTTTGGTTTATAGTTGCTCAAATCACAGTAACTTTAGGCAATTAAACTATGATCGTTTTCTACGTAAGAACTGATATAAGTATCAAGAGTTGGAAGAAAGGATCACATTACTTGTTGTGCTTAGGTATTGGCAAAGCTTGACAATAAGAACTGCACCTTGCTATTAGCAGGCAATAAAGGTTTGAGTCTCAACCACTGACTTTTGTGTGGACTTTGGCCAGATTGAAATTCAATCTACATTACAAAAATATGGCTAACAATGGGGTTTAACATACATTAAGATCAGACTCTAACAGAAGAGAATTTTCATGTAGTTCACATTGACTTACATTATGATCACATCCAGCTCCTCATTCAAACTGCATTAGGAGACTAATAGCCACTGACAGATGGGGGGAAATCAGTGTGGTCCTTCACTGAAAAGTGACACTAATACTGGGATGGTGGGGTTCCAGATTTACCAAGTCTCCATTTCAAATATGCTCAGTTTACAAGTGAAGAGATGTTTTCTCTCTCTCTCACAACTGCATCCCATGCAAATTCAGCTGGGGATCTGACAGTCAAGCTAGGTTATTTCCTTCCCACACATCAGTGTTAGAGATTCTGCAGCACAAATCATGCCCTCATTTGTGCAACCCAATTAAGCCCTATGTGACACATTCTAACAAAAACTGATTAATCCATGTATCGAAACTTTAATAATTTTGTTAATGCTTGTGGAGAAACAGAATTCAGCTCTCTTGCACATTACTATGATTTAAAACAAAACATTTGCTTTTGTCGGATTCAGTAGATAAGACTATGAAAACATACAAGGAAAAGGTCTGCTGAGTCAGAAGTGGCCATTTTTCAGGGCAGAAATCACTCTCTGGAAAAGTGCCTACCACCTTCCCTACAGGTCTCCACTACTCAAAAAACCCTCCTTGACTTTGATTACTAGTGTTGTCTAACAAAGAGGTAGTAAAAAATTATGGAATTTTTCAGCTTTACAAATATTAGTTTTTTCTTAATTTCAAAATATTAAAAAAAAACCTTTGTAGGCACTGGATTGGGGACAAATCCTGATCTCCAATGAACAGGCAACTCTTAGCAATGTCAATGGGAGTTTCTAAATGGGCATCCAAGTGCACATTATGTGACAAGTGCTTTCAAGCTACTAATTTCTGAGATTCACTCTACATGTGGGTGTTAGAAATCACCTAAGTTTTTTTTAGCTCATGTTTTAGCTGTAAATTAATTTCTCCCATATATATTATATATATATTTAAAAATCCTCACATTTTCCTGACGAGAGCTCTTCACTATAAAATCTAGATTCACAGAAGTTAGAGACCAGAGATCATTCAGTCCGCCACCCAACAAATGCAGGATTATCCTCTACAGTGCACAACTGTTTGGGATATTTGAACAAAGGAATACAGTAGCTCCTCACTTTAAGTCATTCCGGTTAACGTTGTTACATTGCTGATCGATTAGGGAACAACTCACTTAAAGTTGTGCGATGCTCCACTTGTACATTGTTTGGCTACCTGCTATCTCCACAGCTGGCAGCCTCCCTATGCCCCCTCCTCCCCACAGTGCCTCCCGCCCACCGGCAGACCTCACAGATCAGCGTCTTCCCGCTCCTCCCCCCGCCTCCTGCACACGGCAATCAGCTGGCTTGCAGCGTTTGGAAGGGAGGGGTGGGAGGGGGGAGAAGCGAGGACGCAGTGTTGGAAGTAAAGGGGGAGGAGATGGGGGGAAGAAGAGGCAGGTCAAGGATAGGGGCTTGGGAGAAGGGGGGGGAATGAGCGAGCTGAGAGTTGAGCTCCCCCTACACCTGGTGCTTGCAGAGGAGGGGAAGCTACCGCTGCGCAATATGCTTCGCCTAGCCTATAGCACCTTCAGCCTCCTTGCCTGCCTCATCTCCAGTGCCAGTGGGCTGTGCCTGTGTGGGGTAAGGCAGGGGCACCTCTCAACTATAGTATTGTACGTACAGTATGTTTGTAAACACACTATTCCCTCCCCAGCATAGTATTAAGTTGCTTGTTTAAAATGTATATAATGCCTTTTGTCTGGCAAAAAAAAAAAAAAAAAAAAATTCTCTGGAACCTAACCCCCCTATTTACATTAATTCTTATGGGGAAATTGGATTCGCTTTACATCGTTTCACTAAAAGTTGCATTTTTCAGGAACGTAACTACAATGTTAAGTGAGGAGTTACTGTACGAAACTTTAGTAAACATACTGAACTTCTTCAATCATATAAAAGAAGGCTTAACGGAATTTTCTGTTAGCTTTACTAGTGTGTCTATGTAAGGAGCTCACACACAAGTATGGTTTGAAATACTACCGTTCGATTTCCTTCTCATTCCCCTCTCTGCGGAATCGTTCAATGTATTCTTTGCTGTATCGCTCTTGCGTGTGGCACTGTTCCTCAAATATTTTAATGGTTTCATTAAATGCTTCAATTGCAGTTCTCTTCATCTGAATTTCCTACACAAAGAAGCCAAAACCAAAAAGGATCCTTAGTCATTTGCATCCTGAAATAAGTTACAAGCGCAAGACTCGGTTATGCTTCCTAAATTGATTGTCAGAAAGAAACCTTCAACTTTTTTTTTTTTTTAATTGTTGCAAAGTATGATTTTTACTGAAGAGGAAAAAAACCAACCCATTTTAGCCAAAGTCTCATAGAGAGCGGACCATTTCTTTCACTACAAGGTTTACCAAGTTAAAAAGTACTTGTAATTAGGCTTCTTTGAAAGAGAATCCCATCACAGATCTTTAAACTAAAAATTTTGGTTCTAGCTGTTCGTGGTTTGTTGCCAGAAGCACTAATATTAAAGTTATGATGAGACCTTTTATTTTACAGCAACCAGCCCGAACAATGCAGTATAAATACTGTAAAGCACAAGATCTAATTTTGATCAAGATATTATATAACATGTAATATTACAGAACCAGGATGGTGCCCTTCCAGATACCTGATCTTCTAGGATTCTATCCTACTTTATGGCCCCTGTATGATGACACAGTGGCATGCAGTTCCTGGAAATCTCTCTAAGCCAGCTGAGGGAAGAGATCCCTGGTGCAGGCACTGCATACAACAGCATCAGTTCTGACTGCTCTGCTTTATGCTGGGAGCTGCCATGGTGTCTGTGACAGCTTAAAACCCTCATCTGGGCTGTGCTGTTCCTCCCGGAGTGCAGTGCTGTATCTCATACAGAAAAACCACATTCAATCACATTTCCTTTATTTATTAATTTTGTAATTGTCATCCCCACACCAAAAAAAGCCTCAAACCCTAATCAAGGAAAAGACAAATACGCTACCTATTGCTTACGTTTTGTTTTCCTTGTGTTTAATTAAAAAAAATTATTATTTGTTTCACAGTCTTACTAGGGATAGAAGTTCATCTTTTCAGCTACTATAATGATCAACAAAAGGTTATTTTGAAACTGACCTGTGATGTTCTGGTGTATTCTTCATATAATCTGTCATACTCTTTACTCTTGTCCTGATACTGAGAGTGGTATTCCTGAAGCTTTTTACCTACTGCATCTATGTTATCTTCTTTCACCAACTGATCCTGTGTATATCAGGAAAGAAAGAAGGTAGTTCTTTAGGCAAAGTAGTTTCTCCAAGCACTGTTCCATGTCAACCTAGTAAATGTGCATATTTCTGTGATCAATTATGCAGCAATTTTTACATCAGGCTTCTAGAAGTATAGCAGAGAGATCTAGTCTGACAAAGCAAAAAAATAAGTTTCACAGTCTATAAAGTGAGCAACTAGGAATATGGAACTCAGAACTAAACCAAAAATTGTAATAAAAAAAAACCCAACAAAGGCAACATAAGGTCAAGAGATGCCTAGATCCCTCCTTAAAGAAAGAGGGAATAATGCAGGCAGGAAAGATCAATTTTTTTGTTTGTTTGTTTTTAAAACAAGAGTTCACAGAACTTATGGAAAACCGCAGCAACCTTGAGAGACATTGTGCTCAGCGTTAAAGACTGTTGCATAGCATGGAAGAGGAGGAGTAGGTATCAGCCTAAAACCCCAGGATCTAGAAAATTAAGCCCAGGGCAAGGAGCCAGGTGCCACTCTCACTTCTGCCAGTGACTGATTTTAACATATTTTGTATATAAACCAGTTGCTTTGCATCCTAGACCACAGAGCCCTGCATGTAATTCACTAAACCTCTCAGCCTCAGCTTCTCCACTTGTAAAATACAGGAGATGACAATTACCTACATCATAAGGATGCAGTGAAGCAGAATTTAACGTTTACGTAGCTGGAGAATTATGAAGACTGCCAGTGTGAGTACTCAAAGTAGAGGTTAGGACCTCCTTCTCCCAACTTTGTGGTTATTGTTTTAGACCACATGAACTCTTGGAACCACTACTTCGTCCTTGAAAATGTGAAGTTGAATTTTCAAGCACAGAAGAGCTCTGAGTTTTCACATGATTCATGTGAACAGTTCAGGCTCTAGATAGAAGAGCCTAAGTTTTATGACAAGGAAAAACTACAAAACACATCTGCTAATAGTTACTGGGCTCTCTGAAAACCTCACCTGTTGATACCTGGATACTGGATACATCAGCTTCACGTCAAGCTTAGGATTGTACTGGGCAAGAGACTCATGGCGGTAGTGGTTAATCAGCTCCACAACAGAGTTAAATGTCAATGGATCAGAAAAACCATATTTTCCATCCCGATGATAAATCTTTATCAGTTTGTTGTTGCCACCCTTCCTGTAAGGCAATACACTAGCTTAGAGGTTTTATTGTGTGCATGGGTAGCGCGCATGCGCAGACACACACACAAGCCGCCACATGTATGGTATGAGTAGTCATGCTAAGTTTTTCATAAAGGCAACACACAAGAATCAGTGTAGCTAATCAAATAGACAGACAATCTAATATGTACCTTTGTAACTAAATTATCTAATATATATTAATATGTAAAAGGATAAAAAGTAAATAAATAGAAAAGGTCTCTTCAAGTTTTATTTGAGCAGCAGAAAAACCCAGAGTAAATCTCTTCCTGTGTTCACTCTGGTACTAGTTTATTGTATTTAAGACCTAGTTTAACCAGAAATTCTCCAAGGGAATGCTCAGGATTCTTTAAGGCAGCCACGCAAAAAAAACCAAGAGCAACGAGGCATATGAAACTCAGTACTAAACCAAAAAAATTATAATAATAAAAAAACTCAAAGACACATAAGGTCAGGAGATGCTTAGATTCCTCTTAGAGAAAGAGGGAATAATGAGGGACATACAGACAGGAAAGATCAAAGTATTATACAAATGAAAATGTACTTGCAAACCGATTATCTATCAAACAAACAAACAAACAAACAAACAAACAAACAAACAATCTCAAGTGTTGGATGCTAACACTGGATACTCAAACTTAAATAAATCCTTGGAAGGATTTATAAAACAGAGTAATTAATCCAGGACTTTACATTATCCAGGTTTGTGTTTGCTGGCAATTTATAGAAGTGCTTGCTTATTTTCCCTCCTACTACCAAAAAATTTAAACAGTGCTCTGTCTTTTATCTGCTTTCTTAATTTATGGCTCCTGCAGATACATGTCTATATGGTTAAATATTCAGACCACCATTAATTAGACTTTAAGGCAAAATCCTGACTGGATAGAAAAATTATCCTCTGTAACTTCAGTGTGGTTGTGCAATGTGCAAATCAGAGCAGAATTTGGCCATAAGAGTACATTTTTAAACTCACAAAAGGAAGCAGATTTTGAACTCCAAGACAACATAACCATCTATCACATGGCAACTCAGAAGAAAGCTGATCCTACTATTTTGTGAACATACCAGAGCAGATTCTGTACTGAGTTACACTCTGCTGTGCAATCAGAATCAATGTCATTAAATGCAGTATCCCAGCTTAGTGGAACCTCCTTAAATCCAAGTACTGAGACACAGAGAGATACAGAACTAGGACCTTTACTGATTATGTCTGCATCACAAAGATATCCAAATAGTACTGTCCCAGTATGCACTGGGCTCAGCACAAGAAGTGGGATGGAATTTCTAGGAGCTGGTCATTTGTTTCCTTATTCCAAACTCTTCATCAGCAATCTCTGGAGAAATGTTCCCAAGACAATGAAGACTACAACTGAGGACATTTCATGTAAATACTAATACGTGGTATCTACTGACATTGGTGAGACTACTAAAAGAAAGGTAAGACGAGAGAGTGAAAATACCCAACATTTACCGCAATGTCAGAGTGTAGTCTCCCTGCATCTTGGTTGATGCATCGCGCACCAGAAATGTTCCATCTGGCATGTCTCGTAATTTGTCATTTACCTCCTCCCTGGAGGAATGAAAGATTGGAAGAAGGATAAACGAAGTGTTAGGTAGTCGATTTGCTTTAAAATAGACACATTCAAAGAGAGGCCATCAGTGTAAGGGTGCGTAAAGAATTAGGTTTCCTTTGTGTTTTCCCTTCAAAATCAACTGCAATCTGAGGATTGAATGTTTGCTTTTCAAATTTTCTTATTTCAGATTTAGGATATGCATAGGGATAAGATTTCTGTTCGGCCTTTAAGGTTTGAACTTGTTTACTTTTAGCAAAAACCAGCAGCTGCACTTAACTGCTGTTTAGGAAGAAGGTTATGTATAACAACAATAGCAGCTGTGTCTCAGAGAAATCATCAAGTTCAAAACCTTTCACCAAGATCTGCTCACATTTAAATCCAAACTGGAAACAGGTGACTTTTGTGAAGGCACTTCTGGCCCTTTAAGAAACTGGCACTAATATGGTCATTCACAGAAGTTGTGTCAGAAAAGTATCCACACTATAGCACAGTTCTAGACTCAAGCTCAATTAGTAGTTTGATTCAGATATTTCTTTTACAGCAATTTTGTAACTACTGTAATACCATTAATTCCAGTGGAATTACTCCTAATTTTCAACTGTTGGGAAAGAGGAAATTTAGGGTTTATTCTTTTAATTAAATGGAAGAGGCTTTTATGGAATGGGTAGGACCCATAAGCATTTCAAAGGAAATTTTGAACTGAGTGTTAGTTAAACTTTCAGGAAACTCATTCCACCCAAATGACATACCACACTTTACTTACAAAACTAATACCTTGTCCTTTATAGCACTTTTCACACAAGGATCTCAGAAGCAAATTACAAATGTACACTTAATCTATTTGACTGAGAGCACCTCTCTCTTGTACCCTCTCCACCACCCATGAGATGCAGGCAATATACCTACATTTTAAAAGGAATTATAATGGATGTTTTAATTCAGATACTGCTGTAAGGTCTTATTTTCATTCTTTATAAGTGTTCTTAGTCGGCATTTAACTATCCTGGATGGAGAATCTCTTTCAAAAGAACAATTTCCATTACAGATATGAATGGTATCTGAGAAAGAGAAATTGTAGCCACAGAACCCTTTATGGCTTGGGCCTTACATATCTGAGATGGCCTCTCCATGTCTCCAGCAGTTGAGAATGACTAGGATGCTTGAACTTTCATTCTCTAGTAATGCCCAGGGGGCTGGAGATGGAGTTTATTGTGGAAGATCCCTAACTTATTCTCCAGTCCTCAGTCCAATAGAGTAAATGTCTGGTGGCTTTTAGGGCGCAGTGAAAAGCCCATTTGTTGCCCGAGGTGGCTGGATTGACAACTGATGAAATATATTTGTGGGTTTATTTTGTACAAGAAAATGAAATGAAATGATAAAGTACATATAAAGCTATTTCAGCAAAACTGTATAGACTAGGTCTCATCCTGAGATCATTTACTCTGGTAAATCAGGAGCAATGCCATTAGGTCACTGTAGTAATACTATTGTAAAGGTGATTTAAAGATAACAGAATCAAGCCCACTGGGTTTTGTGATCAAGTTTTGCCATTCTTTATTAAGGGCCTGAATTGTGCTATCCCCTCACAATGATCTAAATGGGGTTACTTGAGTAAGGTACTAAAACGTAAGGGTGGCACAATCTGGATCCTTTTTCTTCTGTTAAAGCTCTAGGAAGCGAGTGGGGCTAATGGACTCTTACTAGACATCTCAGCCACGAAGCAAACAGCAATCCAAAACTGCATCTCATTCTTGTTTTATTCTCAGCTCTAGCATATTTAATTTATTGGTTTTATTCTTTACATAAAAGACTCACACTTACTGAAAGTTTCATGAATTGCTCATTCTCAAATGCTATGTTTAATACATCTAATGACTGAAGACAATACATTCAGAACAGCTTGGTTTCACAACCAGAAAGGCTAGAAAGGCTTTTTTTCCTTAAATCTTAAGATTTTATAGAAAGAATGATTAATTCAAGAAAACAGTTGTGGCCACAAGATTGTGAACTACTGTTGTAGAACAATAACCATAGCAGAACACCTTAAAACACACTCAGTTCCCAATTTAGCATAATACTTAACACATATTTCAAGTGCTCTGCAAAATCTGGGCCTGAATGCAGTTCCTGAAGTGAAATGTTGCCAGAGCATATACAGGCTCAAAGGGAGCACAACTTAAATAGGCTCATTCTAGTCCAGCAGTAAACATTCTTTACCTTGAAATATCCCCCCAGTACCACTCTGCATCCTGCAAGGAGAAACTGGAATTGTCTTTTATTCCATTTGTGTTGACCGGAGTCATCGGTTTTGGGGGCTTTGGAGGAAGAGCTGAAAAACAACAACAGATTTTTTTTCCATTTAGCTTTCTGGCTTATATCACGAAACATTCAAGAAGTTAACAGTCAAGGTATTTTAGTTAACAAAAGTCAGAAGTGAAACATATATAAGGCAAGGCAAAGGAAATATGTTATAGAAACCTATCAATGGCTAATGGGAGAGAACAGGCAGCTTGAGTCTGGATGTGTTTTTTCTCCAAAATGTATGGAATTCGTAAGTTATTAAAGCCCATTATACTAGTTCAACATATGCCAAAAAGAAGTGAGCTGGGCTCCAAAATAATTATCCAGTCTATAAATGGAACAAGTGGGAAATTCACAGGAAGTGGCAGTTCTTGGTAAGAGGAGTCAAGACAACAATCACAATAACTAGGATAATTTAACTGTTCACCGCCCCAGGCAAAATACTGAGGGCTTGACTGTGGCTTAGGTCACAACCTAGAAAGTGTGTGTGTGTTGGGGGGGGGGTACAGCTGTGTAATAGTTACAGTTTTCAGAGGAACTGCGGCCATTGCCATAGCTTTTGAAGAGTAAATGTGCCCTCCCCTCCTATGACAGATCAACTTTGCTGACTGGTGAAAGAAAAGAGGAGGGTACTAGTCTGGATCTCAGCTAGACTTCACTCCTCACTAGCAACACAAGGACTGCAACTATTGCTCCATGCTCAGGTATACAATAGGGAATGAGGAACGGAATAAGGGAGTGAACAGGTGCTGGGCTAGTCACAGTCTAGCCCGAAATTGTCAAGCTTCCCCTTTGAACTGCAAGGTGTAAAGGCCATATCACAAGGGAGCACAACTCTCCACGATACATCTACATTGCAGCACACAGGGACACCACACCCATGGCAGCAAATCTCAGAACCCTAGTCAACTGACTCAGGCTCCTGGTACAGAGCTAAAAATAGCAATATAGACATTCCTGCTTGAACTCTGAAACCTGGTGAAGGTGCTGGATCTCAAAGCTTAAGCAGAAACATCTACACTGCTATTTTTAACCCCTTAGCGCAAGACCAAGTCAGCTGACCCAGGCTCTGAGACTCACTGTTGTGGGTTTATTGTTACAGTGTAGACACACCACATGCTCCCAGGCCTAGATTACACAGCCTCCAGAAGGTGCGCTTCACAAAGTACTGAATATAGCAATGCAAGATTGCAATTCTTAATGCAAGGGCATGCAATCTGCTGTCAGGCAGGAATGCAATTATGATTGCTAGAAACAAAAAATGTTCATCTCTAGTTCAAGTGCACAGTGACTTGACATTGAGAGATGCATTGCTTAGAGCCATTCATCTGTTCCCCTCTGAACCACACCTCCCATATTGGAAAAAAACAACTGTGCTCTAACTGCAGTTTCAAATGCCATTTCATGTTGAGGATCCAACACACAGTAGCTTCACTGTTCTTGGACAAACCAGCAAGTACTCAACCAAGCCAATCTAAACTAACCTGAACCTTGACCCAGACATTCACACTCTGGAGTTACTGATGAAGCACCTGATTCAGATAGCAGCATTCATTCTGCGGTACTAATATTAAAGCTGCAGCATACAGATTCTTTTTGTGGTTCAGCTGGGAATGTCCAGGTGTGCATGAGTCTAGAGGACCAATATCAGATTTTGTATAAGGACGGTGCAATTCTATTGAGCTAACTAAAGTTACTTGCTTCTACTAGATTTAGATGTGGCCCCATGATTTACAACCAGGGTAATTATGGTTTGTGCGGCCCTTTAAGATGGTATACAGGTACTATTGAGAATGAATTAAGTTCATGCTTTAGTCTACCTCCTTGCTTGAAGCAGCCTCTAGGACAGAGGTCCCCAAACTGTGGGGCAAGCCCCTCTAGGGGGATACTGAGGAACATTTGGGGGAGCATGGCTGGGGCCTGGACCAGCCCCCACAGGGGGCAGGGAAAGAGCACCACCCAGCTCTGCTCCTGGCTACCAGCTCCAGGCCCCCAACTCCACTCCTGGCCCAGCCCCAGCTGTGGCCCCACGCTTGGCTCCCTTACTCGTCTGCACCCGCCCCCGCCCCCAGAGCTGTGGCCCTGCTCTCGGCCCCACCTCAGGGGTGCAGACAGGGGTACGAGAGGGGTGCAAGATAAAAGGTTTGGGGACCATTGCTCTAGGAGCTAAATTCTGATTTCAGTTACAGCAGTGTAAATCCAGAGTATCACTGAAGTCAGGAGTATATCTGAAACCCTATGGCCCTGTGATTCTACTTTGTTTTCTGACTACTAAAGTTGAACTGGCTGTTATTTCATCCGCAAAGTCTCTGTTCAGTCATATTTCTGAATTACAAAAAAGGACAGTGACAGTTTATTTTTAAACTCACATTTGGATATTTCTGCCACGCATGCTCTCAATGAACTACAAAGAAGCGTAGACAATGCTTAGAATTCAGTCGCTAACATCTGCCTTCAATACTAGGTCAGAATAAAAGATTCAAACACTGCTATTCTAGATCTGTTCCAGAACTTTCCGTAGTTTTAATAAACCTATACCAACTAAGCAAGCACAGGAGGCTCTAGCTCTTTGCACTGCGGTGTTTTTTTTTTTAAAAAAAATAAGAATAACCCTGTAACCATGCCAGGCAGGCTAGGATTTCATGGGATGTCCAAGTCAAATGGGGGGCTCGCAAGAACATTGCAATGCTGGTGGTAATTTTTCCTCAGTTTGTCTTATACCACAGACAAAATATGATGTTGGGGGTACCATTCTGGCGGAGCTGATCTTTTACACATGAAGATCATGTCCATTCTCAGCTCTGGCTTAAGATTCTCCACCAGTGCATTAGTGCAGCTTCATCGTTGGAAGCTGTAGAGAAACCAGTGCAGGTGGTGGTGGTGGTGGGGGGAGGTTAAGTCACTGTTATCTGAACTTCCTGTGGGAATGAACCAGACCTGTCCAGACAGACCAGGAGTCCTTCCTACTCACCAGGAATGGGACAGAATTTGCCCCAAATTTGTTTCTTCACATCTACTGATCCCACACATCAGTAGGGAGAAATAAATACAATTGACACTGTATCATTTCTGTAAAAGCAGCAAGGAGTCCTGTGGCACCTTACAAGACTAACAGATTTATTGGAGCATGAGCTTTCATGGGTGAATACCCACTTTGTTGGATGCAACACGAAAGCTCATGCTCCAATATGTCTGTTAGTCTATACGGTGCCACAGGACTCTTTGCGGCTTTTACAGATCCAGACTAACACGGCTACCCCTCTGATACTTGTATCATTTCTGTGTCTCAGTTAAAATTTCATGGAAGTGCATTGTTTTTCTACATAGCATTGATTACTTCAGATGTTACTGATATTGTACTGCTACATCAAAGGGGAAAAAACTGCCATGAGAGGAAGTTTAATATTTCTTGTTTGACTTTTTCAGCCTGACAGTACTGTAATCTACTGGAAGCTACCTGAACAAAGTGCTGAATGTAAAAATATTTTAGGCTCTGCAACCTAGAACTATGAGCAATGGGATAGAGGCTTTTAATTTATGGGTTTAGCAAGTGCCTTTTACTCCAAACATATTAAGTAGTGAAGCAGCTACCACGCTGATGCTTTTATGGCATTTGTACAGTGTTAAATTACAGAATTACATAGGTGATCTTAAAATAGCGGTGTGTGGATACTGGTGAAAACTAACAGCAGTATAACTAGAGGAAGCTCTGTGGTAGATCTGTGTGTGTGGAAAGTAAAAATAAAATAAGGCTTTAGCCTTCAATACCAATTTGTGGAGGACCTTAAAATCTAGTTTCATAAAACTACACCTGACAAACAAAACATTGAGTTAAAAGCCTACAATAAAGTGAGGATAAAAAGGAAATGAAAAAACTGTGAAGTGTAGGGTGTGCAGAATACAAAACTTCCTTGAATAGGGAGCTCTCTCTCTTTCCAGTCTATTCCTGGGGCACAAATCTGATCTCACACTGATATGAGAGAAGAATAAATCCACTAAATCAACTGAGTTATGCGGCAGTAAGATCAGAATCAGGGCCACAAACTTTTTTCTTAGACATGAAAGCAGTTGGCTCTCAAATGACAGTGCTTTGTTTCTATTTTTCTTATTAAAGCATGAAAATGGTTAGCACCAGGGAAACAAAACACATACAAATTCTTTAGAACTGCTTTAACTAACACCTCATTTCCAAAATCCAAGGCTGCAACTGAACAAGACATTTCTTTTCCTGCATCAGTGAGTTACTGAGATTAGATCCAGACTTCAGTGACTGCCTAGCACTCACTGCAGGGTGGGAGAGGCAATATCTTTTATCGGAGCAGCTTCTGTTGCTGTGAGAGACAAGCTTTCGAGCTACACAAAGCTTTTCTTCAGGATCTTACTCAGGCATAGGTAAGAGCCATTTTTTACACTAGCATGGTTTTGCTACAGCTTGCTCATTAACAACCCAAAGCTCCTTCACAGCCTGCTTTCTAAACTCAACCCCAATCCCAAATCAGTCCGTTGGAAAAAACTAATTTCTGAATGGAGACGGCACTTCAGCCAATGGCAACAAAGCACTGGGATCGTATGTTGCATGATGTCAGCTCACAGAATGTAGCTGTGCAATTTCCAGCAGGTAGTTTGGGCTGAGCTGTTCTGCAGAAGTGAAGTACAATTTCTTCTCCTGAAATGCAGGCACAGAGATTAGACTTCAGCAAAGTTATAGTTCTAATGCTTTTTCTTGAATGCATAGGGATTTTTCTGGATGTTACTCAAAATGAAATACAAATAGAAACCTTTAAGTCAAATCTTGTTCTAAGCCAACCCAAGGAACTAAGCATGCTGGCCAAATATTATTGAGTTTTAAATATTTCCTAATTCTCCCCCTCTTTAAATCTTTCAAGTCAATGGGCCATATTCATCCCTGAAACAAACTACTGATATACATACTTCACTGAAGTTACAGCCAGTATCCATTTAGTCTAATTGCCCTTTTCATGCAAAAATGTTAAAAGAATAGTTTTCTTTAATTTAAAAAACACACACACACACACACCAACAATTATAAATCAAAAGAACCAAAATGTGGACTTTTTTAGCCAGGACTAATTCAGGAGTTATGGTCTGTGATAAAAGCGGCTTCCTCCAAGAAAAAGCAAATGCGTTGATTTTCATACTGCTAGATCACCAAGTGGCATCTAGTTCTATCACATACTGCAGCCAGAGAATCAATTCAGTATTAGCATGTTAGAGAAAAGTCTACAGTAAATTAAACTTTAATTTAAGCTTCTGAGACAGATGCCAATTAGACCAGGAACGTCTGCATTACTGAACCTTTCTTCTAGGATTTTCCTAGGGTCATAGGATTTACAATGGGAAGTACAGAAAAGCACTCAACTGCAAGACTAAGGCCTGGTCTACACTACGAGTTTATGTTGAATTTAGCAGTGTTAAATTGAATTAACCCTGCACCTGTCCACACAACTAAGCTCTTTACTTTGATATAAAGGGCTCTTAAAATCAATTTCTGTACTCCTCCCCGACGAGGGGAGTAGCGCGGAAAATCGACATTGCCATTTTGAATTAGGGTCAGTGTGGCTGCAATTTGACAGTATTGGCCTCCGGGAGCTATCCCACAGTGCACCATTGTGACCACTTTAGACAGCAATCTGAACTCTGATGCACTGGTCCGGCAGAAGGAAAAGCCTTGCGAACTTTTGAATTTCATTTCCTGTTTGCCCAGCGTGGAGAGCTGATCAGCACAGGTTACTATGCAGTCTGGGAATCGAAAAAGAGCTCCAGCATGGACCGTACAGGAGGTACTGGATCTGATCGCTGTATGGGGAGAGGATTCCGTGCTAGCAGAACTACATTCCAAAAGATGAAATGCCAAAACATTTGAAAAAAATCTCAAAGGGCATGATGGAGAGGGGCCACAATAGGGACTCACTACAGCACTGCGTGAAAGTTAAGGTGCTCAGACAAGCCTACCAGAAAACCAAAGCAACAAATGGAAGGTCTGGGTCATAGCCGCAGACATGCTGCTTCTACGCTGAGCTGCATGCAGTTCTGGGGGGGCCACCACCACTACCCCACCTCTGACTGTGGATTCCGAGGAGGGGGGAGATGATGAGAAGGAGGATAAGCTTGCAGAGAGCACACAGCACTCTATTCTCCCAACAGCCAGGATCTTTTTCTCAGCCTGAATAAAGTACCCTGCCAACCCTCCCAAGGCAGTATCCCAGTCCATGAAGCCATGGAAGGGACATCTGGTGAGTAAACCTTTGTAAATATAAAACCGTTTAAAAGCATTTTTTAATGATTAATTTTCCCTGAGGACTTGGGATACAGTCACAGCCAGTACAGCTACTAGAAAAGTCTGTTAACGTGTCTGGGGATGGAGTGGAAATCCTCCAGGGACATCTCCATGAAGCTCTCCTGGAGGTACTCCAAAAGCCTTTGCAGAAGGTTTCTGGGCAGTGCAGCCTTATTCCGCTCTCCATGGTAGGACACTTGACCATGCCACGCTAGTAGCAAGTAATCTGGTATCATTGCATGACAAAGCCTGGCGGCATATGGTCCCGGTGTTTGCTGGCATTCAAGCAACATACATTCTCTCTCACTGTTATCCTCAGGAGAGTAATACCGTTTATGGCAACCTGGTAGAAATACGGGAATTTAATTAAGGGGACAGAGGTGGTCGTTCCTACTGGGCTGTTTGCCTGTGTTTGAAAAGAAATCCTTCCCTGCAGTTAGCCAAGTGGGGGTGAGGTGGGGGGCATTGGTGCTGAACTTTTCATGTTTGGCTAGCAGGGATCTTCCCTGATACCAACCATGCAGTGGGGGGAAGGATAATGCAATCATCTCAGAGAATTGGATATGGGGGGGAGAAGTTTGGTTTCTGCTGCTGCATGTTAACAGGAAAACCACAGCATTCAATGGGCTTTGCTTGGCATGTGGGAAAGGAGGGTGCTGCTTTTATGAAGGCTGCAGAAGCCAAAAGATAATGGCTTACCATGGCCGCATGCAAGCCAAATTCTGTTGCCCAGACTTGCGTCTGTGATCTTTAACACTAAAGCTGCAGGCACTCAATATTAAGAGGCAAAATGCGACCTTATACTGAAATCACATATGATACGTAATGTGAATAGTGTTCACTGTGAAAGAGTATAAGCATTGTTCTGTAAAATGTATCTTTTTAAATACTTCTCTCCCTTTTTCCCTCCTCTCTCTCACAGCTGCAAATTTTTCAAGCCTCCCTCCTCCATCCTGAATGCTCTCTCAGACAAGGTGGCAAAAAAAATGGACACGAGATGAAATGTTCTTGGAAATCATGGAAGCAACCCGAAATGAAAGAACTCATCTGAATGAGTGGAAGGTCACCCTATCCCAGTACAGGAAAGCTGCCAGTGAACATGAGGGATGAACACGAGGAGAGGAGAGGTGGTGGGATGCAGTGCTGAGGCTGCTGCATGATCAAACTGACACACTCTAGAGTCTGGTGAAGCTTCAGGAACAGCAGCAGGATCACAGAGTGCGGCTGCAGCCCCTGTATAACTGTCCACCTCCATCCCCAAGTTCCATAGCCTCCTCACCCAGATGTGCAAGAACACGGGGGGGGAAGGCTCCGTGCACCCACCCACTCCACCTCACCCCAGTGGACAGCCCAAGCACAAGGATGTCATTATTGTGAACTTCGGAAGTGGCCTTTTCCTTCCTTCCTCCCACACTCTACCTGGGCTACACTTTCAGTTCGCTTCCTCTTTTTATAATTAATAAAGAATATATGATTTTTAAACAATAGTGACTTTATTTCCTTAGAAAGCAAGCTGTGACTGAAGGGGGAGGGTTGGTTGCTGACAGGGAATGAGTCAATCAAGGGGGCAGGTTTTCATCAAGGAGAAACAAACAGAACTTTCACACCGTAGCCTGGCTGGTCATGAAACTGGTTTTCAAAACTTCTCTGATGCGCAGTGCTTCCTGGTATGCTCTTCTAATCAGGGGTGGCTCCAGGCACCAGCACGCCAAGCGCGTGCCTTGGGCGGCAAGCCGGGGGCGCTCTGCCGGTTGCCGCAAGGGTGGCAGGCAGGCTGCCTTCACAGTTGCATGCCTGCTGGGGGTCCACTGGTCCTGTGGCTTCGGTGGACCTCCTGCAGGCGTGCCGCCGACTCTGCAGGACCGGGGACCTCCCAGAGGCAAGCCGCCAAAGGCAGCCTGCCTGCCATGCTTGGGGCAGCAAAATACCTAGAGCTGCCCCTGCTTCTAATCGCCCTGGTATCTGGCTGCACGTAATCAGCGGCCAGGTGATTTGCCTCAGCCTCCCTCACCACCATAAAAGGTCTCCCCTTTACTCTCACAGAGACTGTGGAGCACACAGCAAGCAACAATAACAATGGGAATACTGGTTTGGCTGAGGTCTAAGCAAGTCAGTAACATGTGCCAGCGACCCTTTAAATATCCAAATGCACATTCTACCACCATTCTGCACTTGCTCAGCCTGTAGTTGAATAGCTCCTGACTATTGTCCAGGCTGCTTGTGTATGGCTTCATGAGCCATGGCATCAAGGGATAGGCTGGGTTCCCTAGGATAACTACAGGCATTTCAACATTGCCAACTGTTGTTTTCTGGTCTGGGAAGTAATTCCCTTGCTGCAGCCGTTTAAACAGGAGTAGTGTTCCTGAAGACGCGACCATCATGAACCCTTCCCGGCCATCCCACGTTGATGTTGGTGAAACGTCCCTTGTGATCCACCAGAGCTTGCAGCACCACTGAAAGTACCCCTTGAGGTTTATGTACTAGCTACCCTGGTGCTCTGGTGCCAAGATAGGGAGATGGGTTCCATCTATCGCCCCACCACAGTTAGGGAATCCCATTGCAGCAAAGCCACCCACTATGACCTGCATATTTCCCAGAATCGCAACCTTCAGCAGCAGCAGCTCAGTGATTGATTTGGCTACTTGCATCACAGCAAACCCCACAGCAGATTTGCCCACTCCAAATTGATTCCCGACTAACTGGTAGCTGTCTAGCATTGCATGCTTCCACAGGGCTATTGCCACTCGCTTCTCAACTGTGAGGGCTGCTCTCCTTTTGGTATTCTGGCAATTCAGGGCAAGGGAAAGCAAGTCAAAGTTCCATGAAAGTGCCCTTATGCTTGCGAAAGTTTTGCAGCCACTGGGAATCGTCCCACTCCTGCAACACTATGCGCTCCCACCAGTCTGTGCTTGTTTCCCGGGCCCAAAAATCGGCGTTCCATGGCTAGAACCTGCCCCATTAAACAGCATGATCTTCAAAGTGCCGGGGCCCACAGTTTGAGAGAATTCTGTGTCCATGTCCTCATCACTCTTGTCGCCGCGCTGCTGTAGCCGCCTCCTCCTCGCCTGGTTTTTCAGATCCTGGTTCAGCATAAACTGCATGATAATGCACAAGGTGTTTACAATATTCATGACTCCTGTCTTGAGCTGAGCAGGCTCTATGCTTGCTGTAGTATGGCGTCTGCACAGTTCACCCAGGAAAAAAGGTGTGAAACGGTTGTCTGCTATTGCTTTCACGGAGGGAGGGGTGAGGCTGTACCCAGAACCACCAGCGATAATGTTTTTTGCCCCATCAGGCATTTGGATCTCAACCCAGAATTCCAATGGGCAAGGGAGACTGTGGGAACTACGGAATAGCTATGGGATAACTACCCACAGTGCAATGCTCCGGAAGTCGACGCTAGCCTTGTACATGGACACACACCGCCGAATTAATGTGCTTAGTGTGGCTGCATGGACTCGACTTTATACAATCAGCTGCCCAAAATCGAATTCTGTAAATTCGGAGTAATCCCATAGTGTAGACATACCCTAACTTGCAGAATCATAGCTCCCAATCAGCAGGCTGGAATCAGTTGTGGGCCACAGCACTTTTGTGAAGTCATCTGAGGGTTTTTGTTTTTAAAAAATCCCTTTTTTTTGGTAACCCCCCAATATGAATGCTGCTACCTCCCATCTACCACATCTCACCCAACACATTTTAGGGCAAGTGGATCACAACAGATCAGTGGATCCCTAGCTGAGTTCTAGGTTTGAGACAATTGATTAATATTCTGGGAATCCATAATGCAATGTTGTATAAGGTAGTGTCACTATTGTGGAAGCACCTAGCTACTCTACAGTTAGAACTATATTTTCAAGTGGGCTTTATAAAACAGGACAAATTCCTCTCTAAAAGTAGACGAGGGTGGTGTGAAATTCCACACCAGATTATTTTATGCCATCTGAATATTCTGCATGGCTTTTGCTTGCTTTGTTTTCATTACTTTTAATACATCTCAATTAAATTTTTCTTTGGCAGGCCTACATTTTTCATTGTTGACTAATCTACACAAAACTTGATAGAAAAGTGTATCTTGAGTAGCACTGGTGCAACAAGTTGTTTCTTTATTCAAAGTTGTGGTTAGGGTAATTTTTAGCAGTTATTCATGGCATAATTTAAAGCTTATGTGCTATGTTATGCAAGCGAGAAAGACTGTGGGACAAAAAGGAGGAAACCTAACTTTTTAAACAATTTGTAACCTGTAACAGAAGGGTTCATGTGCACCTGCTGACACAAGGGTTCATGCACAGCTATTGACAGAAAATATTCTGTCAGCCACTGTGATTCTATCCAACAGATTCTATCCAACCCTATGCCAAGTCCCCATCCCCAATTCAGTATTAGGAAGTGTATACGCAAGACTTCATTGTGAAGCAGGGATGTTAACCTCCCACACCAAAATACAGCTCCCCAAAGGCAAGGTAACGTGTAGGTAAGCCATTCAATAGTAGATACCCTCTACTTCTCCATCCACTTTACCATAGATACCACAGACCACACATCACAACTTTAACTTTACCCATCTAGAGATGACAGTCTTCCATGAAACCTTTTACCAAATTACACTTTTCCAACACATCCAACTTCTAGGCCAAGCATTCACAACTACTACTATTGGGAGAAAAAACAACATGGTAAAGGTGTGAATGCAGAACGGTTAGGCAGACTAGAGTTAAGATGTATAGCGGGCAGAGGAACAAAAATTACGGAGGGTAGCTCAACTTTTTGTTTTCTTGCTTTTGTGGGTTTGTCAGGCATGTTGTGTATAACAAGTCAAACTACTTCACAACAAAAGTTTTTTGTTAGATATGTTCAGATTCTTATGCTATGTCCATCACCGCAGCATTCAACTCTAATATGATTGTCATCATTAAACCAGGGTAAAGTTTCCTCCGCCCCACTTAAACCCCGTGGGTGAGCAAATTGTGAAAATTGTTTTCATATGTTCATTGGCAAAGCGCTAAAGGTGTTTAATACGCAAAAGGAAAGAAAGTTCTCATTCTTCTTTCATTTACACTAGCATAAATGCAACTGAAGCTGGATGGCTAGATTTTCAGCTATCTCCCAATTCACTCAGCTGAGGATCAAGGAGCTGCACATAATTCCTGCAGCAGGAGTTTACAGCAGCCTCAGGGATATAAGCCAAGGATATGGCTGGAGCGCTGCAGCCATGCCCCTTTCCACCTCCACTGAAGGCCAGGTGGGAGGATAGTGCAGAGCAAAGTTGTCCTGGGGGGCACACAGGCATCATGATTGTCTCCCTATAGAACATCACAGCCACTTGAAACTTCACATTTGAAGCAGGAAGGTTTAAATACATTTCTAAAGTACAGGCCTTTAGCATACCATTTTACTAGGAGAATCTTCCTCCGCAATATAGTGCCACTGTACATAAACTATTCTGATTCCATCCTAGAGAGATCAGGGATAAACATACTGTACACAAACAGTCAGTTCATTACAACAGACCAAATTTACCACTGCAGTAATTCCATTAACTCTAGCAAAGCTACCAAGAATGAACGTGTTTACTTAACATATTACTTTCCTTACATATTTTATAATTGCTTGCATCTAGGTTATAAAGCTAAAATAATTAGATTGAATAGGGCAATTTCCCCCTCCCCTGCCAAACAACAAGCATTCATATTAGCACTTCAACAATCTGTTTCATATCTGCTGAGACCAAGTAAAACAGCAGATATAAACTACATTACCTTATTACCAGACTTGGAAGGATTAGATAATTGGTAAAATGTCGATTGCATTGCACATACAAAAGTTGATAAAAAAATATTTTCACATATAAGAAAAATGCTATCTGTAAATTTTGACTATTTGCCTGTTTGAGAACTTAAGAGCTTAATTTAAGGCTACTTACACTTCTACCTCGATATAACGCTGTCCTTGGGAGCCAAAAAAATCTTACCGTGTTATATTGAACTTGCTTTGATCCACCAGAGTGAGCAGCCCCGCCCCACCGGAGCACTGCTTTACTGCATTATAATCCACATTTGTGTTCTCGGGTCACGTTATATTGGGGTAGAGGTGTACTTTGTACATGGTGACAGTTTATGTTTTAACAATTACAAGGCTTTAACTTTTTGAAACTCAACATCTGCCATTCAGTAATTACAGTCTGACTCCCCCACCCTCCAATTTCCCACAACTGAACATTTTCATTGATAAACACAAAAATGTTCTAAAATAAAAATCTATAATTATCTATCAAAGTTAAGAACATAGGAACATAAGAATGGCCATACTGGATCAGACCTATGATAGTATCTTGTCTTTTGACAGTGGCCAATGCCAGGTGATTCAGAGGGAATGAAGAGAACAGGTAATTATCACGTGATCCATCCCGTCACCTATTCCTAGCTTCTGGCAAATGGAGGGTAGGGACATTTCAGAACATGGTTTTGCATCCCTGCTCATCCTGGCTAATAGCCATTGATGGACCTCTCCTCCATGAACTTGTCTAGTTCTTTATTTAAACCCTGTTAAAGCCGTCACAACATCTGCTGGCAAAGAGTTCTACAGGTTGACTGTGCATTGTGTTTAAAACTTCTGCCTATTTAAATTAATTTGGCAATTTCATGGAATATCAGAGTTGGAGGGGCCTCAGGAGGTCATCTAGTCCAACCCCCTTCTCAAAGCAGGACCAATCCCCAACAAAATTATTCCAGCCAAGGCTTTGTCAAGCCTGAGCGTAAAAGCCTCTAAGGAAGGCGATTCCACCACCTCCCTAGGTAACCCATTCCAGTGCTTCACAACCCTCCTAGTGAAAAAAGGTTTTCCTAATATTTCAACCTAAATCTCCCCACTGCAACTTGAGACCATTACTCCTCGTTCTGTCATCTACCCTTTATTAATCTCTCTGCATATGGAAGCTGTTCCATACCCCTACTCATTTTTTGTTGCCCTTTTCTTTACCTTTTCCAGTTCACGTTTTTTGAGATGGGGTGATCACACTGGCATGCAATATTCAAGATGTGGGCATACCATGGATTTATACAGATGCAATATATTTATTTATTTATTTTAAAAATCTAATTCTGCCAAGCAAATTTATGACAATGTATTCTTCTATAGATTTGCAGAACATCCAAGGAAAGTTAATTTTCTACAACGTACGCTTAATTAGCTCAAACTGTTAGTGCAACGATTATTAACTTTCTCTGCTCTAACCAACTTCAGACCAGGAGGATTGTTCCAAGATGGTGGATACACAATGCAGAAAAGTTTACAAGTTAGTCACCAAAAAGGATAAGGATTCCAAAAATACAACTCCTGATCTACAGTGCTAAATAGGCAGATGCCACAACACTTCTTACATCCCTCTTAAGTCACAAAACCTCAGATGACTGCAAGTTCTTGGGTCCTATATATGATTATCATGGCTTTCTTGACCCAACTGACATGTCTGGACCAAAGCTAGGGCAGGGAGGGAGAGAGGGAGGGAGGGAGAGAGAGAGAAGATTAAGTGCAATTTTAGGAATTAAAATTTCTCTGTGAGAAGGAAAGAAGTGAGTAAGTAGGCCAAAGTAACTATTTTGTTCATTCTCCCAGCTGTAGACACCCACCAAGAAAGTCACTTTTAGTGGACAAGGAGAATGGTGGAGAAAGAAGACAACTTTCCCGAGAGGGTCAAAAAGTGTAGTAACTGCACACACCAGGCATTAACTCCGAGGAGGGACTACTGACCATGGAAGTCACCCACCGGAACCCTGTCACAGGTGAGAACTGACTGGTTGACTGAATCCTATCTCCTGAACTCCAGAGGGTATCTGAAGCAAAGCTTTTAGTAACTTTCCGGCAAGAAAGAGGCTTTTCAATCTTCCATTACACAGTCAAACATCCCTATTTTCATACCATTAGATAAAAATCCCTCAAATGCAGTAAACACTCTTGGCATCTTCTGAATTTACATAGAACAAAATACAGATCAAGAGACACTAACACTATTCAAAACTTTTGATATGAGTCTGTTTAGATCAAGATGAAAAGCTAGCCCTGGGTGAACAAGTCTGGAATTTAAGGGAAGCATGAAGTCTGAGAACCAACCAGGACAAGAATGGGGTTCCATGTGAAGGAAATAAAGTTTCTATTTTTAGAGTGCTGGCCTTGGATAGTGACGGCAATACAAAGGGTCTGTATTTTCTCTTAGGACCAAAACGAACAAGTTCAGCTAACCCCATCTGGTTACTCAAGTTGAATATCTATTGTCTTTGAGTCCGTTCTCCTGGTACTACTGTGACTTTTCCTAGGCATGTTCTCCTCACTCTAACGTGTGTTGCTCTGCAACAGATATATCTCCTCCCATGACAGCAGCAAATGGCTTATTCCATATGGGGTTCTGTTCCTGTCTCATTCCTCCATTGCTGGTCTATTGGTAAGGCTATATGATAAACAACTGAACAGAGGATAAGAAGGCCTGAAGAGCTCACCTCACTCATTTGAGCTCCACTCTGTTGAAGTTGGGGATGGAGAATTGCTCCTAGGGATAAGCTGATATGTCAAAAAGAGTCTGAAGAACACTAATTGGCCACAGCTGCTGGTCAGAAAAATGAGACCTCGATTGCTAGATACAGAAGCAGCATATCACGGGCACTAATTGTGCTCTGCTTTCTTTGAACTAGACACATTTTATATGTGCTGAAAATTTCAGTTGGCATTTTGACTTCTCAGACACAGTAAAGTTATTTCTTCTTCTTCTACTGCACTTTTGGTAGATGTGAATATATTCCAATGCATTATTCTTAAACTTAGACCCCCCATCCCAAAACCACACACACTTCCCCATTGCTTTTTGGGAATGATATACTTTACTATCAAGGCTTTAGAAGAGATGACTCCTCCAATTCCCTCCCCCAAACCAGCCCAAGAACAAGACATTGAAAATGCAGCATATATCATAAGATGGTCCTCGGTTACATAGCAATGGTGCAAATCTTAATTTGGCATCTAGATATTTTGATGATGAGCCCATTAGATAGAAGATAAAAGCAGCCAAAAGATTCAATGTCACCTATGAAAATATTGTATAAATGATTTTTCAGACAGATTTTATAATCTGCTCTTCAAAGAAAGTTATAAGTAGTATTTATAAAATTGATGAGCAGGGACTTCTGAAATAATCAAATGGATATATACTTTTTGGTGCAATTCTGGCCTTCTTTAAACAACAACCTGCTTCAACATGCACTCACATCCAGCTTGTCTTCCACACTTTTTATATCAGGAAAAACCTAAACCTCAAACAGTAATGCATACAGAGAAATACCAATGAAGTTATTCATGCCACTGTCCAACAATGCTAAAGGAAGAAACAAAGAGAAATGACTCACTGAAACAAACATAAGATGATGTAAGGCACCCTGCTGCTTTAGTAATGAGTGCCAATAAACATTTCTAAAACGAATGCCTAACTATTACAACCAATATATATTAACAGCAAGAATACTGCATTTACCAGCTGCAACCTGAGCAATGTTAAACACCTATTTCACAGACTCTGTTGGTCTGTTTAACAATAAAATAAAAAAGTAATGAAAGTGTTGCACATAGACACATGCATCACTATAGGCTGACGATCGAGGTCCTTATGTAGACAAGATTTCTGTTGTCTTCGGTGAGAGAGTTTGCCTCAGGATATTACTGATTAGGAGAAAGAAAATGTGACCTAAGCATAGGAATTCTGGTCAGTCAATTTACTACACCATCATATCAGATTTCTTCCTATTTGCAATTCTAGTTCACTGAAGTGTTTTAATTCTGCAACTCTTCAATACTTTTAGTTTTGTCTCTGAAAGATTTCATGGTGAGGAATGTATACATTTCAATACCCTTTTAATATTTCTAATATTTTACAGAAAGGGGAATCATATTTCAGTTTCAAGGGTTGTGGATATTTAAAAACTGAAATGCACCTCAGATATATGGAAGTTAGTTAAGGAAGAGAAAAAGAATTCTACATCTTGTTGCACAATTGTTTTTAAAAACAGGAAAATGGTGTTTTTCATCATGCAGATTCATTATGTGCGTTGTCAGAAGTTCAGTACTTCATCTAGCATTAATAAATCTTAACAAAATAAAGCAGGTATCCAAGATAATCCAGAGAGAAATGCTCATGAAACTGAAATTCTTTAAAACACCAAATAGCAGCTGGTCAGCAAGAGCTTATGCAAGACCTAGTAGATATGGAAGCACAAACATAATTTATCTTACACATAGGCTATATTTTAACTTTATAGCTTAAAATAGGGGTAGACAATAGGCAGACCACAGGCCAAATCCAGACCACCAGATTCTTCTGAACAGACCGAAAAATCCTATTTCCTACTTATCATCATCATTGTTATTGCGGTGTGAAAAATGTTTCCCTGCAGTCTGGGCCTTGACCATACCTTGGCCAAGAAATTTGGACTGGAGGAGAAGGACTACTCCAGCTTAAAACATCACAGTTTAAAAAATCCCACTCACCCAAGAAGTGAAGATTTGTCCATTATACAGAGTCTGTTTCTGAAGAATTTAAGCTTATTTTTGAAAAAAAAAAAAAAGAGTCACTGTGTCTTATGGTTGCAAAGATAAGACACCATACTGGTTTGCATTTGGTAGGTTTTCTTCATGAGTCTGCAGCCAATGTCTCCGTTGTTGCTCAGCATCCACAAGCTGTAGGCACAAAGTTAAATTAACAAAACTGGCCAATTTCACTACTCCTATTCAGGACCTTGTGGGAAACAATGAAACTAACAAGATTCTGACTCTACAGCTAGTGCTTAGGATAACTATGTTCAGCAGCAAAAGAGAGAGACTCCAAGAGAAGGCTCCTTTGAAGCAGAAAAGGTAGAAGGTAATTGAGGACTTACTAGTCAGAGGGTGATACACAAGATGAAGCCTCGCAGACAGGTTTCAGGGATCGCATTCAAGAACAAATAAAACAAACCCCACACCCAGACAGACAGGTGTGGGGCAAGGTTCCTCATTAGGGCATTTCTCCACATTTTATTCCAACCCCCGGCTTGCAGGAGTTTCACATTTTTCGAGCCCTGTGCTCCAGAACAAAGTGTAATCTAATTTTGTAGCAATAAGGATACTTCTCCTAGCCTGCAAAATAAGTCTGAATTAATGCACTTCACTGACAGATGAAGAGTGACATTCCCTAATATTTAGGGCCACCAAAAACGAGAACTAAGAAGAGGTGGAATGCAAAAGTCAGTCATGCAACAATTTTAAAAAGCCAAGGAATTCATTATAGCAGTCATTAAGTCAAAACTGGTGGAAGAAGTCTAGGTATAACAAAGCCCCCAGACATCTCACAACCCCTCCTCCAAACAGTTTAAAGCTAAATAGCTTGAATCCAAGTCTCTTATTTCATAAAAAGTTGTTAAATATACAAGTAATCTATTGAACTCTATTCACTCTGCGTGCCATGCCAAAGTAGTGATTTGTGCAAGCTCTACTTTCTCTACAGAGGAAGAAATACAAAGTCCTGTTTGTTTTAAGTTTCTTTTCTCTGCAATTTAAAACATATACAAATTTTTTTTTTTTGGATCAAAATAATCTGTTCACAGGATTTATTCCACACATATAGAAGTGATATGAAGTCAATGGTTTTAATTCACTTTTGCAAGGGTGCAAGAGCAGAACTGAACCAATAATAAAAAAAAAGTCTGAATCAACTTAGATATAAGAAAATTAAGAATAGCAGAGTACTGAGAATTTATTAACAACCTGTATCTGTCCTATCCCTGGTAACCACAAAACAAATTTTAACTAGATTTTTCTCCCATGTCATTCACCAGCAGGGCCAGCTTTAGGCCGATTCCCCTGATTTGGGCCCTGCACCAGCTTCTTAATTTCTTAATATTTGTTACTCACCCAGCAGTGGTTCGGGTCTTCGGCAGCACTTCGGTGGCGGGGGGGAGGGGGGGTCCTTCACTCAGTCCAGGTCTTTAGCGGCATTTTGGCAGCAGGGAGTTCTTCAGTGCCACAGGAGACCCAGAGCGAGTGAAGGACCCCCGCTGCTGAAGTCCTGGACCGCCCCCAGGTCTATAATCGGGCCCCGCAGTTCCTAAAGCCGGTCTTGTTCACCAGAATCTGGCTGCCAATGAACAGCAACCAAGTTTGAGGAGCCACTTTCAATTGTAATTCTAAATTGTATCTACTACATGTAGAGTCTGACACTGCACTAATTCAAATCAGAGGGAATTTTGCCCTTGACCTCAAAAGAAGCAGAACAGGTCTACAGTTTTCAGTGTACATATGTTAAGCGGTCAGAAAGCAAATATTTTTTAGATTAATTGCAACCACCACTTAAAAGGGCACTGTCATCTAAGACTAGTCAAAACTCAAATATATGTTCCCTTCTAGATTATCTGTCCTCTTCATCATGTAAGCAATACTGCTTATTTTTGTACAGTTTGTTGAGCCTTTTTAAAGCACTGATTTTTTAAAATGTAGGGTTGGTCTACACAGACTCAACTATGTCACTCAGGGGTGTTGATTTCCCAAATCCGAGCAATGCAGTTATAACAACCAAACTCCTGGTATAGACAGCGCTATGATGACAGGAGGGCTTCTCCCACTGACATAGCTACCACCTCTCAGACTTCTTCTGTTGGTGTAGGTAGCATCTTCACTAAGCACTACAGCTGCTTTGGTGCAGCTGCGCCACTGCAGTGCTGTATGTGTAAACAAGCTTGTAGTGTTACGGACTTGGCAAACAGACATGCAAAAAGAAAATGGAGGGGAGGGGGAGCGGAAGAGAGTTAGTCAAATTTGGGCCTACCAGCCTTTAAGCATCCCTTTAACATTGCATTAGGAGAATGAGTTACTGTTATAAGCTAGATCAGATGACAGATCCCCTTGCACATCAGCAAAACTTTTTTAAACTTGTGGTTTTGTAGTTTTGTTTCTAATGCACACAAAGAAGCTAATATCTAATTTGCAAATAAGCCAAGGATCTCTGCCAACATCTATATTTCATAGCCAAATATTATATTTTTATCGATTTTCATTGCACTGTGACAGAATAAATTCTCCTCTCAGAACTTTACAGATCAGATAAATTGGTGGTAAAATAAATGAGGACAACAGATGCTGGACAAAAACCAAAAGGAGGTGGGGGGGTAAGGAAGTAGTTCTAAGTCCTACTAACTAGAAGTGATGAGGCACCTAAGCAGGTAATCAAGATTTAATGTTCTACAGTTCCAAGTTGCACTCAGATGACCTCTGAAATAATCCAAGATCCCCTGTTAAAAAAACCCTTACGTTACAGCCAGTAGTTCATTGTTACAAACATGGACAACTATATGGTTAAATACAGCTATGTTAAATGCAGTAACATATTTGTGAGAATCGCTGTCTTTTCAGGTGCTAAGTCTCAGAACTGTGATCAAGTTACGGTTATCAGAACTTAAGTGACAGATTAATTCAAACATTGTTTAGTAGAGTTATTCTAATATTAGAATATTGTGATGCAAGCATCTGTCTATGTTAATCCTGATTAGAAAAAACTAGTAAAGCATGACCTACCGATTGTTTGTTTTCATTATCACATGCAATTGAAGGTTAGTTTTTTCTTCACAACCACTGAAGATGTTCTGGTCTTCCACTTAATACAATTGACAGTCAAAAACCACATACAAATACTAGAGCCACATTATGCCAGTAATCCATTTTATTAAACATCATCATGCCAAGAAAAAGCAAGGCGAGGGAAAAGTGTTGTAAGAAAGTAGAAGTCACTTTCCTGCTACAACTTTAATTACAATGCTAGCTCTATATAATTATTTTAAAACCTGTTTTAAAGAGGATGTATTAGAACTATGGACTGAATTTACCACAATCTATGTAAAAACAGACCATCCCACTTCAGTGTTTAGGTAATAAAGGACACAAATTTAAACAAGTTAGCATATACTTATAATCCTGATGCTGCTTCCATTGAAAAAAAAAGTCAACAAATAAAGTTCCATGGTTTTCAACAGGAGCAGGAGCAGCTTTTCTCTTTGTGACTTATTTGAGCCTTGACACTGTAGCATATTTAGAAGATAGAAAACCAGTTCTCTGCCCTGAGGAATTTAGGTCTACCTAATGTGCCAAATACATCTATATACAGGCAACTGCATACATACAAACCTAACGAGGCCCCTGCAATAACTATGTGAAATTGCCTGAGTTTGAGGTTAAAGGTGACACTGCACATTAGATTCTCCTTGCTTTTATTTGTATCTGAACTGGAGATACTAGACTGTAACCAAGAGTCTGCTCCTAGACTGAGGCCACTGGGGGTCTACTGTCAATAAATGTCAATATTCTAGTCTAGGGTGTGAAGGCCAACATTGTTTCCAGAACTGCCTTGAGGAGAGCCAATAGACTTATCACCTCCTTTAGAGGCTTTATGATTTCCCATGTATCTTGTTAGTCTGTAGGCTATTCAGACAGTATCTCAACTACTCACAAATATGGGTTGCTGGGCAGATACAAATTTTGCACTAAAAAGCATCATCAACTTTTTATTGGAAATGGGTCAAATTCAATTCTAGTGTAAATGAGGCCAATTCCAGTCACTTTGGCCCAAAATGTCTAGATTACATAATTTAACAAGGGGATTTAAACAACCACTCCTGGAAAATGACAAATTCCAGCCCCTTAAATGAATTGTATCATACTGTGGATAAAGGAAACCCCTTGAACCAACATCATCTTCCCCTTCCCTGAACTCTTAGCTACAAATGTTATACATACCCACATAAGCCATCTTACACATTCTTAGTTGGACAATAAGAGTTGGTCCTCTAAGATACTGAGTGTAACCTTCCAAGAGGTTCTCAGCACCTTACAGTATTGAGTCCTTAATGCTTAAATTTCACCCCGGAATTAAAAATGTACATAAAAAGAGTTAGAACCCCCGAAAATAAAGCTTCATAAACAGAAATACTGACAATCTTAACTACAGAAGCACTGCTTTAAAACAAACACACACACAAACCTACTCTGCACAGGTTTTATAGCTCGGTTGCAGAGCAATATTTATCGAGTGGCTATTAAAAAGCTATTTTCTGTCCAATTCAGCTAGATAGGCCTACATACTTCAGAAATTAACATTTTCCTTTCATATGCTAGCAGCCTCCACACACTGAGCTGTTCCAAGGGCCATCTGAAAATGTAATACCAACCCTAAAAGATTTGGGGTCATCTAAGTTCCTTTTTATTACAGATGGGCACACATTAGCTGTTAACATGAGACATTGGGATATATTTACTGAAGTTATGATTTCCTATCCAGTAATGAAGGAACAACTGAGAGGCAAACTGAAGCAGATTTCACTGAACTTTGTTAAACTTTCAAGAGTGACATTTAGGAACATGTCAACTATGCAAGAATTTAAATGAGTGGTGGTCAGCACTCAAAAAAAAAAAAATCTATGAAATCTATTTTGGATAAAATATCAAAATTACTTGAGAAGATGGCTAAGGCCAAAAATATTAAGAAAAACTTTAAATCACCTAATTAGCCACATATCTAAAGAAACAGAACAGTCCATTCTACTGTAACAGACTATATTATAAAGTCACATGCAAGTATATACTCCAAGTACAGACTCTTCCAAAATTCTCTTTTAGACCTCTCCAACAATATGCGCATGCACATATGCTTTTATACAATAAAGGAAGTCTCCTCTGCCCATTTATTCTGCATACCACAGACTTTGAAATTTACATCCTGAGCAAAACAAAAATAGAGGCATGAAGTGCCCCTGCTTATTAAGGGTGCTCTCATACAGCTATAAAAAGCATTAATTCTGTAATCAAACTATGAATTCTAGTAAGTTTAATGAAAAATGTAACCAACTTCCCTTCTCTGATTTATCAGCCCTCTCCCCCACTTCCCACTCACTCCTCCCTAACAGACACAAAAGAAAAGCCCTCTACCCCAGGCAAACTTGGGACAATACACTTTCGAGACACCATTTCTAGAAAAAGTTGCATTTAAACCTTCCGTACAATACCCTTATTAAACATGACTAAAGTAGCAAGGAGTTTTCTCCCAGAAATTGCATTAAAAATAAAATCAGTGCCAGGTCTAGGATTAGAGAGAATAAAAACTGCCAGATCCTAGAAACTATTAAACTGACATTAAAAATATTTAAAACAAAAGAAAGCTAGAGAATGTGAAAGGATTACAGGCTCCACAAAAGACACGCAGGTAAAGATACAGATAAGGAGCATTGCATGGGAATCGATCGGCAAATTCCTCTTCTTCAACAATGAACGGAAGGGAACACGGAGAGGAAAAAGGGGGAACGGTCTCTCCCCTCCCCCCCCCGGGTTTTTTACTACCCTTTAAAGGGCATTTAGCTCTTGATGCTTCCCGAAAATAAGCCATTAAACCCCCGCTGCTGCGCAGACAATGGGTCAGAGTCAGTGCGAAGTTCCCAGGCACGTCCGAGCCAGCGGGGCTGCGGTTCTGTCCCCTCGCCGCACCCCGAGTTTCACAGGCGGACGCGGGAGCCCAGGGTGGGGAAAGATGGTCCCTACACTAGGCAAGTGAGGGGGGATAACCCCGTTCGGCGGCTCCCCCTACCTGGCGGGTCCATCTCAATGTAGAAGATGAGCTCGGTGGAATAGGGCATCATCACCTCCCGCCAGTCCGTGTCATCGCCGTCCATCTCCCACACCGTGTTGTACATGGCGACGGGCGACTCTCGAGAGCGATTTATAAATACCGGGGCGGGGGGGGGGGGGCAGGAGTGCTGCGATAGCCCCCCCTAGAATATTGTAATTACAGAAATTAAACGGGGGCGGGGGAAGCAAGGGCCCCCCCCCGGCGGGAGCCAGTCTCCGGATCGATAGACTATCGCGACACCTCGCCACAGGACTCGCCCCCCCCGCTGCCGACTGGCGATGGCTTTTCCTGAGCCAGCCGCTTTCCCAGCTAACAAGCCGCCGGGGGAGCGGAGGGGAGGGGGGGCTAAGGGCAAAGCGAGGGTCCCCGCCCCCACGGCTGGCTGAGGCGGGCAGCGGAGGGCTCCGCACGCCTCTGCCCCCAGCCCCGGCTCGGCCAGCGCTCCCTCAGGGCAGCCCCCGGTGCCGCGCTCCGTGGCCGGCTGGCAGCCCCGCGCGCAGGGCAGAGCAGGCGGTTCCCCGTGCCTCGCGCAGTGCCCGGCTCCCAGCCCCGCTAGGTTTCATTTTAAGAGGCTCTGAGGGGCCCATCCCAACCGTCGCCAACCGCCTCTTGCTGAGCACTAAGCCACGCCCACCGCGAGGAGGGGGCTGGGCGGTACCATCCCCCTTAACCCTTAGCGCGCTCCCGGTTGCTCAGTCAAGAGAACAGGGGAGGTGGTAGCGTCCATCGAGCCCGGGGAGGGGGAGTGTGTGACGCTGCAGCGGGCGTAGGGACCCTGCGGCGGGACGGACGCGTGGGAGATGCCCTCGAGTGACGTCTTCCAAGAGCCGGGAGCAGAGTCTGACTCTCTTGCCGCCACCGCCACCACCGCGCACCCCCTCGCCGTAGAGAGAGCTGGTACGCTCCGGAGCAGGCCGGCCCGCCAGGGGCTGCTGCCGTGGAGCTCGCGAGCCGAGGGGGAGGGGCACATTAGTTTAACCCAGTTGCCAGAGCGGCAGTCTTTGTCTGAGAGAGCAGCGAGCTCCAGGATTGGTGGAGGGCGCTCGGCCAACCAACTGGCCAATCAGCTGGCTCTGAAGCCGGCCGGCTAGCTGGGGATTGGCTGCAGGCCCCAGTTACTAAGCGGGTAAGAAGGGGGGGTAAAGAGGGACGGAAAGGCTCGCGCTGCCCCTCCCTTTTCTCCCAGGAGTGGGGGAAGCGCTGGGGCTGCTAAGGTGAACCCCCCTCGCTGCCGTGGGGGAGGGGCGCTGCTCCCTGCTGGCCCGGGGGCGGCTCACAGCGCCCCGCCACTGATTCAGTGACCGAGGGGGGCGGGTGCTGCCCCCCCCCTCTCCAGCTGATGGGGTGGGGCTGCCAAGGGGGTTCACAGTGCCCCCCCGACTCAGTGCCTGAGGGGGGCTAGTGGAGTCCCCCTGCAGGGCTGCCAAGGGGGCTCACAGTGCCCCCCCGACTCAGTGCCTGAGGGGGGCTAGTGGACTCCCCCCTGGAGGGCTGCCAAGGGGGTTCACAGTGCCCCCCCCGACTCAGTGCCTGAGGGGGGCTAGTGGAGTCCCCCTGCAGGGCTGCCAAGGGGGCTCACAGTGCCCCCCCGACTCAGTGCCTGAGGGGGGGCTAGTGGAGCCCCCCCTGCAGGGCTGCCAAGGGGGCTCAGTGCCCCCCGCCGACTCAGTGCCTGAGGGGGGGCTAGTGGAGCCCCCCCTGCAGGGCTGCCAAGGGGGCTCAGTGCCCCCCGCCGACTCAGTGCCTGAGGGGGGCTAGTGGAGCCCCCCCTGCAGGGCTGCCAAGGGGGCTCATAGTGCCCCCCCGACTCAGTGCCTGAGGGGGGCTAGTGGACTCCCCCCTGGAGGGCTGCCAAGGGGGTTCACAGTGCCCCCCCGACTCAGTGCCTGAGGGGGGCTAGTGGAGTCCCCCTGCAGGGCTGCCAAGGGGGTTCACAGTGCCCCCCCGACTCAGTGCCTGAGGGGGGGCTAGTGGAGCCCCCCCTGCAGGGCTGCCAAGGGGGCTCAGTGCCCCCCGCCGACTCAGTGCCTGAGGGGGGCTAGTGGAGCCCCCCCTGCAGGGCTGCCAAGGGGGCTCACAGTGCCCCCCCGACTCAGTGCCTGAGGGGGGCTAGTGGAGCCCCCCCTGCAGGGCTGCCAAGGGGGCTCACAGTGCCCCCCCGACTCAGTGCCTGAGAGGGGCTAATGGAGCCCCCCCTGCAGGGCTGCCAAGGGGGCTCACAGTGCCCCCCCAACTCAGTGCCTGAGGGGGGGCTAGTGGAGCCCCCCCTGCAGGGCTGCCAAGGGGGCTCAGTGCCCCCCACTGACTCAGTGCCTGAGGGGGGCTAGTGGAGTCCCCCCTGCAGGGCTGCCAAGGGGGCTCAGTGCCCCCCACTGACTCAGTGCCTGAGGGGGGCTAGTGGACTCCCCCCTGCAGGGCTGCCAAGGGGGCTCACAGTGCCCCCCCGACTCAGTGCCTGAGGGGGGCTAGTGGAGTCCCCCTGCAGGGCTGCCAAGGGGGCTCACAGTGCCCCCCCAGCTAACTCAGTGCCTGAGGGGGGCTAGTGGAGTCCCCCTGCAGGGCTGCCAAGGGGGCTCACAGTGCCCCCCCGACTCAGTGCCTGAGAGGGGCTAGTGGACCCCCCCCCCCCGATCTGCCAACGTCCCCTGTTATAAGGGGCATCCCTTATTTCAACAGAGACATGCCTGTCCTGTTATTCTGTGTTTCACTGCTGGCCCAGGTGGAGACGGGACTCGGGACCCCAGGGGCTCAAGTGAAGCTGGGGGACATGGGAAGTTTGGCCCATCTTTTTGAAATGCTGCCTTGGCAACCCCCATCCCCTTGAGGGACTGGCTGGGGAGAGGGGAAAGGGAGGGGTCTCCGACCTGCTCACCACAGGCTGACTCAAAGATGGGTCATGGTGTCCCTGGCTGTCCAACTGCCCCTACTGACTTGGCTGGGGGGAGGGGGACTGGAATTATCCTGCAGTGAATAACTGCAGGGTGGGTGTCATGGGGTGGCAGTTCTCCCATCTGAGAGTGCTGGTGCCCCACAGCTGAGTGAAGGGAGTGGGGTGGCTGGCTGTACACCCTCCTCCCCACTGACTGACAAATGGGGACCACCTTCATGGCCTCTGGCTGGGGCAGGAGAGTAGTGAATGCCCAGAAGTCGCTGATGAGTGGGGAAGGGGAGGTGCCTGGACTGTCTGATGCCTGTAAGGCAATTATCTGGATACCTTTACCTCACAGCTCTGGTTACTTCCTCAAAAGCTAGAAGATAAACCAACTTCACTAGAGGAGCTCCCCTTAGGACCCTTCCTTTGCTGAACCACTGTGAACCATCAGCCCCTCTCCCCTTTTCATGCTCCCCAGAATTCAACAGCTTTGCCTATGGAGCTGAACACAGGCCACCCCAGGAACAAAAAGTACATGTATTCAAAGCGAAAATCCTTCCTTCTTGCCTTTTCAATCTCTTCAGCCTCAGAGACATTCTGAAATATTCAAAAGTTCCAATAATATAAGGCCTTACTTAGTGAGTTGTGAGTGTTCCCAATTCCCCCTGAAGTCCAGGGGGACTCAGAGAACTCAGCTCCTCAAAACAAGTGCTCGGCACTTTACATGATCAGTCCCTAATGTAAGAAATCATTAAGCAGAATATACTTATACTCAGAGAGAGAAGAAAAGTTTGTGGTTAAATTTCAGTGTTGTAAGACTTTTACCTCAAAGATTCAAGTGTAAACAGAAAACTTGTTTGATTCATATACTGTCCTTTAAAATTATATGAATTTATAATTTTGTCTCAAGTGTGAACAGGACCAAGCCATTAAAGTCACTGAGAGGTTTGCCTTTGACTTTGGTGGGTACAGGATTGGGCTCTTTTTACATATTTGTTCCACTGTGAGCTTGAATTGATATTCCTGAATGAAAGATACTGCTGTATTAACCTTTGTAAAATGTTACACATTTTATGTTTTAGGATTGTGAACTGAAATATGACTATGGCTATTCAACTGACTATTTTTACCATGAAAACATTGTTCTCTTTAAAATGAATAGTAACACTATTGAATAATCACTTTGAATTTTACACCTCAATTTATATTTTGGTAGTGTTATAAAATGAAACAGACATAGGATCTACCTGCTGAACCTCTGGCTTCATCCCTGTAGTGTCTGAGAATAAGGTAGTGCCTGTTGTAATAATATTTTATACTTTTACAACACTCCATCCAAGGGTTTCAAAGCACTTCACAAACATTAATGATTTAGTGCCTGATCCTCTAAGATGTTGAGCACCCCAACCTATTCACTTAGTGAGGTGGGAAAAACCAAAAAAATCCAGAAAAGCACAAACACTGAAAGGCAGCTTTTAACTTTGAAATAACTTTGGAATCACAAAGACCAAACATTTATACTTTATGAAAGAACATTTGTGATATATTCAGATACTGATGGACTAACACCAAGAGATAATAATATTCAGATACTGATGGACTGACTATACATTAGGACAGTGGCTCTCAACCTTTTCAGACTATTCTACCCCAGTCAGGAGTCTGATTTATCTTGCATACCCCCAGTTTCACCTCACTTAAAAAACTACTTGCTTACAAAATCAGACATAACATTACAAAAGTGTTACAGCACGCTATTACTGAAAAATTGCTTGCTTTCTCATTTTTACCATATAATGATAAAATAAATCAATTGGAATATAAATATCATACTTACATTTCAGTGCATTGTCTAGCAGTAAAAGCAGGCCATTGTATGAAATTTTAGTTTGTACTGACTTTGCTAGTGCTTTTTATGTAGCCTGTTGTAAAACTAGGCAAATATCTAGATGAGTTGATGTACCCCATGGAAGACCTCTGCGTATCTCCAGGGCTCCACGCTGAGAATCACTGCACTAGGAAAAACAGAAACTTGGCCTGTTCAACTCAGTGAAACTCAGCTTTCAAGAATAAACAAAATCAACTGTTCAAACACAGAGAAAAGCCCCTTCCAGAGTCTACAAGCCAGTATCAAGAACCCTGGAAGTACAACTTCAATTTGCTAGAGAGATCTATGCACTGTCGAGCACTGGTCAAGGGATAGTTTAATTCACTTATTTTAGCCACACTGTAAAGTATAGTTTATTGAAATGAAGAATAAGTCATTAATAATTTCTCCTGTCTTAGTCCAAGATAGAAAGCTTATAGTCTTGGAGAGGAAACAGACTCCATACTTAGGTGAAACAGAATGTGACTGCAATATCTAAGGAGTTGAATAACTGATAGCCTACGCCCACTTTAAGAGAATGTGGGAAGGACTAGGCTCACAGAGATTCTGAAGTTTGCTGATATATCTCAAATAACTTCCACGGCAAGTAATTGAAAGAAAGCGCTGTTCCAGTAACAGAACTCCTGGAGGGATAGCCAGCTGCATAAAAGCATAAGACTTTGATTCAAATAACTCGCTGTAGATAAATTAATTTTATATTCACATCCACAAACTCACTGATTAATCCATGATAACCAGATATTATTCCTTTTTCTAATTTTTAAATTAAATTTCTTGGGCTAATACAGTCTTCCTGCTCCAGCTTGCTCAAAGAAGATTTCCTTGTACAGAAACTGTAAAACTAATATACTGTATGCATGTACACCTCTACCCCAATATAACGCTGCCCTCGGGTGCCAAAAAATCTTACCGCATTATAGGTGAAACCGCGTTATGTTGAACTTGCTTTGATCCACCAGAGTGCGCAGTCCGCCCCCCTGGAGCACTGCTTTACCACGTTATATCGGATCGCTTATATCTGGGTAGAGGTGTTTGATGAAATTTAACTTGGTGCAGAGGGATCGTGCGAAGCTGTCACTTAAACCTTGTGGTGGGTATACATGGGTAGAAATTGCAAAGCAACTGAACAAGGATTCTGTGTGCTGGCTCTACATGGGTCAACATGGAGGGTGTGGATGCGGCGAAGGCAATGGGATATATCACTTTTCAGACTCTAACACCCCATCAAGTGGCATGAAAAGGCTACAATCATTATTGCAGCTACATGGAGAACGAAGCCCTGAACGTGGCCCTGGGTTGGATTTTACCCCCCTCCACCCCAAGATCTGGTTATTTGGGCTTTATGCTGGCGAAGTAGATTTCATTCTGATTGTTTACATGATGGATGCTCTATTTTGATGACATTGACGGTTACACCTTAGTGGCATTTTCATTTTAGTGGAATAAATTTAGTTATTAACATTTGTTTTCATTCTTGCTGCTTTAATCAAAGATGTAATTTAATGCTAAGGAATTTATGTAATGGTAAACAATAGGACCATTCATTGACATAAGTCATGAAAGAAAAATAAGTTTATTAATTTGTCACAACTGTGCTTAAAAAATTGTATAGAATTACTTGGCTGCAAACACACTCATCCATGTGACACTCACTTTCTGACCTTCACTGATACCCCTAGTTCTTATATTATGGGAACAAGTAAATAACTTTTCCTTATTCACTTTCTCCACATGTAAAGGACACAATAAGCTAAAAAGATACAAAAGATAGAGAGCTCTAAATTCAGAGGTATGCAGCATACTGTGCATATTAGTTCTTAAAATAACCCCAGATCAGAAAATCAAGATACAAATAAAGAAAATACTTGAAGTAAAGAGGCCACTGGGTTGAGAAAACCCCATATGCTATTGGGGCTAACCTTGCCTAGGTGAAGTTCTATGGCTGTCGTCTTTAAGATGGAGGGGTTGTCCAATGAGCAATGACATGGTCCCAGCATTGCATGCTCAGTCTTGATCCAAGCAGCCTGTTCTGCTAAGCAAAATAAAGAGTGACAGCGCTTATAACTACACAGTCCTCACTGTCTGATTTGTGCTACTAAATAATAATAAAAGTCTAGAAATCAGCACAGTGTCAGCTGTTTCTGTGATGCACATTAGGTTCCAGTGTCAACTGCCATAAGCGCTTTCTCATTTCCTTGAATCTGACAATTTGCACTTCAAGGCAATATTAAATATTGAAGTTTTGAGTGCTTCCATGTGTTTTGGAAAAAGTCAAATCTACTTGCAGTGGAACATGCTGAACATAGAAAAGCCATTTGAGCCAAATCGCTCCGTTTCCTCTTTGCACAGACATGATAATGTGATAGCTGACAATCTACTGTGGGCCATTATCTGCTTACATAACTTGGGGGGTGGATGGGGAATAGGGGTCAAAGCACTACGGGTGAAATACAGTAAAACGAGGGGCTGTACCTGGGCAGCTCATATGCTTTCTGATGTTCGTGTGATCCAAATACTGGGCTCATCATCAGCAAAAACCCAGGGCCTGAGTCCTGACAAAGGGAATTTCTAGAAGAAGATGGTGATAAAATGTTCACTTACATAGTAGGGAAAAATAATTCCCTTCACTGCATTAAGTGCTGGCTGGAATTCTTTGCCCTGCATTACATAGTGAGTCTTAATAGATGACCATAATAGGCCCTTCAATTCTTTTAATTTATAAAATTATCAGTTCTAATTAATTGCCAGTTTCCCAGATGTGGTCTCATTCGGCCACTTCTTGGAGTGATCAGCATTAGGTAGAACGACAGTCAATAACAATTTGGTTTAGTTTACATTAAGTGCGGTATTGCCTGTTTTCCATCTAAACAGGATTAAAAGAGGAGGAAGGACAGAGAGGTAGGCCATTTACCAAAGGAGCTTTTACTTGGCCAGTGTTTCTTACTGGGTAGTGCCATGATAATATATCTGCAGAAATAGCATCTCAGACTGTCGCAAGCTAAACAGGACTATGCCTAGCCCGTACTGCCATAGGAAGCCATTAAGGAAAATGCAGGTATTGCAGGAGGTGGTGTTTGTAATTTTGTAGGTTTCTTTCTATTCTCTTAGGCCTCGTCCAGACTAGGGGAGGAAAACCGATCTTAGATACACAACTTCAGCTACGTGAATAACGTAGCTGAAGTCGAATATCTAAGATCGAATTACTCACCCGTCCAGATGGCGCGGGATCGATGTCCGCGGCTCTCCGTGTCAATTCCGGAACGCCGTTCGGGTTGATGGAGTTCCGGAATCGATGTAAGCGCGCTCGGGGATCGATATATCGCGTCTAGACTAGACGCGATATCGATCCCCGAGCAATCGATTTTAACCTGCCGATACGGCGGGGTAGTCTGGACGTGGGCTTAGTCAGTACTTACCAATGCCACAGCAAGATATAAAGGGTCAGTGGGACCCTGGAAGATGTAAAACTTGAATCCTGAGCATGTCGTGGAAGACCACGTGGCATTTTTCATAAGACTAAGGGTGTTAACCCCAGTGATATGCCCAGTTGCCAGTTTGGGTAACTATTTTGCTTCCCTAATTTCCTCACACACTTTTAAGTGGAGACGGTATTACTATTTGTTCTGGGTGAAATCCTGGCCCAATTGAAGTTGAAGGGAAGTTTGCCATTAAAATCAATGGGGCTAGGTTTCTACCTTCTTTGTTTTAAGTCATTGTTTAATGTTATTATGCACTGCTAAACAGCTACCAGTGTAGCTGCGTTGCCACAGTGAGGAAAAGATTCTGGTGAGAGCAGGGCTGGCTCCAGGCCCCAGCACGCCAAGCTGCGGGGGGCGCTCTGCCAGTTGCCAGGAGGGCGGCAGGCGGCTCTGGTGGGCCTCCCGCAGGCGTGCCTGTGGAGGGTCCGCTGGTCCCACGGCTCTGGTGGAGCATCCGCAGGCACGCCTGCGGGAGGTCGACTGGAGCCGCGGGACCAGCAGACCCTCCGCAGCCAAGTCTGCGGGAGATCCACCGGAGCCGCAGGACTGGCGAGCGGCAGAGCACCCCCCGCAGCGTGCTGCCGTGCTTGGGGCGGCGAAATGGCTAGAGCCGGCCCTTGGCGAGAGTGCCTATGAAGTATCGAAGACTGTATATTACACGGAAAAAAACTATCGTAAAAGACCAATGGATTGCAAAGTCGAACACTAAAAAGTTAGGAAATGCCTTATCTATTTATGGTTGCCTGTGCAACCTTAATTCTGTGTGTCCATACTATGCACTGAATGAGGCAGGGAGCCCGTGGCAAAAAATAGTATGTGATCATGTAATGAAAGCCTATATCATAATGCATATGTACAAGGGAGAAGAATGAAGGTTGCACAGAGAATCATACCTAACGCATTTCCTAACTTCACAGCGTTTAGCTTGGCAACCTACACAATATTCTTCTAACAGCTTTTTATATGTCATTTCCTGAGTCTTTTTTTAAAGGTAAAAAATTCTGTTACGTACAACTGTAATAACCCACCCATACATCCATAATCGTCTGAGTCTGAACGCAAAACGCTTTCAGCTCTGCAGCACAGCCTTCTATCCGCTAAGCAACAGGACCAATGGCCGGGAGCTGCAGCTTGGATGGCGGTGTGGGCCTGGCTCGTTAGAGTGTTCATGGTCAGTTACTTTTTTGACAGATTGCCAACATTTTCCTGAGGAACACAGGTGACAGAAGGGAAATGGCAGTTTTACAACCCAACCAAATAGGGATTCCAACTTTGATTGTCCATATTCCTGGAGGTTTTGTCACATGACACCACCTTTTAATTAAAGACTAATTTTTAATTCCTGGAGACTCCAGGGCAATCCAGGATGGGATTTCATGGAGAAAGTCTCTAGCTCGCAGGCTTTGTCCCTGCCAGATTTCAAAGGCCTGCTGCAAACAATGGACGTGACAGAACTTCTCAAAAAAAGGATGCGATAATATTTTATAATGGAAAGTGTTAGGCAACCTAAAACTAGGGGTCATTACCAGTTCCCCCTATAATAGAAGTAACATATGATATGAAAGTTAAAGAAAATGAAATGACCTTGATACAAAACAGAAGGTTTCAAGCGTAACTGGAAGGTTAGATATTTGTCTCTTTTTGGGACAGTTACCTTGGCCCAAATCCTGAGCCCAATTTGCAGCTAAATGGGCAGGCTATGCTTTAGGGTTCTCTACTGAGGTGTGTATGCAAAGGTATTCTTCTCCCAACAACTCTACTGCCTTTACTGTAGCCTGAGGCTGCAGTAGCTCCTCCACCCCTACCCTGGGGGACAATGGCATGGAGGATCCATCGGGCCTAGTACCATTACTCCTGCTGCCTCTCCCTCCATAGGTCCAGTTATGTAGTAGTGAGTAAAAAGGACCCTACAAACTAGATTCTGCTGTTCCTGCTGCATCTTGAGGTCTTTGTGGACATGGAGCAAGACTCATTAGGTGCTATTCAGCAGGTAACTTCCATGTACACTAATAACTGTTAATATTTTACCGATGACAAACAGCAGCTAAAAGTCACGCCGTTAAAGAGAGCATTACATCAGAGAAGAACCCTGACATACCAATTGTTTGGGTCCTCACCTGATCCCCATTTACACTGGCTAAAAAATGAGTTTTAAACAGCTGCAGTTACAAAATTATCATCCCACACTCACTTCCGCTCTTGTGCTCTGCACCAGCTTCATTTTTCAAAATCTCCTTTTATTTCATCACTCGGAGAGTGTGGGACACTTGTAACAAATTCAGAAAAATTAGACAGCAAGAAAAAAAGAGAGAGTTCCCCCTCCCCCATCTCCTAATCCTGAAACCAGAACATTTTTGAAATGTAACACTAGGAATTTAAAATATTTCTCACTTCCTCTATTCATTACTTTAATGCATTGGAACTACTTCTAGCTCATATTTTTTTTTCCAAGGAATGCACAATAACCACTCTGTAAATGCCACAGGTCTGACTTTAAAAGTGGCTGTATAATTTTATTCATTGAAGAAAGAAATAATCCTAATATCTTCCAGTAATAACTGTTTTTTCCAACATATTGCTACATGGCTTATTCACTATCAGTACAATTCTGAGAGTGTCAGTAGAAGGAGATATACAGCAGAGTGCTCACAGAGAAGAAATCTTGGGTCTGTTCCCTGCTCTGACACAGTCTCACTGCACAGCCTTCGACAAGTCAGTTAAGGCTAAATTTCCAAAATTCCCACTAATTTGTGAGTGCCTAAATGTTTGGGGGCCCAACTTGAGGCATATTTGGAATCTAAAATCAGTGGGTACTTCTGAAAACGTTGGCCTTAACTTCTCTATGGCTTTGTCTTCATTGTTCAGAAAGGTGTGTTTTTACTAAAGGATAATTAATGCCCATGAGCTATCCAACCGTAAAATCCTGGTGGAGCCCAGGCGCTACAGTAGGCAGTAGCTAAGCAAGGTCAGGTTACCATTGCATGTGATTGACCTCGCCCTATTTACCTTGTGATAAAAGCTACAGTGTCTTGTCTCCACTAGGATTTTACAGCAACACGGCTGGCACTGTTAATGATCAGTGTTCGCTATGCTTCAGCATTAGTAAAGAACTCCCCTTTAAATGCATAGTCTGTACCTCACTGACCCCTGCTATGAAATTTAGCCACCCAAGTGCTTTGAGAAATATCTTCAGTGCAGCTGCACTAGCTCATGCCAGGACTGAATTGAATCTGACCCTATCATACCATCAAAATGAACAGGCTTCACACTGCCATGTGGGAGACTGGGGTTTGGCTCAGAGTCCTGGCTTCTCTCTCCCTGAACTAGGAATGCTGCAGAGGCAGTTCTCTTATCCCCAGGGTTGGGGGAATGGAGGAGGGCACTTTGCATTGACAGATCTATAGTCTAATCCTCAGCAGCAATAATGGTGACTGTGACCTGAGGCTTTGGGTGGGGGTGGAAGGCACAGAGAAAGGTGGGGAGTTCTCAGGGGTATGAGAAAGTCATATCATTTCTTAAGAATAGGCTGGGCCAAACATTCAAATACAGGATGTGTTGGATGGGTCTATTTTCTCTGCACACATGCAATTCGTGCCTGTGAAAATGACCCATTTATCAAAATGCATTGTTACTTAGCTACATGCACTTTCCATGTATGTTTTCCCAGATGGAAATATGCTTATATTGACTTGGGAGATTCTGGTTTCCCTGACTTTCCTCGCCTAACAGAAGCAAGTGTGAGAAGAACAAACCTTTGACTATTGAGCAAAACTAGCCTATCATCTAAAGTTGTATTTTACTATTATTTTGAAAAAAAAACCCACGCCAAAGTGATACCTTCATTGCAAAGCTGAGGCACTGGAAAGAAAGGGTTAGAGAAAGAAATAATTGCAGATCAGAGCCTTAAAGACCTATGTTGTTAGTTTGTCTTCTGCATTAAAATTCCTCCTTTTCTACTGGGGAATTCCTGGCCCACAGTGTAAATTTTATTGAGTAACACTGGTCTCCTGTGAAAATGGTATCTATTTCCTGCAAGACAGGTGGATATTGAAGGCGCTGAGAATTCACTCTGTGCCATATCTGTCTGTCTGTTTTCCTAATGTACTCATCACCGTGGAATCTAGAAGCATGCAGTCGCATACAGTCAGCTGAAAGGGGAAAGACCTGCTTTTCACAATTTACGAACTCACAGCCACAAAATACAGTCTTAGGCCATGTCTACACTATGGATGCTACAGCAGCAGAGCTACTGCGCCATTGCTATGCTGTCGTAAACTCTGAGTGTAGATGCAGACTACAGGGATGGAAGGGGTTCATCTTTGCTGTAGGAACTCCACCTCCCCAAGCGATGGTAGCGAGGCCAATGGAAGCATTCTTCTATTGACCTCGCTGTGTCTGCACCAGGGGCTAGGTCAGCATAGCTACAGTGCTCAGGGGTATGGCTTTTTCACACCCCTAAGTGCCGTAGCTACATTGACCTACGTTTTAAGTGTAGACCAGGCCTTAGTTATATTGTCCTTTCTGATACTGTCCCTCCCTGCTGCTCTGGGTAGCTGTGAAGACAAACTATCTTCCATGATAGGCAACCAATTCTTCATATAGGAGGGAGGCTATGACTTCCTGCCCCGATTTGCCCTACGGCACCACACCAAGAGAAGAGAGAATCCTGGATGATGGTCTTTTCCCACAGCCCCTGGTGGCTGTGACTCTATGGCATTTTCAAAGGAGCAGGATGAAAAGGGTGCCATTTTGGGGGAGGGTTTCTGAATATTGTTTTGAAAATGCATCAGACCGTTGAAGAGTCCAGCATACCAAATCCTAACTCCTATCGTGGCTTTTTAAAAACATCCTTTCTGTTTAGCAGAAACACCCCCTGAAATTGCTGACCCCATCCACCCTGCTTCTAAGAAGAGCCAGGCTAGCATAGCAGAGCAGAGAGCTTTCTGGAGCAGGCATCTCCCACAATGCAAAGCATTCTTGCCCACCCCAGTTGTTCAGTTTCCTGATGGCACTGCACCCATGTACACATAGAGTATCTCTATTCCTAGCCTATCGACTAGCTGGGTATCTGACACTGAGCCTCTACCAGCCGGTGCATTTATTACCTCTAGTATCAAGCCTCTCGAAAGGATTGTGAAACACTGAAGGGTTAGCGTTTGCCCTACATTATGCTGACAAAGCATAAAATGTTTATTGTCTCAAAAAAAAAAGAGAGAGAGAAAGAGAGACAAGGTAAATAGCGTGGTACTGATTAATGGGCCAACATACCAGTGTAAGGTTTAATACAACAGTTTCCAGGCCAAGAACCTGTCATAAAATGAAAACCTGTATTGTATCTATGCAAATCACAGTTACTTGGTTAACACATCACCCGGCTCCTAAACACTAAGTGCTCTGTAAAAGCTGCCAACATCTGAAGAAGCAATCTTTATTGGGCTGGAGTTTTGAAGCTCTTATCTTGGTCCAAGCAAATGTATACAATGCAACTCTGTTTTGCGTAGCATCTATTAGACAAACTGCCTTGCAAAATGCTCTCAAGAGTTAAAATCAAATAATTGCGGGAGGGAGAAATTAAGAAGTACAGACGAGGGAAATAAAACCAATGATTATTAACAAAAAAAATTGTAACCACTGTGTTAATCTCTCAGCTCACCATATAACGATTTGAATATGCTGGTTCCAATGGGGCTGCTGAAGGAGTAAAGTGAGGGTGGCAGAATCTGGCTCGTTGTCTTCATCCTTGTCCTGCTCTTTCTCAGTCTCTTTCCTGTATTGCTTCTTTCTTTTATTCTTGTCTTAACGGTGGACAAGATTCTGTAATCCACGAGTTAACCCTATGAAAATCAACCTGAGCAAAGGTGACAAAATCTGGTCTAAACAGACTTGAGGCTTCTCTGGCCAGAGACTCCATCTTGATTTCTTCTGGTGTCATGCACAAGTGACTTGGCATGAACAACAACATCCAGTGAGAAATAATGGTATTGTGACCAGAAATGATGATGAGTTAGCTGATGGTGAGGTGGAGAGAGAACCAGGAGACCGTTCTAGATGCTAGCAGAAACAGAGGAGAATGCTGTTGTGCCAGCAGTGGCTAGACTGTTCAACAGGACACCAAAGAGCTTGGTATTTTGGCGTGGAGCAGAGATAAGGTCCATGAAATCGGGTGGAGTCAGTCCATGGAGAGTTTTATAAGAAAGGATAGTAATTTTTACATGGATCCTGCTGTTAATGAAAAGCAAATGTTTACTGCACAAACCTAACATGAGGTTAGTGAGATGGCAGTGTCATACTGACCTGTCAGTCTTTCACAAGACTACAGTGTCACAGCAAAACCAGAAGCAATCCCTTGCAGCCTGCCTCTAGGGCCATGAGCAACTGGACATGGACCCCTGAAATCAGCACCGCCATTGCCTTTGCTACTAAGCCACTGGGAAGGGATTTCAGGGCTGACATTTCCCTGCAACCTCTGATTTGCAAGAGGTAATTAATCCCATCCCAAAGAAGAAGAATGAAGAAAGAAAGTTTTCATATTGGTCTATTCATGGAACTGGGCTTCTGCAGCATCCTCTGACACATCACTAAAATGTGGAACAATGGCAATGAGCATCCACAGACGTCAGAGTTTCCTTAAGACCCAGAAGCTATACACACCACTGAAAAGAAGTTAAGACAAGACGTTTTTTTCCTTCTCTCTTTATGATTCAGGACACCTTCCCACAGGCTATCCTGTCAAATCCATCTCGCTTGCCTCCGCCCCATGCTACTGTAAGAGGAAATATTTTCTGCGGTTGACAGATGCTAGCTGGTAACAGTGGTATCGTTTTAGGATGATCTTTCAAAATCACCTGACCACAAAAAAAAAATCAATCTGTCCAGTAATTGCCAGTTTTCACTCAGTCTTAACAATGCTTCTCCTCACACGATAGTATTTAGAAAAGCAGAAGGGGCAACTGAAGCCTGCGAACAGCCTACACACCGACGAGTCAAAAAGAGAAGGGAAAATAAATAGGCATTGGGTGTCCAACTTACAGTGTAACATGCGACAGAGGTAAAATGGTCGAGCTAGGAACGGTCTATAGGTCACTGGAAGGCAAAAAGACACTAAGCACTACATTCTGCTTTCTTTATGCCATTGGAATTTTTGCAGAATTAACCACAAAACATGGTCTAATGGTGGATTCTTTTGCAATGATGGGGCTGATCTTGCAGCTCTTACTCATGTTAATAATGCCATTAAAATCCATGGGACTAAGGGCTGCAGGGTCAGATTCTATATTAATTACACTGTGAGAAAGAAGAGGAAGAGAGGGTCCTGCCATTCCTGTTATGCAGCTACAGTAGCAAGGATGCTACTAACGGAAGATTCACTTCTGCCCTGTTAGAGAACGTCATTTTCTGCCTTTTGCTGTGTAAGAATGAGGCTTTCATTGGCTTCCTTGGGATGCCAGAGCATGCATCTTGAAATCCATTGTTGTCTTGCTTGGTATCTGGGCTCAACCTGAGCAGTGCTGGGGGTCCTTTGGGTAGGCTACTTTCAACTTACAATGGTCTCTTCTGGCTTTATAATCCATGAGTCTATTGCTAGAGAGCCAGTGCTCCATTTTATAACACCATCACCTCGCACCTCCATAGCACCTTTCATCTGAGGATCTCCATGCACCTTACAAATATGAGTTAATTCTCCGCCCACCAAGCCAATATTTGACTCATTTTACAAACGAATAAATTAAGGCATCAAGTTATTAACTAATTTGCCAGAGGTCACAGCGAGTCCATAAAGTTCACGACCATTAGGCTGGGGACAAAGTGAGAGATGGTCTCTGTCCCAAAGAGTTTACAGTCTAAGTGGGCAAGACTGAAGGGTTGGAGGGGAAACAGAGAGGTGAAATTACTTGCCCAAGGTCACACAGCTGGAGAGGAGAGGTGTTATTTACGTTAAGCGCCAATGTGGATACAAGAACAAATGGATAGAAATGGCCATCAACAAGTTTAGGCTTGAAATGAGATGAAGGTTTCTAACCACCAGAGGAGTGAAGTTCCAGAACAGCCTACCAAGGGGAGCAGTGGGGGCAAAAAACCTAACTGGCTTCATGACTGAGCTGGATACGTTGATGGAGGGGATGGTATGATGGCACTGCCTATGATGGCATGTAGCCCATCAGTGACTGTAAAGAGCAAAAATCCCCAACGGCTGGAGACAGGACATTAGACGGGGGGGGGCTCTGTGTTACTACAGAGAATTCTTTCCCAGGTGTCTGGCTGGTGGGTCTTGTCCACATGCTCAGGGTCTAACTGATCACCATGTTTGGGGTCTGGAAGGAATTTTCCTCTGGGTCAGATTGGCAGAGACTTTGGGTTTTTTTCACCTTCCTCTGCAGCATTGGGCACAAGTCACTTGCTGCTTTAAACTTGAGTAAATGGTGGAATCTCTGTAATTTGAAACCTTTAAACCATGATTTGAGGACTTCAGTAACTCGGCCAGAGGTTAGGCCCTTGTCTGTTACAGGAGTGGGTGGGTGAGATTCTGTGGCCTGCAATGTGCAGAAGGTCCGACTAGATGATCACGATGGTCCCTTCTTACCTTAAAGCCTGTAGTCTATGACCTGGTCAGAGGCCAAGCCAAGAACAGAACCCAGGCTGACTCACAGCTCGGTGTCCTGTGGACTAGAACACTCAGTTTCCAAAGCATGTGCTTAAGTGCGTTACTGAATAGGGACAGAATTCCTCATGTGCTTAGAGTTACAAGAATGTTTGCTTAGCTGAATCACTTAGGCCATATTTTCTTCATAATGGTGGCTCTAATGCTGCTCAGCCATAAAATATGCGTGACAGAAAAATATGCAATCGTTAACTGGATTAATTTTTGGCAACTCCAACATTAATCCCACTAATGATTGTGTTAATCACCAGCTCTAATGCTAGAGTTAATTTTTCTTGAGGAACTCAGATCAAAGTTATTCTTTTGCTGCTCATAAGCAGAAGGACGGCCGTGAAGTTAAGCACAGAACTGGTAGTCAGAACATTTGGCTTCACTTCCAGGCTCTTCTACAGGTTTTCCCATGAGACCTTGGGATAGTCGCTTAATTCCTCTATGCCTCAGTGTCCCCAGTAAAATGGGGATATCACTATGTCCCTACCTTAAAGGGGTGGTAGCATATTTAATTCATAAAGTAATTTGGCATCCTGGGGCAGCAGACTTACAGTTATTTCTTTGTGGGTGGAGTCCAGGCTACACCTCAGATCTTGTGCCACCATTCCTAACCTCATGCCGTTCCCCTCCTCCCATTCCCATTTCTCATCTCCTGCTGTCTCTGGAATTCCCAGTCCCTCTCTAAAAAGACTGCCTATCATGTTGTCCAATATTGTCTCACTGGTTCCTTGGACTCTCCCATCTGTCTGTATCCATTTATTGTCTCTAGTCTTATAGTTACATGGTAAGCTCCGGGGGGCAGGGACCATCTCTTTGTTCTAGGTTTGTAAAGGTCCATGACTAGGGCTCCTAGGTGCTATGATAATACAAATAAATAATCACAACTAGCATGGCTGGAAAACCCCAGTTTGACTCACTTTCTCCCCTTCTATTTGTTTGCGAAGTCACTTTCATTTTTCTTCAAACAAGTGAACACAAATATGGCACTGCCTGGCTTTGAAGGTGGTGTACCCCATAAGGCTTTATGGGGTGGGGGTGCTCATAAATGTATGTATGAAATAACTGGAATAGGGTTTTGCTACATATGCCATGTAACATAGCTATGTAAAGGTTATGATCTACTGGTTATGTTCATCCTAGTTGTATGCAGGCACCATTTGTGTGTTCAAAGTTATGAACGTTGGCTGTATAATTGCTTGATTTCTATGTAGCCTTAGAACATTTGGTCACTTCTTGGGAAAGGAATGTGCAAATTAGGTGCTCAGTCAGGAAGCATTTAACAGACCAAAGAGCTTGGAAGGCTCCAATCCACATAAGAAGTCTTCCTAGAGACATACAAGATACCATGTGGACAACTGGCTTCTCTCTGTAAAGACTGAGTCATGGATGGACATGTGACTTGCCCAGGTGACTCCAGAACTCCATCTTGGAGCTGGACTTTGCCTAGGAGTGAGGAAGGGGGTCTCCACCCACAGGACAAAGTCTATTTAAACCCGTGAGAGACCCCTCCATTTTGTCTTCAGCTGGCTAAAAAAGGAGCCTCACCCCCCTCCCCCAAACTTAAAGGAAACTGAAACAAAGGATAGTAACTGCAGGGGGTGTGAGTGATTGCTGGACCCAGGCTAAAATAAGGTTAGCCTGTAAAAGGGAGCATCCTGGAACTGGTGAGGATCTTATCTGTATTTAGTTTAATTAGATATAGATTTGCGCATTTTATTTTATTTCGTTTGGTGACTCACTTTGTTCTGTCTGTTACTACTTGGAACCACTTACATCCTACTTTCTGTATTTAATAAATCACTTTTTACTTATTAATTAACTCAGAGTATGTGTTAATACCTGGGGGAGCAAACAACGGTGCATATCTCTCTCTGAGTGTTATAGAGGGCAAACAATTTATGAGTTTACCCTGCATAAGCTTTATACAGGGTAAAACAGATTTATTTGGGTTTAGACCTCAGTGGAGGTTGGGCATCTGAGTGCTAAAGACAAGCACACTTGTGTGAGCTTTTTTTCAGGTAAACCTGCAGCTTTGAGGCAAGTAATTCAGACCCCGGGTCTGTGTTGGAGCAGACGGAAGTGTCTGACTCAGCAAGACAGGGTGTTGGATTCCTGAGCTGGCAGGGAAAGCAGGGGTAGAAGTAGTCGTGGCACATTGGCTGGCAGCTCCCAAGAGGGTTTCTGTGATCCAACCCGTCACAGAGGGCAACACTTATAAAGTGTAGATCCTGGGTGTGGCGTTGTATGCATACCCTGGCCCAACAAGATGGTTGCCAGGGAGTACATGGATACTGCCATTGAGTCCGCTTGTCCGTCTCTTACCTCGCCACCCTGGGGGCTAAGGCCCAGCGTAAAGTTAATAGCCCTGGTGCCCAGGGCAGCATGGCCTAGCAGCTAGAGTTAATAGTGTTGCCCTTCTATGCAGGGCAGCGTGGCCTAGTGGCCAGAGTCAATAGCGCGGCGCTTTGGTGCAGGGCAGCGTGGCCTTGTAGCCAGCAGCCAACATGCCACCAGCCAGGGTGGCTGGCAGCCCAGGTAGGGGGGTCCGGGTCTACCCAACTCCACCAGGCCCCAACCCAGGGCCCTGGCAGTGGCGGAGCGGTCTGTCACTGGCTCAGCGAGGAATCCCACCAAAACACCCTGAGCTTACCTGGGAGGGAGATACCACTCCGTCACCCTCCCTCCCACCCACTGTTGTCTCTGGTGAGGCAGTCCATGAGGCTTCGGGGTCTCCAGGCTCCGCGGCACCAGTCATTTCCTGGGGCTCTGTTGGTCGCGGGGGTCCAAGCTGACCCTTGGGGACTGTGATCCCCACAGACAGGGGCTGCAGCCAGTCCTCAGCGGGATCTTCTAACACAGATCCTTCTCTGGCATCCAGCCTCGAATGATCTGGGCTTCCTCCCTTTATACTGCTGCAACATCTGGAGCATGTCCAGTCCAGCCTAGGAGGCGGGACGTCCGCTGTCCATAATGTGGGTTTAACCCTGTCTTGGCTAGTGCAGGGTATGCACACCCTGACACATTGGGATAGAAATAAATGACTGAGATTGGGATTAGAATGTCTGACCCACCCTATCTCGCTCTAGAGGGAAGGCATCAGGGAGATTATCCACTGCTGCGGCAACCATAACCTATCCAGTCGGCCTCCGGGCTGGCATGGGGCTTTCAAGGGAATCCTCAAGGATATTTCTACTCACCTACAAGAACTTATACAAAACCTTATTTCAAATAGACCCATCTACATTAAACCACTACTAGCTTCAAGGTACAGACTGATAGGATACCCAGATCCATGCTCCCCTGTGAAACGGATGTCTTAATGGGTAAATAGTATGTACTTACTTTTTAAAGGGAATATGTAATTACAAGATAGACCATAATGGCAAAGAGGCCAGTACACTCAGATAAATAATATACTTGGAAAAACTGGTTTTAATACATATTGACATGTTAGATCATAACTAAAGGGGAAGGACAACTATTCGATGCTTTTCAGGATATTACTATTAATTAGCACTTGCATTTTATCCCTTGTGGTCAAAGCACTTTACAAAAGTGGGTACATTTAATAGTTCCCATTTTGCAGATGGGACAACTGAGGCACAGAAAAAGTGAGTAAGTGACTTGCCCAAAGTCACATAGGAGGTTAGCAGCAGAACAGCAATGGGAATCCATGTGTCTTGGTCCCCAGACTACTTCCTAGTCACTGGACTAGGCTTTCTCTATATATAGATGCTTTCTTTTTTTTTAAAAAAAGTATTTCCCTTCCCTTCCTCCTGCCAAAAAAAAAAAAAAAAAAATCAAGTCCCCAAAAGAAAGGATATGAAACATCAAGAATATAGTCCCAAACTCAAAGAGGCATGATATTCTGGTCAAACATCTCTCTCTGTCTCATGCTGTTCTACCTGGGGATTTCCAGGCCCTAAGACCACTATGTGGTTAACCTTACTTATAATTCCATACAAAAAACTACATGCACGGAAAGTTAAGGATGCAAGATTAAGCCGCAATCAAAAGTCAGGAAATGCAGTAATTAAGGTTGTATAGCATACACAACCGTAACTCTGCCCTCTTCTGCACATTCCTTATATTATAGTTTTTAATTACACAAATGATCACTTACCATTGCTCAGGACCATAGCGACACCCTTAAATACTTGTAATATTTTAAAAACCCTTGTATACATTATTCGGCTAACCCTTTAAGAGTCAGACTGGCCAAGTCTATAGTAATTGACTTAGTGACAGGTTCTGATCTCAGTGACAATGTTATAACTCAATGCTTCCGAGGAGTTGGCCTGGATTTACACCAGAGTTAGAATGAGAACAGACTCAGACCGATGCACGGTTTGTGATATATTCTCTTCTCTCTAAGGTATGAAAAGTCAAAGGAGACTAACAGCGCTGGGTATCTATTGCCCAAATCTCATGTGTTGTTAACACCCAAGTACTTTAGCTTTTCTTTTCAACAAGATTCACAGCCCTTCTGAGGTGCATAGCAGGGGCTAAGACAGTGAACTCCAGAGGTAACTTAGCTGTGAACTTAGGTGGCCTATATATCACAGTACATTTTTACTGTTATTCTGCGTTGAATAATTGATACACACTATGCTGTGTACATACTGTTTACTGTGCACTTTTCAGCTAAATGATTCTCATTGGGTTCCTCTGGCACCCACAAAGCAGTGTAGTGTAGTACAACTGGTATACGTATAGACTGAATGGGAGGGTAGGATAGGATATTACAATTTTTTGAGACAGGTAGTGGTCACGTCCTTGAAAACTGTATTTTGGCATATTGCCCACAAGAGGCCAGAGTGAAATCTGCATGTGCAATCCCATTTTGGGCATTTCCTGACTGTGTAACTAAGATTCTCTTAGTGCAGTTTCTGAATGGAATTTCCCAATGTCTTTTGTGTACATAAAAAAAAAATGGAAATAACTGAAAGATGTCGTTTCACTCTCTAGCTGCTCAATGATTCTCTAGCTTGTAAAACTTTGGCAATGATGTGTATAAATCCCACAATATAGAATAATACGGCAATAAACCACTGAAATGTCCTGCACTGTGCACTTAGTACAGCGGGCCTGTAAGAGAGAGGCCTTCTTGTGTACACCAAGGGAAATGCAGCATCCACTCCCGTCCCCAGAGATGCATCAGAGTGAGTCCCTCTTGCAAACCTCACAAGCATGCAGCGTTCCTCTGTAACCCAGGTATTTTCATTGCACTTTACACTACACACACGGATTCAGGTGCAATGCAGCCCCCTTAGCATCACGCTTTCAGAGCTTGGTGAAAGCTGTGCTAAATGTAATGCATGTGATTTTCAGAGGGTCAGACCTTGGTTATATCAAAACCAAACGTCGATGGTACATTTGAAGGCACCTCGCCTCAACTTTCAATCCTGAGCCATTTGGGCTGCAGAGCTGTTCATAAAAGGCCTGGCGAGATTTTATTTTTTTATTATTACAATAGGAATTTCCACTCTCCTCTTCAATCAAAAAACTTCAGAACCATTTTTGCTCAGGGACAAAAGCCTGGATCATTTCAGTTCCAAAGGAGAAAACATTTGAGAGTTACAGTGACTGAAAACAGAGGGAAAACATTATGTCACCATTATGCAGTGGCTGCTTTCATGTCTACTGTAATCATACACACTGCAATACGTGGGCACAACAGGCTGGGTTTAAGGACCAGGTTGGAATTTCCAACTTTTAATGCATGGGGGGGGGGTGTGTTCAGGTTTGTCTGATTCCATATCAGTCAGTGTCAGACACCAGTCTAGCAAGGCACTTAAGAACATGTCCAACTTTAAACAAGCGAGTTTCCCCACTGACTTAAATGAGACTCCTCATTAAAATTAGGCACGTGCTTGAATATCTTTCTGAATTGGGGCCAAAGCCCTTTTGGCTACCAGCGTAGGCCTTGCCGACGCAAAAGTTGTACTGAATTAACTAGATCGATTTAGTTAAATCAGTGCAACTGCACCGTGTGGACACTCTTAAAACAGTGCAGAAGTACCCCATATCAAGAAGGAATTGACTTCCGCTAAATCGATATAAGACATCTCGAAAGCAATTTAAAAGGGTCCACACAAAAGGGGTTGCACTAGTTTAACTAAATCAGTGTCTCAACTTTTACAAGCAAAATTTCGGTTTCTGGTTTTCATCTGAAAACCAGAAAATTTGGCCAAAGTGAAATTTGGGTGTGAAAAGTTTCCTTTTGAATGAAAAACTCTTTCTTTTTTTATCCAAAAAATGTTTCAATGAAAAACTTTGACCAGCTCTGTGTATAATAACAGAAAGGCAAGTTGCTCTCCAGCCCAGGTGCTCTAGAAGTGAGAGGGGCAGCTGTACCACTGTTGGTTTCAAACAAAAATAAATAAATGAATAGAAAGGAGCCTGTCAGATAATTTTGAACGTTAGATTGAAAGGCCTGGATAGACACGCCATTTAGGTTTAAACTTAGCAGATCAATAGTGCTGGGGAAAAGAGCTGAGATACATGCTTGAATCTCCATCTTTCGTTAGGAAGAGAAAAGCTTGATGCCAACGGGCCAAATTAATCACCCTTGTGTCTCCACTGATTTTGCCAAGGTTAAGTCAGTTATGAATTTGGCCAATAGAGCTTAGTCGGCAGTGTGTCCTGATATGACAAGATGACATATTTGAAAGAGATTTGTGACCTCAACTTCATTTCTCTCTCTCTCTCTCACACACGCACACGCACACACACACGACAACCTCAGAACGGAAGCTCTTTTATGCAGGGTAAAAGTCAGAGCAAAATGTGAAATCAAATTATTTTGTATGGGACCAAGCAACTGTATTTTGTAATGGTGTTGATGACAAATCTCTGTTCCCTGAGCACTAGTCCTGGGATCCGACAGAACCACTATTACGACGACAGCCTTCAGAATGCAACTCACAATGTTTGCAGCTAGTTTTTGAAAAATACTGCAAATTGCAGCCACCAAAACTAAGGCAGACTGGCCCTTAGGGCTTGTCTCCATGGGGAAAGAGCCCGCAGTAGCTGGTGTGCACTAGGTACTGCCCACGAACTCCCCACATGGACATCTTACTGTGCGCTGAGAGCTGCTGTGTAATTTGGCTTACTGCACTCTGGAAGTGCACTAATCCTAACCTCTGAGCGACATAGTTTTACTGACCACAGCCCCTTGTGTAGCCAGCGCTGTGTCAGCCGGAGAGCTTCCCCTGTCAGCATAGCTACCACCTCTCACAGAGGTGGAGTTATTAACCTGGCAGGAGAACAATCTCCCATCAGCTGGGAGTGCCTTCACCAGAAACTCTACCGTGGTGCACCTGTACCAATGCAAGTTTCTAGTGTAGACCTAAGATCCCTGTAAGCTGTGCAGCCACGTGGCCGTGCAACAGCCTATTTAGCGCTGCGCAGGCACTCAGGGAACCCGCCCGGCTGCATGAACAGTGGAGGGGCGGCCTGCAGCCCCAGCTGGACCTGCTGTGGCGGCCAGGGCAGGGGCGGCCCGAATGCAGCCCTGGCCGGACCTGCTGCGGTGGCTGGGGGAGGGGCGGCCCAAAGCCAGTCCTGTTCTGGTCCTGCAACGGCCCCAACCAAGGCCTAGCCCAGACCTGCTGCAGCTGGGGGAGGGGCGCCTATCTTGCGTCCCCAACCCAGCTCCATCCCAGACCTGCCACAGTCGGGGGAGGGGCGCCTCTCCTTCCCCCCACCCCCCTGCAGCCAGGTGCTGTGCCCCAGAGCATCCTCCTGCACCCCAAACCCCTCATCCCTGGCCCCATCCTGGAGCCTGCATTCCCAGCCGGAGCCCTCACTCCCTGCACTCCAACCCTCTGCCCCAGCCCTGAGCCACCTGCCACACTCCGAATCTCTCGGCCCCACCCCCACCACATGAATTTTGTTATGGGCACCAATATACAGGTGATGTGTCACATAGGGTCATGTCATGTCACACATCACCTCCATATTGGTGCCCATAACAAAATGCATTCCGCACACGGGTGGGAAAAATTAGAGGGAACACTGGTGTAGACCTGACCCACCCATAGTGCGCAGTAAGAGCGTCCACGTGGGGAGTTAGTGTGGAGTTGCTAGTGTGCTTTACTAACTTCCCATGTAGACAAACTCTTAGCTTCACCTTATGTCTCTAAGAACATAAGAACGGCCATTCTGGGTCAGACCAAAGGTCCATCTAGCCCAGTATCTGTCTACCGACAGTGGCCAATGCCAGGTGCCCCAGAGGGAGTGAACCTAACAGGTAATGATCAAGTGATCTCTCTCCTGCCATCCATCTCCACCCTCTGACAAACAGAGCCTAGAGACACCATTCCTTACCCAGCCTGGCTAATAGTCATTAATGGACTTAACCTCCATGAATTTATCCAGTTCTATTTTAAACACTGTTATAGTTCTAGCCTTCACAATCTCCTCAGGTAAGGAGTTCCACAGGTTGACTGTGCGCTGTGTGAAGTAGAACTTCCTTTTATTTGTTTTAAACCTGCTGCCCATTAATTTCTTTGGTGGCCCCTAGTTCTTGTATTCTGGGAACAAGTAAATAACTTTTCCTTATTTATTTTCTCTACCTCACTCAGGATTTTACATACCTCTATCATATCCCCCCTTAGTCTCCTCTTTTCCAATCTGAAAAGTCCTAGCCTCTTTAATCTCTCCTCATATGGGACCCATTCCAATCCCCTAATCATTTTAGTTGCGCTTCTCTGAAACTTTTCTAATGCCATCTCTCTTGGGTGTCCCTTGCTCACTTCCTGTGCACAACTCTCCTTCATGTGAAGGGGAGTTCTGTCCACAGAACAAGTGCACAAAATCCACGGGACATAGTCAGCGCAGATTTGACAGCAAAACTTTGCACATTCTTGCTGATATGTATGTGTGTGGAGAATGCCCCCCACCGCCTCAAAATGGTTAGTGGGCTCCCAGACACGACTAGGTGATCTTGCCCTCAGGAGTTTGTTCTGATGGGAGAATAATCCGTCTGTCTTGAGTTCCTTCTGTTGGATGTGTTACCATTCAATATCCTGCTAGGGGAGTCTGGATTCAGACTGAGCTGAGTCTCTCCTGAGTGCATAGTTGAATTTCTCGCTCAGTAAAAAGCAGTTGTTGGTTCTTCCCAGTTTGTTTCCAGACTCTTTAATATAGTTATTCCAAACACATCATATTCTCCACTCAACAGGTCCATGTAACCTTCACATTGTTGCCAGCCCTTATGATTTCATTGCAAGTCTCGTGCTATTTGATATTTTTCTTTAAAGTCCACCTCCTAGAGTCATGGGATTATATACAAATCGTAGCTTTCATATATTTTTTTAAAGAAGTAAGTTTCTAGCCTTTGTAGTTGCGGAGAAAAGCTTGAAAAGATCACCCCAAGGCCCCATACTGGAAGCGGAGGTGTCCGGTCTGGTCCGGCGTACCGGCAAGAGCTGGTATGCTGTGCCAGACTGATTTCCCGGGCACTGATTTAAAGGGCCCAGGGCTCCAGCCGCTGCGGGGAGCACCGGGCCCTTTAAATCACCGCCGGAGCACCGGCAGCCGGGCTTGGGTGGGGATTTAAAGGGCCCAGGGCTCCAGCCGCTGCGGGGAGCACCGGGCCCTTTAAATCACCGCCGGAGCACCGGCAGCCGGGCTTGGGTGGGGATTTAAAGGGCCCAGGGCTCCAGCCGCTGCGGGGAGCACCGGGCCCTTTAAATCACCACCGGAGCACCGGCAGCCGGGCTTGGGTGGGGATTTAAAGGGCCCAGAACTCCAGCTGCTGCGGGAAGCCCCGGGCCCTTTAAAGTGCCGCTGCTGAAGCTCTGGCAGCGGGGCTCAGGCGGTGCTTTAAAGGGCCTGGAGCTCCATGGCCGCCAGAGCCCTGGGCCCTTTATTTCGCCCCTGAGCCCTGGGGCTCCCAGCCACCTCTGCAGCTGGTAGCTCCCGGGTGATTTAAAGGCCCTGGGGCTCCCAGCCACAGCTGGAGCCCTAGGGCCTTTAAACGCCTCTTCCGGTTGAGGTCACGCCCCCACTCAGGACTCCGGCGTACCGGTAAGTCAGTTACTTTCATCCCTGACTGTAAGGCAAACAAAAAGAACCAATCAATGATTCTTTTTCAGAATCTCACAATCTTTAAGACAACCTCATGATTTCTGAATATTTGGGGTTAGCGAGATTGTCTTCTTTAGTATTAAAGGTGAAATTCACCTCACCCCATCTACTGGGCAAGCACAGAACCTATGGATCACTTCAGCACTTTGCAGAGGGATACATAGGTTTGATGCTGGATTGCTGAATTTCATCGTAAAGTGCATTCATCAAGGCGCAAAGAAAATGCCCCTTGATGGAGCATGCAGTTAACTACAGCCGTGCTCCACTTCCTGGGAAAGACAGCCATGGCCCTGCCCCATTTTGGAAACTACTTGCATTGCTGGTTCAAGGATCGTGGTTGGGATTGGTCCAGCACAGGCATGCGCCCAGCTATGACCTGGGCCTATATTTTAAAGTCAACGATGATGGTGATGGATTCCTTTTAAAAAACTGTATCAGCTGGTGTAAACTGGCATTGACTGGAGCTAATCTGATTTACTCCAGCAGTGGATCTGGGCCGTACCATCACCTGCACACCGACAACACTGCATACAGCGGTTGCCGCTAACATCTTGACAATGTTGCTTTTGTCTAATTGACCTGACAGCTGTATTTGCAGTTCTCATTTCGCTTCATCTGGCAAATTGCAGCAACCTCATCTTAAAGGGAATAATTTTCAGGGGCCAATGTAACGAGTTTAATGGCGACTGCTGCATCTGACCCCAAATATTTTTTTCAAAGTAAACTGATATTTCACTGAGAAAGGGATCAGGGACATACACGTTTATAGGATCTCACAATCAGTAATCTAAGGCCTGAGCGTAAGCCCACTGACGTTACGGGGGAGATAAAAGCTTTAGAATATAATGTAAAAGAAATCTGCCTGGACTCTGGTATGGCAGAGGGCAAAGGGCAAAGCACACCAATGTGCAGGGAACGTGAGAGAGCACAGGGGACCTGGCAGACGCAGGAAGGATTCGATTGTTCCAGTAGGATACAGCTAGTTTTATGCATACGGTACTTCAAACGCTGTGCCCAAAACAAGTTACTCAGATTTACTGTAAACGGCAGCTGTGCCATCTATGGTTCTGCGCTAACATACAAATACTTGTCCTGTCTTAACAATAAGCCGAGTGAGTCATGCTGGCCCTGCTCCCAGCCTGTACGGGGGAGAATGAAGAAATGGGGCAACCAGGTTCCCTCACCCTCCTTGACCCATCTCTGAAGCCCCAGTAAAAGAACAAAAAGTATTTTAATTAGCTGAGATTTGGCAAGTGGCTTCTTTTATAAACACTGGCAGGGGCGTGCAGGATTAGTGGCTCATTTCAAATGTTAAAAGAAAAGATTGTGAAATGGACGAAGGCTTCATTTGGAATGCGCACCATAATGATAAAAAAAAAATCCTGCCACAAAAATAGCACTGCAGTTGTTTTATGCTTGTCTGTGTCGGTGCAACAGGTCTGTGCTGAGCACTGACTGGAATAAGCCTACGCCGGGGCAGTTTGGGAGATGCTCCGGCAGACCCGTTCGCTTCAGATTTCATTCCCAGCAGAGCCCCAGCTGCTCCAGATCTCCGCAGCCAGAGATGTCAGAAACAGGCTGCATGCCACACAAAGGAGCTGATTGCTGACCTCCCGAGTAACCAGGCTGCGTGCTGCACAGATGTGCTGGGGCCGAAGGGTGGGGAGGGGATTATTCCCACTGTCATGCAAGCAGCGTTGCTGCTCTGCACCCACTACCACACACTCACAGATCCACCAGCCTCTGCAAGGGTGGGTCCATGCAGAAGGGAACCCATCGATCCCACCCACCTGTCATGGATGCACACAGGGAGCCCTGATGAAGCTTCACTTGCATCTCACAAAGAGTCACCCCCTTCCTACATGAGTTCTGGAAATCACCCCATTTTTAGGCCTGTGGGTATTTGATGATCTCTAAAAATACCTGTTTCTTCTACCTCCTTCTCCTTTTAGTACCACACACAAGCAGTGACTCACTCCTTAAATGCCGAACACTTAGGGTCAAATAAAAGCAGTAAAGAGTCCTGTGGCACCTTATAGACTAACAGACGTTTTGGAGCATGAGCTTTCGTGAGTGAATAAATCAACCTTGCACGGGTGCTCAAGACCTGCAAGGAACAGGGGAAACCCTGCGTGTGGCTGCAGTGTTTGGGTGTCCCTAGGATTTGGAGTGAGGAGGATTCCATTCCTTCCACCCCTATGGACACCCCTTACATGATACCTAGTTGCTCAGGGCACCTGGATCTGGTCCCTGCAATGAAAGGCCCAAATTCTGCCTTTATTTGCACATGCAAGGCTCCCATTGGGTAACTCCCCTATGCACCCCATGGTTGCATTTGGCATGAGGCATGAATGTAATTGAATTTCTGCAGAGAGGAATTTTAAAAAGGACTGACCTCCCCAGGTCATTGAGGGAGGGAGAGGGCAGGACAAAGCGCTATGGGAAGAGCGAGATGTATTTGCTACAGGGAGCATGGCAGGCCTTAAACACAATGCTAAAGTGCATTAAACAATGAGTTTACGTATCTTGCTCTGAGAAAGGTGCTCCAGACGCAGCACTTAAGTGACCAGGGATTTCCCCCTCCCCCTCCCTGCTAGCCTGCACATCCCACGGCAACCTGTTTCGGAGTGAGTTGGACCTAGCTGTCGATATTTTGTTTTTTTTCATGGGGAAGTTCCAATCAACTACATCTTCTCTGTAAGGGGCATTAAGGAAGGAGGCTCCTGGGAAATAAGGCGGATAATTATAATCAGTGCTTTTAATGCACTGAGAAAGCTACGTGCTCTGATCAAATCAATACACCCTTCTAACCTGCCGAGGAGTATTTGCTGTGAAGAGATGGCACACTGTGGGCCTTTCACATGGAGAGAGCACGTGCTTTCCCTTCCCTCCCCCTTTTTTTTTTGCATAGTGCCCAAGATCAAAGCAACAGAAACATAGAAATGGAAGGTGGAAAGGGCTGATCTCGCTGATACTCATCCCCACTGCAATGGCAGGAAACTGACCAGGGGAACTGCACTGACCGTAGCCAAGTAATCACCTAAATCACAGCTCAGCGCTCCAGGGGAAGGCGAAAAACACCCTCTTCCAAAGGTCTCTGTTGACACGGCCTGGGAGGTCGGAGGCTGGTTTTATAAACGCTGTAACCCTTGCAAGGCTGGGATTTTCCAGACTGCACGCCACATGGAAGCACAAGCAGTGCGAAGAGAGACATGTATCAATCAAAGACAGACCTTGTTTGCTGAGGGTCAGCACTGGGCCAGAGCAGATCCCATTAGTATCAACGCTGATGGGATAATTAATAATGCAACGTACATAATAACAGTTAATAAATCCTTCTATTAATGCATTAAGTGCAAAACTCAATTCAACCTTAACTATTGACCTGCAGCCAGTGCCTTCATACCTGCCTCCACACCCAGCAACTTTCATCCAAAAGACCTAAACTCTGCCGATGCTTAAAAGGTCAGGATCAAGTCCCCCCCCCCGTCCCCTTGGTGCTGGAAGTGGTGCATGTTTAAAAGCAGCAGCAGCAGCAATTTAGCTGTCAATGGTCTCTCACTGTGGGGACGGGGAGGGAGAAAGGCAAGGTTCCCACTCCACCATCTCCAGTCCATTCACTGGCTCTAAACACGCAAAATCTCATGTGCCTCAGGAATGTTGAGTTCTGTTCCTTCTCACTCTCTATGCCTCTCTCCCATCAGCGGATGCATTTTTCTTCCTTCTCTGTGTGCTGAACAATGAAGTCCCGACTCTGTTTTTACTTAGCTCAGGCAAGACTCCCCTTTTCTTGCCACCATCGAGAGTGGCCGCTTGGATCCAGACAGGGCACTGCACGCTGGGGCTTGGACTTGCAGGCTGCAGTTCTGTTTTATTAAAAGTGCAGGCAGCTGCTCTGCTCCGATCTGTGCAGAACAGGAGCAGCCCGCGGGGGCCTGGCCAGTTGCCACATGGTTTGTAAACCTTGGGAACCCCCTGCTCTGCCAGATGACCCAATTAGTCATCTTCCCAGAGACCATGGGAGAGGCCAAGGTCTTAGATAAGGGACTGATTGTACACTCACACAAGCAGCTCATCATAACGGAATCACAGTGCTGTAGATGTCCCTAACAGACACCTAAGTCAAGAGCAGAGCGAGAAAGGCTTCCGAGGTGGTTTCTACTAGAAATGAAGGCTTCAAGGATTTTCTTCCCCAACTCCTTTTCAAAAGTTCATTGCAGATCTCGCCGTTGGCTTTGGAGGGGACAAGGGGCTTGAACAGAGGTCAGTTGTAATGGCTGCAAGTCCTATAGATACAGTACAGTCATGTCTTGACTCTGCATCCAGCCCAGAAAGGCAGCCGGCAAAAAGGTTCCAGAAGAGAAGACACACTGATGGTTTAATTAAACTGTGTACCAACTTCCCTCTCTTCCATTTCCCCCTATCATCTAACTACAGCATATATCCCTGCCCTGTTTCTATAAGCAATTCTTGAAGAGACTAGGGTGCAGGATTGCTGGAGCTGGAGTGGCTAGTGTGCAAGCCAAAGGCCCGTGCAACCAGATATGCCACTAGCCTATGCAAAGAGAATGACCTGGGTTTCTCGATGGGCAGAGAGAACCTGCCTGAGTTCACACAAATGGGACTTACTGATGCAGGAAACAATCACTGGGCAGGATTTCTAGCATTTAAAGCTCACAAAGAAGTGGTTAGCAAGGTATGGTGAAGAAGGTCAGGCCTTTTATTGAGCCAGTAAGGAAATGGTTTTGGAGGACACCTGCATGAGACACCTTTATGACCCAGAAGCTTTTGTCTCTTTAAATCATTGCACTTTTTTCTCAAGGAACAATATGGCTACAAATATTATCAAGAGACTTCAAGGATTTCACGGGTGTCACTTTGCTACACGCTTGTGACCGCTTGGAAGTTCACAGAGACTGCAGAGGTAGACCAAGGATCCTACTGCTCCACAAACAAAGGCCCACCATGACTCGTGTGAAGGGAGAATCCCAGCTATTGACAGTATAGGGCCTGTGACACACAGTGCAGCAGCTCCAGTTCCATCCAGAAGAGGTCAGTGGTGTAAATGCACACTAGCCACTTCGTTACAAACCTTCTACCATTACTAGTAGCTGGAAGCCCATGCTGTTGCATGGTACAATTTGTAAAGTCATGTGCAAAAAAGCTGAAAATGGCTGAGAATTTAAAAACTGACTGACCCTGGTGATCCGCTATACAGAAAAAGCTCTCAACCAGGCTTGCAGCTGTTTCCATCACATCACACTGACTCAGGCATTCTAGGCTTCAGCGTGACGTTCGGGGTGATTGTGCGTGCTTATTGTGTCGCGCTGAGTGAGCTGTGTGGATTTGTGCAGGTGACGAATGAGGGTGTGTTGCAGTGAGCGGCTATGGGGTTATTGGGTGTGCTAGTTGTGTTGTTGTGGGTGGCTGTGTTGATTTGTGTCAGTGGCAGTTGGGCTAGGTAATCTACCATCTGTGTCATCTCCCTCATAGAACCAATGAAATTGCTGCATGCAAATTTAGCTGTAGAATAAGGGTGGTGATTGGTTGAGTTATTTCTGCTATCACAACTCTTGGCCTGGCACAGATACCTGCTTTACTGTAGCTGGACACTGCAGGGGTGTCATCCGTAAAGTCAAAACAGCTGAGAACTTACAAACTGGATGGTAACCGACCATGAAACCCAGTGATGATTCAACCTGGTGATATCCAGAATAGGAAGAGCTCTCAGCCACGCACAAGCCTCACAACACTGCCATGGGCAAGTCATTATTACATCTCCCTTAGAGAGGAGTAAATCGAGGCCCAGATTTGTAAAAGTATTTAGGCGCTGTTAAGATGAGTGTTACAATGCCTAACTGATTTAGGTGCCTAAATCCCATTGGCTGTCATTTTAGGGCATATTAACTGGAGTCACCCATATCAGCTTGGTAATTTTTCCTTAGGGGAGCAGATAGGTTATCTCATATCTGCACTATTCCCTGGACTCCCCTATGCTTGCTAAAGAGAGCATTACAAGTGCTGGAGTGAAGTTATCCCTCATCGAAGGCTCCTGACAAGTTTTTAAAGAGCAAAGCACTGCAACTATGCAGGACAAATGGAAAATCTGTAACAATCCACCCGGTTAGTTAAAGAGAAGGCACATTAATCTCTTTGCATCCACAGTTGAATTCAGGACAGCACACAATTAGGATCTCAGACTGCGTGGCAACAGCCCCAGTCAGGCTCTCTGGAGCTGCGTGCATCAGTTGATACTGAGAAGCATTGTTTGCTTGGAAGCATTTGCACTGAGCTGAATTTCCTGCCATTGTTTTAGGAGGTGAATACAATGAGGCCTGTGACGGCAGGGGATCAGCTGAGTTACATATTAGCTGCATTCAGCCCATTTGGTTGATATTTAGCTGAAGGACTACAAACTCTCTCTCCAAAGGGCTCTGTGTCACTGAATGATTTCGTGTTACACTGCACAGGGCTTTTAGTGACTGCCATGGGAATCACAAAGGGAAGGGTTCTGATTCCAGTGTATGACTTACATACATTTATTTATTGTATTGCCTGACCACGGGCCCTCTCACATACACACATGCAGAGCCTGCCAAGGATAACAGCCTCTGTTTTACTTGGTACATATGAAGAGCAGTCCCAATCTAGAAGCCCCAGGGGTAAATCACAGACATCATGATTCAACAGAAAAGCCGGAGATGGCAGAGACCTAGAGCCTTGAGTCCTCTGGTCTCTGCCCTCGTTCCCTATAGGATGTCCTCCTCCACTCGCTCCCAAGAGAGGGGGGTCGAACACTGCCTTTGCAAGACAAGCCCAATGTCTTCTATTCACGACTTCCAAAGCCTAGTGCCAGTTGTCAGGGAGGAAGGCCTTGTTCTGGTCCGGAGTTGGGTTCTGGGGCATTTCTGATCATGCTCACGAGGCTGATCCGGCACCCACTCCGTGCATGGAGTGCCCTGCTGCTCTGGACGCACTCATGCAGAACTGAGTGGCTGTTCTTTCGTGTGGGACCTCCCCCTGCTCCTGGGTGCCAGGGGCAGTGCCCCTACCAATCAGGTGCCTCTAGGCTTATCCCTGGCTGGTGTATGAAGCAGTCTCCAGGCCTCGTCTCTTCTGGAGAGTCCTTGCTCCAATCCTCACTTATTTTCAACCTTGAGAACTCACCCATCTTGCCCCTCCCCTCCCCCACACCCGGCTGCTGCTCCATGGCTGCCTCTCAAGGAAGATGACGCGAGGGCACAGCTATAATATTTCTCCAGCCTCGTTTCCGAGAATGCCGTCTTCGCTTTGCCGAGGAGGATGGAACCATTCATTCTTTTCCGAGGAGCAGGTTACAGTGAATAGGCAGCCGCTCCATTAGCTCCCATATCCCGGGGGGAGGACTAAGCAGCCGATCTCCCTCAGCATGATTGCTGGAGATGGAAAGTGCTACCCTGACTGCTGCCAGCTCAATGATGTCATCCCTAGCTGCAATGCGACCCCCACCCTCTACAAAATTCCCTTAATGAGGCATCCTCGCTTCCAGCTATCTGAGAATTGACAGCCAGGAAAGCAAAGTGCGAGCTGTGCAAATACATCTTTACACGCATGCATCTCTCTTTATCTCTGTGTCCTGACCCAAATTGCCTTTCGCCTTCCCAGGCGGAGACGGCTGGAAATTCATGCAGAACAATTTGTCCTTAATGAAACACAAATTCTACCTAATACCCCTTCCCAGGCTCCCAACTCCATTCCTGAGCTCCTCAGGTTCTTTCGAGTCCCTTCCAGCATGAAGCAAAAATTGCGGGCCCTGAACTTATAAGAATGAGATAAAACTGGCCTCTCCCCTTGCACTTGCTGAATACCATCTCTTTAGGCTCCGAGTAGCAGATAGGGGGACACATAGCACTGATCCCCTTAAAAGCTACAGCAATGTTTCCAAACAAGAGGAACACACGGATATTTACATGCTGCCTGTATCTGTGGCTAGCTTCCCTACCAGCTCCCATCCCACACTAAATCCAGGCTGACTCAGGTTTGAGCCCAAGCCCTCCTTTTGTCCACACACAAATCAGCCTGACTCAGATCAGCAAGCGCTTAGGACCGGGTCCTAGGACCCTGCTGGGTTTGCTCAGAGCCCAAGTCCCGCTGAGACTCGGGTCCAGGCCCTGTCATTTTGCAGCGTGGATGCAACTCAAGCCGCAGACCCGAGTCAGAAGGTCTGTGTAGTGCAGTGTGGATGTGTTAGCATGGCTGGGAGACCCGGATCCAGTAATTGCAAGGCCAGTTTACAGTGCAGTGTGGATGATCCAATGAAGGCTTAGAAACACCGAGTCCACAGGCCTAAGTGCCCCAGACCTGGGTTTACTATGCAGTGTAGACACACACACACACACACACACACACACACACACACACGATCATCTATTCTGACATCATATATCACAGGCCATCAGCACCACCCAGCACTCTCACACCAAAGCCAACAACTGAAATGAGACCAAAGCATTACAGCCAATTCGTATGTGTCACTGGCAGTGAGATACCCAGATACTCCTAGCGAGTGACCCATTATTCTATAACCAACACCGCTGCCATATTAGGGGACAGTCTGGTCCTGCAGGGAGGAAGGAGAAGTCAGGAGAGCGGGATGCTACTCCTGGCTCTGCGATTGTGAGTAAACCGGTTGAGCTTTCTGTGCCCCAGTTTCCCCACCAGCCCAACTTTGTTAAAGGGCTTTGAGCTGCCACATGCCAGCAGTTCATTCTGTATTAGTAGAAGTCCAGTGAGGGGGACAAGATGAAGATAAATTGTCTTCAATGCCATGGCTACAGCTGTCCCCCCGAACCTCACTTGGTCACTGGGCTTACTCGGTCTACCTGCATGTAGGATGTTACCCTGATTTCCCCCTCGCTGCCCACCACTCCCACTGCCCTACCCTCTCTGGCTCACCGGGCTGCTCAGCTCTCCCTTCCTGAATGCCCCCTCTGATTTCCAGTTGTGTGCGGATTTGACGGCAACGCCAGACAAAGAGAGGCACAAAGACTGGGGATGCAGAGAGGGACATGGCTTCTGGAGTTCAGCTGGGCAAGAGGCTTTGGAAACCCGCAAATGCCAGGCAATGGCTATCAGTGAGGGTTGCTTCTTGTGGACTGATGGATGCTTCCTGCCCGGGCAGCAGCACCTCTGTAGCTCACGTGCTCAACAGGGCCCCATCTGACAGCCAGCAAACTAGAAGGGCTGGTAGCTTTGAGAGGGAAAAGTCTTAATTCCGTTAGCAAGCACAGGGCCCGATCCTGCAAATGCTATTCCCTCGAGTAAGGATTACTTGTGTGAGCCAGGGTTTGGGGATCAGGCTTTTAAAGGGGCTGATTGGTATCCAAGCTAGCAGGGCAATAGGAACTATATGTTATTCTCTCTAAATACACATGTTCTCTCTCTCTCATTCTATAATCCATAAGTGACACAGCCGCAAAGCTCATGAGAACAAGCGAGGGAGGAGACCTCTGGCAGTCTGGGAAGAGACAGAAATAAACCCTCGCCATTGTTCAGTTTGCATAAACGATTATCATGCAAGCTAAATTGATGTGGCCTCTTTAGGACTTAATCCAGAGCAGAGATGAGCTAAGCACGCCGTCCCTACCGTTCGGTGTAATCAATGCAGGGCACCACAGTCATTATTTTTGCTGTTAGCATTAATATTCTTTTATAATGAAAGAGCTCCTGAGTTGTCAATCTGCTCTTCTTGTTCCCTGGCCCTAGATCTGGCTGATTATTTCAAAGTGACTTTTGTGATGTTCTTTGGCTATCTGCCCATCGAACGATTTTAATTTTAACTCCACGATCACAGTGTCTGTGGTTTCAGTCGAGTCCTCCCAGCAACTACACCTTTGGAAAGAGAATGACATATTAATAATGATTGCAATGAACATGGGGAGTCCGAGCTGTTTAACTGTGTGTCATAGGCCCTATACTCCTTACACCAAAAGGTGATTTGCCTGTAGTTTGGGGGTCAGAGCCTATGCCTTTGGAGGGGGAGAACTGTTTTTCTTCCTGTGGTTTCTCTGTGAACTGTCAAGTGGCTAGGGTGTCCAGCTAAATTCTACCCAAGAAAGTTCTAGAAGAGCACTGCTACATTCACACTGGGTGCAGATTGTGAGTGGACGTGGATCAAATACAATAGCCATGGGGTTTTATCTTGGCTTTTCCCTTGAATTGTGTCTCTAATGAGAAACACTGTTTTAAATCCATTGCCTTTTGCTCCCAGCGGGAAAAACACAGCCCCCCGAGAGTCCACGGGGACTCTCCTGACTTCACCTGAACCACTTTCATGCTTGATTTGAATCTGTTTCTGGCAGTGCCATGTTTAAACTGAGGTTAGAACCAAGAGACTGAACATAGCTGGGGGGGGGTCACAACTGCGCCGGCCTCGATTCTAATGCAAGCCACCTAAAAAGACCATTGAATGCAATGCAGAAGCATCTGAGAAGAGTGAAGGAAAGAACCACCTTGAGGGGCTCACTGAGAATGTAATCTCCTCGCCCCCGATCCCGGGTCACCTCGGCACGAAGGGGGGCAAATCATTGCAGGTTATTTAAAAAGACTCTGATAAATCCATGGCCAGCTCAGGCTTCATGGCTGTCACTATACCATACTTCAAACCCACCCAGTGCTTCACTGGGACAACAACCCGAGAACCTAAGCCTCGAGGTCTGAAAGCACAGGCTAGAGGAGAACCATTGCTTTCCAGCAGCCGTGTAGGGCTCTCTGACACACAGTCAAGCAGAGGGCAGTGGTACCCAGACACTAGTTATGTTAATTACCAAACTTCATAGGCTGATACAGCTGAGAGGGGCTGTTCTTTAGTCATGCAAAGCTACGGGCATTAGGGCTCCAACTACCCCCTCGGTAAATGACTTTTCGGGATTTAGGATTTAGTTACAGCTCTAGCTACGGGCCTCGGATCCCAATCTCGATAGCTTTCCCTGCGCCTGCACTACAGCGATTACCATGAAGTTAATAGGGTGCTTTGTTAACCACTTCAGGGCACATTATGTTCATCCTGATGCACAGCAGAGCTGAGCACATGAGTTTTAATTGGCGTGAAGCGATTCTGCACGTGCCTCTCCGCTGCGTGACCAAACCCCTCAGCACAGCATTCACTCCCCAGTGGAGGACTTCAACAGTACGTGCCCGTTCTGGGGAAAGCATTTTGCTTCATTACTGTGAAACCCACTTCTGCGAATTGCCACGGAATGAATAAAAGACGGGGAATCAATTGCCTGCATCCCAGATGATTTTAGTGCTGCGCAGTGGGAAGTGCGGCGGGGAGCGGAATCTGCAGCCTTTTAGCACTTCTCGGCACTGTGTCTGAGATCAAGCCCGGTATCATTTGAAGAGCATGTGCCCTAGGAAGGGGGACTATATCCTACGCTGGCAGGGGAGAGGGGCTGATGATCCAGCTGGTCTCTTTCTTCTCTAATGTCTCGCCATCAGAGAATGTTTCACCATCTTGCACTCATTGGATTGTTTGAAAGTCTCGTCCCCTGCAGCCCCGCAAACACCTGCCCAGGAAAGAAGGAGCATCCAATGATCTACACACGTCTCAGGGCAGGGAAGGAAGGCAGCACCAGAAAGGGAAGAGGGGTGATATGCTTAGCTGGTGTAAATGGGGGGAGACAACTGCTCAGAAGAGTCTGAGCTCCAGGGTGAAATGCACCTCCATTCAGCGGGCCAGCACCATGCCTAGGGTGACCACATGTCCCGATTTTATAAGGACAGACCCAATATTCAGGGCTTTGTCTTATATAGGTGCCTATTACTCCCCACTCACTGTCTCGATTTTTCACACTTGCTGTCTGGTCACCCTAACCATACCTGTGCATCACTTACGTCTCAGCGTTGGAATCCTGGGTGAAATTCATCTCTGTCCAGGGGTGAATTTCCCCCAGCATACAGTCAGAGGGGGTCAGCATCGTTCCACAACCCAGCTCCAGGGGTCCAGCAGGCCTTTACTTCACTGGGCCTAGTGTCAGGTGCACAGCTGGATCCAGCCTGGCCACAGCCTGGGCAGGAAGGGATAGCTCAGTGGTTTGCGCATTAACCTGCTAAACCCAGGCTTGTGAGTTCAATCCTTGAGGGGGCCACTTCAGGATCTGGGGCAAAAATCAGTACTTGGTCCTGCTAGTGAAGGCAGGGGGCTGGACTCGATGACCTTTCAGGGTCCCTTCCAGTTCTAGGAGATAGGTATATCTCCAATTATTATTATAGCAAGCTCAGCTGGGCCCAAGAAGCCTTCTCCAAGTGGTCCTGCTTCTGGGCAGGGGCGCCAGCAGCCTGCTCCTTGATGCTCAATGCGTTCCGCACTTGCCCTGCTCTCTTCAATGCTCCATGCCTTGCCTCCCTGCCCTGATTCTGACTCCAGCGCCGACCTTTCACTTGGCTTCCCCCTCAGACCAGTACTTGGCTCCTGGATCTACAGATACAGGCATCTGGAGCCTACCCTGTGTGGGCTGGTCTGTTGATTTGTGGAGGGGAAAATGCTATGGAGAAGAGTCCTCTGTCCCCCACCACACTCATCCTGATCCTGGCCCTTCATGATCTGCAGAGGTGGAGCCATATGGAGCACTGTCAGAGAGGCTTTGGGTGGAAGAGACCGGGGAACGGGCCCCTGGGATCTGGAGATTTGCACACCCTTCCGTTCACAGAAGCAGAGGGGAGCACAGGGGCCTGTGCCTCCCCTTCGTTTTCTTGGAGGCTAGCAAACCCGTGTGTGTGGTGAGAATGGAACGGCCCATTCTCAGAACCCATCAAAACCTGTCCAGGATCGTTACCAGGGTGAAGTTGCAGCAATGGGGGATGAGGACTGGCTTTGGCCGCTTGCTGGGGAATGGAAATCTCATTGTCTGGGGGAGGAGGGAATGATTTATAATGCCCTCCTGGGTAACTGTCTCTCCCAAGTACACCTGCCTTGCTTGGGTACCAACCGATTACACATCTGGGTGAGTTTTAGACATTTTCACTACAGCTAGTGGTTTTCCACTGCATGCAAGATTAACCTAAGAGGGCAACATGGTTTTGTCTGACTGAGCTAACAAGAACTGATCTGTGCAAGCAGCGAGATCATTCGCAAGTGTCACTGCCATCTCCCTGACCATTATATCAGCCAACTATCTCCTGCAGCCTCCTTCTCGCTCCCTGTCCATACCAATGGTCCTCCAGCTGCACTGCCTGGGACAAGCACGGCCATGTCCAACACCCAGGTCTCCTCAGTGGGTGCTTCTTGCTGCTAATTCCCTCTCCCTCCCTCTCTGTCTCGCACCTGGCATCAGCGCAATGCGGTTCACAGGGGGTTGCTCGCCTTGATTCAATCAGTGAAAGATGAATGGAGCATACAGGCAAGAGGCTGCCTGAGATGCATCATCCTAGCAAGGCGGAGCCTGATATTGTGCAGCACTGGAAACGATCCATTCCGAGTGCTCGGCACCTCTCTGTAGCAGCCCCACCATGTATCTTGGGATGAGAATGTTACAAGACTGCTTAGAGTGAGCTCATCGGGACAGGGCCCTCCTCCTCTCCTGTGGCCACCACGGACAACACTCTGTACAAATAGGTCCTAATAATAATGCTGATTCTCTCAGCACGCCTCTTGCACCTGGTTCTTCCTGCCGGGAATGTTACCACCAGTATTAAAAGACAGGGACACATCAAGACGTGCTTTGCACACCCCCGGCATTTTACACACACATCAAGAGTGCACACACTTAGCAGCCAGCTTCTCAGGAAAGAGCAAAGCTTGGGAAATGCCAGCGATGTCACCAGGGCACTGCCCGGCGTGGGACTACACAAATAAAACAGGGGGGAAACCAATGTAAGTTGGCGGGCCAACTCCTGAGCCAGCGCATGACATAAAAACTCCCAGCTGTGGCCCGATTTCAGTCCCTCCTCTTCGGGGAGGAGTGTTATTTCTCCAGCTCTAAACAGTTCAACACAAATCAAATAGATAAAGCAGGTTCTGTCCCCTGAGCTTAAAATAAGCTGCTCATTGGCCATTTATCGAAGGAGCAGGTGACTTGCAGATTATCATCTGATCCCTGGCCTCAGATCCATCTCCTGAGTGACAGCTAATTAGTGACGGGGAGAGGGCTCAGCCTGCTCCCTTACAGGGTCACCCTGCCCTGGGACACTGAAATATAGATACAGCCCCTTCCTGCATTACTATAGTTTCCTGGGTTTATTACCACTGAAAACCATTTTAAAAATCGCCATCTCTGCTGTTTGTTTCCCTGGTGCGCTGGCAATGAAAACACTCTCCTTTTCGTTTCTAGCCAGCGTCATGTCTCCCTGCTCATGCTTGAGCTGGAAATGCTCCAACATCTGGAGGGAATGTTTCAATCCGATCCCAAACCAGGTTTCACTAAAATCATAATTAAAAAACCCCAAGAACCCACAGCGACATGTCGATGAATGCGCTGGCATCTCAACTGCTTTTCTTTTCCCTCCAGTGGCTTGATCCAAAGACTTCAGTTGATCAGGTCTCAGAAGGCCAGGCCATGTGGGCTTCTCTGAGATTTTGTACAGGGAGCTGCACCTCCGTGGGCCCTGAAACAATATACTCGTCTACCCTTGACTCAAATGCGAGGAGACAATTCTTTACTTAACACCATAAGAACTTGTTCTCCGTCAGTCAGAAACAGCTTTGCTGAATGCTCCAGATACAGGCGCCGGGAGCCTACTCTGGGTATTGGAACTTGGCGGCATCAGGAGTGGTACTTGAAGTGTAATTGCACTTGTCAATCATTCAAGCAACTAAACACTTTACTTCAGCAGTAAGAAGCTGGGGTCATCTGTGAAGCACGTCACACTCTCCAGGACTGATAATACAGTACTCAGACTTTGCCACCATTTTGGCAACCGGCTGCTGGCCCCACGGAGAGATTTCCTATGTGCTACCAGCTGCTCTTATTTCACTAACAAAGTAAAACCTGTGGAGACTGCAGTTCCCTGCATGCAATGCTCCTCTGGGCTCCAACAGCCCTCATACTTGGCTCAGAAAGGAACATTGCATGATTGCATCATAATCTCAGTGGGATGCACTTGGCAAACTTAGCCATGCTTTGGTCACCTGTGGCTTGTAATGCTGGTGTGAAGACTGCAAGATGCTGCTAATTGAAAATACATCCAGCTGGTTTGCTGACCAGCTTGGTTTGAGAATCTTGCTGAGTGATTTATTAAAGTGTTGTTCTATGTTCAAAGTATGTAAAACCAACATCTGTCTTTCTCCTCACTCAGATCTGCTCCTCATGTGCATTCAGGGTCAGACCTGCTGACGTTAGTGGCAAAATACATGTTTTTTTGTATACTTCTCACTCCGGAGGGGGCTCTGGGAGAATAAGCCAGATTCAACACTGGCTCGTGCATCATCAACAAAACTGTTAACGAAGTTCCAAACACAGGCCCGGATTCTGCATTCAATTACCCCTGGAGAATCTCTTCAGAGACAATGGCTTTGCTATGCCGTGAGGACCACAACCTGACCCGATGAAGACATGAAATGAGGACAATGACAACAATTTCAGCCAATGTTTCCCGCCCTCCTGATGGCAAATATAGGCCAATGAGATAGAAACAAAACAGTGGCCCTCAGTGTAGACAAAGTGCTGTCAAAGGCACAAGCAAACACCCTGGAAAGAGAGCGAGAGAGAGAGAGAAGGAGGGAGAGGAATGCATGTTCTCGCTTTAGTCACCATCCTCTAAAGGACTGTGTAATTTTCAGCTGGAAACGTGAGTTCCAAGTTTACAGTTTCCCTTTAGAGACACAGCTGACTGGGGCTCACCCAGAGAGTGAATCCACACTTTTGGTCAGTGCAGTATGGGGCACACCGCACTGCCAGGAAGGCTGAGGGCACCTAAATCCCATTGATTTCAATGGGACTTAGGTGCCTAAATACTTTGGAGGGTCTGGGTCTTAATACATGGTTTGAGGGCTGCCCGGCAGAGGAAAATTTAACCCCAATCAGGGAAGGCAAACGATATGAATGGAGGGCGGGCTGGCTGGCTGGGAGATACTGATGTCGCTATCCACCTACCTAGCCCAGGCGAGGAGACATGGATACATATTTTGTAGCAAGGCGGGGTTAGCTTGGAGCCTGTTCATTGATCACTCAACTTTCTAGGCTCGGAGAGTCTCATTTTGTTGCCAGCCTTTGCTTTTGCTGCATCTCATCCTCCCATACCGAGGCAGCTTCTGGCTCTGCAGAGCCGGGATGGCTTCATTAGCACTTTGCAGTTCTCCACTGCGAGAATCAGGAGAGACGGGCAGTTTGAAGCTACATTGTTCCCTGCGGAACAGGCAAATCCTACAGGAAATTGACAAGAAAAGCAAAAGCTTTCCCTGAGCCGACCAGGCTACCTGTGTCACGCTGATTTCTTCTCCCACTGAAAAGCGACGTAGGAGTGGCCTTAGATACACAGGCTATTGGTCCACCTAATCCAGTATTCTGCCTCTTGCAGTGACCCATCTTGCAAGCTACTGTGGCAGGCAGCACCTGTGTTGGGTTGATGAGTTGTGAAATACTGCGTCCTTTGGAAGAGTGTGAAGTAGTGTGTGTGTGTGTGTGTGTGTGTGTGTGTGTGTGTGTGTGTGTGTGTGTGTGTGTGGAGAGAGAGAGAGAGAGAGAGAGAGAGAGAGAGAGAGAGAGAGAGAGAGAGAGAGATTGTCGCCCTCTAGTGGCTGGCCTGCCAAGAGGATAAGGGATCTCCTACTACTGTCACCAGTTTCTGGAGCTGATGAGCCAGGTTTCCCCTGGTGTGTGTGATGCTCATGGAACCCTTGGAGATGCCCACTTTCCCCTCACACTGTTACCCTGGGAAAAAGGGAGCAGCCAGGCAGGGGGGTTGTGACATTGAAGCTTTATGCCTAGGACGTGACCTTACACGCCCCCATGCGTAGCCTCCTCTCACACACGTTGCAGCACAACTTCCTTTGCACTCCTGCTGCAGGTTGCACAAGGATTGATGCTGGAATGAGACACTTGGGAGTTGCAGGCTCTTATCTCCAATAGGGACCACTGAGCTTGGTGTTTTGGTTTTTTTTGGCAATAAGAATCTCTGCTCCCAGAATCCAAAATTTTACTGTATAAGGCTGCTTCCTGCAGGCTAAAGAACCAGACCATGGCTTGCCTATGAATGAAATCCATTGAGGCTGAAGTTACAGACTCTGGAACAAACCTGGGGATCATTCAACAGGTCACAGAGCTTCCTCTGCCAGAGAGAATCACAGTTCAGGGGAATACAAACTTCATGCTGGAGCCAGTCTGGCTTGTAGTTGCTTGGCACCTTTCAGGATCTGATGGAAACCTGAGGCTGCATCCAGCACCCAAACTCCCTCCCAAAGCCCAACCCCCACACCCCCTCCCACTTCCCCAGTCAAGGTACCTCACTTTATTTTCATTTACTTCTCATTACTTATAATATAGGTGGAGGATGAAGAAAAAAAGAATGAAAAACGGTGGGGGGGAGATAAGAGAGAATGTCCTGCAGGGGCCCCCTGAAAATGAAGCTGTGCACGGGGCCCCCGCTAAGTCTAAATGCGCCTCTGCTGAGGCAGGTGGTGTTTTCTCTCTTTCCCAGATGGGGGTTTTAGATGACTTGCCCAGAGCCATGTTGCAAGTCAATGGCCGAGGTGGAGGAACAGACTCGAGAAGTCCTGACTCCCAGGCCTCATCTCCAGTGACTAGACCCCTCTTTCCTGCCTGGGGAAAGCTTCAAGCCAAGAGACAGTGACAACGGAGAGAGCGTGTATGCACGGCACGTCTATGGCAGCTCTGAAGACTGATTAGACAAGTGGCTGGCTGGATGCAGTTTATCCACAGACCAATTGCTGGGCCTGCCCATCGGAACCCAGTTGTGACTCATCACGCTTTCCCGAACAGAACGGCTCTTGTTTCTCATCAACAAATGTAAATGTTTAATGTGAGTGAGCGTGAGCATCTATTTCCCATATACCGCCTTCCCGACCCCGTTGGCTGCGCGTCCATGTTCCTGGGCCGTAGCTTCAAAGCTGGGAGGCCGTGGGTCCAACGCCACCTCGGATCTTTAAATGGCCACATTTCAAAGCAGAGCGACTGTGGCTGTGAGACAAGACAAGGGAGTCCAGGAAGGAGAGGTGGGGGAGTTAAGTGGAGACAACTGGAAAGACTGGTGATAAAAAGCCAAGCTCTGAGGTGGTCTGGGATCCGGCCTAGGCCGTTATGCTGTCTCTATGAGCTCTGTAGCTAGGGGAAGTGGCTGAAGGAGCTTTGTTGCTCAGATAGTATTGGAGCCACTCTTGTACGTGATGGGATTGATACAAGACCTTATAGCAATCAACCTGGGGGAAGGGGGTCCTGGACTTACCTTTCAGAAGCGTTAATAAAATGAACACTGTGTGTACAGCTACAGCGCCGGCCTGGCTACCCACTCCAATCTCTGTCTCTCTATCCAGCCAACTTCATCTATTTACATCGCACAATGTGTTCTGTGGCTGCTTGCTTGGATTCGCTCTGGCTGTGCTCACGCTCCTTTTGTGCTTGCTGCCCATGAACGATCCTGGGATTGGCTTTACAGGCGCAAATATTTGGGGAAATCCCCAGGGCTGGGTATTCTTGGCAACCAAAGTTCAGATTCACATACGTGAATATTCCCCACCGGGAGTGCTTTTGTCCCATGGGAGGTTTGAACACAGGATATTCCATATCACAGCGCAGAACACTATTACATGACCTAAGGGAGTAACTCCGTTACTTTTTGACAGTAGTACACTGTTATCCTCTCTATGGACCAGCCACTAGCAGGGAATGCAACAATTTACAATTACGTTACATTTGCATGCGCATCCAATCTGATAACAGAATAATACCATGTGACTTATCTAACCAACCAGCCAATAACTGAAAATCGTGGAAATCGTGGTCTGTGCATGGATATTCCACAGGCAGAAAAAGAGGGTCAGTTCCTCAGGCAAGGTGCCCTTGTGAATCATTCTCTCAGGATAGCAGCAAAGAATCTTGTGGCACCTTATAGACTAACAGACGTCTTGGAGCATGAGCTTTTGTGGGTGAATACCCACTGCATTTGACGAAGTGGGTATTCACCCACGAAAGCTCATGCTCCAAGACCTCTGTCAGTCTATAAGGTGCCACAGGATTCTTTGCTGCTTTTATAGATCCAGACTAACATGGCTACCCCTCTGATACTTTCTCAGGATAGCCTGCCCTGAAAGGTGCCAGGTGCCCACAACCCCATCCAAGACAATGAGTCAGATCTTCAGCTGGCGTACATTGGCACAGAGTCACTAAAGTCCCTGTATCTATCGTGATTTACACCTGCAGCAGATCTGGCCCCATCACTTTAATGGGAACTGAGGGCCCGCAGCACAAAGTCCTAGCTGAGAAGCAGGCCCACAATGGAGAGGAATGAATTCCTCTCCACAGCACGGCACAAGAGCCGCAACTCTTCAACCGTGAACAGGCCCGGGGGGTTGGGGATGGAGGGTGTGGGGGCTGAAGAAAGGTCTGAAATGTATGAGCGTTAGGGAGATCAACCTGCTGCAGGGGCTGCAAATCTGCCCCTGTCTGGGGACATGTCTCACCTGGGGATTCTCCTTCTCTCGTTTCTGGTGGAGTCAGTGAGTGGCCAGAGCTCTCCTTGCTCTTTGCTATGTTTGCTCCCTGGAGACTGACTCCAGGAGGGCTGCTTTATTCCGCTGTGGCTTTGCATGCGCTGTAACGCGGGCAGGGCAGGGAACATGCAAAGAACTGGCTCCTGTCTGCAAAACCCCCACCCTGGTCTGTGTTTAAAAACCAGGGGCAGAAATGGAAAGGCTGAGGACAATACAGGCTCTGTTTGTTTCTTCCCATCCCCACGGCACCTACAGCTGCTGATGCTGATTCTGGCCCATCAGATTGTGCACGTGGGCTGGGACAAAAGGAGAGGAGGACAAAGACCCAGATTATATTTCTGCCTGCAACAGTCGCCATGTGACACACCCACCATCAGCAAACCCCAAAGCGATCGCCTTCTCTGCCAATAAACAGATTTCCCCCCACATCTGTTGTCAGCACACCAGACCACCAATCAAAGGGTCCTCACATGGCCCACATTTTAATAGAGAGCTAGTCTTGTGTTCGCGATCACACAGCCCCTCTTTTCGCTCCCATCCGTGATCCCATGGACCACGCTTATTCGTGATCACGGGGCACAGCAATTGCTGCCATGGAAAAGTAATGTTAGCAAGGTATCCATGTGTTCTTAGCTCCTTTTCATGCGATTCAGCGGCTGGAAACGAGGAAGGAAGTTAGCATCACACGACTAGCCAGTTCAGTGGAGACTGCAGTCAGCACCTCTGGTCTAAACAGGACGTGAAGTGGTGTAAAGACCACTGGGTCCCTTTCTGGAGACATGGTCAGCTGAGATCGGAGGAAAGCGAGATGATCAGCAGACCTCTGGGACACTCTTGTCTATAAGATGGGGCACTGGGAGCTGTGACATCTAGGTTCTAGCCTGGCTCTGCCACGGATGTACAGTGTGACCTTGAGAAAGTGACTGAACCTTTGTGTGCCTTAGTTTCCCCATGGCTGCAACAAGGAAAATAACCACCCATCTCATAAGGGAGATAGGAGCCTTACATGCTTCAAGAACTTCATCTGGAAGCTGCTATAGAAAGACAGTCATTTGTTAGCTGTCGGATATGTGTATCTTTTTTTTGAGGAACGGGTGTGCCAGAAATCTCTGCAATCTCATTCAGAAGCCGAAATGCCAGTGGGTTCAGTACAACCCAGAGTCCTTCCATGGAGGCACAGCTAACTTGTATTGGAGCAGGGGATGACCTGTGGAAAGCAGAGCCATATCCCACCTGCCGGGCCTGACTGCATCCTGTGATTGAACTGGGGTTTATTTTAGGCTGAGGAAATAAAATAACTGCCAAGACTTTACAAAGTGTGTGTGTGAGAGTTATTCCAGCAGGCATGCACATATCCACAGAGCCAAGCACGCATGCTGACATGGATGCAAGCAGAACACACAACAAGCCTTTGTACTGTATATTCATAGCTTCATATGGGCCATAATGGGCCCTTGTGATCATCTGGTCTGACCTTCCCCCAAATAACCCCTAGAGCAGATCTATCAGAGAAACATCCAATCTTGATTGAAAAAATTGTCAGTGATGGAGAATCCACCGCGACCCTTGGTCAATTGTTCCAATGGCTAATTACTCTCACAGTTAACAATACACATCTTATCTCTAGCTGGAATTTGTCTAGTTTCAACTTCCAGCCATTGGCGTGTGTCAGACCCTTCGCTGCTGGATTAAAGAGCCCATTATGAAATGTTTGTTCCCCCTGTAAGTACTTGCAGCCTGTAATCATGTCACCCTTTAGCTTTCTCTTCGTTAAGCTAAATAAATTGAGCTCCTTCAATTTAGCACTAGAGGGCAGGGTTTCTAATCCTTTGATCGTTCTCCTGGCTCTTCTCTGAACCTCTCTGGTTTTTCAACATCCTTCCTGAATGGTGGGCACCAGAACTGGACACAAGATTCCAGCACTGACCTCACCAGTGCCAAATACAGAGGTAAAATAACCTCTCTGCTCCTACTGGAGATTCCTCTGTTTATGCAGCCCAGGATCACATCAGCTCTTTTCAGAGAATAGAATATCAGGGTTGGAAGGGACCTCAGGAGGTCATCTAGTCACAGTGTCACATTGTCAGATCATGTTCAGCTGATGGATGGTTTAGACCCAACAAATCCTGCATCTTGGCAGGGGGTTAGACTCGAGGACCCTTGTAGTCCCTTCTAACCCTATGGTCTAAGATTATCTGCCATGACCCCCAAATCTTTTTCAGATATTACAGGCATATGGTTAGAGCACCTCCCATTTGACGAGCTTTAGCAATGTAAATGAATGTAGCAACACAACACCCCCAGAGGGGGAGGGAAGGCTCATCCTCCCCACTTACAAATTGGGAAACTGAGGCACAGGGAGGTACAGATTTCCCAAAGTTGCTGAGAGAGCCCGAACTAGAACCTTGCTCTCCTGACTCCTGACTAGGTTCCCCTGTGTAACTGGGACAATCCCCCTGTGCCCGATCATAGCTCTGTAGATTGGTTGGAAAGCCACATTGTCCGCTCCCACTGGCATCAGTGGAGTTAGGTGAGGAGAGAATCAGGGCCAGAGGTTCCCATCCATGCATACAGATAAATTCTGGCCTAGCTCCGAAATATCACAAACTAAATCACTGGAGAGCTCGTGTCCCTGGGGGCCTGGCACGCGCCACTGGAGCACTTGTGTAACTTCAGCCTTTGCAAACCTCCCCCACCGAGCAGCGCTGAAGACAGGTACAAACATCTGGAAGGTTTCACCCTCTCTGCCCTACACACCAACCGGTGCTAGTCTGTCCTTCCTCAGCCAGCTGTTCCCGCCAACGGGTCTGGGTCTGGGCATCTCTGAGCAGGGCTGCCCAGAGGATTCAGGGGGCCTGGGGCAAAGCGGGGGAGCTGCGGTGCTTGTACTCACCCGGCGGCAGTCTGGGTCTTCGACGGCATTTCGGCGGTGGGGGGCCCTTCAGTCGCTCCACGTCTTCAGCAACACTGAAGGGCCCCCTGCCGCTGAAATGCCGCCAAAGACCTGGAGCGCTGCCGGGCCTGGGATTGCGGGGCCCCTGTGGGGCCCGGGACAAATTGCCCCACTTGCCCCCCCCCGGGTGGCCCTGTCTCTGAGGTGTTGGAAGCGCCGGGGGGAGCCGGACCCACACGCATGCACCAGGGACCTGTTCGCTGGAATTTGTTTTTTAATCCTCTCCCTTGCAAGCCCGGAAAAAGACCCCTGCAAAACCCCATTAACTGGCTCCTGCTCTGACGATGATGGAGAGCTTTCCAGGTCCCCTAATTTAATGACATACTTCCACTGCACATGCCTCGCCCCGAAAGCTCTGCAGGGTGGAGCTGGGTCCTGGGTTACTGAGAGCTCCTTAAACCACAGCACTGAGACGCAACATTGCTATACTTCCCCCAACCGCAAGGCACTGCCTAAAATCCCCAAGTCCAGCAGCCCCAGCTTGCCCTAGGCTCTGTGCAAAATCTGGGATGGATTCTCCAGAGGAAGCCTCTTCTTTGGTTGTTCCAAAATCCTGGGCAGAGATCTGGAAAGGGAGCCAACAAGACTCTGGTCAGTCCAAGCCAAGGCTGCTCCCAAAGGATCCACCCCAGACCCCCACCATTACATGGAGATTCCCATACAGCCAACACCCAAGTGGCACTGTCCTTAGATTACTAGCCATAAGGCTCTGTAATATTAGCTACATGGATTACAGTCGCTCCCACAAAGAATCAGGGCCCCACCGTGCTGGGCCCTGCAAGACGCGCAGTAAGAGACAGCCCCTGTCTCAGTGAGTTTACACTCTATCTACGACAATACAGGGGAGGCGTAACAAAGAGACAGAGGGAACGGGGCAGGGAATATGAGGGAATGATGCTAGGAATCCATTACTCTACAAGCTAGCGCTGCGCATAGCTGGATGGTTTGAATCATTCCAACTTCCTTCCTCAACGATATGAATAAACAACAATTAGATCTCAGGAACTCCTACTCAGCCCCCTGTCTCCGGAAGAAGAGATACATGGGTGATTCATAGCCTGGAAGGCCAGAAGAGCCTGACCTCATGCGTAGCACAAGCCAGGGACTCCACGCAGAGATTTCTATAATAATTCCAATGATTTGTGGTTGAACCAGAGCATAAACAGTGCCATAAGAAAGCGTGTGCTTCTGATAAGCCAGAAGGCTAATACCATCCTTCTTTCCATGTGGCAGTCCTCTCCGGGCTCCATCTAGCAAGGGTACTCGGGATCCATGCCTACATGAATGTTAACCTATGGAATTCCTGGCTGCAGGACCATCTCCAAGTCAAATGGTGTGGCTGAATTTGCTTTAAAGGGCTGGATAATGTTATTGCCAATAACTTCAGCTGTCCATGCTAAGCTTGACTGGTGCGGAGAAAGTGAATAAGAAGTTGTTATTTACCCCTTCACATAACACAAGAACCAGGGGTCAACCGATGTAATTCATAGGCAGCAGGCTGAAAACAAACAAAAGAAAATATTTCTTCACACAACGCAGTCAACCTGTGGAATTCATTGCTGGGGACGCTGTGAAGGCCAAAGGCATAACTGGATTAAAAAAAGAACTAGGTGAGTTCATGGAGCAGTGGCTATTAGCAATGGTCCATCAATGGCTATTAGCCAGGATGCTCAGGGATACAACCCTATGCTGCAAGTGTCTCTAGCCTCTGACTGCCAGAAGCTGGGAATGGGCGACAGGGGATGGATCACTTGATGATAACCTGTTCTGTTCATTCCCTCTGGGGCACCTGGCATTGACCACTGGTGGAAGACAGGATACTGGGCTAGATGGATCTTTGGTCTGACCTTGTATGGCTGATCTTCTATTCTTAAGCTCAGAGGACTCAGCTCCCCCATTCAGCATGTATGCAATCAGCACCGAGGGTTGGATTGGCTAGGAGGAGAGATTTGCCCCCATGTGAATGATTATTGCTGGCTGGGAGACCAGAATTGAAGGGCTCGCACCTGGACGCAGCGCAGCGAATCCTATGCTCCTAAGGGTGCATTCACTGGCATCACCTTGCCCTTGGAACGAAACCCGGCAGCCTCCCATCGCCCTGCTTGCTGCAGACCCCATAATCCTCCTGGAAGGTACGGGGACGTCCGTTTAAATGGAGCACATTGGATTAATTTGCTACGTAAGTGGCTGAAGCATTCCGACAGCCGAGCGCCTCCCACCCCCGGCTCCCTAGAGTGTTCATTACAGCATGGGTGAAGGCAGGACACGGGGGGGCGGGGGGTGTCACTGCTCTACCCACAGCATGCTCACTGCAGGATCCACGAGTGCCTTCGTTAAAGACGGACATTTGAATGCAGAGCGTACAACCCGGCTACAGAGACACAGCCCCACGTGGGATGGCTGGCTTTTGCACACCTGGCCTCGGGAAGGGATGAGCTTGGGAGAGGGATCCCAGGAGAATGGCGAGCACCCGAAAGCGTGGGCCAGGGCCAGATCTACTGGCATAGCTCAGGAGGCAGTAGAAGTGCCAGGCGCTGGGACAGGGTCCATCTATACGCAGGGCTGTGCTGGTTTACTGACGATGCCATTTAAAACAGATGTAGTTAAACCAGTGCAGAAGGCCACATAGACGCACTTCATTCAGTTGATCAGGAACAGGTTTCAGATAAACCAGAATCAGCCCTTCTTAGAGCTAGTCTGCAAGGGGAAATTTACCAGCATTAGTAAACCAGGACCCAGTTATACTTATACTGGCAGAACCTCCCATGCGGACACTCTTATCTGGAATAACAATGGCCTTTTCCAGCTTAGCTACGTTTGGAACAAGAGGGCCCACACAGGGAGTTGTACCGGTGCAGCTACAGCAGTGTAACTATACCCTGCTAGCAGTGCAGGCAAATTTCCCCATGTAGACATAATCTGCAATCAGAGCATCCACATGCATCCAACGAAGTGGATATTCACCCATGAAAGCTCATGCTCCAATACGTCTGTTAGTCTATAAGGTGCCACAGGATTCTTTGCTGCTTGTACACATGTCTGCATCATTTCACTAGATAGGGCCGGGCTTGCGTGTAGATAAGGCCCAAATTACACCACTCCAGTCCACTGGTACCAACTCACTGTTGCACTGCACTGATGTGCTATTTACTCCCCCTTTGAATTTGGCTCCCAGTGTAAATCCACAACCGTGGCTCTGGGCCAGACTTGGGTCTCCTCCCCTCACGGGGGAGTCCAGCAGGGTCCTTCCCTCATGTCCAGTACAGTACAACCAGCTGGGGTCAGCACTGTTTCTTCCCCTGACCCCTTTGTAGCATGGCAGCATGCCGCTAAGGTGTTCGTACAGCTCCTAGCACACTCGTGTCCTACCCCATGACAGGGGCTCCTCAGTGCCACAATACAAATAACAAATAGTGATACAATCATCATCCCTCTTGACAGACCCAGGCTCATTCTCATCCCGCTGGGTTGATCCCAGGCCCCGCAAGCCCATCGCTGACATGAATCCTTTCGTTCTCTGCCTTCCTCCTGTCTTAGAAACAAGTATATGATGCTGTAGTCCCGTGGATGGCACTTGGGCTGGGTTCTATGGTCCCACCTCCGGCACTGCCATGCTGGGTGATCTAAGATGAGTCACTTCTCTCTGTACCTGATTCTATTCTCGTTAGACTGTAAACTGTCTAAGTCAGGGGCTGTCTCTTGATACGTACCTGCGTACAGCACCTGGCACAATGGGACCTGATCTCCATGGACACCTCAGTTGCTACAGTAATAGAAGTGATTCATCCTAACTTTGGGCAGGTTTGAGTCGACCGATTTGTTTCTTGGTCTATCCTGGGCTCTGGATTATTTCTAGTATTTTGGCGACTACCGAGCCGCTCCCTGGAGCTTTGCAGTCACAGCCCTTTCTGAAAGGTGGCTGTGCATTGTTGTGATGGATCCCACGGGGAAACAGAGAGCAGAGCTGAATTGTCTGAGGTCTCACCGAGCACTGACAGCAGCGGTGGGAAAAGCACCCAGGAGGCTGGAGTCCCACTTCCCTTGGTTTCACTCCTCCGCAGCCAGGGCTGGCCCACAACATTTTGGCACCTGAGGCGGGGAGCTCAAATGACACCCCCATGCTCCCTCGCTTGGGCCAAAACTTGTGAAAGGTCTCAATTCTGCCTTCTTCCTGTTCTACTCCTCTCATGGTACTGCTCTGCTACCTACTCCAATAAGGGAGAACTAACAACTTAAAATGCCTTGTTCCAAAATTTTAAGTAACGCTTAACTTTCAAATGCCTGAACAGCAAATATAACTTTTCTTGTCTGCATAGTAAACACTGGCATTTTTATCTGTTTGAACAACCAAAGTGGGGCTTTCCGTGCCTTCTTGGTTGCAGAGATTTGCACTGCTTCCTGAAGGTCCACAGTCTGGGCCAGCTCATGCTCTGTTGAGATGGTTGCAAGGCCGACCAGCCTCTCCTGAGTTATTGTGGAGCGTTGATGTGTTTTTATTAACTTCAGCTTGGAAAAGCTGCGATCTCCACTGGCAGCTGTTACAGGAAGTGTTAGAAGTATGCGTCTTAAGGGCCTAACTGACTCCTACTACTTCAGCTGACTATCTGTTCTCCTTAAGTGGGTTCAGGGAAGCAGCAGGAAACAGGAAGCTCCCTGAGAAGCTGGTGTGAATCAGTCCAGAGAGGTACATAAGAGGTTCCTCCTCCTCTCTCCCTGCAGCTCCTGTTGCTTTCTGTTATTCCCTCTCACCTCTTCTCCTGTCTGCCTGTTATGTCTCTTGTACCCTCCTTCCTCCAGCACAGCACTCCACCATCGCTGTGCATCTACAGCAGAGAGAATACATATGCACCAGCAACAGACACAATTTTTTACATTCTGGGTCCTAGTGGCACCCCCCATCCCTCCACCGTCTGGCACCGGAGACGGCTGTCTCAGGGTAAGGCCAGCCCTGTCCGCAGCCCCGCTGCGATGGCCGAGGGGGCAAAAAGAAGGGCTGGATGACAGACAACATTGTTCTGTTGGCTTCCCCGGAGCTATGAGGATCTGGCCCACAGACTTGGCAGTTGGGTTAGCAGAGGCCACAAGAACCTTCTTTTGGCTCCACGGCTTCATATGCCCGAGGTTCAGTTTGAGTGAACCCCCCCAGCTCCCTCACGGAAACGTCACAGAAACGACAGCATTTGGCCTCGTTTCAGGTTGATACTAACACCAGGCCCCAAGCGGCAGGGCTCAGCTCAGGCACCCATATTTCCCCTGTGTGGTCCACCCAAGGCCCCTCCTCCAAGGCTCCCGGCACCCAGACGTCACCTCTGGTGGGTAGAGACCCATGTCTGTCTCCTCCTGACCAGGGTTCTTCCAGGCTGCACAGCTACCAGCCTACACTGGGATGCTCCCAGCAGGCCAGCGTCTGTCCTTTACTTTCTCTTTGCAGGCTTACGAACAGCATAAGTGCCAGCAGTTACTAGTTCCCACGCAGCTCTTTCTAAGCAAGCTCATTTATTCTTAAGGTAAAAGCATTACAAAGAAAACATATAAAAGCTCCTACGCACATGCTAACAGCTCACCAGAGGTCTTACAAGGCCTCAGTAGGCTGAAGTCCTTCCCAGGAAGGACTGGGGTCTCCTTGGACAGAATGCCCTGTCCATTGGCTGGATCAGAAAGCAGGTGCTGAGGCAGTTTAAACTCAGGCGATTTATTCAAAAGTCCTTTCTTCGTCTGGTATCCAGGAAACCACTATGAACCAGCCTAGGCGATCCTCTCCAGGTGGTGGGACCTCTCCAGAGGCATTATCACCTGAGTGAATTTGCCTAATTACTCCCACTCTGTTCTTAGTCCTTGGGGGAGCCCTGGTCACCCTCCCCCAATGGAATGACATACATTACCTGGCCCACAATGATACACAAACCTGATATAGTCCGATCACCCATGGACATTGCAGGAAATTGCCCTGTCATTCACAGGAGTCAGTTGGGAAATTTGCATGCAGAGTTGCCACCTGCGGAGAGCTGGGGCTCTGGAGATTTGGTTCCACTCATGCCATGCAGGTCTGGAATCAGGGACAGATCCTGACCTCATGCCCACTTCCAAAAGGGGGAAGAGCTTTGGCTGCAGGGTTCCCATTCCAACCTGGCATCAGCCCGAACCCAGCGGCCTTCCAGCACCAAGGCTTCCTGGAGCAGAGGGCATTTCGCAGCTCGCCTCGCGCTCCGTTCTCAGAGCAGCCCCTTGGGACAGCCCTTATTTCGGGGCCACTCTGTGCAGTTAGGATTTGTTATTTCCAGAGTGTTTGAAACGGTGTTTATTTTATCTGCTGCTGGATTCCCGTGGCTTTCGGCTCATCGTTAACTGCTGAAGATGAGTGACGGATCCTACTAATTACTGCTAACGATGGCCTTAAAAGAGCTTTTGTGTTCGTGTGCACCAAGGGCCATTTATAATTTACAGTGGGGGAAGGATGGAGCATAGAGTGTAGGCAGAATAATTACAGCAAACGGGCTCTGTCAGGAGACAGCAGTGAACGTGACAGCAAGAGGAGTTTTATCCTAGAGAACTGGAAGGATTTGCCTTCTCTAAGCGATGGAAACTTTCACCGAGCTGTGATTTTCCTGTGTCCGAGCCAAACGCCGTGCTCACAGCCCCTCGATTAACAGGCCTGGGGATTACGAGCCTGTCGTTCCCAGCCTCCTGGGGGGAAACCTTCTCTTCCAAATCCGCACAGGCCCCGCTGCAGGGCTTGGAGGAGGGAGACGATGATTTGCAAAACTGCTACACTCCACTGCCTGATCTCAAATCCGATTTGGCAACGGAGCCCTCCAGCTAATGCCAACCTGTCGACTCTCTGCATGACTGCGGGGCAGGGTGTGAGCCAGGGGACCCCCGGAGCCCAGATTTAGGTCAGAGGGAAACAAGCAGGAGTGGGCGAGACAGTGCCTGAAGTGTCCATTGCCATGACTGTCCCCCACCCCTTCCTTGCCACAACGCCCGCCCACCCAGCACCCTAGGCTGGCCCAGCAGAGGGGCAGACCCTGACTGGCCTGTGGGCGGCTGGCTGTGCAATTGGAAACTCCCCCTACTTGAGACTCTTCTGACAGGGTCCCAGAGGGGAGTCCAGCCCTCGTGCCCTGCTTGGGTGGGTGTCAGCTGCCCGAAAGAGGGCAGGAGCCATGGTGGAGCCAAGACCCCAGTCCTCCTGCTCCAACCCCCTGGGCAGACAGGAGGGGGAACGCTGGACCCTCTTCAAGCACAGTGCCCTGACCCCCAGCCCTGCCTTCCCTCACTCCTGAGGGTATCCAGGACAAGGCCCGGCCTAGACAGGGACAGTGCCCAAGGGTTAAGGCTCTGCTTCAGGCTCTCCCTGGTATCGATGCCCCCCAAGGGGGAATGCAGGCTGAGTCCTGCGCTCAGGGCAACATGCAGGGGACTTGGGTTTGCCTGGCAGCAGGGGCCACACACAGCCAGCGCATCTGCCAGGAGCGAGTGGGGGGAGCAACCCAGGGCAGCTGCAGAGTAGAGCCCACAGCTCTGCTCTCCAGGCAGGTCTCCCAGCTGGCCTGTCGGATCATGCTTGTGTGACAGGCGCCCATCTAGGGCAGGCTGGCGCTCCGGCCCGGGGAGCCGCAGAGGGCGTTTTGAGCTTCGAAGCAGAGCTGACGACTCTCAGGGATGCCTCGTTAGGCTTCGCCATCCCGTGCCCCGAGCGAGCGGTTAGCAGGTCTGTTGCTACAAGGAGCCCCCAACCTGCCAGTGCCAGCATACAGCCTGCAGCCCCTGCCTGCCAGTACCCCGGTGAGGGCCAAGCAGAACTCTCCCACGCCAGGGTTAACAAAGGACTGCTGTCAGCAAAGAGCACCCAGCTGGCTGATCCCTTCTGCCCCCTCCTGTGTCTAACTCACAACCCTCTTTGGCAGCAGGAATCCAGGTGGGTAAGGAAGCCATCATTTCCATCACCAGGCAGCCCCGACTGGATTATTAAACCACCATCTCTTTAACCTTCCCTCCCCTCTCCTCGCCAGCTGTAAGGAAGGTCTGATGGGCGCTTTCAGATACGAAGGGCACCACGTCTCCCCTGCCACGTCCCCTTCCTAAAGGCCCAAGAGTGACACCTCATTCAGACTGGGGGTGCCTGCCCCAGTCCAGGTGAAAGATATCAATATATTGTGCCAGGCCAGCCACGAGCACATGGATTAGATACAGGGCCAGGCAATGGGCTTTGACTTTGGAAGGGGCAGGGGTCTGATTTCCTCTGGAGGAGCGGGGTGCGACAAGGAAGAACACCAGTGGGAAGGACTCCCTACCCGCGGAGAGGGGAACGTTCCCCCCAGTGAAGGAATGGAGGAGCGGTGGAGGAATCCACCACAGCCCTCTCTCAACTTTTCCCAGGGGTGGGCTGCCCTCCCTCTGAATGCCTTATTTCCAGCTGGACTTTGTCCAGCTTCAGCCTCCTGCCCCTGGGTCGTTTTGTCCTCTCAGGGTAGAGAGTCACGAACCCAGATAAAATCCACGTCCCATCCCCTTGGGTCCTTCCTGTACAGAACTCAGGGCAGCCTTTGACGGGAGAGTGAGATCCATTTGCTATGGAAGCTGTACTCTGGGTGTGACGTACCCAGCTACTGTACTTACAGCAGGGACGTGCCCTTTGGCTGGGATGCTGGGAGTGAGCAGAGAGGTTGAGGCCAGGTCAGCACTAGCACAGTTGTGCTGGTTAGGCTGTGATTTTTCGTGACACTTCTATACTGGCAAAAGTCCTAGTCCAGGCTGTTATGCCAGCATCAAAGGGCTCATTCCATCTGGGGAGCTGGTAGGAGCCAGGCTGCCAAAAGCTCTCTCTCTTGCAGGGCTGCACTGTCCCTGCTGGGAGAGTGGCTGGTAGAGCTACCCTGGTAAGCCCGCCTCAGTGCACGCAAGGACTAAGAAGCAGCAGAAGACTTACAATGGTCCCATTGTATTTTCCCTGCCAATCAGAGACGGGTGCTCTTTTCTGTGTGTTGGGTGCAGGACAACCAGGTCAAAGTCATCCCCTGCCCCGGCCAGCTTGCGGCATAACAAGAACTGGTTTTTAATTCCAGACTTTCTTTCAAGCCCAGGTCCGAAGAGCGAGTGGAACTCGGTGGGAAACTCTTCGGATGGGAGAGGTCAGGCCCAGAGGGCTAGAAATCCAATCAGAAAAGCACCTTGTGTCATGTGCGGTGTGTGGGCCCTTCCAGATGGAAAAGCAAATTCTTATCATTGTACCACATGCTCTTCAGGGCAGGGAACAACTCCGACACGGTGCCCGGCGCTACGGGGCTCCGAGCTGGATTAAATCTAAACAATAAGAGTCTTCCCAAGTTTCTTGAAATCTCTCACTTTGAGCCCTCCATCCAGCACCTTCGGAGCTTTCACAGTGGGTCTAAGAGGCTCAGATGGGGTTAGTGCCAAAATATCTTTGAAGTCCTGAGCCCGAATGACATGAACATCATGGAGGGGGCCCAGCATGTTGCAAGGAGCCCATAGCACCTCGGAGGGTCCTGGGGGTGCAAGTATGCATGGAGCGTCACTTGGGCAGCTGCAGCTCGGGATTGAGAGGAATTTGTGGAATCCCTCTCCACCCTTCCGAGAGCTAGACAGGCTGGGGAGAGTCACCCGTGCTCCTGAACCTCGGCTGGATTCGAACCAGACCGGTCACATTGTCTCCAGGCTGCCCCCTGCGTTCTGACCATAAGCAGAGACCCACACGAGGGGCTGCACCGCGGTGTTGCCGCTTTAAATCACCAGCAGCACCCGGCTTCCCCCTCACCAGGCTGCTTCGGCCCCTGTGTCCTACATTGACTCCTCAGAGGCATTAGGCACGGCGCCAGCATGTGATCCACCTCTCCCAGGGATTAAGTGCCCTCTGCAAACTTGCATTTACCTTATTTACAGTGAGCCGGACTCAACCCGCCAAGCCGCAGCTAGAAAAAACTAATCGACTCAGAGCTAGTCACGTAGAGAACGTCCCGAGCGGAGCTACGTAACCAGACAGCTGCAGACGGTGGGTATTGAGGACACTCACCAGAGCAGTGACAGGTTCAAAGAGTCCTATTCCCTTAATCTGCAAATGGATCCAGCCACCCCCCATTAACCTCTTGACCCCCTCCCTTGTCTTGTTACTTACATGCACCCACCTGGGCCCAACCTTTGTATGGACGTAGCTCCCCGCACCACGCCACAAAGCCCCTAATAGACCTGCTAGCCAGAGCAGTGCAAAAGTTGACAAGCCGCAGGATGGCTCTGGCGGGAGCGGATCGCATCTGGCGGAGAAGTTTCTCAGCTCGGTGTTTGTTCATTTCCTGGGTGATACAGAGGGCAATGGTTCCCTCTCTGATTCCTCCCTGTGGAAATCCCCCCAAAGGTCATGGTTCTGCTGCCTGAGGGCAGAGATTGGAAAGGAGGATTCTGCCTTTGGAGGCTGCAGATCCCTTTCAC